>NC_140987.1:401071378-401784912 GCF_052327205.1 Somniosus microcephalus
TTCCAGAGACTCCTGCACTTGTTCCTGTATTTCCTGAGACGCTCTTTTTCTGGATGACCTCAGAGGCAGCTCAGCAGAGGCAGCTCAGCAGAGCTAGGAGATTGCTGCGACCTCCACCGAGGACTCTCCACTGCTGTCACTGTCTCCACCATCTGCTGATGCTCACTTGTGTGCTGTGATAGACCAGGTGGCAACACTACTCTAACTCACGATGGCCCCACCGAGGTGTGCTGTGCTGGTGCTGGGTGCACCGAGTCCTGGTGACGCTGCTCCCTCAGAGGCTTCAGGTTCCTCTGAGGAGTCGTCCGGCTCTTCGTCCTGGATCGTGGGAAGGGGGGCACTCAATGGTCCTGCGGGAGAGTAAAGGCATGATTTAGACATCTGATATTGATGTAGCCGACACATTCTTTTGAGCAGATGATACAACGTGATTGTCTATGAACGTCATATACCGTTGTAGTCTGAGAGGGATGAAACTCTATTATGTCACCAGCTTCCTCTAGTATGCCCGTCTCTCCATCGCCCACTTCCAGGTCCTCGCCATCTCCAACAATCTCGTTTGCAGCCTCCTCAGCACTGGTCAATGTTGCTAGGGTAAGTGTTCCTCCTCCAGTCAGTACTCTCTCCCTCTTATTGAGGGCTATCTTTTCCTGCAAGGAGGGACATAAGCGGTGTTTCAGCCACAGTGACGGAGTGAGTGTGAATAATCCCTACCATAGAAGCTTTGAGGGAGACAAAGATGGGGTAAGGTGCCAAGAAGAAGCTAGCTCCCTGTGTGTTGTTAGTTGTTGTCACTGCATGATTTTGAGAGCGAGTCTAAGGGGTGCACAGGCAGGATGCTGAAGTGTAAGGTGGGATGTGAAGGAGCAGGCTTACAATGCAGAGTGCTGGCGATGAGAAGAGAAGGGAAGCAGATTGAAGACAAGTGTGATGGGATACTCACTTTTGATGTTCACACAAGATCATTAAACCTTTTTTGGCACTGGATCCATGAGCGTGAACATATGGACCTTGCGCTGACCTCCTCAGCAATGCGCAGCCTGGCTGCCTTGGTCTGCTGAGGAGGCTTCCTCCGGCCATCAGGAGGGAAGAGAATCTCCCTGCGCATTCTGATGGCATCCACAAGATGGAAGGAGTCATTATTAAAATGAGGAGCTGCCTTGCCTCTGGAAAAAGTCATTGTGTATAGAACAATATCAATGAGTCCAGGAATCCACAAGAGAAAGGCTTAGGCTGAATGGCAGCTTTAAAAGCAGCTGCTATGATGACATCATCAGAGGCGGCTAGCCGACCCGATCACACTCATTGGACCGGCCAGGCGCCCCACTGAAAATAAGAAGCTCATTGAATCAGCAGCTGATCCCGCCGGAAGCGGCTCCAGAACCCGCCCACCATGCAACCCGACTCCAACCCGCCTCAGGAATTAAAATGGAGCCCTTGGAGTGACATTTGGTAGGTAGGAGAGGCATCAGAAATATGGGCTTGAGACAATGGGGCGGAAGATAGAATCAGAGGCAGGAAGTTGAGTAGGAGAGGATCAGAATCATGGACTGGACAATGACTGTCCATTACTTTTTTCCCAATTAATTCACTCTTATGTGTCAAGCGGTATCCTCTGGTGCTGTATTAGAGGAAAATTTTAAAACTCTATGATTAAATTAAATGGGAATATCAAAAATAGACATTATGCGCTTCTTGCTTTTTCAAGCTACTATGACAGGCATAACAACAGAAAATGCTGGAAAAACTCAGCAGGTCAGGCAACATCCGTGGAGAGAAATTTGAGTTGACGTTTCGGGTCGAAACCCTTCTTCAAAACTGGAAAGAAAATAAAATAGATCGAAGGCAAGACTGTGATCGAACAAAAGAAGAAAAAGAGACAATAAAAAGTATTCGAAGCCAGACGAGATGGTAATAGGCCCGTGGAGACAAAAGGCAGCTGAGATTAGGTGTGAAGTGTACTGGCAGGTAAGAGACAGCTGCCAGGTGAGAGAGAGAAACAAAAGGAAAGGGGGGGGGGGAAGGAAGACCCAAAACAAAGGGGTGGAAAAAATTATAAGTAAAAAAGTAATAGGGGCCGAGGTTATGATCTGAAATTGTTGAACTCGATATTGAGTCCGGAAGGCTGTAAAGTGGCTAATCAGAAGATGAGGTGCTGTTCCTCGAGTTTACGGTGAGCTTCCGTGGAACAATGCAAGAGGCCGAGGATGGTGAGGTCCGAATGGGAATGGGGCGATGAATTAAAATGACAGGCGACCGGAAGCTCGGGGTCACGCTTACGGACTGAACGGAGGTGTTCCGCAAAGCGGTCACCCAATCTGCATTTGGTCTCCCCAATGTAGAAGAGACCGCATCGTGAGCAGCGAATACAGTATACTAGATTGCGAGAAGTACAAGTAAATCGCTATTTCACCAGGAAGGGGTGTTTGGGGCCCTGGACAGTGGGAAGGGGGGAGGTATGGGGCAGGTGTTACATCTCCTGCGCTTGCACAGGAAGGTGCCAGGCGAAGGGGAAGGGCTGTTTGGGGTGATAGAGGAGTGGACTAGGGTGTCTCGGAGGGAGCGGTCCCTACGGAATGCTGAAAGGGGAGGGGAGGGGAAGATGTGTTTGGTGGTGGGATCACTTTGGAGGTAGCGGAAATGGCGGAGGATGATCTGTTGAATGTGGAGGCTGGTGGGGTGAAAGGTGAGGACAAGGGGAACCCTATCGTGGTTCCGGGAGGGAGGGGCAGGGGTGAGGGCAGAAGTGCGGGAGATAGAACGGACACCGTCGAGGGCCGTGTCGACCATGGTAGAGGGGAATCCTCGGTTGCGGAAAAAGGAAGACATGTCGGAAGCACTGGTGTGGAAGGTGGCATCGTCGGAGCAGATACGGCGGAGACGGAGAAACTGAGAGAATGGAATAGAGTCCTTACAGGAGGCGGGGTGGGAGGAAGTGTAGTCCAGGTAGCTGTGGGAGTCAGTGGGCTTGTAGTGAATATTGGTCGATAACCTATTCCCAGAGATGGAGACGGAGAAGTCGAGGAAGGGAAGGGAAGAGTCAGAGATGGACCATGTGAAGGTGAGAGAAGGGTGGAAATTGGAGGCAAAGTGAATGAAATTGTCTAGTTCGGGAGAGCAGGAAACGGCACCGATACAGTCATCAATGTATCGGAAAAAGAGGTGAGGGAGGGGACCTGAGTAGGACTGGAACAAAGATTGTTCCACATAGCCCACGAAAAGGCAGGCATAGCTAGGACCCATGCGGGTATCCATAGCAACACCTTTGATTTGGAGGAAATGAGTGGAATTAAAGGAGAAGTTGTTCAATGTGAGAACAAGTTCAGCCAGGCGGAGGAGGGTGGTGGTGGATGGGGACTGGTTGTTCAAGGAAGAAGCGGAGCGCCCTCAGGCCATCCTGGTGGGGGATGGAGGTGTAGAGGGATTGTACGTCCATGGTGAAAAAGAAGCGGTTGGGGCCAGGAAACTGGAAACTGTTAAAGTGGCGGAGGGCGTCCGAAGAGTCGCGGATGTAGGTGGGAAGAGACTGGACAAGGGGAGAAAAGATAGAGTCGAGATAGGAAGAGATAAGTTCCGTGGGGCAAGAACAGGCTGAAACGATGGGTCTACCAGGGAAGTCCTGTTTGTGGATCTTGGGAAGGAGGTAGAAGCGGGCTGTGCGGGGTTGGGGAACTATGAGGTTGGTGGCAGTGGGGGGAAGATCTCCAGAGGAGATGAGGTCAGTGACAGTCTTGGAAATGGTGGTTTGATGTTCGGTAGTGGGGTCATGGTCCAGGTGGAGGTAGGAGGAGGTGTCGGAGAGTTGGCGTTCAACTTCCGCTAGGTAGAGGTCTGTACGCCAAACAACAACAGCACCACCCTTGTCAGCGGGTTTAATGACAATGTCAGGGTTGGATCTAAGAGAATGGAGTGCTGCAAGTTCAGAGGGAGGTAGGTTGGAGTGAGTGAGGGAAGCAGAGAAATGGAGACGGCCGATGTCACGACGGCAGTTAGCGATAAAAAGATCTGGAGAGGGTAAGAGGCCAGGGGGAGGAGTCCAGGTAGAACGGGAATTCTGCAAGCGGGAGAAAGGGTCAGTCGTGCGGGGGGAAGACTCCTGGCCAAAGAAGTGGGCACGGAGCCGAAGGCGGCGGAAAAAGAGCTCAACATCGTGCCAAGCTCGAAATTAATTGAGGTGGGGGCGTAAGGGGATGAAGCTCAGGCCTTTGCTGAGGGCTGATCGTTCGGGGTCAGAGAGTGGAAGGTCAGAGGGGATGGTGAAAACGCGGCAGGGGGTGAGATTGGGAGAAGGGGGGTCAGAGGAAAGTGAAGGGGAAGAAGGTTCCAGAGGAGCGTTGGTGTCCAAACTTGGGCTGTAAAATGCTGCTAGTACTGAGCCTTAATCAGGGCGCAGATTCCTGATTCAAATTAAATACCCACAAACCATTAAGCTTTGATTTTCACTGTGGGATAAGGTACCGTTTGGAGACCAAAAATCGGGCGGAATCACAAGCAGAAACATCGGGAAATGGGAGCGCTTTCCGTGGGCAGTATTAAGATTTCCCATATGGTAGGAGGTGGAACATTTGTAATGAGCAAACACTGGAATTTATTCTACAGCTTGCTTTGTTCCGCCATGCTCTTCAATAACCGCTATAATTATCTGCGTGGTAATAACAAAATGTGTATTTGGAATGAATTTATACATGCAGTGACATTGCTCAGTGTTGAGAGTGTAAGTATTTGTGCCACATCTCCTTTTCAATCTGTGCCAGGTGGGAAGGCGGGAAAATGTGGTTAACCACCCCCTGAACTGCCTTTTGATGATTTCTGCTCTATGGCGATATAGAATATAGATGATTTGTGCTGTCAACAGAATGTTATTCAAAGAAATTATCTGCTTACTCATATGGAGGCACCAGTGTGGAGCTGCACTTTCTGTCAGGTAGTAAAGCGGGCACCTTATTTAACTTGATAAGATGCAGATGCCAGTGGTGTTATTGCCTATTACAGAGTATATGCTGACAAAAAGCACACCTAAATGACCAGAGAACTTCTGCATAGAACTACTACCTTGGTGATGGTGGAAAGGCTTGTGCAATCCGAGAAGCCTGAAAACTATGCTGTCAGGAGTTCATACCTATGGACAAATCTCTGGTGCAGTTCCAGACTAAGTGCAGTTCCAAGGAGATGCTCACGACAGCAAGTATGGAGAATGGATTGGGATGTGACAAAGGAGGTGCTAAATGTGTCCAATTGGAATAAAGGACTCCTTAGAGACACACTGTGGAGTGCATATGGCAATACACAGGCACAAAAGTTCTACCAGTCTGATTTTATTGGGCCCCTGAGCTTAAGTCAAGTGAGTGTGATCGCTTGATCTTGCAATGTCCTCTGGGATACACTATTGGTGCATGCTGTGAGCCACCACTTGTGTTTGCACACATTTGTGCAACGTGCAGTGATGATGATAGAGCAGTATAGATACTCACTAACAGCACAGACCAGGGATCGAAGGAGAGACCTTCCTGATCTGTTTCTTGATCTAAACCAGATTTGCAAAACCTTGGCATTCTGTTCATCCATCAGACAGAATGTCTACTATCACCTGCGCAACATTCCTTACCTCCATCCCTTCCTCAGCCCCTCCACGGCTGAAACTCTTATTCATGCTTTTGTCACCTCTGGATTCAATGGCCTAGAAATTTGTTGACGCTGCACCCATTGTAAAGCATAAAAATGGGCGCCTACACATCCAATGCGGAGGGCAGCATCCATGCCAGAAGTGAGCTACCTGCCATATTGGAAAGGCTGATGTGTAAATGTCTGGGGCCCTCGCCTAAAATAGGTGTTATGCCCTTTGCATATGCAAATGAGGGGCCTGATGCCTGTTTCAGGACCCCTTCTCGAAACTGGGCTGCCCTGAACGCAGGGACTGCTGTGTTCAGGATAACCAAGTCTATATGTGGCCTAACCAGCGGCCCTTAAAGCGACTACTGGAAGCCCCCACCAAATATGTAATTTAAAAAAAATATCCCTTTTGACCCAGAGCAAGCTGCAGCAGTTATCCTATGTCATTGGCAAGGGTGGGCACACCTAATTTTGCTGCAGCAAAACCTTGAAGCTCTGGAGCAAAATTATATTCAATTTCTATTTTTAAGCCCGCACTCTCTCATGGTTTGCTGATGCAATATCAGTCTTGATAACAATAATAACCTCACCTGTTGGTAAATCATGGGCGCTCTCCCATGATTTTTGGTCGATTAATTTAATTTAGTAGTTCCCAAAACGTTTTACTTTATTTTGTTACAACTAGCTCCATGAAACAATGCACATGTGGTGTAGGACTTACTTATCTTCTTGGTATCCCTTCTTTTATTTCGTAAAACCTCAGTCATAAAATACAGTATTTGAGGGACTTTAAAAACAAACTTGATATATAAGAAAAACTCCATAATTTGTGGAAAATTAATATTAATAAAATTTCCAGAAATACAAAAAATGTCAGACAAAACACCTTGGTGAAAAAGTACTAAAAACATTACAAAAGAAGCATATAAGAGCAATACAAGAGCTCTTTCACTCTTGGAACCTTCCTTGTTCCATTGCAAATGGAAATAGAGCAATCCAGGCACAAATGCTCCTGCATGGTGCTAGGTGTTCATTTAAATATTTTTGCACCAAGGCTAGGCTTTAAAGAGGCTAATGCATGATAGGGACCTGAGCACATCAGCTCACTAAATGCAGAAGAGTTCTTTATTGCAGCCTGAAAAGAAACCTGTGCATGCCTAGTCTCTCAATTCAGTGTTGATTGTGCCCATGTTCTCCCAGTGCAAAGGATTGCTGAATTGGCCATATTATCTCTTACTGGTTCTCCCTGGCGCTTAAGTGTTGTAGCCCTATCCCTGACCCATGCTCCCTGCGAGGACAGGTCCCCTTAAGTTTCCAGCGGTTTAAATTTTTAGTGTATTTTTTAAAAAATAGGAATGCAAATGCACTGAAGGTGCTGATGATCAGGCCAAGGTTTAAAAGTAGAAATAAATAAACATTACTAATAGTAAGTTAGATGAAACCAGTAACATAGGAAAAAGATCTGAGAGGAAAATAAAAAATGGAACAGGCTATGAAAGATAGTGCATAACTGAAGAATATAGTCCTAGGCTATGAATGTGCAATTTGCTCAACAGTAAGGGAAATAAATGGGCAACAAAGCCCAGTTGAATAAATGAAGCTGCAGGCAAGAAGGAAAAGTGAAGCCCAGGCCCTTAAGACACAGGTAGGCCTCTGAAAAAGATTATTAATCTTCAAATATAGACTATCATATAAGCATCTATACAGGTAAGCATAGTTACCAACTGTCAGCTTAATGAATTTGTTGTGTATGTACCTTTAAGAGAAGAACTGATTCTATACTGCAGTACCGGCAGTGACCACCCCTGTATATAAAGCCATAGCAGGCTTCTGTATGTCAGTCTTGACTTAATCTCTGTTCAGTAAATACCTGTTTTATTGTTCTCCTGCAGTCTGAGTATTATTGATCTTCGGACACTACACTGGCGACGGGCAGGTTTGAACTCACCTGCAGTACTGCATCACCTCACGGGGATCTTTTCCCTGAAGAGAAGCTTCTTGGAGGTCGAAGTCAGAACGGCGGGCGTCGACCGCGGGCAACCGCCCAGGGATCCATCGGAGAGTTGCAGGGGAGGCTGTGGAGAGCTGGGCCTGGCTCCCCAGTCGAGGTGTTCCAGCAAGTCGTGCTGGTAGCAGGTAGTGCGCTGACCCTTCCGGACTGCGGCGGGCTCCGGCTCGATCGAGCGGCTCTGCAAAGGGGCCGTGCAGCGTCGTCGGGAGGAAGAGAGAGAGGGTGGAGCGCACAGGGCGCGGTCGGTGCTCAAGAACAGGGCAGCGTGGAGAGGATACCTTTAAGAGAAGAACTGATTCTATACTGCAGTACCGGCAGTGACGACCCCTGTATATAAAGCCATAGCAGGCTTCTGTACGTCAGTCTTGACTTAATCTCTGTTCAGTAAATACCTGTTTTATTGTTCTCCTGCAGTCTGAGTATTATTGATCCTCGGACACTACACTGGCGACGGGCAGGTTTGAACTCACCTGCAGTACTGCATCACCTCACGGGGAAGGAAAAGTTGGAAATGACGATCCTCTGCGCGGTGGCCTCGAGAGGATCCACCGGCAGGAAGGTCCCGCCCACGGTGAGCCCCTTGGTGACGGCGGGGAAGGAAAAGTGAGACGCGCCAAAGCCGCGGGTCACCGCCATTACCCTGTAGAACGCTAGGAGCAGCGTGGCAGCAAGGGGAAGAAGGAAAAGCGCAGGAGGTGCCATTTTATTCCATTGGGGAAGAAGGAAAAGCGCGGGAGGCGCCATTTTATTACATTGGGGAAGAAGAAAAAGCGCGGGAGGCGCCATTTTAAATCACCCAAGATGCTGAAGAGTGGCAGTATCTCTGCTTTCGACAACGAGGTAGAAGACTGGACCACGTATGTGGAAAGAATTGAAGTGTACTGCAATGCCAATGAGGTGGCCGATGGAAAGAAGGCGTTGGTACTATTAAATTTGATGAGCGCGAGAACGTACGGCCTATTGCGGAATTTAATTACCCCAGCTAAACCAATGGAGAAAAGTTTTGAAGACATTGTTAATACCTTACAGGAACACCCAAACCCTACACCGCTGCTGATAGCAGAAAGATTCAAGTTCCATAAAGGAAACCAGCACAAAGATGAGAGCAATGCTGACTATCTTACGGAACTACGCAAGTTATTGAAGCACTGCCAGTTCGGAGCAGGACTGGCAGACACCTTACGGGATAAGTTTGTCTGCGGGCTCCAGAGTGAAGGAACCCAGAAACGACTACTTTCGGAAAAGGACCTGACGCTAGAACAGGCTTTCAGCGTGGCAGTATCCTACGAAGCAGCAGCACGGGGAGCTGCGGAAATACAACAGAAACCACAAGAATACAGCACTAACGAAATGGCGTATGGAGCAGAAAAGTGCTATCGCTGCGGCAGAACAACCCATGATCAGAAGGACTGCTGGTTTAAGGACAAAGTATGCAGGCAATGTGGGAAAATGGGACACATAGCAAGAGTCTGCAGGTCGGGAAAGAACACCAACACCACAAGAACCACTAAGGAAAAGTACAAGAAAGTAAAGAAATTGACAGACAGTAGTTCGGAAGATCAGGAGAGTGATAAGGACTCCGGGAGCAGGAGACTAAGTTGTCTAAAGTTACACAACGTGATCGCAAAGGCGGATCACCGAACCATTTGGGTCACCCTCATGATAGCAGGGTCCCCAGTAAAGATGGAATTGGACACAGGATCAGCCCTAACTGTCATGAATCGACGAGACTATGAGCGGCTATTCCCACACATACCCTTGAAGGACACGTCCATTGTATTGAAGACATACACGGGGCAAAAACTCTACCCCAGAGGAAAAATAAGGGTGCCAGTTGAATACAACGGCAAGGAAACACAGAAACTGTATCTATATATACTACTGGATGGAGGACCACCACTATTGGGACGTGAATGGATCCGAAAAATACAATTGGATTGGCATTCCATTCAGGCGCTAACTGTGACTGATAAAAAGGATGATGACGTTACACCTGGACGACTGTCAAAGATTCTAACTGACGCAAAAGAGGTGTTCCAACAAGGACTTGGGACTCTAAAAGGAGTAACGGCAATGATAAAAATCGAAGATAACGCAAACCCAAATTTTTTTAAGGCCAGCCCGGTACCATACGCGATCCACCCAGCCGTTGAAGCAGAGCTGGAGAGTCTGGAGCATTCGGGTGTGCTGTCCAAGGTGGACTGGAGCGAGTGTGCCACATCCATCGTTCCTGTAATGAGGAAATCATTGAGCAGCACGCCTGGGGAACCGAAGAAGGTTCGCATCTGTGGGGACTTCAAGGTAACTGTGAACCCAGTCCTGCACACAGTACAATATCCACTTCCACGGATAGAAGATATTTTCGCCTCACTATCTGGAGGGAAATGCTTTACAAAGATTGATCTGGCCCAAGCATATCTACAAATGGAGGTGGAAGAAGCATCTAGGAAATACCTCACGATAAACACTCACAAAGGCCTTTACCAGTACAATCGACTGCTATTCGGGGTAGCATCAGCCCCGGCTATTTGGCAGAGGACGATGGAACAAGTCCTGCAAGGGATCCCGGGGACCCAGTGTTATTTGGACGACATCCTGGTTACGGGCGAAAATGACAGTGAACACCTTGCCAACCTGGAGCAGGTGCTCACGAGATTACAGGAATATGGGCTACGAGCCAACCGCCCCAAATGCGAGTTCTTCAGGAGACAAATCTCGTATTGTGGCCACATGATTGATGAGGAAGGGTTGCATAAGTCGCCGGACAAGATTGAGGCTGTAGTCAAGGCTCCAGCACCAGAAAATGTGTCGCAACTGAGGTCGTTCCTCGGGTTGGTGAACTACTACCATAAGTTCTTGCCGAATTTATCTACAATTCTGCATCCACTGAATGCCCTGCTGCAAACTGAAGTAACATGGAAATGGAGTGATGAGTGTAAGCGTGCCTTTCAGAAATGTAAATGCCTAATCACTTCAAAAGAAGTATTGGCCCAGTACAATCCAACACTACCGATTCGGTTAGCATGTGATGCGTCTCCCTATGGCATCAGAGCGGTGCTGTTACACAAATTCCTTGACGGTTCAGAGAGGCCAATAGCCTTTGCGTCGCGCTCGTTAACCTCAGCCAAGCGTAACTACGCCCAGATTGACAGGGAGGCCCTCAGCCTGGTGTGGGGGGTGAAGAAGTTCAATCACTATCTGCACGGGCAGAAATTCACCCTACTGACTGATCATCAGCCTCTGGTCTCCCTTTTTAACCCAAAGAAGGGCGTTCCGGTGATGACGGCGCAACGGCTGCAAAGATGGTCACTTTTTCTAGGGGCACATCAGTACGACAAAGTACAAGGGTACGAAACAGCATGGAAACGCTGATGGGCTGTTGCGCCTACCGTTGCCTACGGTAGAGGAAGCACCTGCAGTGGACCCTGTTGAGATATTCCATGCGACCATAGTCGAATGTCTACCTGTTACAAACTCAAGTATAGAGAAAGAAACCCGAAATGACCTGACACTCTCTCGGGTCTATGATTTGACGGTGAAGGGATGGCCAGCACATGGCGACTCACTGTTGCCAGCATTCTCGCCAAGGAGAGAACAGCTGTCAGTGTGCCGGGCGGCCTTGATGTGTGGATCCCGAGTGGTAATTCCACCCAAGTTGAGAGATAGAGTGCTCAATGAGCTTCATGAGGGTCATCTGGGAGGGGTAAAAATGAAGAACCTAGCCAGGGCGTTTGTGTGGTGGCCGGGAATCGATAAAGAAATTGAGGATATGACCAAGAGATGCACAGGATGCCAGAAGGTCCAAAACGCTCCACCACAGTCCCCGCTACATCCATGGGAGTGGCCCTCATCTCCATGGCAACGGGTACACATTGATTTTGCTGGTCCATTTATGGACTCAATGTTCCTAATCGCTGTGGACGCCTATTCGAAATGGCCAGAGGTCATCAAAATGTCCTCCACCACCACGGAGAAAACTATTGCAGTCCTACGGACCATCTTCGCCAGGAATGGCTTGCCAGAAAAGATTTGTTCCGACAATGGGCCACAGTTTGTGTCAGAGGATTTCTGGAGGTTTCTGAGGAATAATGGGGTGAAGCATTACACATCTGCCCCATATCATCCAGCCACAAATGGATTGGCTGAGAGGTTTGTTTAGACCTTTAAAAAGGCAATAAAGGCAATGCATAATGACGACATACCACTACAACACAAGGTGGATAATTTCTTGTTTGCTTACCGGAATGCGACACATGCAGTCACCAACCAAGCTCCAGCCATAATGTTCTTCAACCGAAGGCTAAGATGTCGCTTGGATTTGCTCAAACCAAACATAAGACGAGATGTTGAGGATAAGCAATTCCAGCACATAAATGAGAAGCCAACCAGGAGCTTCAAGATAGGGCAACCAGTCTTGGCCCGCGACTACCGAACAGAAAAATGGCAGCCAGGAACGATATGCACACAGCAGGGACCACTAATGTACACAGTGGACGTTGGAGAGAGCATCGTGAGACGCCATGCTGACCAGATTCTAGAGTCACAGGAACAAGCCAAACCCATACCACGAGCAGGTGCACCTGGTAATCAACCCGAAGTACAGATTGCGTCTACCTCAGAAGCAGTGGTATTGGAAGCTGACGAACCAACCAATGACAATGAGCCAGAATCAACTCCGCCGCAAGAACAGGATACTCGAAAAAGGCGCTATACAGTCAGGATCAGGAAGCCTCCTCAAAGACTGAACTTATAAATGATTATTTCAGTTGATGTATATAGTACAGAGTAAATTGTAATTGTAATTAGTTATTATTTAGTTGTTAAATGAATGTTATGCACTGTTTATCTAAAAGGGGAGGAATTGTTGTGTATGTACCTTTAAGAGAAGAACTGATTCTATACTGCAGTACCGGCAGTGACCACCCCTGTATATAAAGCCATAGCAGGCTTCTGTACGTCAGTCTTGAATTACTCTCTGTTCAGTAAATACCTGTTTTATTGTTCTCCTGCAGTCTGAGTATTATTGATCCTCGGACACTACAGAATTGACAGCCAGCTTTCTACCCGGCCCCCTCCATTTGTGTGTGGTGCCAAAAGCAGCCTCTAACTGACTCTCACGGATTAAGTGGTTTTGGGGATGAGGGATTGAGGCTAGCATGAACCAACGTTGTTCTCCATTTGAAAAAGATAAACATTGACAGGCATCTAGAATCCCTCAATCCTGTGAGACAGGAGCAGCCATTTGGCCCAGGTCATGGATGTGCACGACCAATGAATGGAGAAAGAGATAGAGTAAAGTGCGGGGCAGATGAGGGCAACTGAAGGATGAATTATTGGAGCCTGTGGGGAAGGACCAAGTGGTCCAGGCCTTGGGACACAGTTAGAGACAGGACAAGACACTGAGAGTACCAGGCCCTGGGAACACAGCTAGAGACAGGACAATGAGTGTACCAGGCCCTGGGAACACAGCTAGAGACTGGACAATGAAAGTACCAGGTCCTGGGAACACAGCTAGAGACTGGACAATGAGAGTACCAGGTCCTGGGAACACAGCTAGAGACAGGACAATGAGTGTACCAGGCCCTGGGAACACAACTAGAGACAGGACAATGAGTGTACCAGGCCCTGGGAACACAGCTAGAGACAGGACAATGAGATAACCAGGCCCTGGGTGTTAAATCCGTGAATCTTGAGGTATGGTGTTCTTCAGTAAATAGACGGAGACTGCAGATGAACAATCAACAGGTGTTTACTGGATGAGGGTATTCTAAAAACTAACAGTACAGATCCCTACTCAGGGTTTATATACAGGTGTGGTCACTGCCGGTACTACAGTATACAGGAGCTGTAAAAGTAGTTCTCCTCTTAAAGGTACATACACTACAATTCCTCCCCTTTTAGATTAACAGTACCATAACATTCATTTAACAGTTAACACTTATAACATGCACATTAACTGAAATAGTCCATTTATAAATTCAGTCTTTGGGGCGGCTTCCTGATCCTTTCTGGATAGCGCCTTTCCTGAGTGTTTTGCTCTTGGTGCGGAGGCGATTCTGGCCCCCTGTCGTCGGTTAGTTCATCAGCTTCCGATGCTACTGTTTCTGGGGTAGATGCTACCGGTATGTCGGGTTCATCACCAGGTACGCGAGACATGGGGTTGACTTGTTCCTGTGACGCTAGGATCTGGTCGACATGGCATCTCACAATGTTCTCCCCAACATCCACTGTGTACATTAGTGGCCCCTGCCGTGTGCATGTCGTTCCTGGTTGCCATTTCTCTGTTTGGTAGTCGCGGGCTGAGACTGGTTGTCCTACATTGAAGTTCCTTGTCGGCTTCTCATTGATGTGCTGGAATTGCTTATTCTCAACATTTCTTCGTACATTTGGTCTGAGCAAATCCAGACGAGATCTCAACCTTCGGTTAACGAACATCATGGCCGGGGTCTGGTTGGTAACTGCATGTGTCGCATTTCTGTAGGCTAACAGGAAATTGTCCACCTTATGCTGCAGTGGGATGTCGTCATCGCACATGGCCCTTACTGCCTTTTTAAAGGTTTGCACGAACCGCTCAGCCAATCCATTTGTGGCTGGATGATACGGGGCGGATGTGTAATGCCTTACCCCATTCCTTCTCATAAATCTTCGGACACAAACTGTGGTCCGTTATCAGAGCTAATCTGCTCTGGCAAGCCGTTCCTGGCAAATATGGTCCGTAGGACTGCAATCGTTTTCTCCGTAGTGGTGGAGGACATTTTGATCACCTCAGGCCATTTCGAGTGCGCATCCACTGCTATTAAGAACATTGAGTCCATGAATGGACCAGCAAAATCAATATGCACCTGTTGCCATGGAGAGGAGGGCCACTCCCATGGTTGTAGAGGGGCATGTGGTGGTGCATTTTGGACCTTCTGGCATCCTGAGCAGCTCTTTGTTAGGTCCTCGATTTGTTGATCGATCCCCGGCCACCACACATAAGCCCTAGCACGGCTTTTCATTTTCACCCCTCCCAGATGGCCTTCGTGAAGCTCATTGAGCACTCTCTCCCTTAACTTGGGTGGAATTACCACTCGGGATCCACACATCAATGTCCCCTGGTATACTGACAGCTGTTCTCTTCTGGATGAGAATGCTGGCAACAGTGAGTCGCCATGTGTTGGCCATCCCTTCACCGTCAAATCATATACCCGAGACAGTGTCGGATCATTTCGGGTCTCCTTCTCTATATCTGCGTTAGTTACTGGCAAGCGTTCAATTATAGTTGAATAAAATATTTCGACAGGGTCCACTGCTGGTACTTCCTCCGCAGTAGGCAGTGGCAGGCGTGATAGCCTATCAGCGTTTCCATGCTGTTTCGTGCCCTTATACTCTATTTCATATTGGTTCGCCCCTAGAAAAAGGGACCATCTTTGTAGCCATTGCGCAGTCATCACCGGAACGCCCTTCTTTGGATTAAAGATGGAGACAAGTGGTTGGTGGTCAGTCAGCAAGGTGAACTTCTGCCCGTGCAGATAGTGGTTGAACTTTTTCACTCCCCACACTAGGCTGAGGGCCTCCCTGTCAATCTGGGCGTAGTTGCGCTCGGCTGAGGTTAGTGACCGAGACGCAAAGGCTACTGGCCTCTCCAAGCCGTCCGGTAATTTGTGCGACAGCACCGCTCCAATACCATAGGGTGATGCATCACACGCCAACCGAATTGGAAGTGCTGGGTTGAAATGAGCCAACACCTCTTTTGATGTGATCAATTCTTTGCACTTCTGGAAAGCTTGTTTACATTCGTCATTCCACTTCCATGGTACCCCCGTTTGCAGTAGGGTGTTCAGTGGGTGTAATACTGTAGACAAATTTGGCAAGAACTTATGGTAGTAGTTCACCAGCCCGAGGAACGACCTCAGTTGTGACACATTTTCCGGTGCTGGAGCCTTGACTACTGCCTCAATCTTTTCAGGGGACTTATGTAACCGCTCTTCATCAATAACGTGGCCACAATACAAGATCTGCTTCTGGAAAAACTCGCATTTGTGTCGATTAGCTTGGAGCCCATATTCCTTCAATCTAGTGAGCACCTGCTCCAGGTTGGCGAGGTGATCACTGTCATTTTCGCCCGTGACCAGGATGTCGTCCAAATAACACTGGGTCCCTGGAATCCCTTGCAGGACTTGATCCCTTTGCCAAATAGCCGGAGCTGATGCTACCCTGAACACCAGCCGGTTGTATTGGTAGAGACCTTTGTGAGTGTTGATCGTGAGGTATTGTTTCGAGGCTTCTTCTACCTCCATTTGCAGGTACGCCTGGGCCAGATCAATCTTAGTGAAGCGTTTTCCTCCAGATAGCGAGCTGAAAATATCTTCAATCCGCGGAAGCAGATATTGTACCGTGTGAAGGACTGGGTTCACTGTCACCTTAAAGTCCCCACAGATGCGAACCTTCTTTGGTTCCTCAGGCGTATTACTCAACGACCTCTTCATTACAGGAACGATGGGTGTAGCCCACTCGCTCCAGTCCACTTTGGACAGTACTCCTGAACGTTCCAAACCTTCCAGCTCTGCTTCGACGGCTGGGCGGATCGCATAAGGCACCGGTCTGGCCTTAAAAAACTTTGGGCTTGCATTTTCCTCAATTTTGATCGTCGCAGTTATGCTTTTTAGTGTTCCGAGTCCCTCCTGGAACACTTCTTGTGTGTCAGTTAGCATTTTTGACAGTCGTCCAGGTGTGACGTCGTCATCCTTTTTGGCCTCTACCGTCAGTGCTTGTATGGAATGCCAATCTAACTGTATCTTCCGGATCCATTCACGTCCTAGTAGTGGTGGTCCTCCATCTGGCAATACATATAGGTCCATTTTTGGTGTTTCCTTGCCGTTGTATATCATGTTCACCCTTATTTTTCCTTTGGGGTAGACTTTTTGCCCCGTGTACGTCTTCAAGACAATCTCTGTATCTCTCAAGGGTATATGTGAGAATAGCCGCTTGTAGTCCCTTCGGTTTACGACTGTTAGGGCTAATCCTGTGTCCAATTCCATTTTCACTTGGACTCCGTCTATCTTGAGCGTGACCCAGATAGTTTGGTGATCCTCCATTTTGATTACATTATGTAGTTTCAGACAACCCAGCTCCTTGCTTCCGGAGTCTGTATCACTTTTCTGTTCGTCTGAACTACTCCCCGTCACCTTATGTGCCTTTTTGTACTTCTCCTGTGGAGATTTCTTGCTGCTGGTTTTCTTTCCCGACCTGCAGACTCTTGCTATGTGTCCTGCTTTTCCACACTGTCTGCATACTTGGTCCTTGAACCAACAATCCTTCTGGTCGTGTGTTGTTCTGCCGCAGCGATAACACTTCACTGCTCCATATGACATTTCATTGGTGCCATATTCTTGCGGTCTCCGTTGTATCTCTGCAGCGCCCCGTGCGGCTGCTTCGTGTGATACTGCCATGCTGAAAGCCTTGTCCAGCGTAAGATCCTTTTCTGATGGAACCCAGAAACGGCTTCTTTCACTTTGAAGCCCACACACAAACTTGTCCCTTAACGTATCTGCTAGTCCCATTCCAAACTGGCAGTGTTTCGATAGCTTGCGCAGTTCCGTTAAATACTCAGCATTACTTTCGTCTTTATGCTGGTTCCTTTTGTGAAACTTAAATCTTTCTGCTATCAGCAGCGGTGTGGGGTTTAAGTGGTCCTGTAGGTTTGCCACTATGCTTTCAAAATCCTTATCAACTGGCTTCTCTGGGGTTACTAGGTTTCGCAGTAAGCCATACGTTTTTGCACCCATGGAATTCAACAATACCAGTGCTTTCCTGGCATCTGGCACTTCATTCGCCTTGCAGTACACTTCAATGCGTTCTACATATGTCGCCCAATCTTCGACTTCATTGTCGAACGCTGTGACACTGCCACTCTTCGGCATCCCTGGGTGTGGTTAGACTGGCTAAAAATGGCGTCTCCCGCGCTCTCCCTTCTTCTCCGCTGGCTCAAAATGGCGTCTCCCGCGCTTCCCTTTCTTCCCGCGCTCGCCCTTCTTCTCCGCTGCGGCTTCAAAAATGGCGTCTCCCGCGCTCTCCCTTCTTCTCCGCTGGCTCAAATGGCGTCTCCCGCGCTTCCTTTCTTCCCCGCGGACGCTGCTCAGCCTTTGAGCACTGGCTGCGCTCTGCGCGTTTTCCTGCGCGCCTCTCTCGTTGACGGCGCTCGGTCCTGAACCCTAGCTGCGCTTTACCCTCTCTCTTTGTTTTCCGTCGACGCCGCTCGGTCTTCAACCCCCTGCTGCGCCCTGTGCACTTTACCCTCTCTCTTACCCCGTCGACGCTGCTCGGCCTTTTCTGTGCCGTCGGTCGGCTCCAGCTGCCGCTGTCCGGGAAGGGTCTGCGCCATACCTGTTGCCAGCCTGTTGCGCTGGATCGTCGTGACTGGAGAACCAAGCCCAGCTCTCAACAGCCTCCCCTGCGATGCTCAATCTCTGCTGGATGACTGGGCGGTTGCTCGTGGTCGACGCCCGTGCTTCTGGCCTTGACTTTCTTCCACTGTTCTCCAGGAGCGAATCCCTGGGAGGAATGCAGAGTTGCAGGTAGGTTTGAATCTGCCTCGTCGCCACTGTTAAATCCGTGAATCTTGAGGTATGGTGTTCTTCAATAAATAGACGGAGACTGCAGATGAACAATCAACAGGTGTTTACTGGATGAGGGTATTCTAAAAACTAACAGTACAGATCCCTACTCAGGGTTTATATACAGGTGTGGTCACTGCCGGTACTACAGTATACAGGAGCTGTAAAAGTAGTTCTCCTCTTAAAGGTACATACACTACACTGGGAACACAGCTAGAGGCAGGACAATGAGTGTACCAGGCCCTGGGAACACAGCTAGAGACTGGATAGTGTGTGTACCAGGTCCTGGGAACACAGCTAGAGACAGGACAATGAGTGTACCAGACCCTGGGAACACAGCTAGAGACAGGACAATGAGTGTACCAGGCCCTGGGAACACAGCTAGAGAGTGGACAATGTGTTACCAGACCAGTTCTGACGAAGGGTCATCGACCTGAAACGTTAACTCTGTTTCTCTCTCCACAGATGCAGCCTGACCTGCTGAGTATTTCCAGCATTTTCTCTTTTTATTCCTGGGAAAATAGCTAGAGACTGGACAGTGTGTGTACCAGGCCCTGGGAACACAGCTAGAACCAGGATGCTGTGTGTACCAGGCACTGGGAACACAGCTAAAGTCAGGACAGTGGGTGTACCAGGCCCTGGGACATAGTTAAAAATAGGACTGGACAGTGAGGAAAGGTGCAGTATTAAACCTGGTAAAAGGAGCACAGGTAAAGATCATCCAGGGTCTAACTGAATGAGGGGCTGAATGGCCTACTCCTGTTCCTGTGATTCCTGGTCTGTATTAAGTTAGCTGAGTTTCCTGTCAAAGCCATGAATTGGCCTCAGCATTCTGTTAGAGAGGGGAAAATTTGGTAGGATTCCTACTCTCGAGTAACACCAAACAACCATCATATGTGATGTCAGGTGACATGATCAGGCTTGATGTGCTGTCCCATGTGGGCAAATTATCTGCCAATACTCACTGCCTAGGTTAACACACAACCAATGGCCATTTCAACAAGTTACTGGAGGAACTGTATCATCAAAAACAAATAATGGCAAGAAAACTTTCAGTTGTGATCATACCAGGGTGGGGATTGGTAAACAAGTCTGACCTTGAAAGAAGGAGATTGACCATACACAGAGCTATACCTCATCCACCTTTGCAGATACTTCAGCCCCGATTTTAACTTGGAGTAGAAATTGGGCGGGCGGGGGCCAAGGAGTGTCGGAATCCAACCTGACCTTTGCAGAATGAAGCCTGGGAGATTTGAACACTTAGGCCTTCTCTGCATGTCCCTGGTCAGTTTCCCACCCAAAACCGGCAGGAAGGAGCAGCTGGCCCACTGGTGAGAACGCAATGTCAGGCGGTAGGAGATGGCAGCCGGGGATCAAAGGAACACTCAGGTAAGTCGTGGGGGGGAGGGGGTTTCAGGAGGGCCTTGCGATTAGGAGGGTAGCCCTGGGCAGCGGAGACTTAAACGTTCATTGTGGAGCCCAGAGGACTACTTCCCACTAGCTTATCCTGGCATGGAAGCCACAACCACTTCCCTGCTCAGGCCCATGGTTAAAATAGCACTTGGACCCCGCTGATATCATCTACATATTTAAAGAAGGACCCTGTTAGTTTCTGGCAGGTGGCCTTCTAGCCTGCTCAGTTTAGCGGGTTAAAATTGTAGCCTGCGGGGTCGGTATGGGATGTTGGCAGGTGAGTGCTACGAGCAATTTTAACTGCCTGTTTTTCATCAGGTGGGCAGGGTTAAAATTGCCCATAAATGTTTTGTTGAGAATATGAATCCCTTTGTTACCTGGCTAATCCCCTAGGCCTCCTGAGGGTAGGAGAGCAGGTGGATGACTGCTTCCAGACCTCTGCCACTGCTGCTCAAAGTCTGTTGCTGGAAGGCATACAGGAGCAGTTCACAGATTGCTTTCCCTTTGATTTTCCTTTCCTCCCCACATCAACCTGGCTAAGACTGGGAATTCAGAAGCATTGGGGAACTGGCATGGTACCACACAGAGATGCTCTGGTGTGCTATGGGCTGCCATACCACTCCTTTCTTTTTCTTCTTGAGAAACCTAGAAGAAGGTCGGAGGCCCATAGTACAAGATACAACCGTGGTTGTAGAGAAGACCGGATAAATCAAGGAATTATAAAAACAGAAAGAAACTGCAAAAGCTGGAAATAAACAGTGTGTCATTTAGGATCTGAAAGAGAAAGACAAGTTAATGTTTAGGGTGAGACCCTTCATCATAACTGGCACAGCCAGACAGTAAATCCCCTTTGTAGGATTGATCAAAAAGAGAGGGGAAGTATGAACAAAAGGTAGGGGTCGTGAGCTCACAAATAAAAGCCTTCAAGATTTTAAGCAAGAGGAGGGTAAGGAACTGTGCATTTTTTTAAGTCATCTGAGTTAGACATGTGAAAGCGTCAAAGACAAAAGGTGAGTTGTACATGACTGTAAATTGGAAGGCAAAGCAGTGGATGGGAAAATCAACATGAAAATCTAGGGGACAGCCAGTCAAGAACTGGTGGTTAGGTGACACCAAAATTGGGTTTTAAAAGCCTGGAAATTGTAGACAGAAGGTAGACTGAGGGAGGTAAGGAAATCAAAAAAATTATATAAGGTACCAAAATGTGAGATTATTATAATAATGTAAGCTGGTAGAACTGTATATTTGCAATTTAGGAGGAACAATAGAGGAATGTTCAGAGGAAAACTGAACATGGTGCTGTCAATAAAATAAAAAAAAGACAAGGAAGATTGTGACAGACAGAGGTTGGAGGCTAGTGATGGAAGATTTGACTAACAGATGACAAACTTGTTCATGTATCCTGCCTGGCAGTGAGAGAGAGAAGCTAGAAGAACCAGCAAGGTATGGGAACATAAGAACAGGAGTAAACCATTCAGCCCTTTTCACCTGTTCTGCCATTCAATTAGATCACGGCTGATCTGCACCTCAACTCTATTTATGTGCCTTTGTTCCATATCCCTTGATACCCTTACCCAACAAAAATCTATCAATCTCAGTCTTGAAACTTTCAATTGGCCCAGCATCCACAGCCTTTTGGGGGAGTGAGTTCCAGTAGAAATATCAAGAGATGGACAGACTTCAGATTTACAGTTAAGAACAGTATCTGCAAATTCATTATGGATTCAAGAGAAAACCTAAGCAAGAAGATAATGTATTCAAAAAGTTCTTTAAAGACTTGTACTAAAATAAAAATATTTTTCACCCAGACTAATTCCTAACCAGAGTTTCTCCCTATAAACAGTTAAGAATTGTCTGATGAGTTCCCTACAAAGAGGAATGGAATAAATGTAAACACAGCACTGTCCTTCCTTTGCTCAGATTAGTGATGCACCACTGACAATCTCTGTGTGACTGGGTCATAACAATGCACACTGAGAGACAGATTCTAGTGCCCTGGATCAGATATCAGTCCCCTGCGTTTCTTCATACATTATGGAGAGGTATTTAATTCGACAGCAGGCCAGCATACGGCCAAAGTATTTTTGTCTTTACAATTTGTTATCAACCTGCCAGGAAGCATGTACAAACAGAACACAAAAGGACTGCTCAATCTCTGTTAAATTAAAGACTACATAAAAAAACAGCACTTTGTTAGTCTTCAAAATAGAAGCAGTTTTTTACTGTTTCACATTTACACACACAATGAATGACTCTGAATGAAAGGTCGAAGCTGTAATTATAGTCTTGTGTCAGTCTTCAATGTTTCAGCTCCGCTGAGCCTTGTTTTTTTGCACACAGCAAAAAGCATCTGCATGGGCTTAATTTCCTTACTTCTTTGTTCAGGTTATCTGACATCATTGCAAGGGTTCTCAACAGTTACTGTTCTAATCGGTAACAAGTTTTTACCGCTAGTTCGGAGGGATTAACAGGGGGGACATGCTGGGATCTCAATTTATATGTGGCTTCAGGCTGCAAGATTTAAACCGGGCTGCACACTGTTACACACCATCCTACTCAGATATTTCTGTGCAGCCCTACTCAGTATATATCTGCATTAAGTAGCTTGGTGTCTCACAAAACTGGAAAGGCAGTTTAAAAAAGTGTCATCACATAAACCAGATAATGATATAGCGCTGTTCTGTTGTGGCATTTTCCAGCCCTTATTCTTTCTACACCCATCACTCTCTTTTTTAAAAACTCTCACTCTCTCCATTCCTTATTCTACTCCTTTCTATTCACTTGTCCCTTACTTCTGCCTGTCTCTCTGTAAAATTTACTTAATTATTATACTAATCTCATAATAACTCAACTGCAGAGCACAATCTGATCATAAACATCAATATCTAACAGGACAGCAGAGTACAAACTTGACTTTGCACCTTGTAATGGGTTTGTTGTCTGTTCTAGCACCAACACTCTGTGTACAGCATGCCTCAAAATGTATTCCAATCTGTCAGCTCTCTCCTCAGAGAACATAAGGGTGAATTTCTGCAGGGGTTCTCCCACTTGCCTGCCATTACTATGGCAGAAGAGCTGCAGAAACCCTGGGGGAGAAAAGCATAAATTCACACCATGGTGTTTTTCTATCAATCGTATCTTTTACCACTAATTAGATCTATTCAACCTATATGTAACAGTATAGCTCCCTTTCTTTCCATTAATTTATATTGGGAGGATTTTAACTTGGAGCAGGTTTCCAGCGTGAAACTGCTCTGTCAGATTAATTTCCTGCCCATCAGCGGCAGCAGGAGGCCTTCGGTGATTTTACTCACTGGCCCTCATTTAAGTGCCGCCGGTTCACTTCTCGCCCGGAATGGGCAGGAAGAGGGCACCAACGTCTGGCAGGTAAGTGGCAGGGAGGGGGAGTCTCACAGGAGGGAAGGGGGTGGGGAGTCCAGGGAAAGGGAGCCTGCGGTTGTCCTTGTGGGACCTGAAGGAGCACTCTTGTTCCTCCTGACCCAACAAAAGGCATTTCTGACTTACCATTTTGGCCTCCTCATTCTTCCCAACAGCTACCGACCTGCTTTCACCTGGCAAGAAAACCACGGCAGCTTCCCTGCTCAGGCCCGTGTAAAAATGCAATTGGAGGCCTATTGACTCACTGTCGCTCTTCGTGTTCCCGTGACCACCTGCACTGTTTGAGATTTCCTGAACTGCTGGATTGGCTAATTCAAATTTAAGCATGTGCCCTGTGCATTTTTAATGATTGCAGGGAATGCTGTAGCATCTGGGAGTGAGGAATTTGGGGTGCAGCAGCCTTTAGTGTTTTCATGGAAACCATGACTGGAGGAGCACCAAAAACTGCCCCCTTCACTAAGAAAGCCATTTTTGGAGCAGAGTAGAACCCTTCTTCTAGAACTACTGTGGCAAATAGTAACGAACAAGAGTAAATACAGTCTCTCAAGTCCATAGATCAAATGCACAAATTCTCAGAATTGAGGCAAAGTGCCAAGACAGACTTCAATAAATGCTGCCCACTGAAGAGAAAGGAATGCACGCACTCAAACCACGATATGGTGCCAGAGCAACAGTGCAGTCTGCAAAGCAATGGCCCCAACAATCGCATCTAACAGCCCCTTACTACCTGCTCAGTGAAGCTGCAGCTCCAACTTGATGGCTCAACACAGCCAAGACTTCCTTTTACTCATAAACTGCAGCATGTTTGTTCATCAACTCACAACTCCTTATACCACTTGCATGCTCTCTACTCCTCCTTTCGCACCAGGTGGAAAGTAGAATACACCTTGGGGTCGATTTTCATTGACCCGTGGAGTCGGGATTGGAGGCGTGCGGGGGGGGGGGGGGTGTTAAAGTCCCGAATTCGGGGGTCCCGACACCATCCCGCCCCCAACCCGCCTCCATGTAAGTTTCAAAGGAGGCGGGTACCCGCCCCGCACTGGGACCCGCCTACCCGAGGCGGGAAGGGATTAGTGCCAATTAACTGCCTGTTAAAGTTAACAGGCAGTTTTTAGCCTAATCCCTATTTTAAAGCTTGAACTGTGGGATTCCCGATGGCTCCAAACCACGCCAAGTTAGAGAAGTCGGGCCGTCGGGTTGAAGGACTTGGAGGGGTCGAGATGTCGGTGTTCAGGTGAGTGATGGGTGCATGAGTGCAAAGGTAAGTGTGTTTGGTGTGTCTAAAGTGTGTAAAGAATTTTAAATAACCTTTTCTTACTTTTTCAGTCTTCCTTCCTCTAGGTTTCGGGAGTCCATCATCTAACCGGCACAGAAAGCAGAATGGCTATGATCTGTCAAAAGTGACAGCCTGCGGCTTTCTGTGCCAGTGAGATTTCTAACTGAGCCTGTGTAGAAGGACTCAGGTTAGAAGTAAGACTGTCAGTGTTTGACAGCTTCAAACAGCTGTGAAACACTGATATTTCATCTGTCAAAAGGTCTTGACAGATGAAATTTCAGTCTGTGACGTCACCTGTTGTCGGGTGGCCCTTAATTGGCCTGCTGAGCCCGCTGAGCGGGCTCAACAAGGTCAATCAAGTTAAAATCGCGTGGATTGGTCACATCTCGATGTAGGCGGGACTAAAACCTGAAAGTTGTAGTCCCGCCTCCTTCCTGACTTCTGAATGAAAATCACCCCCCTTGTCTTCAATGCTAATACTGCCCCCCTACATCCAGACTTAAGTTTGGGAGGTGTGTCTGGGTCATTCCTGGGCTATGCAAAATTCCTGTTAGATATGCCCTGCAAGACCCAGCAATGCTGGTGCCTGCAGAGAACAACAAGAGCTTGCATTTATATAGCACCTTTAATATAGCAAAACATCCCACGGTGCTTCACAGGAGCGTTATCAGACAAATTTGACACTGAGCCACATAAGGGAATATCGGGGATGTGCAAGAGGCCAGAATTGGAGGAACACAGAGTCCTCAGAGGCTTGTAGGGCTGGAGGAGGTTACAGAGCTAGAGAAGGTCGAGGCCATGGAAGGATTTGAACAAAAGGATGAGAACTTTTAATTTGAGGTGTTGCTGGACCAGGAGCCAATGTCGGTCAACGAGCACAGGGGTGACAGGAGAATGGGACTTGATGCGAGTTAGAATACGGGCAGCAGAGTTTTGAATGAGCTCAAGTTTCCAGAGGGTGGATGATGGAAGGCCAGACAGGAGAGTGTTGGAACAATCACGTCTGGAGGTAACAAAGGCATAGAGGAGGGCTTCAGCAACAGATGGGCTGAGGTGGGGTGGAGGCGGGCGATATTACAGAGATGGAGTAGGTGGTCTTGGTGATGGAGAGGATATGAGGTCAGAAGCTCAGCTCAGGATCAACTAGGACGCTGAGGTTATGAATAGTCTGGTTCAGCCTCAGACAGTGGCCAGGAAGGTGGATGGAATCAGTTGCTAGGGAACAGAGTCTGTGGCGGGGCCAAAGACAATGGCTTCAGCCTTCCTGATATTTAATTGAAGGAAATTTCTGCTCATCCTATACTGGATGTCGGACAAGCAGTTCAAGGATTTTGGAGAGGAAAGAGGGGGTTGGTGATGAGGCGGTAGTTTGCAAAGACAGAAAGGTCATGGGTGGGTTTTTTGAGGCGGGTGTGATGACAGTAGATTTTAATGGGAGTGGGTCAGTACAAGAGGCGGGGGACTGTTTGCAATACAAGAACCAGGTGAAGGTGCCGTTTTGGGCCACATATGGGCCTCACCAAGTAGGCATTGAACAGAAATCAAGGGATCAATTGTTGTTTGATTCTGGGTTTTCCATCGTGATAGGAACGAAGATCATTGCCAACCCTTTGTATTATTTCAGACTGGCCTATAGATAGTCTCCTATTCTGCTAACTGAGCACCTCTGTTGCACCGTTATAGACACGGGCAACTGTCCCCATTGTTAATGGCCCCATTCCCAGGATTTGGAATGGGTCATGAGGTGACCATAGTGCCCGGCGGAAGTTCCATCCCGCTGCATTCATTTACAAAATAGGGTAGAAATTTTGGCAATGGGTCGGAGGGAAGACATTGGGGCCAGTTCTGGGGTAGGGGTGTGTTGTTCTTTCGGGACAACCTACACCTGAATAAAGTCTGCACCAATATTTATTTTTTGCGGGGTGGGCGGGGGAGCGGTGGTATTGGGAGATTAACTAGTGCTGTAGAGAAGGTTTAAGCTTATATGGCAGGAGGAGGGAGAAAGCAAAAGGCTGGAGTAAGCAGTTTGGAAAGGAAAGTAAGCTTTAAAGGTACAGTATATGGAATAAGGAGATAGAAAGATTGAAATAGGTTAAAGAAGACAATATAGTAAAAATATATCAGACTAAGGAAAGGCAAAAAACAGAAAAATGATCAAACAATATATTCATGGACAGAATATAAAAAACAAAATTGGGGAACTTGGCATGATTAGATGCGCACATCCACAGCGCTACCATTAGCTGAGTGACACAATGCAAAGTCCACTGCTTCCCGGTGAACTGATTCATTAAGACTTCTACGATAGCAAAATACTGCGGATGCTGGAAATCCAAAATAACAACAGAAAACGCTGGAAAAACTCAGCAGGCCAGGGCAGCATCTGTGGAGAGAGAAACGGAGTTAAGGTTTCAGGTCGATAACCCTTCGTCAGAACTGGAAAAGGGATAGATTTTAAAGCAAGTGGGGGCTGGGAAAAGGGGGAGGGGATCTATCTGTGCAGCACATGCAACCTCCATACAAATGGGTCTTTATTACAACCTGATGGGTCAGATATTAAATTAGTATTATGCTCTTTCCAGATCCGAGGATGCCCCATTATGTTTGGTGGAGTGCACTCGACTGGTCAGTCATTGGCAACAGTGCAGAGGAATTTTTTGCATAAAAGAAAATTGGGATTATTTTTATGAAAATGCATACCCTTGCAAATAAACACAGCCACTCATCCCAATTCAACTTCCTAATGACCCTCCTGACCTCACGACACATCATAATCTACCTTTGCAGCAGCTCTTGAACACTCTGAAGGGGTTTCAAATACTGGTTTACATGCCCATGGCTTTTGCTTTGCACGTACCCTAAAGAATGTTGACTAGTTCATGAGTGGCTGGTAGGCTCTAGCTTTTGTTTGTATAGGATGCAGAGGCAAGGAAATCAGTCAACTTCATTCTTCTAGAAAAACAACCAGACTATTCTCCCAGTACAGCATCTAGCTAACTTTTAAATGAGTTCCGTTTTCTGGCCTTGCCCATTCTTCCTGGTAACCTGTTCCAGCTGGTCAGCTCTGTGTAAAGAAATAATCCTTGACATCAATCCTAAATTTGCCCTCCGCAACCTGAACCCGTGCTCTCATTTTCCACTGTCCGGGCATATCTGAAAGTATTGTTTTGGATTACTTTCTCTCTATTGTTAAGTTTCTAAAATACCTCTAAGATCCTCACTGAGGGTCTCTTCTTGAGACTGACAAGTTCTAGCTTATCAAGTTGTATCTCAGAGTTGTTCCTTTTGACATGTGGATTGGCCTTGTTGGTCTCCTCTGATTTGCGTCTAGGGCCTGGATGGTTTCCGTATGTTGCAGTGACCAGAACTGCACACAGTAGTTCAGAAGTAGCCTTATCAGGGCACTGTACAGCTTCAGCATCACCTCTTTTGGTTTGAACTCAACTGATTTGTTTTGCTTATTGCTGCCTCATACTGTTTGGACATGGTGAGCAATATTAACTCACACTCCTGGGTCTCTTTCAACTTCCACCATAGCAAGTTCAACCCCAACTATGGAGTACTGGCGCTTTCTGCACTACCTTGCATTTATCCACTTTGAACTTCATTTGCCATTGGCCAACCAAGATGCAAACACTGTCAAACTCTCCATGTAATATCTTGGCTGCTTCCCCAAAATCCAAAGACCACATCCCCCACCTCCTAAGCTTGGTGCGTGTTGTGAATTTAACTATCTTGTACTGAGACAGCGATTCCATGCCATTTATGTATATCAGGAACAAGAGGAATCATGAATAATATGGCACAAGTACTAGCACTTCTATTGTGACATTTGCTAATGACACAAAGCTTTGTGAGCAAGTAATCAGTAGAAATATCAATAGTATTCAGCAGATTTAGAAAAATTAAGCATTTGGGATGAGAAGTCTTCGATGTATTTTAATGTGGATATATGTGGAAAGTAATGCATAAATGAACAGCAAAGAGTAAACATGTGTATACCATGAAATGATGTCTTGTAGCAGGGTTAGAAAAGGAAAAATAATTGGACATGGTGATCGATTATACCCTTAAAAATATCTAGCAGTTGTCAATAAGGCAAAGCAGATTGCATCAGTACAAGTTCTAATGATATTGATTGGGTCACTGGTGATGCTAATTTTGGCATATGGTGTATAATTTTGATCACCCAATCTGAAAAATGATACAGATATACTGGAAAGGACCCACAGAAGAGCGACAAGAATGATTCCAATTCTTAGGGAACTGAGTTATGAAGAAAGACTTAGGCCGCGAATTTAATTGAGGAGGCGGCTTGGAGTCGGGTTGCCTGGCGGACAGGGCCCGGACCCGCTGCCGGCTGCAGCTGCTCCAGAGTTGAAATTTTAATTTAATTGGCCCTTTAAGTGCAGTGGTGTGCGTTGGCCAGTCCAATGACTGGGATCGGGTCTGTTAGCCACCTCTGATGAGGTCATTGGTGCAGATGTTTTTAAGGGTCGCATGCAGCCGTAGCCTTTCATTTCTTGTTTCTGCTAGTATCTGAATGTGACAAGGCCACAATGAGTGTTTCCAAACCGAAGGCTGCTCCATGTTTCAATGAGGACTCCCTCTAAGCTCTTGTGGAGGGAGCAAGAGGGCGCAGGGAGATTCTGTTCCCTCCCGATGGCCGAAGGAAGCCTCCTCAGCAAACCAAGGCAGCCTGGTTGCACATTGCTGAGGAGGTCAGCGCTAAGTCCATG
This sequence comes from Somniosus microcephalus, assembly GCF_052327205.1. Taxonomy (NCBI): domain Eukaryota; kingdom Metazoa; phylum Chordata; class Chondrichthyes; order Squaliformes; family Somniosidae; genus Somniosus; species Somniosus microcephalus. Next base: position 401,100,422 of record NC_140987.1, read on the forward strand.
TGTTCACGCATCTGGATCGAGTGCCAGAAATGGTTTAATGATCTTCTGCAATCAGCAAAAGTGAGTATCACATCACACTTACCTTCAATCTGCTTCCCTTCCCTTCTCATCACCAGCATTCTGCTTTGTAAGCCTGCTCCTCCACATCCCACCTTGCCCTTACTTCCCTTGCACCCTCACCTATCCATCTCTCTCTCTGTACTGAATCACTTCACCATTCTGCTATGCACCCCTCACATTCACTCTCACTGTTATGCAATGACACCAACTAACAACGCACAGGGAGCTAGCTTCCTCTTGGCACCTCACTCCATCTTCGTCTCCCTCTAACCTTCTATGTTATGGATTCTTCACAGTTACTCCATCACTCTCGCTGAAACTCCACCTGTGTCCCTCCTTGCAGGAAAAGATAGCCCACAATAAGAGGGAGAGAGCAAAGGCAGGAGGAGGCACACCACCCCTCTTTACATCGACAAGTGCAGAGGAGGCTGCGCACGAGATCATTGGAGGTGGCAAGGAGCTGGAAGTGGGGGACGGAGAGACGGGCACACTAGGAAAGCTGGTGACAGAATAGAGTTTCATCCCTCTCATTTAGATTTCATGATTGACTGCAATGGCATATGATGTTCATAGAGATTCACTTTGTATCATCTGCACAAAAGGATGTGTCCGCTATCAAAAAATCAGATGTCTAATTCATGCCTTTACTCTCCCACAGGACCATCGAGAGCCCCCCTTCCCACTGTCCAGGAGGAAGAGCCGGAAGACTCCTCAGAGGAACCTGCAGCCTGAGGGAGCAGCGTCACCATTACTCAGCGCACCCAGCACCAGCGCAGATACGCACACCTTCGCGACATGGAGTAGTGTCATCTGGTGTATCACAGCTCACAAGTGAGCATCAGCAGATGGTGGAGACAGCAACAGCAGTGGAGAATCCTCGTCGGTGGTCGCAGGACGCTTCTAGCTCTGCTCAGCTGCATGTAGACACTGTGCCTCTGGGGCCATCCAGAAATAGAGCGGTGCTGGAACTCCAGGAGCAAGTACAGGAGTCTCTGACAGGGTTTGCATCCAGGATAACTGCGAGTGTGCAGAGAATGGAGGAGTCCATCTCTAACATGAGCACTGCCTTTGTGGAGGCAATGGCACATGAACGTTCTGCCATGGAAAGGGTGGCAACCACCATGGAGGACACAAGTCGCCAGACTAACAAAAACATGGTGACTCTTCAAAATAGATTGTCTGCTATGGAGGAGAGATGGGCATCTATTGAGGAGAGACACCAGAGCTTTATGGACGTCCTTGTTATGAGGACTGTCAGTGCAGAGACAGGTCCCCATGGTACCCCCAGATGTGCAGCAAGGTGCTCTCTAACCACTTGGCTAGCACTGAAGTGCGACTGACCCATGAGAGGGATGTTGGTGGCAGGCAACAAAGAAGTGTGGGCTCCTCTGCAAGCGCTCACACGGCTTTGCCACTGCAGAGCCCTCAGTCAGAAACCCACTTTCCACACCAAACTGAGATGGCCGTTTCAGCCTCTGCATAGCCACAGGAAAAGCAGACTGTTGCAGAGCCCTCCCAGGCTCCCAAACCCAGGTCCTCACTCAACCCGGCTCGATTCACCTGCCGTGTTTTTACAAAGGTGGGCAGCATGTTCAAAAACCTCCAAAATCTGATCAGCCCTTTAAAATAGGTTTATCCAGGCAGTTAACGACCTGTTAACTGCCTTAACAACTTGTCCCGTCGTTTGGTGTCGGTCAGTTCAGGAGCGGCTGACCCAACACTTCCCAAAGTTGCATGGAGACGGGTTCGCAGCCCGCCCCCAATTTCCACTACGATTTTCGCACCAGACCTGCCTCCAAACCCGCCTCCTTAGCGCTATTAAATTCGCGGCCTTAGGGCTAGAAATTTATCTACTTACCGCCACTCCATAGCGCCATGAAATGGCGAAAAAATGGCGGCCACCGCTCTTTTGCCAGCTGGTGGTGGGTCCTGTAGCTGCTGCCATTTTCCTCCTTCCCTTTCCGATAACTGGCAGCGCCCTGGAAAAAAAAATGGCGGTGTGGTAACGCCAACTGACGTGCAACGATGACTTAATGTCACCACTCCGAACTTTGACCCTAGCGCTGAATTCAGTGCTGGGTCCTAAGCACGCCAGATAAACCTGGCGTGCAAGCAAGCTGACAGTGGCGATGTCAGCACCTCTTAAAGGGACATGCACATCTTTCATTTAAGTTTGGATTTAAGCTTTTGGACTGTTTTATTTTATTTTATTGCAGTAGTGGCTTGCTGCAATAGATGTTAAAGTTTTTTTTAAGTGTGTAGGGAGTGCTGATGGACGCTTGCAAGGCCTCAGATGGTAAAGGAAGGCCTCTGAGAAGACAGAGAATGCTGCAAATACTCAGCAGGTCAGGCAACATTTGTGGAGAGAGAAACAGAATTCATGTCTCAGGTCGAGATGCTGCCTGACCAGCTGAGTATTTCCAGCATTTTATGCTATCATTTCAGATTTACTGCATCCGCTTACAGAGGGAAGAGGAAGACACAGGAAAAAAAAGAAGCCGAAGAGGAGGAAGCAGAAGGAAGGATGCAATCCAGACAGTCCCTTTCTGGCCGGGATATCTGGGATGGAATCATCCACCTGCAGTACCAGTGACCACAACCTCAATTCCCCTTTCCACATTTGTCCCACACCTTACCTTCCCTCTGTTACTGACCATCACAGCGCCCTCTAGGCCACAAGGCTGAAATAAAAGCCACCACAAAGCAAACCTTCCAATCCAATTAAATACATCTATCCATCCAATAGGACATCAAGAAATCAACTCATCACCCTTATGCATTCACTTAGTGACTGTCTTGTGTGTGCCTTTGCCTACCCTACTGACATCACACAGTGCTACCCCAGTGGCTGCAGCATGGCTGGTGGACACTGCAAATGGCCTTGCTGGTCGACCTTGAGGAGCTGGTGGCTGGGAGTGTCAAATCAAGTGACGGTGTTTCTTCTTTTTCTTTCTCCTGTCCCTCTTCTTGGTCAACCACTGGCTGGGCAGGCTGCATTTCTTGGGTGTGAGAAACGAGGAACAAGGGTGGAGTTGGTGACTGGGGCGGAGGGGGGGGGGGGCGGGGCGGGTAGCAAGAGGTGTATGCCAGAAGGAGGCTAACATATGAGGATACCAGCATCTTTTATCCTTTCAGCCCCGCAGCTGGCCAAGGGCCAGCATTGTCTCCTCCAAGGGGGTGAGGTGAGGCTAGAAATGGGAGGTGTGCCTCATGATTGGTGCAGATTGTTGGTAGGTGAGTGATTGGGGTTGCGGTTCGTGCATTGAGCAGTGCGTGAGGCTAGTGGTGCAGTTGGTAGGAGACGGTTTTTGAAGATGGTTTCATTGACCTTGTGGTCTGAAGCTTCTTTGGGCACTGGAGTCAGGTGGTGGGGGCGACACTGCTGGCAGTGACGGCCTCGGTGATGTGGTCCCACATCCTTCTTTCTGGAGGGCCTCCTGGCCCCTGTGGGTCGAGGGCCTGTCTTGCAGTGTTGACTCCTTGCACAAAGTTAGAGTGCTGAGTGCGAGACCCTTCCTTGGCTTGTTGAACCATCCGTGTTAGTGCTGGAGCAGTTTTCCCATTTTTTTGAGGTTTGGAAGGGAATTCAGCTTTAAGAGCTGAATAATCACATTTGGGACTTTTTAATGTTACTTTTTTTTTTGAAAGGCAGTAAGGGCTGAAAACTGCATTTCATCACTGCATTTTAATTTGCATTAGTTCTGAGTGCATAGCCCCTTAAATTCATAGCCCACAATTCCTTGCGAGCTCCATAACCTCACTCCCAGAGGCTGTGCGAAGCTCGAGCGCCACTTCAGGACAGGAACTTCGCCTCGGAGGTCTCCACTAACATCACTAAGAGGTCGTTACACGGAAGGTTAGCGCTGCGCCATCAATCTCCAGCCCCCACCCCCAGACAAATTTATTCCCCTTAACGTTGTGGCCATTTTCAGCGACCAGTTGCTGATGACACCAGCAACTTTCATGGCAAACACAAATTTCTAAGTCTTTGGGACCTGAAATTCTTTTCATTGGATAAAACAAGACTGAGAGCACTTATAATGCATGTTCCTAATATAATGGAAGGTATAGATAAGGAGGAGGAGGAAAGCAGGCTCCTTCGCTTGGACAGCTAGCAGAGAACTTGAGGACACAATTACAAATTTCAGAAATCTTGCGCAAGATTAGAAATTAAAAGATATATTTCCCCAAGGGATAGTGGATACATGGAACAGACTACCAGTAAAAGTAGCTAATTCTGGGTCAATTGATGCCTTTATGATGGAATTTGTGATTTAGTCCGAAGAAATGAAGTAAGGCAAATAGCTGATGTGAGATTAGAATTAGCAAACACAACATTGTTAGGTTCACTGTGAACAAAGCAGAGGGTATGGACAAACTCAGAAGAGAGGAGGTGAATATATAATTTAGATATAACACTTTCACACATGTAGTCAATTTGTGGGAGACAATAGAGGTGGATACTGTTGACAAATTCAAGAAGGAGCTGGACAGATTGTTGGTGGGAGAATGATTGAGGGATGCAAGGGATATGGGTACATTTTGCAACTCATGCTGCTGGCAGGGCCTTGCGCATAGCTAGTGCATATAGGAAAAGCATGGGCACCCTGCCTGCAATTTTCCATCCATAATGTATCAAAAATCATGGGCAGTATGCCTGCAACTTTTCAATATGTGCTGTCTGCGTGTGAGGTCCTTCCAGTGGTACGGGTACTCGTAAAATTTATGTATGGAACTTTTTGAACTGTGGGACTGGTCACGTAGATCACAGTGGCCTTTCTGGCCCTGTATATTTCAGTACTGCACAATACAATGTAGCCTGATGCCACTTTAAACAGTTTCTAGGAACTCTGCTGTTTTTATTACTTAACTTATGTTAAGCCTTGGTTTTGTGTTGAGTTCACAGATCCTGCCAGCAGGTGGTTCTAAAGGGCAATAGCACAAGCAACATTACTGGTGACTTGCTAGCTGTGAATGGAAATTCTCCAGCTTCTCACAGAGACCACCTGCAAAGACATGACTACAATCGATTTGCACCAGGCAGTAACACATGCGCAGTACACACGCAACACAAAGGAACCTCTACAGTTTTAAAAGGAAACCATCAAGGTTATCCTTTTGTGCGTAAGTGCCTCACAATGGGAATTTCTCCGTAATGGTCTGAAACACGCGTTTAATTCACATATAGCTGTTACAAAGTCCAATTAAGTATCAAAATCAATACAGCATTCCATATAACTTCAGTTTTTCTGCTCTCTCACTAACCCTCAAACAGCACACTGATATTCTTCACTCCAACCATTCTGCTACAGCTAAAACAAAGGTTACTGAATGAGGATTAGGACTGGTCAGCAACAAGCAGTAATCGGGACAACAAACCAGTCACATCTGTTGCCAGGTTTTCTAAGTCAGTGGTTCTCAAATAGGGGTCCGCAGACCCCCAGGGAGACTGTGAAACGTTGAGCAATTATTCATTGAAAAAGATCTCTGAAAAATTGCAGACTGTAAAAATGAACCAGTGAGGATTGGGGAGGAGGCGGGACCAGAGTGTTCACGTTCAGGTTCCTTCCAATCCCTGCTGTTAATCTGGGGATTCCCAGTGGCAGGTCAGTTTGCCTCTTGTGACGGGCAGCGCAGGCCGATCTGCGAGTGACGGTAAGAAACAGGCTCGTTCCCTGGGTTACAGGGGTCGCGTCTGTTACTGAGTGAACTCCGCTCTACTCAGGACACGGCTCTGACAGCGCGGATGGTCAGCTCTAATATTTTATATAACACAGGGAGTGACTTTAAAGTGTAACAGTAATGGTTTGTAGCTCATCAGTGAGTGGGCCCGAGCTCTTCAGGGTGGAGATTGGAGCTGTCGTCCGTTTAATGTTCACTTGTCAGCCCTGTTTTACCATCTGTGCTCCTGTTCCAGACTCTACAGTCATTTACTTTCAGTTTCATGGGAGGCCATTTAGTTTATTAAACCAGGACCAACTTTAACATGGAGGGCAGATTACTGTCAGCATCATATCCTGGGAAATGTACTGTACTGGGTCATAATTAATAAATACATATGTCTAATTGTATAACTAATCTTTACACAGAAAAAATACTTGTGTTGTGTTACGGGGGCCCGTGGAATTTTTTTTATAACACGGTAGTGGGGGGGGGGGGGGCGGTGGTGGGGGCACACTTTCATATTATGAATATTATATAGTATTATAATCTAGATGGGGGGTCCGCAAATACTAATCCATTTGAAAAGGGGTCCTTCAACCAAAAAAGTTTGAGAACCACTGTTCTAAGTCAATCCATTATAACGACACTGCTTTTCTAGGCAGAGTTTTTCTTGTAAAGTACTGTATCAACTTAATTGCAATCAGCTGAGCAATTATTTTATTTGAACTATTTTTGAATGGTACGATGCTTCAAGATTCAATAGTAAAAGATTTGGATAAAAAACACAAACTGTAAACACAAAATAATCCAGGAAAGTAGGACCAGATTAAATTTAAATTAGTAAAAAATATTAAAATAAATGGTAAGAACTCAAGGACTGAAAAGTATATGGAATAATTTGCCAGCCAGAGTAGTACAGACAAAACATACAAAATGCTCAAAATGCTGTTGGATGCAAAAATGTAATAATGAGGATATTGGAGGGATGGACTTCAATGACCCCAATGGCCATTTCTTGTCCTTGACTTTTCATATGGTCTTGTGTAAAGCTCCATGTACATTGACCTACCAAGCATTCCCTGGAGAGCTACAGTAGGGATTTGTCCCTACTGTAGCTCTCCAGGGAATGCTAGGCAGGGGGAGGGGCCGGAGAGAGGGACAGAGGGGAGTGGGGGAGCAGGGGAGCGGGGGAGGGGAGGGGAGGGGAGGGGAGGGGAGGGAGGGATAGGACAGGGAGAGGACATGACAGGGAGAGGGGGGACACACAGGGGCAGGGAGACCAAGCGCCCCAAAATTGCCCTCGCAACGCGGAGCTCCCCAGCTAGTCCAGAATAATGCTTACTCTACTCCAACAAATGCCTTAACACTATCTTTTAAGTAACATTTTTGTTTCCCACAATGACTATCCTTGTGCTCCCTTGGTAAGACTGCTAATTTCAACCACATACTAGAAAACAGATTGATACTGTAACAAACACATATTATGAAAGACTTCATTTCCTATGTCTGGGCTGCATTGAACCTGGGTCCAAGTGGTAAAAGGACAGTCTCGTATCCACTGCACCACCATGTCCCATCTTACTCTCCAACTTTTGACAATACCACATACGTACAGAAAGGAAAAGATGACACTGACCTCTGGGCAGGATGTATGCACGTGTGTTACATAGCTGCAAATGTTCTCAACTTCAGACATATTTTTCTCCTTTATCTGTATGAGCTCAGGCATATCCTCGATGGCACTCCAGTTAGATGGATAACGATTGATCAGCTGATTGTCTTCATCATAGTAGTTATATCTCTACATAAAAATACAAACACAGGAAGTTGATGATTGGATTCTGTTAATACAATACTCAAAGAAAAATGAGTCATGATTTCTCTAATCTGAACATTTCCAGGTAGGACCCCAAAACTCATTTGTGACAATTACTTTTGAACAAAAGAAAGAGTATTCAAGAGAAAAAAAAACATTTAATCTGCCTCCTGCTTTGAGATGAACTATGAGTACTTTTACTAATATAGGTTGATATAGTCCTGGAACTGAAGGTAGGTAGTTCTCATTGACAATAGCCTAGATTCTCCAATTGAAGATAAGCCCTACTGGAAGTGAAGTGGAGTTCTATGTCATGAGCACCGATCCACTATAATTTCCAGGATCAGTCTCATAGTAATATTTTGGACATACCCCAGGCATTAGAAATGCCTTTGATGGCGAGATTGCCTGTGGGGAGTTGGAAATTAGGGATATAAAGCTGCAACAAGGACCAAGCACCATTACCATCATTTTTACTGAAACAAAGTTTTGCAGCAGAACAGAGACCCTTTTTACATGGAATATTGCTCGGTTCAAGGGAGAGCCTCCCAACGGTAATGGAAGGAGGTGGTCAGAATAGTCAGTGCCAACTCTACCATGTCAAGCATGATAGTCCAGTACAGAAAGAAGTTTAATGACCTTATCAAGTCAAGCAAAATAAGAGGAGCCTGCCACACCCTCCAACAATGAACTGCACTAAGCAAGCCAGCCACTTACAATCACCTCCTCCTCACACTGTTTTAAAGTACTTTAATTGTGTAGCATCAAAGCCCATGAGGTAGCTCAGTGTCATTGACATTTCCAACCTTCAGCTGGAAGTTATCCCGTTTTTCTGGATTTCCCCATCAGAGGAAATAGCTTCTCTTTATCTACCCTATTGAATCCTTTTATCATTTTAAATACCTCAATTAGATCAACCCTCAATCTTCTATACTCAACGGAATACAAGCCCATAATTTAACCCTATAAGCCCTGGTATCATTCTGGTGAATCTGCGCTGCAGCCACTCCAAGGCCAATATCTCCTTCCTGAGACGTGGTGCCCAAAACTGAATGCAGCCGAGGTCTGACCAGAGCTTTATTTAACTGTGGCATTAACTTCCACCCCTTTGTATTCCACCCCCTTAAGATAAACACTAAGGCCGGAATTTTACCGGCGCTGAGAGACGGGATCGAAGGCGGGTCAGCTGTGAAATATGAAATGATTGACAGCGGCTCGGGACCCTCCTCCACGCTAGTCTCCCAGGTGTCGGGTCTGTCAGCACTGAACAGACCCGACACCAAGCGGCAGGGGAGGCAATTTAGATTATTATGAACTTGTTAACAGGCACTTAAAAACTATTTTAAGCTCAGCTTTAGATTTTTAGAGTTCGCCAACGGCTTCTCCACTGCTCGGGGATCACGTCAGGTAAGGGGGTCGGGTGTTGTGTCAGCATGGGCTGATTTACTAACTTGATAGCTGCAAATGGTCTATAAAAGTTCCCATTTCATAGGTCTTCACTTTCCAAGGTTAGAAGCTCTTGCTTACTGCATTTGGAAGACAGATTGAGCTTTATGCAGGTTGCAAGTGTTTGGAGCAAACTCTCTATCCAGTGTCACCTCATTGGAACAACCTCTCTCACCATTGACAGATTGCTTTTGTCATTTCAACCTCACCTGCCATCTATTCCATCAGCATCAGTGCCCTTGAAAAAATCTCACCTTGGTCCTCAGAATCCCAACACGATCAGCCCCGACACCAGCATCACCAGGCACACCAGCAGCACCAACAACAACACCAACCTTCTCCGCAATCACCTGATGCTGCACAGGACACAGGGCATCAGCACCCAACCACATTGCTGCCCGGGACACCAGGGATGGCCTCACCATAGCCAGATTTACTACACTTGATGCTGTACACCCTGGCTGCCACATAATGCGGCAAGTTGGCACCACCCAACGCCAACACCGTAAAGCATTCCTACAATGTCCAAGCCATTCCTTTCACACTCATCACCATTGCAGGGGGTACCATTATGTCTCACCATTCACTGTAACTCACTAAGCCACTTCCAAAGGTGCACACAAATCTGTCCAAAAACACAAGGGGGTCGATTTTCCTGAAGCTGTCGGGAAGGAGGCGGGACTACAACTTTCGGGTTTTAGTCCCGCCTACATCGACGTCCGGCCAATCCGTGCGATTTTCCCTTGATTGACCTTGTTGAGCCTGCCCAGCGGGCTCAGCAGGCCAATTAAGGGCCACCCGGCAACAGGTGATGTCACAGACTGAAATTTCATCTGTCAAGAGTTCTTGACAGATGAAATATCAGTGTTTCACAGCTGTTTGAAGCTGTCAAACACTGACAGTCTGACTTCTAACCTGAGTCCTTCACCGGCAATGAAAGCTGAAGGCTGTCACTTTTGACAGATCGCAGCCATTTTGCTTTCATTGCCGGCTGAGTGATGGACTCCCGAAACCCAGAGGAAGAAAGGCTGTTAAGGTAAGTACAGGTAATTTAAACTTCTTTACACACTTTAGACACACCAAACACACTTACCTTTGCACTTATGCACCCATCACTCACCTGAACACCGACATCGCGACCCCTCCAAGTCCTTCAACCTGACGGCCCGACTCCTCTAACCTGGAGTGGTTTGGAGCCGTCGGGAATCCCACACGACACCCCTCAAAATAGGGATTAGGCTAAAAACTGCCTGTTAACTGCCTGTTAACAGGCAGTTAATTGGCACTAATCCCTCCCCGCCTCGGGTCGGTGGGTCCCAGTGCGGGGCGGGTACCCGCCTCCTCTGAAACTTACGTGGAGGCGGGTTTTGGGCGGGATGGTGTTGGGACCCCTGATTTCGGGATTTCCCCCCCCCCACCCCCACACGCCTGAAACCCCGCCTGACGGCTCCAGGAAAATCTACCCCAAAGTGTTGAAAATAAAGATTTCAATGCTTGACACCACATTAACAGAAACTTTACATGAACATTGGCGAAAACACCCAAGTGCCTACCCTTGTGTGTTGTTAGTTGGTAAGCTTGCACTAGGCTGAGGGTGAGTGTGAGGGGTAGCCAGTGAGATGGGGAAGTGATAATGTAGATAGAGAGGATGGGTGGATGTGCAAGGTAAGTTGGTGTGAGTAAGGATGTGCAGGAGTAGGGTAGGGAAGGCAGAGTGATGGGGATGTGATGAGTGGCACAGCAGGAAGAGGTTGAGTGTGGCTTTGTACTAACATTTCATGATCTACTGAGATCATTGAAAGGTTGGTGCCACTGCAGCCAGGGACCCCCGACGACATCCCTGCTTGTGGCCTCCTCTGCAATGTGCAACCAGGCTGTGTTGGTCTTCTGGGGAACATTGGAGGGGAACAGAACCTCCATGCATGCTGTGACTCCCTCCATAAGCATATGGAGGGAGTCATGGGAGAGCCTGGGTGCAGCCATGCACCTTTGTGCAGTGCTTGTCAGTGTTTGCAGCACCTCAATGCTGTAAAACACTGACAGCACAACTGTCAAAGTAAATTTGGATTTGGCCCCTTTAAGGAAACCGGCTGATGACACGCCATCAGACCCGCTTCCTTTTAATTGGCCGGGAACCTCGCTGGGTGGGCTTAATAAGTCCAATCAACGCATGACACTTCAACAGAGCAGGATGAAGCCAGCAGTGGGCTGGGACCACGCTACCGATCCCGGCCGCCCCAGTAGGCGAAATCACGGCCTAACATTCCATTCACCTTTTTGATTACTTTTTGCAGCTATGCGCTAGCCTTTAGTGATTTGTGTACATGGACACCCAGATCCATTTATTCCTTCCAGTTCCTAGTTTCAGCAAGGTGGCAGAAGCAGCAGCAGCTGGAAAGGCCTCTAGACTTCCCAAAGGACGCTTGGAAGTACTGCTTTCAGAACAGAGGACCAGGAGGGACTATCTATTGAGCACTGAGGGCAGGAAAACCAATAGAAGGGGATGCAGTTAGAGATGAGCTGGCAAGGGAAAGTTGATAAAGGCTGGGCAAGGCTCATCCTACATAGTTTCAGTTTCATGTGCTTTCTCAAATGTCCTTACACTCACCTACTATTTCTTCAACGGTAAATGTCAGTGCGTGGACAGCTAAACAAGCTCTTCTGTCTTTCATATTATAGTAGGAGCCTTAGAAGAAGAGGCCAGCCACTCCAATGATTCCCAGGCATGCCAGATCCAAGCTGCTCCCATGTCCACACTAACTCCATCCTGGCATCTTACCTGCGCAAGCACCAGCACAGAGCGTACTACTAGTGAGGAATTAATCTGAAGGGTTGTTCCTCTACAAAGTGAGGCGAGGTGCCCTTGACAGAGAAACTTAGAGACCCAGATATAAGTATATAAGGGGCTTGGACTTTTAAAGCTTAATGATTTGGGAGCATTGATCTCATATGGAGGCAGTGGAAACAGCTTATGTAAATATAGTTGAGATGATGTATAGTCTATGATGGATTTGGGAGGAGTAGATTACCCACATTTCCAGGAAGAGTCCCATGTCCTGCAGAACACCCTGGACATTGTGACAGCTTGGGAGATTGCTATAGCATCAAGACACCTGGAAGAGCTTCTAAGGACATTGGTGGGTTCGGAAGTAGCAGCTAACAATGCTGCAATATATGCTTTGAACAGGATACTTTCACACGGCTTCCAAGATCTAATGGGCATTGTTTGGTCTATGATGACACCAACCAGTAACACCTCAGAAACTAATCCCAGCAAGAGTGAGCTGAAGGAGTGAGTGCAGATGCCACTGGTCTGGAATTTACAGTGGGTAATAACAGCAAACGAACAGCGTTCGCTGTAGTTGCCCCTTTGAAACTGATCGTTACTTCAGGATTTAGCACATGCGCATCTTAACACGGGAATCCTGAAGTTGCGGTCAGTCATTCACTGGTCCGACACTGACTATGCTGTGGCCCCCCCACCCCATCAGGGAAATCAGTGAAACTGGCAAAAACGTTGGCTTTTCCGTGGTAATATCGCTGTTAAATACCCAATTAAAAGTTAGACCCTTTGGAATAGCTGTAGCTGGGGTTTTAACAGCACATTGACTGCTAAACAAACATTATGGCCCTGAAAAACTCATTTTAATTTTGTGGAGTGTCAAATTTATCCATTTTAATAAAAATTACAATTAAAAAATTTTTTTTTAGTTTGTTCATCTTTATTTCAGGTTTACCTTTTCCCCATGTGAGAGCCCCAGTCTTGGTTTTGTTCTCTATAACATTTTTAAAAAGTCAGAATTAAAGCAACGTCTTCACTTCCTGCTTCCCAATGTGTGAGAATTCTGCATTGTGATTGGCTGCTTAAACAGCTTGTTGACGTCACAACAGCTCGCACTGGGGGATCCCCATTAATTACAGTGATCTCAACTGAACATCGGAAAGACCAAACTTCTCACCACAGAGATCGCAAGATCTTTGTGGGAGGCTTACTTCAGAGCCAGCGGCGAATGCCTTTGCCTCGTTGCTGACCGCAAATTACGGGCCAAAGTCTTTCTTTCTTAATTTCCCTCCCAATGCTTCCACATGGGGGAGCATCAGACATGGGCCCAGCACTCCCTCCTGCTGCAAGTGACAGGCTGGCATAAGTTGCTGCCTTTGGGATAACAGCTACCCAGAGAAGTGAGTCACCTCAGGTATCTAAAGCTCCAGGGCAACCAGCCACTATTGAACATCATCTTAATCATGGAACACATCATAGTAATAGTAACATGTAATATGTTGTAGCTTTTGTTTTGTGTTCTATAAATTTCAGAAAATTCATGAGGCTGAAAGAGATTGTCTTTCCTCATTATTTAAAAAGTTGAATTTTAAAGCAAACTGCCCATAATCAACGTGATATTATGTATTCAGTTTCACCACACTCGCTGTAAACATACATTCTAAAGTTTTCTAGACCATCCCCAAGGGTCCCTGGCTGTGGCCTTCTGCCACTGGTTTTACCGCCGGCTGTCAAATTGGTCGGCTGCCGGGCAGGAAACGGAACATAAAAGTGATAATGAGATCCTGCCATTAAGTTCGGCAGGACCTATGCGCCCCCGGCCTTGCCGTGTTCTTCAATTGTTTTCAGCCTCCACCGCACCCTCCCCGCAACTATCGGGACCAAAGTTTAAGTGGATAAGTCTTGAATTTACCCTCCTTCAAGTGCTGGCCATGTCCTCTGGTTCTACTGTTCTGGACAAGGTGAAACAGCTTGTCTACATTATCTAGTCCCTTTAGAATCCTATAAATACCAATCATATCACCTCTCAACCTTCTCTTTTCCAGTGTGAACATGCCCAATTTACATAATCACTCCTCATAATCCAATCCCTCAATCATTCTGGTTACTCCCTACTGTATCTTTTCAATAGCTGTAATGTCCTTTTTGTACTGTACGACCAGAACTGTACGTAGTATTCTAAGTGCGGTTGCATCAATAATTTATAAAGTGGTCGGATTACCCTTACTATTTCGGCTATCAGACCTTTTTCATCATTTACTACATCCCAACATCTGATTTGCTTTACTCTCCGCCACCGAACATTGTTGCGATAGCTTCATTTTGTTGTTAATCAGGGCCCCCAGATCTTTCATTTTCCATGCATATTATTTTCTTTTCATTTTTGTCCCCATGTGAAGCACTTTGTATTTCTCTATACTGAATTTTATCTCCCCAAACCTGTCTGCCCTGTTCCCAAGTATATTCAAATCCTTCTGAAGTTTATTCTGTTCAGTTTTGGAGTCTACCACCTTCATTAGTTTGTATCATCTGCAAACTTCGCCATTGTGCTCGTGACTTCCAGCTCCAAATCATTTATGAAGATATTAAGCAAGAGGTCCCAAAACAGACCCCTGTGGTAACATTCTTCCAGGCTGATGACAATCCCTGAACTATGCTCTAATTACATATCCACTGTAAAATATTTCCACCGATTCCCACTTTCTTTATTTTCTACCAGCCTTTCCAGAGGAACTATATCAAAGGCTTTACTGAAATCCAAGACCACCACATCCACTGCTTAACCCTATCAAGCTCCTTTGTCACACCCTCTGACATGAATCAACTGAGCGGCCTGCGGGTGGCGCTGTCCAGGGAGAGTATAAATACTTGGGCATGGGCCCAGCTTGCGCAGGATATTCTTAACAGGAACTAGTGAAGGACACAACTAGACCTCCATGTTGTAAAACAGTTGATTAAAGCTTTGTTTAACGCTTAGACCAAGTGCCTAGTAGTTTTCTTACGTCACCCTCAAAGAAAACCAGTAAGTTACATTGTCAAGAACCCATATTGGCTATCTTATATGATTTTATTTCGATCCAGATGCTCCATGATCTTATTTTTAACAAAGGTTTCCATAACTTTACCCACAATGGACATCAAACTTACTCGTCTGTAGTTTCCCGGCTCACTTTTGCTACTTTAAAAAAAATAGGATTAACATCTGCCTTTCTCCAGTCCCCAGGCACCTCTCCAGTATTTAGTGATTTCTCGATGATTTGTGCCAGAGTTCCTGAAATCTGTTCCTTATTTCCTTAAGGATCCTCAGATGCATCTTATCCGAGCCCTCAGATTTATTCACCTTAAGTTTGCACAGCTGTTTGGCAACAGTGCTGGTAGTAATGTGAATAGTGTCACAACTTACGTCTGCAACATCCTGTAGTTCCCTTTCCAGACCAAACAGGTTACTTGTCACCTCCTTGGTAAAACTGAGGCAAAAAACATATTTAGCACTTTTACAGCCTGTGTAGCATCAGTTGTCATGCCCTCAGTCAATCCCATTTTCAGTGGCTCCATTCCATCCCTTGTTTTTTTTTCTCTTACTTTAACTAAAATGTTTTTTATTATTATCCTTCACTTCACTTGCCTTATTCAAGAAGAAAAGAAATAGAAGGGAAAAATGCCCTGAGGAATCCGTATGGATCAGGGTTGCAGTGTTTATATGCCAATATGCAAAGCACTAGAAATAAAGCTGTGGAACAACAGGCATTAATTAGAATGGAGGGACATGATGGCCTTGACAGAAACTTGGGCCACGATTTCAATGAAGGAGGCGGTTTGACCGTGGGTCCGCTGCTCGGCGTCTTTTGGACCCACTCCCGGATGCCGCTGCCCCGTAGTTAAGATTTTACTTTGATTGGCCTCGTTACGGCCGACGTGCGGGTCCCTCCAGGCAATTGCTTGCAGATGGTCAAGTTCTCGCCTCTGATGACGTGTTGTTTCAGGAAAGATTTAAAGGGGCCATGTCCCCTTTGCAGAAGCATTAGTTTTTTGTGTTAAAAGTGCTGGCTTCTGCAGGAATGGCAGCCCCAAAAACTAAGGCTGCACCCAGGTTCAATGAGGGCTCCCTCCATGCTTTTGTGGAGGGAGTTAGAGGATGTCAGGAGGTCCTCTTCCCTGGAAACAGAAGGAGGAGGCCTCCTCAGCAAACCAAGGTAGCTTGGCTGCACGTTGCTGAGGAGGTGAGTTCGAGGTCTGTGTGTAGACACACATGGGTTCAGTGTTGAAAAAGGTTTAATGATCTGCTGAGATCACCTAAAGTGTGGCCTCTGTGTTCTGGGACATGGAAGTTCAAGAGTGAGGGCTCAGGGAGAATTCCATTTAGAATGTTGGTGGTGACACTTAGCACAAACCACTGTTTATTGGACAGATGATGCCTGGGATTTTGAGAACATCGGACTTATATTCATTTCCATGTGCCAGCCACCTGTGGTTGAAGCGTAAGCTTATGCGAATCTGGCATGGGTGAGTGCATCCCTTGCCTGACGGCCAGCAATGTGGTCGCCTGCTGCTGGATTGGCCACATCCAGCCCCGCAAGGTGTCGCTCCCCGTCCTCCTCCTCATCCTCTTCTTCCGAGGAGGCTGTGTGCTGAGCCACTTGTTCATGCGGCAGCACTAAGCCGCGCTGCTGTGCGATGTTGTGCAGGGCACAGCAAACCACGATGATTCTGGACACCCTGGCTGGTGCATATTGTAGGGCTCCACCAGCTCTGTCTAGGCATCAGAAGCGCATTTTGAGCAAGCCGATGGTTTGCTTGATGATGCTTCTGGTGGGTATGTGACTCACATTGTAGTGCTCCTCAGCCTCGTTTGATGGCCTCTTCATTGGTGTCATAAGCCACTTTTTCAGGGGATAGTCCTTGTCGCCAAGAAGCCATCCGGAAAGTTGGTTTGGCGGATGGAAGAGCTGAGGCACAGCAGACTGACACAGGATGAAGGAGTCATGGCAACTGCCAGGGCACTATCCGCAAACATGCATGATGATCTTCCTGTGGTTACACACCAGCTGGACGTTCAGCGAGTGGAATCCCTTGCGGTTGACAAATACAGCTGGGATGTGATAGGGGGCCCTCATGGCTACATGTGTGCAGTCTATGATGCCCTGCACCATTGGCGAGCCTGCCATATTGGCAAAGCCAACCGCACGCGCGGTCACACTTGGGCCAGCCGTGGAGAAGTGGATGTAATTGTGCCCCTTTGCAAAGAGGGCATCGGTGACCTGCGTGATGCAGGTATGTGAGGCTGACTGGGAGATGCCACTGATGTCTGCAGCTGATCACTGGAAAGAGCCCGAAGCAAAGACGTTGAGTGCAGTGGTGACTTTGACAGCCACTGCGGCGAGGTGCAGCCCTGCGCTGATGCCCTCCACCCTGTGCAGCATCAGGTGGGTGAGGAGGAGGTTGGTGCTCCTGGGGCTGGTGCTGCTGTTGTAGCTGGTTGTGGTGCTGCCGCAGCTGCTCTTCCTCCGAATCTGACGACCAGGATGAGAGGATGTAAATGGTTCCCATCCTTTTGCTATAGATTTCAGTTGAAGCAAGAAGCTTGCAAGCACACACTCAAAGTGGCCTGAAATTATTCCAATCAGGTAACACTGCAGATGGGTGTCAGCTTGAACAGTCACAAGGTCAGTAGAGTTGCAAAATCTTATCCCAAACCTCCAACAACAAAGTTGTTGCATTTGAATGTCAGCCATGTTGCAGGAGCGCTTTTAAACTGCTTCACCAATGACTACAAATCATGTCCTCCACCAACGTGTCTCCTTGCAGCTGGCCTGTTTCTGGCAAGACGGGAAACAGGAGCCAGAAGTACGAAAATAGGAAATCAGTATAAAAATAGGTTTAGCAAGGCAGTTAACAGGCTGTTAACTGCCTTAACTACCTGTCCCACCGGTTCCAGTCGGGTCCGTTTGGGAGCAGCTGACCCGGCACTCATGAAAATTGCGTGGAGGCGGGATGGCAGTCTGAAGCTATTTTTTCCCGATTTTTGCTGCCAACCCACCTCCTCAGGGCTATTAAAATCGAGCCCTTGGCTTCAGCTGGGGTGTGACTGGGAAGTAAATATTCCCAGCTATAACTTTTTAAGCAGAGATGAACAAGAAAAAACGGAGGAGGAATTGACATTGTTAATTAAGGACATGATTACAGCATATTAAAAATGTTTTATTAATGGTAGTGATTGGATAAAGTCTGGTTTAAATTCAGAAATAATAAGGGACATGTTACAATATTGGAAGTAAATAATAGATCACCAAATAGTGCAAAAGTATCCAAGGATGAGATCTGTATGAAACTGAGAGTGGATTGCAGTAGCAATAGATCTAAACTAATGGGGAATTGTAGCTATTCTAAGGTAGACGGAGATAAAGACAAACATTCGTGGTCAATAATGGAGACATCAGGATGCAACCAGGACTACATCCTTAATCAATATGCCCAAGAAGGAAAAATGCAGTGCTCGATCTATTCCTGAGTAGGACAAGTAAGTTTCCTGAGACAGGAGAACATTTGGGAAATAGTGATCATAACCTAATTAGGGTCACACTGAAAATCGATAAACAAAAAGTTAAAGATGCTGCACTAGAAATTGGCTAATTTCAGTGGCACAAATGTGGACCTCGTCCAGATGAATTCGTTGGAAAAAATGGTAGATCAAAAGTCAGAGCAGCAGTGGGAGAAATTTAAATATGTGTTGGATACGGTACAAGTGAAATACATTCTGAATAGGAGTAAATGGGATGTGCCAAAAGCTTGAGTTCCATTGTTAAATAGAGAGGTAAGAGCAAAGTGAGCTTTTAAAAGAGGCATATGATAAATATAGGGAGAATAATATAGAAGAAAACTATGAGAAATATGCATAATATAAAAGGGATACTTGCTCGCATCACGAACCCTCAGAGACAAATGCTGCAAACAACAGGCTGGCTTCACAGAGAACAGGTCCATCATTGAACAGATATTTACACTACAGCAGGTGGCAGCCAAACAACGCAAATACAAGGAGCCACTATATGTTGCCTACATTGATTTGAAAAAAGTTTTTGACTCACTGTCTAGAGAGTGCCAGTGGCTTCTGTTACAATCTCCGGGTAACCCTATTAAAATTATATAATTAATCAGAGAGGTTTGTGCCCAGACAAGCAGCCGGGTCCGTATTGACAGAACGCTTCTAAGCTTTTTGAATTTAATACCAGATTATGTCAGGGCTGTGTTCAAACCCTAACCTTATTCTTGCCAGGTGCTGACTACATCATGAAGGCAACAACAGGAAAAAGTGGATGTGGGACCAGCCTAGCCAATGACTATATGTATACAGATCTAGACTTTGCCATTGACATAGCAGCCTTGGCTGAAACTTGGTGGACATCCTCACCAAAGTCCTATGAATCTTTGACCAAGAGGCTTGGTCTTCAGCTCAGCTGGGACAAGATGTTACGATGCAATATTATTCCAGCTACCTTCATAATAGATGATGATCCATCATGATCCAATGCAATCAGTGACACAATTCATTTACATAGCTAATGTAAAGGCAAAATACTGCAGATGCTGGAAATCTGAAATAAAAACAGAAAATGCTGGAAACACTCAGCAGGTCAGGCAGCATCTGTGGAGAGAGAAACAGAGTTAATGTTTCAGAACTGACGAAAGATCATCGACCTGAAACGTTAACTCTGTTTCTCTCTTCACAGATGCTGCCTGACCTGCTGAGTGTTTCCAGCATTTTCTGTTTGTACTGAGCTAACATGATTTCCTGCAATGGTTTTTCCTGACTGCGGTAGGCGTGTTGCACTTGCAAGCTTTGCGAATTCCCTATCACATATGTTGAGATTGTACATAAATCACAGTCTCAAAGTAAGGCTCTACAATGCATTGGTAATATTCATATTTAAATATGGCTCAGAAACGTGGTTATGCACCAAAGCAATAAATAAGCATCGATGGATTCAATTCTAGATCGCTTCACACACTACTAAAGGTTAAGCCTCAGGACAAAATCTTAATTGAGACAGTACGCAAGCTGACTAATCAACCACCCCGTCCCGGTTGGTTGATCGTTACTAACTGCTCTGTTATGGACACCTCATACACTACCCCGAATCTGACTCTGCCAGAGCATTTACCACCAACCTGGAAGAGGCCATAAAGCAGACCCAAAACAAGATGGCATGACAACAGCATGGACCTTACTGCCAATGAGGCGCAAGTGAAAGCCCTAAACCATAACAGTTGGAAGAAACTGGTAGCAGCAACGTCCTCTAATGGATAAGCCCTTAGATGACAATGACAATGATAAAAAGGAAACAAAAAGGAAATTATGAAGGATAAAAGGGAGAATGAAAGAAGGAAAATAGCAAGGGCTTTCATAAGCATATAAGACGTAAAAGGTTAGGGTGGGACCATGCAGAGATGATGGAAATTATCTTGTACTTTAGGGTCAAGGAATAGCAAAGATGCTTAAGTTTACAGAGGAAAGTGAAAGTGGCACTGTAGAAGTACCTGAAGGGGATATGAAACAGCCACTAATGGAGATAAATATTTGAATGGACATTAAACAAAAAAAGTTAACAAAACTACAAATATAACAGTCATGTTGATGCCCAGATAGTAGGCATCCCAGAATACTGAGCAGGCTGAGGAGGAGGTAGCAGAGCCACTAACCATAATGAAATAGGAATAGCAGAAAATGTTTGAATAATGGGAAATCTTACACTCTGTTGAAGAAAAAGGAAAAGGATAAGCCAGGAAATCACAGACCAATTAGTCTTACCTGAGCTTTTGGGGAAAACTTCTAAAAGGAGATTTTCCACTTTGGCATTCATGGCAAACTGTGCAACCTAAGCACAAGATTTTCCGGCATGTCAAAATCGCCAAAGTGAAAAATCTTCCTTCTAAAATTTATAATATGGGATGAAATTAGTGAACACTTAGAAAGACATGGGTTAATCAATGACAGTCAGCATGGATTTGTAAAGGGCAAAGCATGTTTGACTAACGTAATTTAATTTTTTAAAGAAATCACAGAATATATAGATAAAGAGAATTAAGATATGTGGTATTAAAGTAAACATAGCCACATAGAAGGGTGACTGAGGACAGAAAGGAAATAGATGAAGTAAATATATGCTTAGAGATGGGCAAGATGTGGTTAATAGTGTGGCCCAGGGACCTGTATTTATATAAATGATTTGGGCATGGGAGAAATTATATTGAAGTTTGTTTATATCAAACTGGGAACATGACAAGCTGTGAGGAAGAAAGTTTGATGATTATCACCCGAAGAATGAAGGGGAAAGTTATCAGAAATAATTTCTAAACAGAGGCTATGAATTGCTTTAGTGCTGATGGCTATTGAGGCAGCAACTAGAGGCAGCGCAGATAGCTCCAGTTAAAGAAATACCAGTGGCCCAGGGACCATGGACTGAATAACCTTATCTGTGTTATAATGTTAAGGATTCTATACACATTTACTAAACAGTGCCCCATTTATACACACATATTCATATACAATGGTCTTCTTTATACAGGTGATTGCTGGGGAAAATATTTCATATAGGTTTTCTATCTTTCCCAGTGGGACTTGAACACATAAAGCTAGGTTGACACTCCAGTGCAGTGCTGAGGGAGTGCTGCACTGTCGGAGGTGCCGTTTTTCGGATGAGACGTTAAACCGAGGCCCCGTCTGCTCTCTCAGGTGGACGTAAAAGATCCCATAGAACTATTTCGAAGAAGAGCAGGCGAGATATCCCCGGTGTCCTGGCCAAT
This sequence comes from Somniosus microcephalus, assembly GCF_052327205.1. NCBI lineage: Eukaryota > Metazoa > Chordata > Chondrichthyes > Squaliformes > Somniosidae > Somniosus > Somniosus microcephalus. The sequence goes on from NC_140987.1 coordinate 401,121,991, forward strand.
ATTTATCCCTCAACCAACATAACAAAAACAGATTATCTATCATTATCACATTGCTGTTTGTGGGACCTTGCTGTGCGCAAATTGGCTGCTCCGTTTCCCACATTACAACAGTGACTCCACTTCAAAAAGTACTTCATTGGCTGTAATGCGCTTTGAGACGTCTGGTGGTCGTGAGAGGCGCTATATAAATGCAAGTCTATCTTTTTTCTTCTTTTTGTTCTTGAGCTTTTCTCTGACTTGAAAGCCTGGCCCAATGTTTTCAAAAATAGGCACCAGGAAAAAAAATACCAGTTTGTGTTTATTCAATTCATTTTGATAAGGCATTTGACAAACCTTCAATCATTTTTTTACAAACACAGTGCTAAATTATGTTAAGTTCCCTCTAAAGTATCACCATGTTACTTGTGTTCCTGGTGAAAATCCTGTACAGCTCCCTAGCTCTGTTTTCCCTTCAAAAGCATTCCAGTCTCCTTGTGATGTGTGTATGTGGAACTGCATGCTGCTGACCTATAATACTTTTATTATAGAAGGCCTGCAGAGAGATCAGTGAGTGCTGATCAGAGCCCCTCAGAGCATTATCTCACTTAATAACGTTTTCTAACCAGAACTGATGTTCATTAAGGAAATCACAGAGTCAATTACTGACAGTGGTACTAAATGGATGGAGTAAACCCAATTAATAATTAAAGTAACAGGTATCCTTGCATTCATGCCATTGCTTAATTTCCTTCCCCTGTCAGCAGCTACCACTATAGATAGTGAATCCATTTTGTAATCTGACATGCATCACTTCAACATCAGCCTGTTTCCCCACCCCTCCTTTTGTTAAGTTGTAAATACCTTGCTGGGATACAAGTTCCACAGGCACCAATAGCCTTTTAGCACCTCTACAACAAACTGATAGTAATTCAGTGTTACTCTCACACTCTGCAAAGGGAGTTTCAACTCAGTACCCAAGTAGAAACCTTAAGATTACGCTGAAATACGATGAGGAAATCTGAAGTGAAATGAGGTTCATTTTTTCATTTTCTGTCAGGAAGTCTCAAAAATTGCTACATTTTACAAGAATAGCGAACATTGAAAAAGTGAGATTGATACGCTTATCAATTACTTCATAAAAGGTGATGAGTCGAAGAAGAGATGATGAGTCGAAAGAAGAGATGAATAAGGCTTTTATTAGCTAAGAAGAGACCATGCTTCTTCGTGAGTGACTGAACAAGTCTGAACGAAACCCACACAGTGGTGGGTGGAGTCAGCTGAGGCATGCCTCCATACACAGCGCCACCCAGAGGTGGCAATATACAATACAGTGGTTTACCACATTCACCCCTTGTTTAATGTGAAGTCCGGCGGGGTGAAGGGTACTACAAGTTAAGTCTATCAGGAGGCCTTGTCTGACGTCCTGATCGTCGTGGTGGCGGCGGTGGTGTTGCAGCATCCGACGTCGGGTCTGGTGTCTGGGTGGTTGGCGAAGATTCCTGGGGCTTTGGCATGCCGTCTGCAGGGGTTGGGTTGGGAGGGGTGGTGGGGGATAACAGTGGTAAGGGGGATAACGGTGGTAAGGGGGATAACGGTGGTAATTCAGGGGTACCCGAGGGTGCGAGATCTCGTATGGAGACCGTGTCCTCCCGCCCGTCTGGGTATGTCACCCAGGCATACTGGGGGTTGGCGTGTAGGAGGTGCACCCGCTCGACCAGGGGGTCCGTTTTATGCGTCCTCACGTGCCTCCGCAGTAGGACGGGCCCAGGAGAAGTCAACCATGCCGGTAGCGAGGTTCCCGATGTAGACTTCCGGGGGAAAACGAACATTTTCTCATGAGGGGTCGCATTAGTGGCAGTACAAAGCAGTGACCGAATGGAGTGAAGCGCTGCAGGGAGGACCTCCTGCCAGCGGGAGGTCGGAAGGCCCTTAGATTTTAGTGCTAAGAGGACTGCCTTCCAAACCGTCGCGTTCTCCCTTTCCACCTGGCCGTTCCCCCGGGGGTTGTAACTGGTGGTCCTGCTCGTGGCGATACCTCTTGTTAGCAGGTACTGCCGAAGTTCGTCGCTCATGAACGATGAGCCCCTGTCGCTATGTATATAGCTGGGGAACCCGAACAGAGCGAAGATGTCATTCAGACACTTGATGACCGTGGTACTGGTCATGTCTGGGCAAGGGATGGCAAAGGGGAAACGGGAGTACTCATCAACTATGTTGAGGAAGTACACATTGCGGTCAGCGGAGGGGAGGGGCCCTTTAAAATCGACGCTCAGGCGTTCGAAGGGGCGGGTGGCCTTGATCAGGCTTGCTCTGTCCGGCCTATAGAAGTGCGGTTTGCACTCGGCGCAGATTTGGCAGCTCTTGGTCATGGTCCTGACCTCCTCGATGGAGTAGGGCAGGTTACGGGATTTGATAAAATGGAAAAACCTGGTGACCCCCGGGTGGCAGAGGTCATTGTGGAGGGACTGCAGCCTATCACTCTGCGCATTGGCGCATGTACCACGTGATAGGGCATCTGGGGGCTCATTGAGTTTCCCTGGCCGATACAAGATATCATAATTGTAGGTGGAGAGTTCGATTCTCCACCTCAAGATCTTGTCGTTCTTGATTTTACCCCTCTGCTTATTATTAAACATAAAAGCTACTGAACGCTGGTCAGTGAGCAGGGTAAATCGTTTCCCGGCCAGGTAATGCCTCCAGTGACGCACCGCTTCTACAATAGCCTGGGCCTCCTTTTCGACGGAGGAGTGTCTCGTCTCGGGGCCCTGGAGGGTCCTTGAGAAAAAGGCCACGGGTCTGCCCGCCTGGTTAAGGGTCGCGGCTAGGGCGAAGTCGGAGGCATCGCTCTCCACTTGGAAGGGGATGGACTCATCCACCGCGTGCATTGCGGCCTTCGCGATATCGTTCTTGATAAGAGTGAAGGCTGCACACGCCTCTGGTGTCAGGGGGAAGGAGGTGGCTTTGATGAGGGGCCTGGCTTTGTCTGCATAGAGGGGCACCCACTGGGCGTAGTAGGAGAAAAACCCCAGGCATCTCTTCAGTGCTTTTTGGCAGTGGGGAAGGGGTAGCTCCATTAGGGGGCGCATTCTGTCGGGGTCGGGCCCGATGACTCCGTTCTCCACCACGCAGCCGAGGATGGCCAGGCGCTTGGTGTGAAACATACATTTTTCCTTATTGTACGTTAGGTTCAGCCGTTGGGCCGTACGGAGGAAATTTGCTAGATTAACGTCGTGGTCCTGCTGGTCGTGGCCGCAGATGGTGACGTTATCCAAATAGGGGAAGGTTGCCCGCAGCGCGTTCTGGTCAACCATTCGGTCCATCTCCCTTTGGAAGACCGAAACCCCGTTGGTGACGCCGAAGGGGACCCTAAGGAAGTGGTAGAGGCGGCCGTTTGCCTCGAAGGCAGTATACTGGCGGTCCTCATGGCGGATGGGCAGCTGGTGGTACGCTGACTTAAGGTCGATGGTGGAGAATACTTTGTATTGCGCAATCTGATTGACCATATCAGATATGCGAGGGAGGGAGTACGCGTCCAGCTGGGTGTACCGGTTTATGGTTTGGCTGTAGTCGATTACCATGCGGCGTTTTGCAGTGGTTTTAACGACTACAACCTGGGCTCGCCAGGGGCTAGTGCTACCTTCGATAATGCCCTCCTTCAAGAGCCGCTCCACCTCAGAGCTGATAAAAGCTCTGTCCCCGGCACTGTACCGCCTGCTTTTGGTAGCGATGGGTTTACAGTCGCGGGTGAGGTTAGCGAACAGGGGAGGGGGGGGGACTTTTAATGTGGAAAGGCTGCAGGTGGTTTGCAGCGGGCGATTTAAAAGTTGTTGGTTGCAGACTGTGAGTGGGGGGAGGGGTCCACCGTATGCTAGTGTGACACTCTTAAGGTGGCACTGAAAATCCAACCCTAGCAGGACGGCAGCGCAAAGACGGGGCAGGACTAGCAGTTTAAATTTTTGATATTCAGTGCCCCCTACTGACAGGGTCACCACACAGTAGCCGCTGATGTCCATTGACTGGGACTTGGACGCCATAGAAATGCGATGGTGCGTTGGCAGAATCGTGAGGGAGTGGCTACGTACCGTGTCGGGGTGGACGAAACTCTCTGTGCTCCCGCTGTCGATCAGGCAACTGGTGGCGCGGCCGTTTACCGCGATATCCATCATGGAGCTGGATAGATGGTGAGGGTGGCCTTGATCCAGCGTCACGGAGGCCAGTATGTGGCTTAGTGAGTCACTATAGTCATCCGCCGAGACGGTGGTCGGTTCCGGTGACGAAATGGCGGTTGAGTGCGTTGGATACGATGGCGGCGGATGCCATGCGGCCGGGGGTACACAAAATGGCGGATAAGATGGCTGCTCCCACGGCCCGCACGCTGCGCTGCTGGCTGGCTTCCCCTTGCAGGCGTTAGCGTAATGGCCTTTCTTCCCGCAGCCCGAGCAGGTAGCTGTCTTAGCTGGGCAGTGCGCTCTGGGATGTTTTAACTGGCCACAGAAATAGCATTTTTGGGCCTGGTTACTGGGCATCGAAGCAGTTCTTACCGGAGGCTGCTGTCTCGGTTGGGTCGCTGCAGCGGTTGGTGCCGGGGGCGGCGGTCCCGTGTCCCACGGTTTCGATTGCCATGTCTCGGCGCCGTTACGGGGGTATGCCTCGAGGTTTCGGTGGGCCTCCTCTAACGAGAGCGCAAGGGCAATGGCCGTCTTCAGGTCGGGTTCCTTGCTTTCTAGCAGTCTCTGCCGGGTGTGGTCTGACTGGAGGCCCCTGACGAAGGCATCACAGGCGAGTCCCTGCGCGTGCTCCACAGCCGTTACCGCTTTACAATCGCAGTCTCTGCAGAGTGCCAGTAGCGCCCGTGCAAATGCCCCTACCGATTCTCCCGGTTGCTGCCTGCGGGATCCCAAGAGGTGTCGGGCGTAAATTGTGTTCACTGGGCGCGTATATTGCCCTTTTAGTAGCTCGAGGGCCGCCACGTACGTATTAGAGTCCCGGATTAGCATATATACTTGATGGCTCACCTGGGCGGTCAAAATTTTCAGTTTGTGATCCTCCTCTGTAACCTGTGAGATTGCGAGGAAGGATTCAAAGCAGCTCAGCCAGTGTTCAAACTTGGCTGATGCACCCACATCTTGAGGGTCGAGGTCCAGGCGTGGTGGTCTGAGGGCTCTCAGCAATGTCTGCTGTATCCGTTGCTGTTGTTGCTCCTCAGGTGTCGCCATTTAACTTTTAGCTAATAAAATTGATACGCTTATCAATTACTTCATAAAAGGTGATGAGTCGAAGAAGAGATGATGAGTCGAAAGAAGAGATGAATAAGGCTTTTATTAGCTAAGAAGAGACCATGCTTCTTCGTGAGTGACTGAACAAGTCTGAACGAAACCCACACAGTGGTGGGTGGAGTCAGCTGAGGCATGCCTCCATACACAGCGCCACCCAGAGGTGGCAATATACAATACAGTGGTTTACCACAGAGATAAAAACAGGAAATGCTGGAAATACTCAGCAGGTCAGGCAACATCTGTGGAGAGAGAAACAGAGTTAAAGTTTCAGGTCAATGAACTTTCATCAGAACTGGAAAATGTTTGAGATATAACAGGTTTTAAGCAAGTGCAGGGGCAGGAAAAGGGGGAGGGGAGGAAAGAACAACAGGGAAGGTCTGTGATAGGGTGGAAGGCAGGAGTGATTAAATGGCAAAAGGTATGATAGTACAAGGCAAAAGGAGATGTAATGGGACAAGTAAGGAAACAAAAGATGAGTCTAGAAGAGGTGTAAATGGGAATGGCAGAATGATCAACAGCTGCCATGTGAAAAAATTGGGGCAGAGGTTATGGTCTGAAATTGTTGAACTCGATGCTGAGTCCAGAAGGCTGTAAAGTGCCTAATCGAAAGATGAGGTGCTGTTCCTCAAGCTTACATTGAGCTTCGTTGGAACAGTGTAAGAGGCCGAGGACTGAGAGGGAGTGGAGCGGAGAATTAAAGTGACATGCGACCGGAAGCTTGGGGTCATGCTTACGGATTGAATGGAGATGTTCCGCAAAAGCGTTCACCCAATCTGCGCTTGGTCTCCTCAATGTAGAGGAGACCGCATCGTGAGCAGCGAATACAGAATACTAAATTGCAAGAAGTACAAGTAAATCGCTGTTTCACCTGGAAGGAATGTTTGGGGCCCTGGACAGTGGGAAGGGAGGAGGTAAAAAGGCAGGTGTTGCACCTCCTGTGCTTGCACGGGAAGGTGCCGTGGGAAGGGGAGGAGGTGTTGGAGGTGATTGAAGAGTGGACCAGGGTGCCACGGAGGGAGCGGTCCCTTCGGCATGCTGAAAGGGGAAACATAGAAACATAGAAGATAGGAGCAGGAGTAGGCCATTCGGCCCCTCGAGCCTGCTCCGCCATTCAATGAGATCATGGCTGATCATCCAAATTCAGTACCCTGTTCCTGCCTTCTCTCCATATCCCTTGATCCCTTTAGCCTTAAGAAATATATCTAACTCCTTCTTGAATATATTTAATGAATTGGCCTCTACGGCCTTCTGTGGTAGAGAATTCCATAGGTTTACCACTCTCTGGGTGAAGAAATTCCTCCTTATCTCTGTCCTAAATGGCTTACCCCTTATCCTTAGACTGTGACCCCTGGTTCTGGACTCCCCGACCATCGGGAACATCCTTCCCGCATCTAGTCTGTCTAGTCCTTTTAGAATGTTATAAGTTTCAATGAGATCCCCTCTCATTCTTCTGAACTCCAGCGAGTATAAGCCCAATCGACCCAATCTCTCTCATACGTCATTCCTGCCATCCCAGGTATCAGCCTGGTGAATCTTCGCTGCGCTCCCTCCATGGCAAGAACATCCTTCCTCAGATAAGGGAGGGATGTGGAAGGTCTGTTTGGTGGTGGGATCACGCTTGAGGTGGCAGAAATGGCAGAGGATGATCCGTTGAATGTGGAGGCTGGTGGGGTGAAAGGTGAGGACAAGGGGAACTCTATCGTGGTTCTGGGAGGGATGGGAAGGGGTGAGAGCAGAAGTGCGGGAAATGGAACGGACACGGTCAAGGGCCATGTCAACCACAATAGAGGGGAATCCTTGGTTGAGGAAAAAGGAAGACATATCGGAAGCACTAGTATGGAAGGTGTCATCGTCAGAACAGAACATCGTCAGAAAAGTGAGACTCTGTACAACATTGCTTCTTAATATGGTGCACGTTAGTCTCCATGGGCAGTACAAAGGAAAATGAGAATGACAGTGACTATAGGCACTTCCAGCTACACCCAGTTATCTCGTCTGTGAACGGATACTTCAATCTGCCTCAGGTTTATTTTTTTGCTGAGCTCCAATCTTCAGTTCACTGGATAGATGCCAGGCCAATGATGTCACATCCTGCAGTGGCTTCCACTGTTGCTTTAGACAAGCTTCTCAGATCAAAAGGATCATGCTCCTACAAATATTCTCCAGATTTCCACTGGTACCCTCCTGCACACTCAGCTAGGCTTCCTCTCCCTCCAGAGGTCTAAGGCATCTATTTTCATAAGTTCTTTTTTCTGCTATATATGTTCTCTGTTTTATTTGTGTGGGTAGAATTGATTTTGCTGGCATTGTTCACAAATACATTTTTACCAGTATCAACATTACCCAGCAAATAGATTGATTTAGTGGTTCCGCTGATTTATCGAGTGAGCAGCTGAATCTTACAGAGCAGTACGTTTCCAGGTTTGGGATTTAGAGACTAACGTGCACCATATTAAGAAGCAATGTTGTACAGAGTCTCACTTTTCTGACGATGTTCTGTTCTGACGATGACACCTTCCATACTAGTGCTTCCGATATGTCTTCCTTTTTCCTCAGCCAAGGATTCCCCTCTATTGTGGTTGACAAATCCCTCCCGGAACCACGATAGGGTTCCCCTTGTATCTCACCTTTCACCCCACCAGCCTCCACATTCAACAGATCATCCTCCGCCATTTCCGTCACCTCCAAAGTGATCCCACCACCAAATGCATCTTCCCCTCCCCTCCCCTTTCAGCATTCCGTAGGGACCGCTCCCTCCGAGACACCCTAGTCCACTCCTCTATCACCCCCAGCACCCCTTCCCCTTCGCCTGGCACCTTCCTGTGCAAGCGCAGGAGATGTAACACCTGCCCTTATACCTCCCCCCTTCCCACCGTCCAGGGCCCCAAACACCCCTTCCAGGTGAAACAGCGATTTACTTGTACTTCTTGCAATCTAGTATACTGTATTCGTTGCTCATGATGCGGTCTCCTCTACATTGGAGAGACCAAACGCAGATTGGGTGACCGCTTTGCAGAACACCTCCGTTCAGTCCGTAAGGGTGACCCCGAGCTTCCGGTCGCCTGTCATTTTAATTCACCGCTCCATTCCCACTCGGACCTCTCCGTCCTTGGCCTCTTGCATTGTTCCACGGAAGCTCAACGTAAACTCGAGGGACAGCACCTCATCTTCCGATTAGGCACTTTACAGCCTTCCGGACTCAATATTAAGTTCAACAATTTCAGATCATAACCTCGGCCCCTATTACATTTTCACTTATATTTTTTATCCACACCTTTGTTTTGGTTTTTCCCTCACCCCCCTTTCCTTTTTTTTTCTCTCTCCCACATGGCAGCTGTCTCCCATTCTGCCAGCACATTTCACACCTAATCTAGAGCTGTCTTTTGTCTCCACTAGTCCTATCACCATCTCGTCTCATTTTGAATACCTCTTAATGTCTCTTCTTCTCTTTTGTTCTCTCCCAGCCTGGCCTCTTAATCTATTTCATTCCCTGTGCCTCTTTAGTCTTGATAAAGGGTTTTGACCCAAAACGTTGACTCTAATTTCTCTCCACGGATGTTGCCTGGCCTGCTGAGCTTTTCCAGCATTTTCTGTTGTTATTTGGGATTTGGTCTGTGCTGCATCATTTGATCCCAGCTGGTTGACAGATGAGCACTACAATTGGATTGTGCGCCTCGGGTAAGGAAGGGGAAAAGGTTCAGCCCAGAGCCTCGCTCCTTATTACTACTCAGTGGCTCCTGCTGGAAGTGTGCATGATATAAGGAAAGGTTTGGGTCCTACTGTGGTGATAATGATGTTCCATAATCGAATAGTCTGCCAATGCTCTTTTTCAAGGCTCACGTGTAAAGAATGGCCACTTGGGTGAGATACTGGAGGGTGGCTGGTATTATTCATTGGGAAAAGGGGAACTGCCTAACATGTAATCTAGTTCTACCCTTACGTAACTTATAAGGGTAACCACTGGTATTTACCACCTTATGTAAGTGAAATAATAAAGCCAAAGTCCAGCCATACTGGATGTTGCTGGGATCTGGCAGTATTGGCAGGGGGGGGGAAGCAAGGTCTAACAGCCTTATGGAGGAGGGGGACCACGAGAATGGGATCTGAATCGCCCTTGGCTTCTTTTGAACTATGACTCTCATATCTTCCCAGCTATCAGTCTCCTCCTCTGACCTGTTACAGGAAACTGTCGTTTAAACGGCACCTAAATATCCGGAATTCTCTATTAACCAGCAAAATTCATACTCCGAAAACACCTCAATAACCGGAAATGTTGCCGAGTCCGAGTCCAAGTCTCCCGCGGTGGCCGAGTTAGTCAGTGGGGGTAGTTCTCCAAACTGCCACTACTCGGCTTCTTGGCGCTGTCGGAAGTCCGAACACCTCAATAACAGGAGTCTGACTCTTTGTTTGTCAAAAATAGCCTCGGTAGATAACTTCCTCCGTCATCCGGAATTTTTAATCAACCGGCACCATCCCGGTCCCGTCGGTGCCGGATACCAAAGAGTTTCCTGTACCACGTTAAATTGGTGCTGCCTGCTCTTTTAAATGATTGCTGCATGCAGCCAGAGCTCTCCATGCTGTTCACTGGCTGCATGCATCAGCAGGGAGCCCGATATCACGAGTGGCTAGTGCTATTTAAAGGCAGCCTGCACCTCTTAAAGGGCAGGTGCATAGCGGCTGCAAGAAGTGGTGGGAGTTTTTTCAAAAGTCAATCTGGGTTGTGATACTTTGAGGAATGGCTGAAGATGCGAGAGGGAGCACCAAGGTTTTCAGACAATTCACTGGAGATCTTGATGGAAGAGATGGAAAGAAGGAGAGACATCCTGTATCCGCAGGGGGGCAGGAGGCCCTCAAGACATATGCTCAGGAGGCAGTAGGAACAAGTAGCGGTGAAGGTCAATGCCAGGAGTGTTGCTGCAAAAACATGGATGCAGTGCAGGAAGAAGTTTAATGATCTGACACAAGTTGTCAAGGTGAGTTTGTTCATCTTCAAATGGCATATCCTACCAACTGCACCACTAGCCTCAATTCATTCAATTCACTGCACCCCCATCACCCGCCTACCAACAATCTCTCAATTAGTACTCAACCATTCAATTCATATGCTTTATCTCATCCTCACACACTGTTGCAAGCCTTGCACCCACAAGTCACAGCTCACACACACTGGCAACTATTCACAATGGCAGCCACATCAACGAAACATATAGCAGGACACTCAATGAAATACTTCCATCGTTCTTGCAGGAGAAGGTGGCGCATAACAGCAGGCAGCAGGAAAGAACTGGAGGAGGACATGCATGCCTGCATGTTTTAACCCTCATGGAGGAGACAGTGCTGGCCATCATGGGAAGGGGCATCACTGAGGCTGTGGCCAGTGGTGGGGCTGGAGGGATCAATGATGAGGGTATCTGCATACCTAATCCTCCTTCTCTCATCCCACTTCTCCCTCTTCCCACAATCTCTTCTGACTCACAAGCTGCAGATGGTGTAAGAACGCACTTCTTTCTTTCTCCTCTCTCCTCATCACAGCCCAATCCTTGTCCCTTTTTCATGTCAGATACCCAAGAACTGGAACCTTCCCAATCAGAGGAGGAAGTGGAAGAAGACAGTGAAGTTGAAGAGACCGTCACTCGATCTTACACTCGCAGCCAGCAGCTCAGAAACTGACACTGTGGGCTGGATTTTGTCAGTGTGGGCGGGCTGGGGCGTTTCAGGTGGAAATCGTGTCAGGACCCCGAATCCTAAGTGAAGTGCTTAAAAAGTGGGATTTTCCCCTAATTGGGCAATTGATTTCCTGTGTGTGGGAACACCTGGTCCAATGAGTCTTTTCATACAGCAAGTCGCCTCCGATGACGTCATCAATGCTGCTGGACTTAAGACCTGCAACCAGCCTTGCTTCCTCTGGAGACTGCAAAGGCTCTGCAAATTGTATGAAGGAGTTGATTTCCCGACAATGTCCACGATCAAGCAAAAGTGTGCACCTCGGTTTGATGAGCCCTCCCTCCAAGCTCTGGTGGAAGGAGCCAGATGTAATAAGGAGGTGCTGTTCCCTTCCTCAGGGTGAAAAAAGCCACCCCAGCAGACAAAAGCTGTGTGGCTGCAAGTGGCCCAGGAGGTCAACTCCATTTCGTTGAGCCGCAGAACCTGGCTGCAATGCAGGAAGAGGTTTAATGACCTTCTCCGCACAGGAAAAGTGAGTATGACTTTCCCGTCACTCTCAATCTGATCCCCATCGCCTCTCCTCACCGGCACTCTGCTTTGCCAACCTCTTCCTCCACATGCCACTTGACACTTACATGCCTGCACCCTTACCCATTCCATCTCTCTCGAAGGTCACATTCACTTAACTATTCGACCATGCAGCCCTCACACTCCCTATCACTGTGATGCCATGACAACAACAACTTTCAACACACAGGGAGGGTCCTTTGTATCCTTCTAAGCATCTATGCTATGGATTATCTACACTCACTCCTTCATTCTCACTTAAACTCCACTTGTGTCCCTCATTGCAGGAAAAGAGAGCCCACAATAAGAGGGAAAGAGCCATGACAGAAGGAGGGCCACCCTCAGTAGCCCAGCTCACTGCCTGGGAGGAGGCGGCACTGGAAATTGCCGGGATCGAGGAGGATTCCCAAGTGGGGGATGGACAGATGGGCGCATCGCAGCAAGCTGGTGACATAATAGTTTGGCATCTCTCTCATTGACATTGCATGAGTCACTGATAATGAATCTGATGCTCTAACAGATTGACTTATGATCATCTGCACTATTCAATGTTCATGTAACCTTGACCTCACATCTCTAACTCTTTCCTTTACTCCCCCACAGGACCATCGAAAGCCCCTGTCCCCACTGTGCTGGAGGAAGAGCCTGAGCTTCCAGACTCCTCAGAGGAAGCTGCAACCTCTGAGGGCGCAGTGTCAGCAGAATTCAGCACACCCAGCATCAGCGCAGTCACACCTCGGTGGGACCTTCGCGAGATAGAGTAATGTTGGCACCTGGTGTATCACAGGTCACAAGTGTGCATCAGCAGATGGGGGAGACAGGGACAGCAGTGGAGAGTTCTTGTCGGAGAATGCAGGACTCTGCCAGCTCGGCTCAGCTGCATGTTGACCCTGTGCCTCCGGGACCATCCAGAACAAGAGTGGTGCTGGAACTCCAGGAACAGGTGCAGGAGTCTCTGGCAGGTTTTGTCTCCAGGGTCGCTGCGAGTGTCGAGCGAATGGAGGAGTCCATCGCGAACATGAGCAGAGCCTTTGTGAAGGCATTGGTGCATGAACGCATCACCACGGAAAGGATGGCAACCTCCGTGGAAAGGATGGCTACAGTAGAGGAGAGGATGGCTACGGCCATGGAGGAGCTTAGTCGCCAGAGTGTAGAAAACATGGTCATTGTTCAGAATAGACTGGCATCTCTTGAGGAGCGATGGTCAGCTATTGAGCATAGAAACCAGACCTTCATGGAAGTCCTCTGGACTAGGACTTCCAGTGCAGAAACGGGTCCTCATGGCCCCCCTGAAGTGCAGCAAGGTGCTGTCAAACCACTTGCTAGTTCTGAAGTGGGGCTGACCCATGAAAGGGATGTTGGTGGCAGACAACAGGGAAGTGGGGGCTCCTCTCCAAGCACTCAAACGACCATGCCACTGCAAAACCCTCGATCAGAGCCCCACCAAAGCCCTCACCCAACTGAGATGGGCGTCTCATCCCCTGCACAGCCGCAGGAGCAGCAGACTGTTGCTGAGCCCTCGCAGGTTCGCAACCCCAGAGGACGGCCACCAAAGGTGTCGAGACAGGAGCAGCAAGAAAGTGAGCAAGGGGCCTCCACATCTGCTGAAGCCACAGGGGAAGCACCACGTAAGAGCACATGTAAGAGGAAGATAATGCACAAGTAGTCACAAGGGTAGTCACTTGGGTGTTATGTTGTGTTTATTTTTGAAATGCCACCAGTTGCTTGTGATAAAAAATTATGATTGCAAACTGTTGAAGTTGTAGCCTGTGACATTTTGCAAATGGGACTTCCACATTGAGGGCTTAGAGCGACTTGCAATTGTCAGTATGGTGGTCAGAGTGATAGGAATCCGTAGATTCTTGTCCATTGTCGATTCTCTGGTAAGAAGGTGCGAGGTAAAGTGTTTGATTGAACAGGCTAAGCAAATGTGACCAACATGAGTGTGTCCCTTGCATCCCGGGCAGCAATATGGTCATGCTCTGGTGACTTCTGGCCTGTGCATCTTCAGGTGGGTGACTAGCAGCTTGGCGCTCCTGTTGATGCTCCTGCTGTTGCTGCTGCTGTTGCTCATGGTTCTGCTGCTGCCGCGGCTGGTCTTCGTCCGAATCTGATGTCCAGGAGGAAAGGAATTAAATGGTCGCCATGCTTCTGGTATATGCCTCAGTTGAGGAAGCGCTTAGTCAAGGTAGGGAGAGGGGGTTCCCCGGAGGTCACACTGGAGATGGGTGTCAGGCTACAAACTTCCACAACACTGAGTATGCCTGCTAAAAGTTCCTCCAGACCTGAAACAACAAAGTTCTGCCACCTGCAAATGATAATTGATGAAAACTCCTTTTGTAATGGTGGAGCTGCAGCTGTTTGTAAGCAATCCACTTGTTAGGCCACCAGCATTACCTGGCGTGTTCCAGAGGAGGCGTGAGGGATGGGGGGAATAACTAAAAATTGGAAAGGCCTCTCAAAATGGGATTATAGAGGCTATTAAGTGGTTGTTAAGGGCCTATCCCGCCTCTTGGAGGCAGGATGGAAAGGGAGTCAGAAAACACGCTTTTGGGGAAATTGCTCGGCGGTGGGCCCGGGCCCGCCTGCCATTTTTGGCGATTTTAACAACTCACACGCCTCCAATCGCGCCTCCTCGGACCTGGCAAAATTGAGCCCTGTGTGTATTTTAGAGGCTAGGATAGAGGAGGGATCTGCACGTGGTGAGATACTGGGCACAAGTGCACAGAAGCCAGGGCGGGGGGGAAGGTTGCGCAGGTGCCAGCTCGCCGGAGGTCAAGGTTGCACACTAATTCTGCTGCAGAGGAGTCAGGTGAGGCCTTCGATGAGCCAGGTTACAGAAGAAGGTTGATGAGTGTGCAAAACCAAATGCTTGGTGCAGTGGAAAGCCTGGCAGAAAGTCTGCGTTCAATGTCAAGGAACATCAACTTGGCAAAGAGCTTTGCGCAGAGCTTGGAGCCCATCACCTCCATCAGCACACCTGTGGAACCCACCATGATGCAGCGTCTGATGGCCGATGTCACAGCTTCCATTGCAGCCCAAAAAGCTTCCATCAAACGTCTGAATTTTGCAGTGGAAGCTCATACTTCTGCCTTGCAAACTCGGACTGCTGCCATCATGGCTCTGGATATCATTGTTCAAAGGGGCTTCCAGGGAGTCAGAGCAGTTCATCAATCTATTCTCCAACAGATCAGTAGTATTGCTGAGGCACTGCCCCGGGAGAGTGACAGTGGCTCCATGGAGCATGAAGCTGCTGTCCTCCTTCAGGAGGACAGCATTCCTGCTTGGACCCCTGCCACTCTGCCAGTGTCCTTGCTGTTGCCTGTCAGCCAATCAGCTCAGACTGCTGCAGCCCAGGCCGAGGTGGTGCAGTCTGAAGCCGGGACTTCTAAGCCCAGAGCTGCTCCAGGTCGCCCTCCAAGACCATCTGCAGTCTCCTCAATTGAAGGTCAACAGCCTTCCAGCACCCATGCTGCAGCCACCAGGGAAGCTCCTCGTAGGAGCACTAGGATAGGCAAAGGCACATGGAAGACCAGCACTAAGGGACTGCACAAAGGTGATTAATTTATTTTTGTGTGCATTCTGTAATGATTAAATTTATAAAATTGGATTAGAATGTGCATTTTCTGGTGGTTTTTATTTTTGTGTTGTCAGAAAGAGAACGATGTGATGGTCAGTGGTAGAGGAAACGTAAGGAGCATGAGATTGTTGGTGAATGGGCAGGCGTGGTTGAGGTTACTGGTATCACCCTTTAATTATTTCATCACGTAGCGCCTGGGCAGAAAGGAGCTGTCTACGTTATAGCCTCCCTTCCTCTTCATGTTCCTCCACATCCTGTTGCACTTCCTCCTCCACCACTCCCTCCTCCACCACTCCCTCCTCCTCTTCCTCGTGCTCCTGCTCCACTGCTTCTTGCCTGATAGGTGGTGGCAAGGGCTGTTCCCTCATAATGGCCAGGTTGTGCAGCATGCAGCATTCTACCACAAACCTCGATACCCACTCAGCCGAGTCCTCCAGAGCAGTCCAGGCAGCAGAAGTGTTGCTTGAGGACGCCAATGGTGTGAGATGAAGCTGTCTCTCTGTGTGTAGAGAGCCTCAGTGACCTCCCTTATGCAGTAGTGAACTGCAAACTGCGAGATGTTGCTTATATCTCCAGCAGGCACCTGAAAAGAGCCAGGCGCATAAAAGTTAAGAGCCATGGTCACCTTGACAGCCACAGGCAATGCGGTCCTTGCCCTGCTTTGAGATTGCTGTTGTGGCTGCAGCAGTTGGCAGATTTCAGTCACAACCTCTTTTGTAAAGTGAAGATGTCTCAAGCATTCAGGTAAGAGAATTGCTCCCTAAGGACCCTCTGAGGATATGGCCTACTGCTGAGAGCCCTTCTTCCCCTCCTCCTCCTCCCTTTTCTAGCAACTTATCCTGCTCTGCGTGGCCTCTCTTCATTCTCCCAGTCATGCTCAATTCCAAGAGGAAGGCCTACCAGGCCACTCATGTCTGGAAGCAACTAGTTTCAGCACAAGCTTTTAAATCAACAAAAAAGTACTTCAGCACCAGCCAGGCCACTCCTTGTAGATTATTCAAACTTTAGACAAGTATAGGAAAGCTCCAAAAATGCGTACAATTGCACCAGCAACCAGAAGAAATAATCCAGAAACTAACCTGTAAGTAGTTCATGATCCCTTTAAATAGTGCTAGTGGGGGGGTCGTCCATGCTGTTAAACGTCGTGTTCAGCTGTGCAAAGTTAAGAGAGGGCGTAGGCTGGAGCATGGCGTTTGAAAATGGCAATACTGGTGTCAAATCAGCGTTGCACACTGATTGACGTCATAATCTGCCTGCTCTGCATGCTGCCGGCAGTGGTTATGTGCTTGCGCGCAAACCCCTTTACCAAGATAGCGGCCGGCGCACTTCCCGTCAGAAGCGTGCGTGCGCATCTCGGCCCCCATTTCTGAGCGTTAGGAGGCCACGCACCTAAAAAACGGGTGCTACACAGCCCAATTTCTCCTCCAATATTTTTGCACAGAGCTACGACTCGGCTGAATTTGGATTGTGCAGTATTAGCATCTGCAATGTACCTAATTTCCTAAGACTGGAGCTTAGTCAACCTACATAGGATATACAGCACAGAAACAGGCCATTCAGCCCAACCAGTCCTTGCCATTGTTTATGCTGCTCTCGAGCCTCCTCTCGTCTTTTCTCATCTAACTCTATCAGCATAACCCTCTATTCCCTTCTCCCTCATACGCTTATCTAGCCTCCCCTTAAATGTAGCTATACTATTTGCCTCAATTTCCTGCTGTGGTAGCAAGTTCCACATTCTCACCACTCCCTGAGTAAAGATGATTCTTCAGAATTCCCTATTTGATTTCTTGGTGACTATCTTATATTGATGGCCTCTAGTTATGTTCTTCCCCACAAGTGGAAACCGTCTCTCTGTATCTACTCTATCAAAACCTTTCATAATTTTAGGACCTCAATTAGGTCACCCCTCAGCCTTCTCTTTTCAAGTGAAAAGAGACCCAGTCTGCTCATCCTTTTCTGATAGGTGTACCCTTGCATCGCACTGTACTGAACAAATATTTTTCTTTAGTTTCCAATATTTTCTGCCCAATAGCTTTTCTTCAAATAAGTTTGAAAAACAACAAGACACATTTCATAAGCTTTTTTGAAGTAAAATTGATGTGTGTTTTCAGGGAAGCTGTCAATTTGTGCCTGTGTACAAGTGTGAAAGATGGTGAGAAAATAATGACCGTACTAATTACACACCTGTTTGAGCTTCTGCTTTGTGTTCTATATATAAGACTAGCTGGAGTGCCCGGTGGTGCCGAGGGTTTTTTGAGGGCATGTTGTTGTTGGAAGAGAGAGTTGGAAGATAGAGAGAGAGAGACGGGGGAGGGGGGGGTGGAGAGAGAGAGAGAGACTGGGGGAGAGAGAGAGAGAGAGACTGGGGGGGAGAGAGAGAGAGAGACTGGGGGGAGAGAGAGAGAGACTGGGGGGGGAGAGAGAGAGAGACTGGGGGGAAGAGAAAGAGACAGAGAGAAAGAGGGAGAGAGAGACAGAGAGGGAAGGAGAGAAAGGGATGGGGGGAAAGGGGTGGGGGGGAAAGGGTGGGGGGGAAAGGGTGGGGGGGAAGGGGTGGGGGAAAGGGGGGGGGAAGGGGTGGGGAGGAAAGGGGTGGGGGGGTAGGGGTGGGGGGGAAAGGGGTGGGGGGGTAGGGGTGGGGGGGAAAGGGGTGGGGGGGGTAGGGGGTGGGGGGGAAGGGGAGGGAATTGGGGGGAATATGGGGGGAAGGGACGGGAATGGGGGGAATATGGGGGGGAAGGGGGGAATATAGGGGGAAGGGAAAGGGGAAGGGAAGGGAGGGGGGAAGGGGGGAATATGGGGGGGAAGGGGGGAATATGGGGGGAAGGGAAAGGGGAAGAGGGGGGAAGGGAAGGGAGGGAGGGGGGGAAGGGGAGGGAGGGGGGAGGGAGGTGGGGAGGGACGGGGGAAGGAAAGGGGGGAGGCGGGGAGGGGAAGGGGGTGTATGGGTGGGGGGGGAAGGGGGTGTGGGGGAGGGGGAGTGGGGGGAAGGGGGTGTTGGGGGAAGGAGGGGGGCAGGGGGGGAAAGGGAGGGGGGGAGCCAGCAGACCCTCTCCCCTCTGCCAGTGTTGAGAGTTGCGCTGCCGGCGGCGGTTGGAGAAGGCTAGGCCCCGGGGCCTCAGGCACCCTCACTGACATGGCCCAGCCGAGCCCAGCGCCCCGGGCAGCCCGAGCTCCGCAGCCGCCGTTCGGCCGCAGGCCACAAAGCACCCGAGCCCAGCGCCGGCGATGGCTCCGCAGAGCTCCGTACCGCCCCGCCAGCATTTACAAAGATGGCAGCGGTGGCTACGCTCGGCTCAGGCCCGCCCCGCCAGCCTTTACAAAGATGGCGGCGATCGCGGGCCGCTTGTTGAGCAGGACGGGAGGTGCCTAGCTCGGGCGTGGCTGGGGAGGAGAGGCTGAGGCTTCGAGGCCTGCAGGCGGGGTAACCCTGGAAGGTTGCGGCGCCCGGCGGAGGTAGCGAGTCAAGAGGAAAAAAGAAGGGTGAAAGGTAGGAAAATTAATGAGGTTAGAGAAAATATTTACAAATTAATTAACTTTTTTTAAAAACAATTTAATTGTGTTTTAAAAGCAACTTTTTTTTTGCTGGAAATCTAGATTTGAAAATAAACACGCAGAAAGTGGGAAAAAGAAATGAATAGTTAGGAATCAAGATGGCGGCCACTCACCTCAGCTCAGAAGGATTAGGCCCGCCCACACACGCAATGAAACGCCCCCCGTGACGCACCGATTGGTCAACCATAAGGTTAATCCCCTGTACGATTGGTCAACCATCACGTCACTCAACGCTAATGAGCGGGATGTTGCCGTTTTTTGAAACTTTTTTGTATACTGTCTGAACAATTTTTATCTGACCAAAAAGTAAATACGCCTATTAGACTCCCCTAATGATAAGCTTTCTTTTGATATAACATGTGTGTAGGTACGTTCTATAACTTTTGATTGTATAGCCGGACAGACAGAGAGACGGAAAGACAGAAAGACGGAAAGACAGACAGAGAGACGGAAAGACGGAAAGACAGACGGACCGTTTTATATATATATAGATAGATGAGGGAGAGGGAAGAAAGCGAGTGTCAGACTGGGTGAAAAGGAAGATAGAGTTAGACTAGGGTCAGAGAGAGAACAGGGAAAGAGAGTCTTTCTTCATTTAATGTTAGTTCAATTTTCAAGAGAAAGACCAGTTGAATTTTGAAGCCAACTAATTATTTCACCTGTATTTTGCTGATAGTTAGAAAATAGCAATTCGAAATTTGTGAGACAGATTTTCTAATTAAACAAGAGAACTGGGAACAATGCAAAATGAAGTATTAGAGGAGGTTAATGATTTTAAATACTTGGACTCATGCATTAGAACAAAAGGATAATAACACCAGAATAGACGAGATTTGGTCAACTTGCAATCAAATGAAGAGTCTGGAAGTGCAAAGAGTTGGGCAGTTAAGATAAGATAGACAAAATTAAACGGTGATAAAGTAATAATAGAAGGCTGAAACTTGCTGACTATACTTTCAGAACAAAAATGGAATCAGTTTCAGAATTATTATTTCGGGAACCAAAACATGGAAACAAAAAGAGAGGTTGGCCTAGAATAAAGTACTATACTCAACTTGTACGGGATACAGAAGATGAATTACCATCATGCAAGATGAATAAAGAGGTGTGGAGGACAGTCATAGGAGCTCTAACAATAGTCAACTGATGCAGGGGCGGCATTATGACTGTAACCTGTGTGGATCCAGTGAAAGGACACCTATGCAATGGTAATACTGTAGTTGATCCCTGATCATTTTGTCAACTATTCTCATATTACCTATTCCAAACATGCCTTTTCAAGATCTTGAGTGGAATTGACGGCTTGGTAGTATTAAGTATCATTGTCCAGTAAAATGTTGGGCCCCCAAACCGAACCTTTGCACGAGGCCCCCACAAGGCAAACGCCGCTTCTGGATTGATGATGAACACCTATGCGATAGTGGGGCAGGGGAGAGAGAGATAAAAATAGAAACAGAGCTGGTTGTTGAGAGAGAAAGGAGGTTGAAAGGTTGGGCGGGGGGTGGGTGGTGCTGTTGAGAGACAGACAAAAGACACAAATAGAGAGAAAGGCATGTAATACATTTCCACATTCTATATTTTTTTAGTAAGTTGAATCCTGAAAGCAAACAAAGCATCCTTGAGGGAAACAGATTGTAAGGGAGAATAAGAGGGGGCGGGGAGGAGAGAAACAGGTTGAGAGTGAGGGGGCCTCTGCTCTCTCGCCATTCACGCACAGGGGCAGCGAGTGGGACTGGAGGGGGTGGAGAGCGTAGAGGTGAGTGACAGCAGAGCGAGGGGAAGGGTTGGATACAGAGTTGAGGAGGTAGTTCAAAGGGGAAGAGCTGGGACAGTGATGGGAGTAGGAAGAGGAATGGGGGTGGGGATGAGAAGGTAAAAGGGTAGATGATGTGATGGGAAGAGAGGGTGGGGGAAACATGATTGATTAGGAGAGGCAGCTGCTGAGAGCTACATTTTCCTAAAACTTCCACCTCAACTGCAACCTACAGCCATTGGCAGTTCCTTTCTCCAACACACATGCCGTACCACCAAAAAGGAAAGAAGAAAAAGACAAGAAGCAGAAGAGGACAGAGTGAAAACCAGAAAAAAGAGTTAAGAGGGGAGAAGCAGAATAGAAGAGAGAAGAAGCAGAAGAGGAGAGACAGAGAAACAGAAACATAAAAATAGTAGAGACAGGTAACAGAGTGACTGTATTCTCCTACCTACTGTATGCAAATCCACAGGAGATTGACGGGTAAATTTAAATAAATGCCATACTTGCCTGAAATAAAGGTTTGAGAATTCAAACACCAGTTTCTTTTACTGTCTTTTGGAAAAAGCAAAGAAACTCGCAAATCTTCACAAAATGATAGGACATATCCTTCTACCATTCAACACCTATTAATGCGCATACTGCACACTGGGACATTTTGCAAACTGCACATGCTCAGAACGCACAAGTATAGCTGAAAGCTCTCCAACTGCTTTCACATAAAATATTCAACAAAGCTCAAGGTTTTGAGAGAGACTGAAGCTTTGAAATAAAAATGTAATGAAAGTATTAAAAGACACAAAAATAATTCAATTTAATTAAATTTCATTCTGAAGTATGTAAATTTTAGATTTTTTGTTTTGTTTAAAACCTTATTTTGAACATTAGAGATTTCAGTTACTCAGGTCAAAATGGCAGATCATTTTTTTGAAAAAGCAGTTTGAGTGATGACATTGGTTCATCAACAAACCATGATTGTAAAATAGATGTTTATATCTTTAGATAGAGTTTTCCCATAAATGCTTACATAGTGATTTTCCAATGTTGAATGTTGACAAAAAAAGATGTAACTCTAAATTGTGAAGCAGGAAATAAAGTTTGTGGATGGGAAGTGCACACCATATGCAATTTAAAAAAATATACCATACATTTGAACATAGGTGCAAGAGGAATGATGCTGATAAGGGGGTAGTGATGGGAGTAGGAAGAGGAATGGGGGGGGTGGGTGGGTGGTGAGAAGGTAAAAGGGTATATGATGTGATGGGAGTGAGTGGGTAGAGGAAACATGATTGATTGGGAGAGGCAGCTACTGCAAGGGGGTTGGAGTATAAGAGTAAGGAAGTCTTGCTACAATTATACAGGGTGAGACCACACATAGAGTACTGTGCACCGTGTTGGTCTCCTTATCTAAGGAAGGATATACTTGCCTTGGAGGCAGTGCAATGAAGATTCACTAGATTGATTCCTGGGATGAGAGGGCTGTCCTATGATGAGAGATTGTGTAGAATGGGCCTATACTCTCTGGAGTTTAGAAGAATGAGAGGTGATCTCATTGAAACATACAAGATTCTGAAGGAGATTGACAGGGTAGATGCTGAGAGGTTGTTTCCCCTGGCTGGAGTGTCTAGAACTAGGGGGCATAGTCTCAGGATAAGGGGTAGACCATTTAAGACTGAGATGAGGAGGAATTTCTTCACTCAGAGGGTTGTGAATCTTTGGAATTCTCTGCCCCAGAGGGTGTGGCTGGAGAGCAAGATCAACCCTCTCCTTTAAGAACTGGCCAGTGCCAGTGTTTCTGTGTTCCATAGCTAACTGACATCACCTGAGCTTCGCCCGCGCTCTGAGTTAGCGCCTCGCTCCTCGGCCTTTGTGCCTTAAGACAGGTGTGTAGCGCCTGATTTAGCGCTCCAATCGCCTCCAGGGGCAATAGAAGCCAAGTTTGCAGTCGGAGGCGATAATTTGCGGCAGGCGCTAAACTTTGCGCCCGGCTGATAATTGCGCCCCAAACGGGGCGATACTGAATTTCTCCCCCCAAAAATTTATGTATCTCAGCCTTGAATATATTCAAAGACTAAGCATTCACAGCCCTGCTCATTGCAGCCTTGAATCTTGGCCTGGAGAGACCTGTGCATCAATTCTGCTGCAAAGGACTATGGAGAGGGCCAGGGAACGAGCTCAGTGCTTCAGCGACCAGGCCTTGGTGGCTCTGGTTGGCACAGTGGAGCGCCGAAGATCAATACTGTACCCAGAGAGTGGCAGGAGGCCATTGCCCAGCAACTATAGAAGAGTGTGGAGGGAGGTGGTTCAGCGCGTCTCCTCCAGGAGCATAGTGCCCAGGACCCATACACAATGTTGGGAAAAGTTCAACGACCTCACTCGGGTGGTCAGGGTGAGTGGCTGCTTTTCATCTCCATCCCTCCATCTCAACCTCACTCCATGGCAAAAAGTGTAAAAGCCCCAATGCCCAACACTCATCCAAGACCTATGGCCATCTCATAAAACACACACGCCCATTCCACACCTTGCATACATTAAGGGCTGTTCAACTATGGGAGGCACATCAGGCAAGCACATAGCTGCATACATCAAGGACTATTCAACTATGAGAGGCACATCGGGCAAACATATGGCTGCATATTTACTCAGACGCCGTCCTTTTTCTTGCAGGCCAAGCCATCTCATAACAGGCGGCAGCAGCAATGGACGGGTGGAGGGCCGCCTCAGCTGCAAACCCTCAGCGATCTGGAGGTGCGCGTCCACAGGATCGTCGCAAGCCAGGTGATCAGTCCCGTGGCCGCTGGAGAGGTCGACCCCCTTGGGGACAGCAATGGTATGTTCATCAGCTTTCTCTCCTCTCTCATTCCACTTGTCCCTCAAACCAGCCTTTTACACTTTCAATCCAGCTTACTAAATCGCTCCAGTCCTTGCTCCCTTACTGCCCCCCTGTCCTGACGCTAAAGCCACTCTTGTACCTCCCTGCTTTCAGGTGGTGAACCACCAGCTGAGGAGATGGGCCCTCAAGCAGCCAGTGGGAGTGATGCTGCAGGCGAGAAGAGGAAGCCGGAGCCTCAGCGCCAGCATCTCCCGAGGGAGCCCATGTCCACACTGGGACCACGTCTTCCCTGGAGGGGAAGGGTCTGATGAGGGTAAAGCTCTGGGGCCCTGCGGACTGCAGCAACAAGATGGGGGTCGGGAAGCTCGGGGGACTTCTCCCCAGAGGGAGAGTAGACCAGCGAGCCCTGCTGCACTGGACGCAGAGGAGGAGTGCCTCATCGCAGAAATGAACCCCCAGGCGGTGAACATGCACACTCAGCTCATGGGTGCAATGGGAAGGGTGCCCGAAATCATTGATGGACTGGCAAGGAGTGTGGAGCACTCCGCTGCTGCACAGGCGGACGCAACGCAACTGCTTAGTGCTGCAATTCAGTAACTGGCTGCTGTGATCCAATCTCAGACGGCTCTCATGCAGTCTCAGATTGATGTAACGCAAGCACTGACTGCTGCCATCGTTGCTGGTTCGGACACATTTCCCCGGGGCTCTCACGGCGCCGCAGCAGGCCAGCAATCTGTGCTCGAGCAGATTGCTCCGGATGCTGAGGTGTTGCCCCGTGGGAGTGCCAGTGTGTCGGTCGAGCAAGGAGGTGCTGTCCTCTCCCAAGATGACAGCATTCCTGCTCCCACAACTGTCACCACTCCCCCACTGCACTTGCCACCGCCTATAACCCAGCCAGCCCAGACCGCTGCCGCCCATGCAGAGTTGCTGCAGTCTGCAGCGGGCCCTCCAGGCCCAGAGCTGGTCGAGGGCGTCCTTCAAGGGCATCTGCAGTCTCAGGATCTGACATTCAGCAGCCTTCCACCAGCCTTGCTGCAGCCACTGGGGCCCCATTACGGAGGAGCAGTAGGGTGGGAAGGGGGGAAGTGCGCAAGGAATGGAGATCACCCTCGACGGGCAAAAAGTAGGAGGTCTCAAGAAATGTTGGGAATGTTTTTATTAAAGGCCGAGATTCGTCTGATAACTTTTGTTTAGTGTTTTGGCCATTATCTCCAGCTTGTGAGAACCAGTTATGCTAATTAATGATTTGTTGTGTTTGTTTCTATTAGTTTGTCATGAATACATGATACACACAGAGTTTGTAAAATAAAAAAGTTATTGTATTCAAAATGTACATGTTTGGCCTTTGGAATCATTGCTGCCTTGGCCGGCTATAGGGGTTGCGGGTTGCTCTCCATCATGTTGTTCTCCATGCCAGAAGCCATCTTCTGAGTAGGGGCCTAGAAAAGGCTTGTTATCAGCCGTTGATGGATGGCCCTTGCAGTTTCAACATTATGGGCCTCCCTCCTGCCTTGGTGCTGCTGCTGATCATCCTCCTCCTCCTCATCCGGTGGTGCACCAATGCCTAGTGGCATTGGCTGGGTCCTGAGGATTGCCAGGTTATGAAGAATGCAGCAAACAACTATGAAGAGGGAGACTCGCTCAGGAGGGTACTGCAGGGCTCCTCCTGAGTGGTCCAGGCAGCGGAACCGTTGCTTGAGCACGCTGATCGTCTGCTCAATTATGTTCCTGGTGGCAATATGGCTCTCATTGTAGAGGGCATTTGTCACCTCCTAGATACAGCAATGGACCTCGAATAGGGAGATATTGGCGATCTCCCCAGTAGCTGCTTGAAAGGAGCCAGTGGCATAAAAATTCAGAGCCACTGTGGCCTTCACTGCCACTGACAGAGACGTCCTGGTCTTCAGTTGAGGCTGCAGATCTGGTTGCAGCAGGTGGCAGAGCTCAGTGACCACCTCCTTGCTGAAGCGCAGCCTGCGCAAACACTGCTCCTCAGACAAATGAATGTAGGAGAATTGTTCCCGGAATACCCTGGGAGGGTAAGGTCTCCTGTGCAGAGGCCTGTTGGCCCTCCTCCCTCTGGCCATGATTGCCACTCTCTCTCTGCGTCTCTGGTGCCTCCGATTCTGCAGGTGCAGGACGACGCCCCGAATCAGTGCAGCCCCCTAAGTCGCTTGACAATCGAAGCAAGGAAGGTCAAATCCAAAACAACCTGCAAAGTGCTGCTCAGTAGCCAAAACTACTTCACACAGCGTTGAATCTCTCCAGAAGTCTCTCTTTCTCTCAGAATCTCTCTCTCTCTCTCAGAATGAGTGGTGCAAAAATGTCTCCCACAAAAAAAGGCAGGAAGAGGGCGCCTTTAAATAGCGCCCCCCCCCCAGCCCCTTCCCGACTGCAACACGTTCCACTCTCCCTGTCGTTGCTTGCGGCAGGCGGAAAGGAATGGGGCGCCACTCAAAATCCGGTCCGGGGCGCCACTGGAGCGTTGCACGCTCGACTGACGTCATGATCTGCGGGCGCAGGAGATCGTGGCGATAGTGTTTAGCATCGCCGCAAAAACTCTGGTCAATTTCGTGAGCATCGTAAACATCGCCACACCTGGGTGCTAGTTGCTTTGCGCCCCATTAGTGCCCTCTTAGGGCGCCCACGGGAGGCGCAAAGCAACCGAATTTTTCCCTCTTGGACTCTAGGGGAATCAAGGAATATGGAGATCGGGCGGGAAAGGGGAGTTGATCAGCCATGATCATACTGAATGGCGGAGCAGGCTCGAGGGGCCGTGTGGCCTACTCCTGCTCTTATTTCTTATGTTCTTAAGGGCTAATTGTGAGGAAGAATGCAAGAGATTGCAGGAATGCATAGAAAGGTCAGTGGAGTGATCATATAGACGGCGGGGGCATTTACTTTTACTTTTCTAGTATTCGAATTTAATGGCAGGACCTCATTATAATTTTCTTCTTGTTTCCTGCCTGGCAGCTGGCCAGATTGACAGGCTGGCCTACTGTCGGGCAGGAAAAGCAGCGGCAGAAGGTCGCAGCTATGGACCGTTGTGGCAATCGTAAGGGAGAGATCGGGGCTTGTGATCATGGCTTGGTGGGAAGGGGTGGGGTGGGTGGTGAAGGGGGGGGGGCAGAGACGCCGGCAATGGCGAGGGAGAGATCGTGACTTAATGGGGGTGTCACCGATCGTGGCAGCGTGGAGAGGTGGCAATCGGCAGAAGGGAGGCCGAACACTTCCTTGAGGGGCCAGAGGAAGCACTCCTGCTCCTCTTGGCCCACAAGGAGTGCTATAAAAAGCACTTACCTTCTGGAGCTGGTAGTTCTCACCTCCATTTTGCTGCCAGGTTTCCCGAGCCCTGGGAAATCCGGTTGGCAGCTGCTAAATTTAAATCAGGCTCCCAAATGCACTGTGGGAGCCTAATTTAATTATGATAATGAAGTGCCCCGCCTCTCCAAGGTGGGACACAAGCATGCCTCGCAACCCGCCGTCATAAAAATGGCGGCAGGCATATACGTGGCAGGTTGGTGACGCGTTCTCCGATTTTTAATTTTTAACCCCCCCCACCCCACCTGACCTTGGGGGGTGTTAATATCGAGGCCACCATTTCAGAAACCTCACCAACACTTAAATCTGAATGGTAAAAATGTGTTTTTTTGAAGAATTAACTACATGCTTTACTGGTTCAATCATGCCCACTTGGCTGTTATAGCCAGCTTGTAATAATTAAAGGACTCAAAATTGAGTTTAGTTTAGTTCTTGCTTGTTAAACAGTTATATCTACTATTGTGTGCCAGATTCTGTTTTAAACTCTACTGTGCGTTGTGGGCTGCACCTTCACTTTAACATATTTTGTTTCTTTAACCTATACACCCTAATCAACACAGAAAGTGTATCTTAGATCTCATTGTCACAGAATTCAATTAAAGGCTTGTTTAGGAGTTTTATTTATTCACAATCATGCCAACATCTCAAGAACTTATGTAAATTAAACATGCTTTTCAAAAGATTCCGCCATTACCACGAGTATTGTTTGAGCCAAGCTCCAGCACACAGGAGGAGCTGCTCCTCAGAGGTACTTACCCTTAAGAAACTCACTATGAAGTAATAAAAGGCCTGGCTCTTTAAACAATGATAAGCAAGTTCCTAAATATATCGTTTTCTTAAATATATACATTTGGCCCACACTACCTGCTGTGTTGAAGAACTCACATAGTAATTTATTTTTTAATTTACTGTTTAAACGGAGCAAATGGATGAAAAACATTCTGTATCACACCACTGAACATTCACACCATTGACAATGAGTTCCACCCACCTTGCAGCCAAACGTGAAGGAGACTCTGGTTTTGGTGCATGGTATAGTACACTCACACAGGAATGGGCAGAAATAGTTGAAATCACCACAGTACCCAGCCATTCTTCTGTTCAAGAAAACGATTCAGAGCAACACACATTTAAAGCAAAAATAAAAGTCTTGTAGGTGTTTCCCCGTCTCAGTGTGGTTGCTTCTGTCATGGGAAGAGGCAGCCGAATTGCTGAAATGGATTAAAACTGGTTTGTTTTCCAATCTGCCTTTTGTCTCTCAACTGACCTCAGTCAAAACTAATGCTATTACATAATTCAGACTAGTTGCATGGTGGATCCCATGTCAATGGCTCTCAGGTGATGAAACTGCACAGAAGGTGAAGTTGATGGCAGGAATGATTGCCGCAATGGAGCGTCCATCACAGCTAAAGCTCTGGAGAAGATCTGTACATTTGGATTCACTTCAAACATCTACATTCGGCAACACACTAACGTGCTGTTTAATTAATCATCCTGTTATGGGCTGCGCCCTGTCAATATTTCCTCGCTTACTGTCAGCAGTTTTATCATTCTGCCATCCTCCATCTAATGTTATTCTAACAGCCATCAGAAGCCACAGCTAAATGGAGCATCCGCCACAAGCAAACTATCATTGATCAGTCAGATCCCTCTCCTTATGTCTCAATGGTTTCTTCCATTATTATGTATAACACATTATTACTAGCAAAAATGTCAAGTTACCAGTAACTATTGTCATTTGGCTAACTCAACATCATTATTTCAAAGAAATTAAAACAATCTTTGTGTACACGTGTTGATGTTTGTCAAGGTGAAGTGTACGTGTATAAGTGTATGCTCAGCAAGGTCAGCATAACAATTGCAAGGCCAAAAAAAAGCCACCAGTCTGTGCAACTCACACTTCGGGGGTGATTTTGTCAATGGGGACGCGTTGGAGGTGGGACTGTTGCTTGTCGGGTTTTAGTCCCGCCTCCATCGACTTGTGGCCAACCCACGCTATTTTCCCTTGATTGACTTTGGTAAGCCCGCCCAGCGGGCTGAGCAAGCCAATTAAGGGGAAGCCGGTTACAGAGACAGATGAATTGTCATCGTTTGACAGCTCTGTGAAGCTGTCAAACACTGACATTCTATGTTGTTTGATGAGTTCTTGTATTCAAGACTCATCAAATCTCTGTTATGAGCAGAAATTAGATGGTTGTTGCATCGGAGAATGCAGCAGCCATCTGTCATCTCTGCCGGTGAGATGCGAGACTCTCCACATCCCCAACTGTTGAAGCCTGCAGGAAGAAACAAAGGTAAGTAAACATTTTCTATCACTTTCCACTCACCTCACACACTTACCTCTCCACACTTGCACCCACCACTTACCTTCACAGCGCACTTTTGGACCCCTCCGACCCCCGCAGACCCACTGCTCGCCTCGGTGACCCTGGCGGGGTTTCCCGACGTCGGAAAGCCCGTGCCTCTGCTGGAAAAATGGGGATAATCCTCTTAACTGCCTGTTAACTACCTGTTAACAAGCAGCTAAGTGGCTGTAAACCCCTTCCCGCCTCCAGGAGACGGGACCTGACGCGGGTCGGCTACCCGCCTCCTGGGAAGATGGCACGGAGGTGGGATGGGTACCCGCCCCCAGATTCTGCCATTTTCCCAGCAGTTCCGCCTCCAAACCCGCCTTCCCAGAGCTGGCAAGATCGCGCCCTTCGTCTCCAGGATCTGTTAAGATCTGAGCTCACCATTTTGCATCTTTTTCCTTTTCAAAATCCAAAACCCTCCACTTCCTGCCAAATCTAGAATGTTTTACGCACTACATGGGAGTCTGTTCCACAAGTGTATGACTCCAACTGTGAAGAGATTAGTTTTAGCTAGTGGCATCTTGACTTATAAGGATATATTCACCCATCCCATGCGTTCAGTAGGGAGCCACACTCAAAGGGAGAGTAGTCACAGGTAGGGCTACACACCGTAGTGATGATTTGCCAACCCACATTCCCTCAAGTGTAGCTCCTCGTTGGCACTGTGGGATCAGTGTATAGTTCTCTAACAATTCTGGAGATTATTTACCTGCCTTTATCGATTCCTTTGCAAATTTTAAAAAATTGGCCCATGTTTCTTTCCCTCCTAACTTTTTCTTCCTACGATGCAAATAGATTTGACTTCCTATGACTGGAGGAAGTGTGCATGTGCACGCAGGTACAGACTCATCAAATGTGTCTGTTTGTGTTTCTGCATGCTAATGTGTTGTGTGTGTGCCTCTGTATATGTGTATGTGTCTGCATGTGGTCAATAACATTAATGCTTAGACATCAGAATTTTCCAAATTCACATATGAATCTAATCAAGCACTCCTTGATCCACAGTAAAGTTTCCTTTGCAATGTCCCATCAAGCATTCTCAAATCACCTTTATAGCACAGATTCAATAAAAGGTGGAATTCCCTTTACATTATACCAACAATGTATATTGACTCCAATCTCAGAAGTCCACCCTCTACTGCACCTGTTTGATTCCTCTATTTCCACACCCTCTGAATGGGTTGCTAATCTGTGGTGACTTATGGGCAGTTTCATGTTGCAGGCCTATACCTATTGGGAGCTGGGTTATTACTATCCCAAATTCATTTTGCATTGTACCCTTACAGTCAGCAGAGAAGTCCATCATCCTATCATTGAGGTGAAAGATTTTAGGCAATAACGTTTTGGAGGAAGTTCCAGGGAAGGTCAATGGGCAGCAAAACAAGGAAGTTCAACAACACAAGGAATATGGAAGGGTTTTAAGATCATCATAAGGGATGTGGAAAAGTACATCCATTATAAGAAAAAGGAGATCTCGATCACAATGGCTGAATAAGAGATCAAAAGTAACAAAGGTCAAACAGAACTATTTTCAAAAATACAAAGAAAAAAAGAGAGGACTAGTGAGGTTGACCACATGCAGACACACACACACATATACAAAAGTTAATGAAGGATAACTAAAACAAGTAGCAAAAGGGCAAAAGAACAACCAAAAAGTGAACTGATTAAAGTGGCTAGCAATTATGTACATAGTAGACACTGGGCATAAGTCCAGATAGGTCCACTAAGGCAAACACCAGATACCAGTATACTAATAACATCACGTTTTGACAATAAATCTGTTCCCCCCTGCTTGTCAAACCACGCAAATATCGGGAAGCTCTGTACTATAGTGTGTAAGTATTCAGGAAGGGAAACTTACTACCCTTTCTTCTCATTGATTAATGTGCCAGGTGGAGCACTCTATCATCCACTTGCCATGGGCCCAGTTTATTTGAAGATAATCCCACCATCCTATGAGGAATGCTGTGGGAGAGACTGTCGCAGGGAGCTGTCCTGTAGTACATTGTCATCCTGCCAGAATTCTATTGAATCTTAGTGCAAGTTTAGTCTATTCTAAGGTTAAATGCTGATAACTGCTGTATGTTGGCCAAGACTTTTGTTACTGTGACTTAGAAGGGTGTGACTATGAGGAATTCTGTGAAAATATCCTGAT
This sequence comes from Somniosus microcephalus, assembly GCF_052327205.1. Lineage (NCBI taxonomy): Eukaryota > Metazoa > Chordata > Chondrichthyes > Squaliformes > Somniosidae > Somniosus > Somniosus microcephalus. The sequence goes on from NC_140987.1 coordinate 401,153,025, forward strand.
GTGGACTCTATGAAAGATCGCCTGCATGTTGATGTACCTTTGATCTAAAAATGTGCCACTGAGCAATTCATCACCATCTTCCTCCTCCTTCTCTCCCTTGGGAAGTCCTGTTCCCAATTGTCTGAATGTAGATGGGAGTACATGGATAAAGTGAGCACCAGTTTCCTCTTGCTGTAGGTTCTTGTTTTCACCTTTATGGATAGCAGCATGACTCATTAGTGGAAATTTTAATGCTGTTCGCTCAGCAGGAATGGAACGGGGAAGCAGTTAAAATGGAGCGCCTCCTTTTCCCGCTCCATTGCTGCCAATTCCCGATTTTAATGAGCTAGTTTTGACGGCGGCGTGCCATACGCCCGAGGTGCCAGTGCACCGTTTTTTTCTGATTCTGCAGGAATTCGTCTTCCTCCTCCAAACTTAACACAGCCATTGGCAGGTCCACTGGACTTCCTACATTGAGTGCTGTACTTGCAGCTTTGTGGCGCAAATGATTGCAGCAAGAATGCTTCTTCTGGATGTGCACACAAAAGTGGTGCTGAATTGAATGAAGACTGACAGCAAGCAGCACAAAATATGCACTGGCTTTAATGCTCAAAGTTCAGTTCGGCAAGTCAAAATGCAAGTCTCAAAAATGTGTTAATCTACCTTTAAGTGGTGGAGTTCTGGATTGAACAGCTTGGAAGCCTCCAGTACCTCACCCAAATAGTTATTCTTTAAGAGTGAGCCTAGGTTGGGTTGAACAAAAGCAAAATACTGCGGATGCTGGCAATCTGAAATAAAAACAGAAAATGCTAGGAATACTCGGCAGGTCAGACAGCATCTGTGGAGAGAGAAACAGAGTTAACGTTTCAGGTCGATGACCCTTCGTCAGAACTGGAAAAAGTTGGAGATGTAACAGATTTTTAAGCAAGTGTAGGGGCAGGGAAAGGGGGGAGGGGAGTAAAGAACAAAAGGGAAGGTCTGTGATAGGATGGAAGGCAGGAGAGATTAAGAGACAAGGGATGATGGGGCAAGGCAAAAGGAGATGGTAATGGGGCAGGTTAAGAAACAAAAGATGACTCTAGATAAAGTGTAAATGGCAATGGCAGGGTGATCAACAGCTGCCATGTGAAAGAGAGAAAAAAAATGATAGGGGTTAAGGTTATGGTCTGAAATTGTTGAACTCGATGTTGAGTCCGGCAGGCTGTAAAGTGCCTCATCGAAAGATGAGGTGCTGTTCCTCGAGCTTACGCTGAGCTTCATTGGAACAGTGTAAGAGGCCGTGGACGGAGAGGTCAGAGTGGGAGTGGAGCGGAGAATTAAAGTGACAGGCGACCGGAAGGTGTTGCTATGGGGACCCACATGGGTCCTAGCTATGCCTGCCTTTTCGTGGGATATGTGGAACACTCTTTGTTCCAGTACTTCCAGCAGTAAGAATCCTCTGAGATTTAACCTAACCTCTTATTTTCATTCATCAGATACTTCACTAAACCTTTTCTATATGGCCCCTGCAATAGTTGGCCCCGACAGTGATGGACCTTTCAGGGTCAATGTCAGGGACAAAATTTTACTTTTATTCATAATATGTACATATCTCAATCAGAAAAACCATTTGCTGTTTCATTGTATCTGGATAATCAGATGGATGACCAGGATGTTTTTTGGGTAAGGATGCAAATGTTCTCTGTGGTGAGCAGCTCAGAATTGAATAGTGGAGTTGATAGGATGGTGAATATTTCCAAGTTTGTTTCATTTTCTTTTCCATGCTGAATTTTCTTTCAGTGGAGTAGAGTCTGTAATAGGGTAGATTTTACATGGTCAGTGGAAGGAATGCGCTTGAAAAGCTTTTTAATTCCATGCTTTATCTTCTGATGAACTAAATGAATGACCCAGGAAAGTGTGCTTCGAGACACGAATAATGAGGTACTGTATCACAGGTGTTCTTGCATAATTCAAACAGCTGAATGGCTCATTAAGCTAAATATTTATCTCTTTATCTATTCAGATTAATCAATTTAATTTTCTTTAACTGGGATGAGCACCTTCTCACTTGGTAAAGCCTAACAAGTCATTCATAATAGCACGCACAACAATGTGAGCTTTGGCACAACGTATTTTGTTAACATTTCTATATTTTGAGTACATTGACCCATTACAGCCCATATTGATGCAACAGCATGTGCAGACTGTGGCTCATGGGTTTAGTCTATGTGGGCATGGTCGGAATGAGACCAAAATTCTGGGGATACTCTATTATGTATTAGAGCATTGCAAAGGTCTTCACAGAAATCACAGATCACAGAAACCCCACAGTGCAGATAGAGGCCATTTCGGCCCATCGAGCCTGCACCGACACATATCCCACCCGATCCCCGTAACCCCTACACCAACACATATCCCACCCTATCCCCGTAACCCCACGTATTTAATCCCCCTAACACTAAGGGTCAATTTATCATAGCCAATCAACCTAACCCGCACATCTTTAGACTGTGGGAGGAAACCGGAGCACCCGGAGAAAACCCACGCAAACACGGGGAGAATGTGCAAACTCCACACAGACAGTCGCCTGAGGCCGGATTCGAACCCGGGTCCCTGGCGCTGTGAGGCAACAGTGCTAACCACTATGCCACCGTGCTGCCATAGTAGTTAACGAGTATAGCATCATAACTCATTATTTCAATCAGACTTTAAATACTCATGATTTATGTAGAAGAGAAAGATGCTACAATTCAGGCTTCAAGGGGGAAAAATTCAGTATCGCCCCGTTTGGGGCGCCGTTATCGGCCGTGCGCAAAATTTAGCGCCTGGCGCTAATTATCACCTCCGATGGCAAACTTGGCTTTTATCGCCCCTGGAGGTGATTGGAGCGCTAAATCAGGTGCTACACACCTCTCTTAAGGCGCAAAGGCCGAGGAGCAAGGCGCTACCTCAGAGCACGGGCGCAGCGCAGGTGCTGTCAGTTAGCGATTGAACACAGACACACTGGCGCTGGCCAGTTCTTAAAGGGGAGGGTCGATCTTGCTCTCCAGCCACACCCTGCTAATTGGAGCCTTGAATTTCGGCCTGGACAGACCTGTGGCTAAATCTTGCAGGCAAGGACTATGGAGAGGGCCAGGGAGCGAGCACAGCGATTCAGCGAGCGGGTCTTGGAGGCTCTGGTTGGCGCGGTGGAGCGCAGAAGATCTATACTGTACCCAGAGAGTGGCAGGAGGCCTTTGCCACGCGAGTACAGAAGGAGGGAGGTGGCTCAGAGCATCTCCTCAAGGAGTATGGTGCCCAGGACCCATATCCAATGTAGAAAAAAGTTCAATGACCTCACTCGGGTCGTCAAGGTGAATGGCCTTTTTTCAATACCTCTCCATCCCTCCATCTCAACCTCACTCTATGGCCAGAGGGTCTTAAAAGCCCCAATGCCCAACACTCATCCAACACCTATGGCCTTTTCATCAAACACACATGCACATTCCACACTTTGCATACAGTAAGAGTTATTCAACTATGGGAGGCACATCAGGCAAGACCATAGCTGCATACAGTAAGGGCTATTCAACTATGGGAGGCACATCAGGCAAGACCATGGCTGCATACAATAAGGGCTATTCAACTATGGGAGGCACATCAGGCAAGACCATGGCTGTATATTTACTCAGACGCCATCCTTTTTCTTGCAGGCCAAGGTATCTCATAATAGGAGACAGCAGCAACGGACGGGTGGAGGGCGGCCTCAGCTGTAACCCCTTAGCGATCTTGAGGTGCGCGTCCACAGGATTATGGCAAGCCGGGTGATCGGTCCCGTCGCCACTGGAGACGCCGACCCCATTCTGGACAGCAATGGTACGGTCATCTTTTTGACCTTTTTGTCCTCTCTCCTTCCACTTGTCCCTCACAACACCAGCCTTTGACACTTTCAATCCAACTTACTAAATCGCTGCACTCATTCCTCCCTTACTGCCACCCTGTCCTCACGCTAAAGCCACTCTTGTACCTCCCTGCTTTCAGATGGTGATTCACCAGCGGAGGAGAAGGGCCCTCAAGCTGCCAGTGGGAGTGAAGCTGCAGGCAAGGAGGAAGAGGAAGCCGGAGCATCAGCACCACCCTCTCCCGAGGAAGCCCATGCCCACATTGGGAACACGCCTTCCCTGGAGGGGAGCAGGGGGGAAGGGTCTGATGAGGGTGAAGCTCCAGGACCCAGCGGGCTGCAGCAACGTGATGGGGGTAGGGAAGCTCGGGGGTCTTCTCCCCGGAAGGAGAGTATGCCAGCGAGTCCTGCTGCACTGGATGCAGAGGAGGAGCGGCTCATCGCTGAAATAAACACCCAGGCGGTGGACATGCACAATGAGCTCATGGGTGCAGTGGGAAGTGTGCCCGAATCCATTGAATCATTGGCAAGGAGTATGGAGCACTTTGCCGTAGCACAGGCGGATGCCATGCAAATGCTTAGTGCTGCAATTCAGTCACTGGCTGCCATGACCCCATCTCAGACTGCTCTCATGCAGACTCAGATTGAGGCCACGCGAGCACTGACTGCTGCCATCCTCGCTGGTTCAGACACATTTCCCCGGGGCTCTCACCGCGCCGCAGCAGGCCAGCAATCTGTGCTCCAGCAGATTGCTCTGGATGCTGAAGTGCTGCCCCGTGGGAGTGCCAGTGTGTCAGTCGAGCAGTGAGTTGCTGTCCTCTCTCAAGATGACAGCATTCCTGCTGCCACCACTGTCACTTCTCCATTGCACTTGCCACCGGCTGTAGGACAGACTGCTGCCGCCCATGCAGAGTTGGTGCAGTCTGCAGCCGGGCCCTCCAGGTCCAGAGCTGGTCGAGGCCGTCCTTCAAGGGCATCTGCAGTCTCAAGTTGTGACAATCAGCAGCCTTCCAACAGCCTTGCTGCAGCCACTGGGGTCCCATTACGGAGGAGCAGTGGGGTGGGAAGGGGGGAAGTGCGCAAGGGAAGGAGATCACCCTCGAAGGGCAAAAAGTAGGAGGTGTGACAAAATGTTGTTCATTTTTTTATTAAAGGCAGAAAGAGGTTCGTGGTCAAATTTTGTTCAGTGTTTTGGACATTATCTCCAGGTTGTGAGAACCAGTTATGTTAATGACTGTTTTTTTGTGTTTCTTTCTATTAGTTTGTCATAAGAACATAAGAAATAGGAGCAGGAGTAGGCCAATCGGCCCCTCGAGCCTGCTCCGCCATTCAATAAGATCATGGCTGATCTGAACCTAACTGCCAATCCACTATCACAGAACCATCTCCTGAATCTAACAGAATTAGACACACGAAATAGGAGCAGGATCAGGCTACACGGCCCCTGGGCCCGCTCCGCTACCCACAGGGCCATGTCCGATCCGAACCTAGACTCATGTCCAAATTCCTGCCCGCTCCCCATAACCCTAAATTCCCTTTACTTCTAGGAAACTGTCTATTTCTGTTTTAAATTTATGTAATGATGTAGCTTCTACAGCTTTTTGGGGCAGCATATTCCATGGACCTACCACCCTCTGAGTGAAGTAGTTCCTCCTCATCTCAGTTTTGAAAGAGCAGCCCCTTATTCTAAGACTATGTCCCCTAGTTCTAGTTTCACCCATCATCGGGAACATCCTCCCCGCATCCACCCGATCCAACCCCTTCACAATCTTATATGTTTCAATAAGATCGCCTCTCATTCTTCTGAACTCCAATGAGTAGAGTCCCAATCTACTCAACCTCTCCTCATATGTCCATCCCCTCATCCCCGGGATTAACCGAGTGAACCTTCTTTGTACTGACTCGAGAGCAAGTATGTCTTTTCTTAAGTATGGACACCAAAACTGTATGCAGTATTCCAGGTGCGGTCTCACCAATACCTTGTACAACTGAAGCAATACCTCCCTATTTTTATATTCTATCCCCCTAGCAATGAAAGCCAACATTCCATTGGCCTTCTTAATCACTTGCTGCACCTGCATACTAACCTTTTGAGTTTCGTGCACCAGGACACCTAGATCCCTTTGTACTTCAGTACTTTCCAGTTTCTTGCCATTAAGATAGCTTGCTCTACGATTTTTCCTGCCAAAGTGCATAACCTCACACTTTCCAGTATTGTATTCCATCTGCCAAATCTCTGCCCACTTACTTAGCCTGTCTATGTCCCCTTGCAGGTTTTTTATGTCCTCCTCACTCACTACTTTCCCTCCCATCTTAGTATCATCTGCAAACTTTGATATGTTACACTCGGTCCCCTCCTCCAAATCGTTAATATAGATTGTAAAGAGTTGGGGACCCAGCACTGACCCCTGCGGAACACCACTAGTTACTGATTGCCAGTCTGAGAATGAACCATTTATCCCAACTCTCTGCCTTCTGTTAGATAGCCAATCCTCTATCCATGCCAGAATATTACCCCCAATCCCGTGATTTTTTATCTTAAGCAATAATCTTTTGTGTGGCACCTTGTCAAATGCCTTTTGGAAGTCTAAATACACTATGTCCACTGGTTCCCCTTTATCCACCCTATATGTTACTTCCTCAAAGAACTCCAGCAAATTTGTCAAACATGACTTCCCCTTCATAAAACCATGCTGACTTTGTCCTATTAAAGTATGATTATCCAAATGTCCTGTTACTGTCTCCTTAATAATGGACTCCAAAATTTTACCTACCACAGATGTTAGGCTAACTGGTCTATAGTTTCCAGCCTTCTGTCTACTGCCCTTTTTAAATAAGGGTGTTACATTAGCAGTTTTCCAGTCTGCCGGGACCTTTGCTGAGTCCAGGGAGTTTTGGAAAATTATTACCAATGCATCCACAATCCCTACCGCCACTTCCCTCAAGACCCTAGGATGTAAGCCATCAGGTCCAGGTGAGTTATCCACCTTGAGTCCCATTATTTTACCGAGTACCACTTCCTTAGTGATTTTGATCGTGTTTAGCTCCTCCCCCCCTATAGCCCGCTGTGTTGGGATATTCTTCGTGTCCTCTACTGTAAAGACTGATACAAAATATTCATTCAGTGTTTTTGCCATCTCCATATTTCCCACCATTAATTTCCCAGTCTCATCCTCTAAGGGACCAACATTTACTTTAGCCACCCTTTTTCTTTTTATATAACTATAAAAACTCTTACTATCTGTTTTTATATTTTTTGCTAATTTACTTTCATAATCTATCTTCCCTTTCTTAATCAATCTTTTTGTTATTTTTTGCTGTCTTTTAAAGTTTTCCCAATCCTCTATCCTCCCACTAGATTTGGCTACCTTATATGCCCTTGTTTTTAGTTGAATACTATGCTTAATTTCTTTACTTAGCCACGGATGGCTGTCTTTTCTTTTACACCCTTTCCTTCTCAGTGGAATATATTTTTTTTGGAAGTTGTAAAATAACTCCTTAAATGTACACCACTGATCATGTATTGTCTTACCCTTTAATCTATTTTCCCAATCCACTCTACTCAATTCCACTCTCATACCTTCATAGTCTCCTTTATTCAAGCTTAGCACGCTTGTTTGAGATCCAACCTTCTCACCCTCTAATTGAATATGGAATTCAACCATGTTATGGTCACTCATTCCAAGGGAATCCTTTACTAGGACATTTTTAATTAATCCTGTCTCGTTACACAGGACCAGATCTAAGGTTGCTTGCCCCCTGGTCGGTTCAGTTACATACTGCTCAAGAAACCCATCCCTAATACACTCAATGAACTCATCCTCAAGGCAACCCTGCCCAATTTGATTTGTCCAATTAATATGATAGTTAAAATCCCCCATAATTATAGATGTTCCCTTATTACAAGCCTCAACTATTTCCTGATTGATACTCTGTCCAACAGAGTTGCAGCTGTTCGGAGGCCTATAGACTACGCCCACTAGTGTTTTTTTCCCCTTATTATTCCTTACCTCCACCCAAACTGTTTCATTATCCTGATCTTTTGACCCAATATCATTTCTCTGTATTACAGTGATTCCTTCCTTTGTTAACATAGCCACCCCACCTCCCCTTCCTTCCTGCCTGTCCTTCCTGATCGTTAAATAACCTGGTATGTTTAATTGCCAGGCATTGTCACCCTGCAGCCATGTTTCTGTAATGGCCACAAGATCATACCCATATGTAGTTATTTGTGCCATTAACTCGTCTATTTTGTTACGACTGCTACGTGCATTCAGATAGAGAACTTTCAAATATGTTTTGTGACACTTAGTTCCTGCTTTTGCCCTTTTTATTACTTTACCTTTTACTCCATACCTTCTGCCCCTTCCTGACACGCTCTGGTTTTTAATTTCCCCACTGCTACCTAAGTCTATGACCTTCTCTGTTGTCATTTTTATTATTTGCTCTCTAGGAACCTCCCCCCCACTAGTTAGGTTAAAGCCCTCTCTACAGCCCTAGTTATATGATCCGCCAGGACTCTAGTCCCAGCACTGGCCAAGTGAAGCCCGTCCCAATGGAACAGCTCCCTCCTGCCCCAGTACTGGTGCCAGTGTCCCAGGAAGCAAAACCCATTTCTCCCACACCAGTCTTTGAGCCACGCATTTAACTCTCTAATTTTATTTGTCCTAGCCAAATTCGCTCGTGGCTCAGGTAACAGATTATTACCCTTGATGTTCTGTTTTTTAATTTGACCCCTAGCTGCTCATACTCCTTTAACAGAACCGGCTTCCTAGTCCTATCTACGTCGTTTGTACCAACATGGACCACGACAACTGGATCCACCCCCTCCCACTGCAAGTTTCTTTCCAGCCCAGAGGAGATGTCCTTAACCCTGGCACCGGGTAGGCAACAGAGCCTTCGGGACTCTCGCTCTCGGCTGCAGAGAACTCTATCTATCCCCCTAATAATACTATCCCCTACCACTACAACATTTCTATTTACTCCCGCCTCTTGAATGGCCCCCCATTCCACGGTGCTGTGGCCAGGTTGCTCATCCTCCCTGCAGTCCCTGCTCCTGTCCCCACAGGGAGTAAGAACCTCGAACCTGTTGGACAAGAGCAAGGGCTGCGGCTCCTCCAGCTCTACCTCCTGGATCCCCGTACCTGCCTCACTCGTAGTGACACCGTCCTGTCCCTGACCATGTGCTACATCTGAATTAATTAACTTCATAGGTGTGACCACCTCCTGATACACAGAGTCCAGGTACTTCTCCCCCTCCCTGATGTGTCGCAGTGTCTGAAGCTCAGACTCCAGCTCATCAACACGGAGCTGGAGTTCCTGTAGCAGCAGACACTTGTCACAGACGTAATCACCGTGAGCCTCAATGGGGTTCACCGGCTCCCACATCTCGCAACAGTAACACATCACCTGCTCCATTCTATGTAATTAATTAATTTTTTTATTGTTAGTTATGGACACCCTCTGCCCGATTTTAGATGCTCGTATCCCCTTTAATTAATTGGATTTAAATTAAATCAATCCCTCTAGTTACACCAGTTAAATGGTTTACCAACAGTCACTCTGCACCAGAAAGGCCTTATTAACTGCAACCCACAGAGTTAAAGTTTGAAAAGAGCACCTAACACCCCACTTACCCTAACTCACACTTACCCAAACTCAGAGCACTCTTTGATGACTCGCACTCAGTGCTTGCTCGCACTAGGACTGGTCTTTTTATGCTGTTTGTTTGTTTAAAGCCAAATGTGTCACCCCTGCTGATTGGTTAGAAAACTGGTTTCCACTGCCTGCTGTGCCAATTTACTCCTACTGCAGTGTAACCTTGTTTTACTCTTCTTAAACCAACAGAATCCCAAATATTTAACTTTTCCCCTTTACTTAAACTGCTTAAGTAATCTTATCAAGAATGATTTAAAGAGAAATAACAATTAAAGAACTCTCACACTTACCCAAACTCAGAGCACTCTTTGATGACTCATGCGGAAATGACACACACAGAGTTTTTAAAATAAATACGTTTTTGTATTCAAAATGTACATGTTTGGTCTTTGCAATCATTGTTGCCTTGGCCGGCTTAGGGGTTGCGGGTTGGTTTCATTCATGTTCTCAATGGCAGAAGCCATTTCCTCAGCAGGGGCCTAGAAGCAGCTTGCTATCAGCCGGTGACGGACGGCCCTTCCAGTTTCTACATTGTGGGCCTCCCTCCCACCTTGGTGCTGCTGATGATCATCCTCCTCATCTTCCTCCTCCTCCTCTGATGGTGCTCCAAGGCCTGGTGGCATTGGCTGGGTCCTGAGGATTGCCAGGTTATGCAGCATGCAGCACACAACAACGAAGTGGGAGACTTTCTCAGGCGAGTACTGCAGGGCTCCTCCAGAATGGTCCAGACAGCGGAACCGTTGCTTGAGCACGCTGATTGTGTGCTCAACGATGTTCCTGGTAGCTTGATGGCTCTAGTTGTACCACAGCTCAGCACGGGTGTTGGGCATACGGAGCGGTATCATCAGCCAGGTGCAAAGAGGATATCCCTTGTCCCCGAGAAGCCAACCACCTGGGTGATGCGGTGCCTGGAAAAGTTCTGCCACAATAGTCTGGCGCAGGATGAAGGCATCGTGGCTGCTGCCAGGATAGTGGGCATTGACAGCGAGTATCAGCTGTCTGTGGTCAGAGACCAACTGAACATTTAAGGAATGGAACCCCTTTCGGTTGCGGAAATCCTTGGCATTCTCATGTGGAGCACGCAAAGCCACATGCGTGCAGTCAATGGCGCTAACCAACTGAATTTTTCCCCCTAACACTCTTAACTCGCATTCACTGCAAAAATGTGGTTTCTGTAAGAAGCTTCTTTTACCGTGCTTTATAAGTTCTTATGAACTAAATAAATATCTCCTATGAACTGAAACTTGTGACGTTTTGCATGACATGGATGAGATAGCTTGCTACAGGACCAACTATTACCATTCTCTGTGGCATTATGCAACAAAGACTATGTGCATGGCCTGTAGTGTATGTAACCTGTACCACCTTAAGAGGATACCTTAAGGTGATGACTACTTTTTGATGGCTCCTGTACATTGTAGTGCCGGTGGTGACCACACCGGTATATAAACCCTGCAGAGCAAAGTGTATCCCAGTTCAGCCCTGACCCTCAATCACTAAAGACCTGTTTACTTACTTCTGTAGTCTGTGTCCTGTTATTCAGTATAACTGCAATTGAAACCACAGACTCAACATGGCCTACTATATTCTTCTGTTTATTCCAAAAAACGCTAAATATCATGGTGTCAGACTGTACTGTTCACGCTAAAACTAATAATCAAATTTATTTACAAATAAGAACACAACACACCCCAAGGGCTATTTCTACCTCCGAGCAGGCAGGCAGTGGCCAAGGCAGAGAGCAAACTATCTGGCCCTCCGCAGCATGAGGACCAGGAGATTTTAACTCCCAGGACTGAGCTGCATAGGCCACGTCAGTCTCCATGCTGGCTCGCGGGCGGGTGCGGGATTTCAGGTGACAGGAGGCCACTGCTAGAAACCTGAAGGAAAAATCCCCGGCACATAGGTAAGTGGTTAGGTGGGGGGATCGGGAGGCCCGGGGCAGGAGAAACCCAAGACTTCCTTGGGGAGCTGAAAATCTTAGGACTACTGTCCAGATATAATCCTGTCTTTCTTTGAAATGGAGGTAGGCTTCATTAAAAAAGTAATCATTCTTTCTCAACAGCCAGGCAATCAGAATATTAAGCATTCCACCACTCAACCAGATGCGAGTGACAACAATCACTTGGCTGTCTGTTGAGTTATTTGCAGTTGACCACAATAGAAATTAAACAGAATCTGAAAGAAAACAAGAAAGACTTGCATTTATATAGCGCCTTTCACGACCACCGGACATCTCAAAGCGCTTTACAGCCAATGAAGTACTTTTGGAGTGTAGTCACTGTTGTAATGTGGGAAACGCAGCAGCCAATTTGCGCACAGCAAGCTCCCACAAACAGCAATGTGATAATGACCAGATAATCTGTTTTTGTTATGTTGATTGAGGTGTAAATATTGGCCAGGACACCGGGGATAACTCCCCATCTCTTCTTCAAAATAGTGCCATGGGATCTTTTACGTTCACCTGAGAGAGCAGACAGGGCCTCAGTTTGAAGTCTCATCCGAAGACGGATGAGGAATATATCACAATGTGGTCCAATTAGAATCTACTTTTTAAGTTGAAATAATCCATGAATATAATATTTCCGCAAGATGATTGCAGATTTCCTGAAGTTAGAACACCTCGAGGCACTAAATCTTCTGCTTCTGTCCTGCTTTGTAATAGCAGAGCACTTGGAAAACAGTGGCAGGATCGGACAAAGTCAACATGGATTTACAAAAGGTAAATCGTGCTTGACTAATCTACTGGAATTTTTTGAGGATGTAACTAGTAAAATAGATAAGGGAGAACCAGTGGATGTGGTGTATTTGGACTTTCAGAAGGCTTTCGATAAGGTCCCACATAAGAGATTAGCGTGTAAAGTTAAGGCACATGGGATTGGGGGCAAGGTATTGACTTGGATACAGAACTGGTTGGCAGATAGAAAGCAAAGAGTTGGAATAAACGGGTCTTTTTCCGAGTGGCAGGCAGTGACTAGTGGGGTACCGCAGGGATCGGTCCTTGGACCCCAGCTATTCACAATATATATTAATGATCTAGACAAGGGAACTAGATGTAATATCTCCAAATTTGCAGATGACACAAAGCTGGGTGGGCGTGTGTGCTGTGAGGAGGATGCCGAGAAACTCCAGTATGATTTGGACAGGTTGGGTGATTGGGCAGAAGCATGGCAGATGCAATATAACGCGGATAAATGTGAGGTTATCCACTTGGTGTCAAAAACAGGAAGGCAGATTATTATCTGAATGGCAATAGATTGGGAGAAGGGGAAGTGTAACGAGACCTGGGAGTCCTTGTGCACCAGTCGCTGAATGTAAGCATGCAGGTGCAGCAGGCGGTTAAGAAGGCAAATGGTATGTTGGCCTTCGTAGCGAGAGGGTTTGAGTACAAGAACAAAGATGTCTTGCTGCAGTTGTACAGGGCCTTGGTGAGACCACATCTTGAATATTGTGTGCAGTTTTGGTCGCCTTATCTGAGGAAGGATATTCTTGCCATGGAAGGAGTTCAGCGAAGATTCACCAGGCTGATACCTGGGATGGCAGGAATGACGTATAAGGAGAGATTGGGACGATTGGGCTTGTACTCACTGGAGTTTAGAAGAATGAGAGGGGATCTCATTGAAACTTATAAAATTCTGTCAGGACTTGACAGACTAGATGCAGGGAGGATGTTCCCGATGGTCGGGGAATCCAGAACAAGGGGTCACAGTCTAAGGATAAGGGGTAGGCCTTTTAGAACAGAAATGAGGAGGAATTTCTTCACCGAGAGAGTGGTGAACCTGTGGAATTCTCTACCACATAAGGCAGTAGAGGCCAATTCATTAATTATATTCAAGAAGGAGTTGGATATATTTCTTAAGGCTAAAGGGATCAAGGGGTATGGGGAGAAAGCAGGGACCGGGTACTGAACTTGGGTGATCAGCCATGATCGCATTGAATGGCGGAGCAGGCTAGAGGGGCCGAATGGCCTACTCCTGCTCCTATCTTCTATGTTTCTATGTTTCCAGTGTATGGGCTTGCCCACTTGGAGTGTACATTGCAAAATCACACAGGCAGACCCTACATTCCCCATCTATAATGGTTGGAAAATCAAGGATTGTGCCTGTGCTATTTTCTGATATCATTCTCAGCAGGTGGGGCCCTGTGCCAGAAGCAAGAAATTTACTCTTCCATTCCAAGGCATTGTCCTCAAAGTTTTTTTCATTGGCGCAAATGCATATTGGAAAAATATTTTAATGAATATATATAACAGAGTGCTTCTAAATAGAGTGTTAAAGTTGGGAATTTGGAGAGAGTGGAAGTCTCTGGTAAGTACTGGGTAAGTACTAGCTGTAAAAACTGAAATTTAGTTTAACATTTTGAATTTAACTTCAAACTTTAAAAACTACCTGTCAGTGGCAGTTAACTGTCAATCAGCAGGAAGTGAGGCCAATTCATTAAATATATTCAAGAAGGAGTTAGATATATTTCTTAAGGCTAAAGGGATCAAGGGGTATGGGGAGAAAGCAGGGACTGGGTACTGAGTTTGGATGATCAGCCATGATCTCATTGAATGGCGGAGCAGGCTCGAGGGGCCGAATGGCCTACTCCTGCTCCTGTCTTCTATGTTTCTATATGTAAGTGTTTGACTTGAATATGTGCTAATTACTTTTAGCAGAAAGCTGAATCAGCACTTGTAACTTGGGTGTGGCCGCAAGGAGTATAAAAGTAACCAGTTTCTGTTGACGCACAGTGTGGTCTTAAATTGGGAATTTGGAGAGATTGGGAATTCGGAGCAGAAGGGGAAGGAGGTACTGCTTTTTGCCTCCAATATTTGTAGGCTTTGTGTTGCAAGTAAATATTTAATTTAATCCACCTATAACTTAAACTAGATCAAGAAATTAGTTAAAAAACTAAACTATAAACTAAGTTAATTAAATACATAAACTCTAATTAATTAAATAAATAAAACAAGGTTATATAGCGATAGCAGTGCAAGCGGTGAGACACAGGGTTATAGAGCGATGGCAGTGCAGGTGGTGAGACACAAGGTTATATAGCGATGGCAGTGCAGGGGGTGAGACACAGGGTTATATAGCGATGGCAGTGCAGGTGGTGAGACACAAGGTTATATAGTGATGGCAGTGCAGGGGGTGAGACACAAGGTTATATAGTGATGGCAGTGCAGGGGGTGAGATACAGGGTTATATAGTGATGGCAGTGCAGGGGGTGAGACACAAGGTTATATAGTGATGGCAGTGCAGGTGGTGAGACACAGGGTTATATAGTGATGGCAGTGCAGGGGGTGAGACACAAGGTTATATAGTGATGGCAGTGCAGGCGGTGAGACACAGGGTTATATAGTGATGGCAGTGCAGGGGGTGAGACACAAGGTTATATAGCGATGGCAGTGCAGGGGGTGAGACACAGGGTTATATAGCGATGGCAGTGCAGGGGGTGAGACACAAGGTTATATAGTGATGGCAGTGCAGGCGGTGAGACACAAGGTTATATAGCGATGGCAGTGCAGGGGGTGAGACACAGGGTTATATAGCGATGGCAGTGCAGGGGGTGAGACACAAGGTTATATAGTGATGGCAGTGCAGGGGGTGAGACACAGGGTTATATAGTGATGGCAGTGCAGGGGGTGAGACACAGGGTTATATAGTGATGGCAGTGCAGGGGGTGAGACACAGGGTTATATAGTGATGGCAGTGCAGGGGGTGAGACACAGGGTTATATAGTGATGGCAGTGCAGGGGGTGAGACACGATTATATAGTGATGGCAGTGCAGGGGGTGAGACACGGTTATATAGCGATGGCAGTGCAGGTGGTGAGACACAAGGTTATATAGTGATGGCAGTGCAGGCGGTGAGACACAGGGTTATATAGTGATGGCAGTGCAGGGGGTGAGACACAAGGTTATATAGCGATGGCAGTGCAGGGGGTGAGACACAGGGTTATATAGCGATGGCAGTGCAGGGGGTGAGACACAAGGTTATATAGTGATGGCAGTGCAGGCGGTGAGACACAGGGCTATATAGTGATGGCAGTGCAGGGGGTGAGACACAGGGTTATATAGTGATGGCAGTGCAGGGGGTGAGACACAGGGTTATATAGTGATGGCAGTGCAGGGGGTGAGACACAGGGTTATATAGTGATGGCAGTGCAGGGGGTGAGACACGATTATATAGTGATGGCAGTGCAGGGGGTGAGACACGGTTATATAGCGATGGCAGTGCAGGTGGTGAGACACAAGGTTATATAGTGATGGCAGTGCAGGGGGTGAGACACAAGGTTATATAGTGATGGCAGTGCAGGGGGTGAGACACAAGGTTATATAGTGATGGCAGTGCAGGGGGTAAGACACAAGGTTATATAGCGATGGCAGTGCAGGGGGTGAGACACAAGGTTATATAGTGATGGCAGTGCAGGGGGTGAGACACGATTATATAGTGATGGCAGTGCAGGGGGTGAGACACGGTTATATAGCGATGGCAGTGCAGGTGGTGAGACACAAGGTTATATAGTGATGGCAGTGCAGGGGGTGAGACACAAGGTTATATAGTGATGGCAGTGCAGGGGGTGAGACACAAGGTTATATAGTGATGGCAGTGCAGGGGGTGAGACACGATTATATAGTGATGGCAGTGCAGGGGGTGAGACACGGTTATATAGCGATGGCAGTGCAGGTGGTGAGACACAAGGTTATATAGTGATGGCAGTGCAGGGGGTGAGACACAGGGTTATATAGTGATGGCAGTGCAGGCAGTGAGACACAGGGTTATATAGCGATGGCAGTGCAGGGGGTGAGACACAGGGTTATATAGTGATGGCAGTACAGGTGGTGAGACACAGGGTTATATAGTGATGGCAGTGCAGGGGGTGAGACACAGGGTTATATAGTGATGGCAGTGCAGGGGGTGAGACACGGTTATATAGTGATGGCAGTGCAGGGGGTGAGACACAAGGTTATATAGTGATGGCAGTGCAGGGGGTGAGACTCAAGGTTATATAGCGATGGCAGTGCAGGGGGTGAGACACAAGGTTATATAGCGATGGCAGAGCAGGTGGTGAGACACGGTTATATAGCGATGGCAGTGCAGGGGGTGAGACTCAAGCTTATATAGCGATGGCAGTGCAGGGGGTGAGACACAAGGTTATATAGTGATGGCAGTGCAGGCGGTGAGACACAGGGTTATATAGCGATGGCAGTGCAGGGGGTGAGACACAGGGTTATATAGTGATGGCAGTGCAGGGGGTGAGACACAGGGTTATATAGTGATGGCAGTGCAGGGGGTGAGACACAGGATTATATAGTGATGGCAGTGCAGGCGATGAGACACGGTTATATAGCGATGGCAGTGCAGGGGGTGAGACTCAAGCTTATATAGCGATGGCAGTGCAGGGGGTGAGACACAAGGTTATATAGTGATGGCAGTGCAGGCGGTGAGACACAGGGTTATATAGCGATGGCAGTGCAGAGGGTGAGACACAGGGTTATATAGTAATGGCAGTGCAGGGGGTGAGACACAGGGTTATATAGCGATGGCAGAGCAGGTGGTGAGACACAAGGTTATATAGTGATGGCAGAGCAGGTGGTGAGACACGGTTATATAGCGATGGCAGCGCAGGCAGTGAGACACAGAGTTATATCGTGATGGCAGTGCAGGGGGTGAGATACGGTTATATAGTGATGGCAGTGCAGGTGGTGAGACACAAGGTTATATAGCGATGGCAGAGCAGGTGGTGAGACACAAGGTTATATAGCGATGGCAGTGCAGGGGGTGAGACAAAAGGTTATATAGCGATGGCAGTGCAGGTGGTGAGACACAAGGTTATATAGCGATGGCAGTGCAGGGGGTGAGACACAAGGTTATATAGTGATGGCAGTGCAGGTGGTGAGACACAAGGTTATATAGTGATGGCAGTGCAGGCAGTGAGACACAGGGTTATATAGTGATGGCAGTGCAGGTGGTGAGACACAAGGTTATATAGTGATGGCAGTGCAGGCAGTGAGACACAGGGTTATATAGTGATGGCAGTGCAGGTGGTGAGACACAAGGTTATATAGTGATGGCAGTGCAGGGGGTGAGACACAAGGTTATATAGTGATCATGGTGTGGAGATGCCAGTGTTGGACTGGGGTGGACAAATGTAAGAAATCACACAACACCAGGTTATAGTCCAACAGCTTTATTTGAAATCACAAGCTTTCGGAGCGCTGCTCCTTCGTCAGGTGAAGTGGAGAGATGCATAAAGACACAGCTTATATAGTCAGAGAATAATGTCAGATGTTTACAGGTAATCTTTCTAACTGCCATTTATCACACCTCAGCAGAGAGATAATCACAGCAATCAAAGGTGTAAATGGTGTCCAAACAGGTCAGTCAGGAAAACATTACATCAAAGATCAATGAGGTGGGGTCACAAGGGGTCAAATGTTGCAGATGCTGGGGTCTGTATGAAAAACAAAAAAACAGACAAAAAACATTTTTTTTGGCTGGAAATCACAGCAGGTCCGGCCGCATCTGTGTGGAGAGAACAAGCCAACGACGACTTGAGTCTGGATGACCCTACATCAGGTGGGGTTACATGTAGCGTGACATGAACCCAAGATTTCAGTTGAGGCCGTCCTCATGGGTGCGGAACTTGGCTATCAGTTTCTGCTCGACGATTTTGCGTTGTCGTGTGTCTCGAAGGCCGCCTTGGAGAATGCTTTCCCGAAGATCGGAGGCTGAATGTCCTTGACTGCTGAAGTGTTCCCCGACTGGGAGGGAACACTCCTGCCTGGCGATTGTTGTGCGGTGTCCGTTCATCCGTTGTCGCAGTGTCTGCATGGTCTCGCCGATGTACCATGCTCCGGGGCATCCTTTCCTGCAACGTATGAGGTAGACAACGTTGGCGAGTCACATGAGTATGTACCATGTACCTGGTGGGTGGTGTCCTCACGTGTGATGATGGTATCTGTGTTGATGATCTGGCATGTCTTGCAGAGGTTGCTGTGGCAGGGTTGTGTGGTGTCGTGGTCACTGTTCTCCTGAAAGCTGGGTAATTTGCTGCAAACGATGGTCTGTTTGAGGTTAGGTGGCTGTTTGAAGGCGAGTAGTGGAGGCGTGGGGATGGCCTTAGCGAGGTGTTCGTCGTCATCGATGACATGTTGAAGGCTCCCAGTCGGGGAACACTTCAGCAGTCAAGGTCATTCAGCCTCCGATCTTCGGGTAAGCATTCTCCAAGGCGGCCTTCGAGACACACGACAACGCAAAATCGTCGAGCAGAAACTGATAGCCAAGTTCCGCACCCATGAGGACGGCCTCAACCGAGATCTTGGGTTCATGTCACGCTGCATGTAACCCCATCTGACGTAGGGTCATCCAGACTCGAGTCGTCGTTGGCTTGTTCTCTCCACACAGATGCGGCCGGACCTGCTGTGATTTCCAGCCAAAAAAAATGTTTTTTGTCTGTGTTTTTGTTTTTCATACAGACCCCAGCATCTGCAACATTTGACCCCTTGTGACCCCACCTCATTGATCTTTGATGTAATGTTTTCCTGACTGACCTGTTTGGACACCATTTACACCTTTGATTGCTGGATTATCTCTCTGCCGAGGTGTGATAAATGGCAGTTAGAAAGGTTACCTGTAAACATCTGACATTATTCTCTGACTATATAAGCTGTGTTTTTATGCATCTCTCCACTTCACCTGACGAAGGAGCAGCTTGTGATTTCAAATAAAGCTGTTGGACTATAACCTGGTGTTGTGTGATTTCTTACATTTATATAGTGATGGCAGTGCAGGTGGTGAGACACAGGCTTATATAGTGACGACAGTGCAGGTGGTGAGACTCAAGGTTATATAGCGATGGCAGTGCAGGTGGTGAGCCACAACTGCAGCATGTGGAAGTTTGTGGAGAGCATTGCGATCCCGGATGACTATGTCTGCAACAAGTGTCTGCATCGCAAGGAACTTCAGCTGAGTTTTTGAGCTGGAGTCTGAGGTGCAGAAATTGCGGGGCATCAGTGATGGGGAGTGTTGAGTCTGTGTTTACAATTGCAGTTATACTGAATAACAGGACACAGACTACAGAAGTAAGTAAACAGGTCTTTAGTGATTGAGGGTCAGGGCGGAACTGAGGTACACTTTGCTCCGCAGGGTTTATATACCGGTGTGGTCACCACCGGTACTACAATGTACAGGAGCCATCAAAAAGTAGTCCATCACTTTAAGGTATCCTCTTAAGGTAGTACAGGTTACATACACTACAATTCCTCCCCTTTTAGCTTAACAGTGGACACCCCAAATTAATACACTACATGGATAACATATATACAATTTACACACAAGAACTGTTCAAAGATTCAGTCTCTGAGGAGGCCTCCTGATCCGGCCCGGATAATGCCTTTCAGGGATCTCTGGTTCCCGTTGCTGGGGTGACTCATCCACTTGATCTCCTATGGATTTAACATCATCCAATATGTTCGAGTCTGAGGTAGATGCTACAGGCTCAATAAGTTCTTCAACTGGTGTCTCTGCCGTAGACATGGGGTCGACCCTTGTTCTCGATTCCACAAGTTGGTCAGCATGACGTCGTATTACGTTCTCTCCAACGTCTACCGTGTACATCAAGGGTCCTTGTCGTGCACGAATTGTCCCAGGTTGCCATTTATCATCCCTATAGTCCCTGGCCAACACTGGTTGTCCTACTTCAAAACCAAGAGTGGCCTTTTTATTTACATGCTGGAATTGCTTGTTTTCGACTTCCCGTCGCACATTGGGTTTTAACAAATCCAACCGGGACCGCAACCTTCTGTTATAGAACATTATGGCAGGGCTTTGATTTGTCACTGCATGCGTGGCGTTTCGATACGCCATTAGGAAATTGTCCACCTTGTGTTGTAGTGGAATATGATCTTCACTCATTGCCTTTATCGCCTTTTTGAACGTTTGCACAAATCTCTCGGCCAACCCATTTGTAGCCGGATGATATGGGGCAGATGTATAGTGTTTCACCCCATTCTTTTTCATGAATTTCTGGAATTCTTCTGACACGAACTGTGGTCCGTTGTCTGAACATATTTGCTCCGGCAATCCATTCCTTGCAAATATGGTTCTTAGAACTGCAATCGTCTTCTCAGAGGTAGTGGTCGACATCTTAATCACTTTTGGCCATTTAGAATGTGCGTCTACTGCTATCAAAAACATGGAATCCATGAATGGACCTGCAAAGTCGATATGCACACGTTGCCATGGGGCTGAAGGCCATTCCCACGGATGCAGCGGTGCAATTGGAGGTGCATTTTGAACTTTTTGGCACCCTGAGCAGCTTTTAGTCAGATCCTCTATTTCTTTGTCGATACCTGGCCACCACACAAAAGCCCTAGCACGGCTTTTCATCTTGACTCCCCCCAGATGACCTTCGTGCAATTCTTTTAGAACTCTCTCCCTTAATTTAGGAGGAATAATCACCCTTGTTCCATACATCAATGTTCCTTGACATACGGACAGCTGTTCTCGTCTGGCTGTGAATGCTGGTAACAGTGGTTCGCCATGTGCTGGCCATCCCTTCACTGTCAAGTCGTAGACCCGAGGCAGTGTCGGGTCATTTTGGGTCTCTCTCTCAATACCCGCATTGGTGACTGGTAAGCATTCGATGATGGTCGAGTGAAATATCTCGACAGGGTGAACTGCCGGTGCCTCTTCCGCTGTAGGTAGTGGCAGGCGTGACAGCCCATCAGCATTACCATGTTGCTTTGTACCTTTGAATTCAATATCATATTGATGTGCCCCTAGAAAAAGGGACCATCTCTGAAGCCTCTGCGCCGTCATTACCGGAACACCCTTCTTAGGGTTGAAAATGGAAACCAACGGCTGGTGATCTGTCAGCAGCGTAAACTTTTGGCCTTGCAGGTAATGGTTAAATTTCTTAACTCCCCACACGAGGCTGAGAGCCTCCCTATCTATCTGAGCATAGTTGCGCTCAGCGGAGGTCAATGATCTGGATGCGAAAGCGACTGGCCTTTCCGAGCCATCTGGAAACTTATGTGAGAGCACTGCCCCGATACCATATGGAGAAGCATCACAAGCTAAGCGAATAGGCAGCGTTGGGTTAAAGTGAGCCAACACTTCCTTAGAGGTGATCAGTGCCTTGCTCTTTTGAAAAGCCCGCTTACAATCATCGCTCCACTTCCATTGTATTCCCATTTGCAAAAGAGTGTTTAGTGGGTGTAACACCGTGGATAAATTTGGAAGAAACTTGTGGTAATAGTTAACCAACCCGAGGAACGACCTCAACTGGGATACATTTTCCGGTGCTGGAGCTTTGACAACAGCTTTGATTTTGTCAGGTGACTTATGGAGCCCCTCCTGGTCAATGACGTGGCCGCAGTACGAGATTCGCTTTTGAAAGAACTCGCATTTCTGGTGATTAGCTCTTAGCCCATATTCTTTCAATCTGATGAGCACCTGCTCCAAATTCGCGAGGTGATCCTTATCGTTATCTCCTGTAATCAGGATGTCATCCAGGTAGCATTGTGTGCCTGGGATTCCCTGCAATACCTGCTCCATGGCCCTTTGCCAAATCGCTGGAGCCGATGCCACTCCAAAAACCAGCCTATTATACCGATATAAGCCCTTATGTGTGTTGATCGTGAGATACTGACGTGACGCTTCATCAACTTCCATCTGTAGGTACGCCTGCGCCAGGTCTATCTTGGTGAAGTGTTTCCCGCCAGACAGCGAAGCGAAGATATCTTCAATCCGCGGAAGCGGATATTGCACCGTGTGAAGAACTGGATTAACAGTGATCTTGAAATCGCCACAGATGCGAACCTTCCCAGGTTCCCCCGGCTTGTTGCTCAACGAACGCTTCATGACAGGAACAATGGGTGTAGCCCATTCACTCCAGTCCACCTTGGACAGTACCCCTGAACGTTCTAGCCCTTCCAGCTCTGCTTCCACAGCAGGTCGTATTGCATAAGGCTTTGAAAAATTTTGGGTTTGCATGTTCTTCAACCTTGATGGTTGCCGTAATTCCTTTCAGTGTTCCAAGTCCCTGTTGGAACACCTCCTTAGCATTGTCTAAAATTTTGGACAGTCGTTTAGGTTTGACATGTCCTCCTTACAGGCATCCACAGTCAGTGCTTGTATGGAATGCCAGTCCACATTTATTCTCCGGATCCATTCCCGTCCCAGTAGTGGCGGACCTCCATCAGGTAACACATACAAGTCCATTTTCTGACTTTCTTTACCATTGTAGACCACATTTATTTTTATCTTTCCTTTGGGGTATACTATTTGCCCAGTGTATGCCCGTATCCCTCAGGGGAATGTGCGAGAATAACCTTTTGTAATCTTGCTTATTCATGACCGTTAATGCCGACCCTGTGTCCAATTCCATCTTCACTTGGACTCCTGCTATCCGGAGCATGACCCAGATAGTTTGGTGGTCTGCTGTGTTACCCACATTATGTATTTTCAGACAACCCAGTTCCTTACTGCTGGAGTCTGAATCCGTCTTCTGTTCATCCGAACTGTTCTCTGTCACCTTGTGTACTTTTTTGTACTTCTCCTGTGGTGACTTTTTGCTCCTGGTCTTCTTTCCTGACCGGCATACTCTCACTATGTGACCAAGTTTGCCACATTGCCTGCATTCTTTGTCTTTGAACCAGCACTGGTTCTGGTCATGCATTGTCCTTCTGCAACGATAGCACTTTACTGCGCCCAATGCCATTTCATTGGTGCTGAATTCCAGTGGCCTTTGCTGTATCTCTGCAGCGCCCCATGCTGCTGCCTCGTGGGATGCTGCAATGCTGAAAGCTTTGTCCAGCGTAAGATCCTTTACCTCTAGCAGTCGCTTCTGGGTTCCTTCCCTTAGGAGCCCACACACAAACTTATCTCTCAGTGCGTCTGCTAGTCCTGTTCCGAACTGGCAGTACTTTGATAACTTGCGCAGTTCTGTTAGGAATTCAGCGTTGCTTTCTTCTTTAAGTTGAATTCTTTTGTAGAATTTAAATCGTTCCGCTATCAGCAGCAGCGTGGGGTTTAAATGCTCTTGTAGGATAGTAACAATATCCGCGAAACACTTCCCTACCGGTTTGTCTGGGGTTACAAGGTTCCTTAATAACCCGTACGTCTTCGCACCCATCGAGTTTAATAGGGTTAGTGCTTTCTTATCATCCGGTACCTCATTCGTTGCACAGTAAACTTCGATGCGTTCCACATAAGTGGCCCAATCTTCCACATCGTTATCAAAAGCAGTGATGTTACCCGTTTTTCGCATCCTTGCTGAGTTTCTCCTTTCCCTTCGGATATTATTTAATATGATGACTTTTTTATTTTATTAAAGATGGCGGCTTTTCCCGCGCTTGGCGGCTTTTCCCGCACTTGTCTTCTTCCCCCGCCGACTCAAGATGACGATTCCCACGCTGTTGCCGTCCACGCCTCCCAGCGGTCCTTTATTTTCCTTGCGCTGCTGCTCTTGTTGCCCCGCCGCTCCCGCGGTCCTTGTGGCCATAAACGCTTTTCTGGCTGCTGCGCGTCTCTGCCCCGATTGCAGTCCGGCCCCTGACACCGGCTGCAGTCGTTTTCCCTCCCCTTCTCCCACTGACAACTCGGCCGACTTCCCCCCCGTGCCACTCGATCGGGCTTACCCGCCGCTGTCGTAGAAGGGATGATCACTGATGTTGGACTTCGTGGCCAGAAAACCAACCCGGGTTCCCGATGGCCTCCCGTGCGATGCAGTGCTCAGCAGGATGTTGAGGGCGGATGCCCTTTTTCGACGCCCGTTTCTGAGGACGAAGCTTCCTTGGATGCAAAACTGCCGCTAGGTAAAATCAGACTCGTCGCCATTGTTGAGTCTGTGTTTACAATTGCAGTTATACTGAATAACAGGACACAGACTACAGAAGTAAGTAAACAGGTCTTTAGTAATTGAGGGTCAGGGTGGAACTGAGGTACACTTTGCTCTGCAGGGTTTATATACCGGTGTGGTCACCACCGGTACTACAATGTACAGGAGCCATCAAAAAGTAGTCCATCACCTTAAGGTATCCTCTTAAGGTAGTACAGGTTACATACACTACAGGGAGAGTTACCTGGACACTTTGATCCAGGAGGCAGTCACACCCCTTAGGCTAGTTAGTGGTACAGGTCTGGTTAGTGGTCAGGGACAGGAGGGTGCGACTGCAGCTCAGGCAGGTAAGGGGACTGCAGGTGCAGTGCTGGAGGAGCCTCGGCCTCTGCCCTTATCCAACAGTTATGAGGTTCTTGCTACTTGTTTGGATGAGGGCAGAATCTTCAGGATGGATGAGCGAACTGACCACGGCACAGTGGTACAGCAGGCCATTCAAGTGGGGGAGTGAAAAGGAATGTTGTTGTGGTAGGGGACAGTATAGTCAGGAGGATAGATACTATTCTCTGCAGCCGTGACCAAGAGTTCTGAAGGCTGTGTTGCCAGCCCAGTGCCTGGGTTATGGATAGCTCCTCGTGGCTGGAGAAGAATTTGGAGCTGGGGGGCGGGGGGAGGATCCAGTTGTCATGGTCCACGTAGGAACCAATGACATAGGTAGCATTATGAATGAGATTCTGTTGAGAGTTTGAGGAGCTAGGGTCCAAATTAAAACGCAGAACCTCAAAGGTAATAATCTCTGGATTACTACCTGAGCCACGCGCAAATGGGCTTAGGGACAAGCAGATCAGAGTTAAATGTATGGCTCAAAGAGTGGTGTGGGAGAAATGTGGTTTTGATTTATGGGGCACTGGCACCTGTACTGGGGAAAGAGGGAGCTGTTCCGTTGGGACGGGCTCCACTTAAACCTGGCTGGGACAAATGCCCTGGCGAATAGAATAACTAGGGCTGTAAATAGGGCTTTAAACTAAAAGGGGGGGAGGGGAGGGGTCAGGTGAGTGGAAATTTAGAAATCTAAAGAGAAAAGTCAAGGCAATAGAGCAGTGTAGCGATTTGGGTAAAGATAAGCAGAGTGTGACAGGAAGAGACAGAGGCCTAGAAATTTGGTGGGCTGCGCCACCAGTTAGCGCCTAAAGAGGGCACTCAGTGGCTTTAGCGCCACTGGCCACGCCTCCCGCGATATTTAGCTGGGGCACTAATGGCAGTGTTAGCCTGTTGCGCTGCGCCGCCACCGATGACGTCATCGGTGTGCACAGCGCCCCGCTACCACCCCGATCTCGATATTCGGTAGCGCCCACCTCTGTAGCGCCGTTCGCAACTCGCGCCCGGTTCACGGGGCCTACCTGTGGCGGCAGTGGCGCAAATTAAGGTGGAGGTGCGGGGCGACCGTTTTTTTCGGTGGCCGCCTGCCAGCACCTCCGTCCCCGGCCTCCTGATCTCCCCCCGCAGCAGTGCCGGCTGTTTTCCGAGAGCCTGGCACTTCTCCTCGGTGCCGGGCTCTTTTGCCGGCACTCGTGATCTCCGATCGCGCTGGTGCAGGCCCCTCCCCCTTAAGAATGGGAGGAAGGTCTGCAGTACCGCAGCGCGTCGTGCCGCAGCATGTGGCGCTGCGGCACGTTGCCTGCGATATTCAGTTTCAGCGCCCTAAGAGGGACGCGGAGCGCCTCGAGCCTCGCCCCATGTCCCTCTTGGGGCATTCAAGCTGAATTTCCGGCGGTCGCAACTGCTCCGATCGCTGCGCCAGTTCCAGCGCCCAGGCGAGCTTGCCGCCGCGTTTGCGGCTCCACCGAATTTCTCCCCCAGAGAGTTTAATGGTAATAGTGCATCAGCGAATAAGTTGAAAGCAGGGAATAATGGTAAAAAGTTAAAATTAAAAGCTCTTTATCTGAATGCACAAAGCATTTGTAACAAGATAGAAGAATTAGTGGCACAAATAGAAGTGAATGGGTTTGATCTAATAGCCATTACAGAGATGTGGTTGCAAGGTGACTAAGGTTAGGAACTAAATATTCCAAGGTACTTGACATTACAAAAAGTCAGGCAGAATGGAAAAGGGGGGGTGGGTAGCCCTGATAATAAATGATGACGTAAGGACAGTAGTGAGAAAGGATCTTGCCTCGGAAGATCAGGAAGAAGAATCAGTATGGCTGGAGATAAGAAATAACAAGGGACAGAAAACACCGGTGGGAGTAATTTATAGGCTTCCTAATAGTAACTATACTGTTGGACAAAGTATTAATCAACAAATAATAGGAGCTTGTAATAAAGATAATGCAATAATTTTGGGGAACTTTAATCTTCATATAGACTGGGCAAATCAAATTGACAAATGTAGTTTGGAGGATGAGTTCATGGAATGCATTCTTGACAGTTACCTAGAACAATACATCTATTTTTGATCTTGTATTGTTTAATGAGACAGGGTTAATTAGTAATATCATAGTAAAGGATCCTCTGGGGAAGAGTGATTATAATGATAAATATTTCACTCTCAAACCCAGTGCGAAATTCTAAGTCTGAAAATAGAGTCTTAAATTTAATAAAACCAATTACATGGGTAAGAGAGGTGAGGTGGCTAAGGTAAATTAGGAAATTAGATTAAAAAGTATGACAATAGATAAACAGTGGCAAACATTTAAAGAAATACAACAAAATTCTCAAAGAATATACATTCTATTGAGAAATAAAAATTCCACGGGAAAAGTGATCCATCCATGGCTAACTAAAGAAGTTAAGGATAGTATTAAATTAAAAGCAGAGGCTTTTAATGTTGTGAAGAATAGTAGTAAGCCTGAGGATTGGGAAAGCTTTAGAAACCAGCAAAGGATGACCAAAAAATTGATAAAGAGGGAGAAAATAGGAGAGTAAACTATCAGGAAATATAAAAACAGACTGTAAGAGCGTCTACAAGTATGTAAAAAGGAAGAGAGTAGCAAAAGTAAGCATTGGTCCCTTAGAGGCTGAGACAGAAGAAATTATAAAGGGGCACAAGGAAATGGCAGAGACTTTAAACAAATATCTTGTATCTGTCTTCACAGTAGAAGACACGAAAAACAAGCCAAAAATAGTGGGGAACCAAGGAGCTAATAAGAGTGAGGAACTTAAAGTAATTAATATCAGTAGAGAAAAAGTACTTAAGAAACTAATGGGACTAAAAGCCGACAAATCCCCATACTCGATATCCTACATCCTAGGGTTCTAAAAGAGGTGGCTGCAGAGATAGTGGATGCATTGGTTGTGATCTTCCAAAATTCCCTAGATTCTAGAACAGTCCCAGTGGATTGGAAGGTAGCAAATGTAACCCCATTATTCAAGAAAGGAGAGAGAAAACAGGGGACTACAGGCCAGTTAGTCAGACATCAGTTGTCGGAAAAATGCTGGAATCCATTATTAAGGAAGTGATAACAGGGCATTTAGAAAATTATATGATTAGGCAGAGTCAACATGGTTTTATGAAAGGGAAATTGTGTTTAACAAGTTTATTGGAGTGTTTTGAGGATGTAACTAGCAAGGTAGGTAAAGGGGAACCAGTGGATGTAGTATATTTGGATTTCCAAAAGGTATTCGATAAGGTGCCACATAAAAGGTTGTTATGCAAAATAAGGGCTCATGGGGATGGGGGTAATATATTAGCATGGATAGAGGATTGGTTAACGGAGAGAAAACAGAGAGTAGGGATAAACGGATCATTTTCAGGTTGGTAGGCTGTAACTAGTGGGATGACGCAAGGATCAGTGCTTGGGCCTCGGCTATTTCCAATTTATATTAATGACTTAGATGAAAGGACCAAGTGTAATGTATCCACATTTGCTGATGATACAAAGCTAGGTAGGAAAGTAAGCTGTGAGGAGGACACAAAGCCTGCAAAGGGATATAGACAGGTTAAGTTAGTGGGCAATAAGGTGGCAGATGGAGTATAATGTGGGGAAATGTGAGGTTATTCACTTTGGTAGGAAGAATAGAAAACAGAATAGTTTTTAAATGGTGAGAAACTGTTAAATGTTGGTGTTCAGAGAGATTTGTGAGTCCTCATACAGGAAACACAGAGAGTTAGCAAGCAGGTACGCCAAGCAATTAGGAAGGCAAATGGCATGTTGGTCTTTATTGCAAGGGGTTGGAGTACAAGAGTAAGGAAGTCTTGCTACAATTGTAAAGGGCTTTGGTGAAACCACACCTGGAGTACTGTGCACAGTTTTGGTCTCCTTATCTGAGGAAGGATAAGTCGCTGAAGGTAAGCATGCAGGTGCAGCAGGCGGTTAAGAAGGCAAATGGTCTGTTGGCCTTCATAGCGAGAGGATTTGAGTACAGGAGCAAGGATGTCTTGCTGCAGTTGTACAGGGCCTTGGTGAGACCACACCTTGAGTATTGTGTGCAGTTTTGGTCACCTTATCTGAGGAAGGATGTTCTTGCCATGGAGGGAGTGCAGCGAAGATTCACCAGGCTGATACCTGGGATGGCAGGAATGACGTGTGAAGAGAGATTGGGTCGATTAGGCTTATATTCGCTAGAGTTTAGAAGAATGAGAGGGGATCTCATTGAAATTTATAAAATTCTAACAGGACTAGACAGACTAGATGCAGGAAGGATGTTCCCGATGGCGGGGGAGTCCAGAACCAGGGGTCACAGTCTAAGGATAAGGGGTAAGCCATTTAGGACTGAGCTGAGGAGGAATTCCTTCACCCAGAGAGTGGTGAACCTGTGGAATTCTCTACCACAGAAGGCAGTTGAGGCCAATTAATTAAATATATTCAAGAAGGAGTTAGATATATTTCTTAAGGCTAAAGGGATCAAGGGATATGGGGAGAAAGCAGGGACAGGGTACTTAATTTGGATGATCAGCCATGGTCTCGTTGAATGGCGGAACAGGCTCGGGGGGGCGAATGGCCTACTCCTGCTCCTATTTTCTATGTTTCTATGATATACTTGCCTTAGAGGCAGTGCAACAAAGTTTCACTAGATTGATTCCTGGGATGAGAGGGTTGTTCATTGGGGAGAGATTGAGTAGACTGGGCCTGTGCTCTGTGGAGTTTAGAAGAATGAGAGGTGATCTCATTGAAACGTGTAAGATTCTGAGGGGGATTGACAGGGCAGATGCTGTGAGGTTGTTTCTCCTGGCTGGAGAGTCTAGAACTAGGAATTTCTTCACTGAGAGGGTTGTGAATCTTTGGAATTCTCTACCCCAAAGGGCTGTGGATGCTGAATCATTGAGTATATTCAAGACTGAGATAGATAGATTTTTGGACTCTAGGGGAATCAAGGGATATGGAGATCGGGCAGGAAAATGGAGTTGAGGTCAAAGATCACCCATGATCTTTATGAATGGCAGAGCAGGCTCGAGGGGCCGTATGGCCTACTACTGCTCCTGATTCTTATGTTCTTATGGTGCAAGTAAAATACAAGGGGAAGATGTCAATGTTGGGAAGAAAAGAGCGAGGGAGAAAGAGAGGTGCGCAAATATGTATAAAGAGAGAGAGAGATATGCACAGATATGTTGAAGAGAGAGAAACAGTCAGGGCTACACAGAAAGTGAAAGAGAAATATAGGAAGATGTGGCAAACTTGAGTGGAGACATTTACACAGACAAGGGCAAGGAAGCTATCCTCTGTGGAGAAGTAAGCAGGATCACTGTTGGGTTCAGTTGGCTACAAGATGATATTCTTGTTGATGGAAGATTGGAACCAAGTCAACTCTCTGATGCAGGCTCAGTAATCTGACGCTTGCGATATCGAAGTCCGCAGTACTCCAGGGCACTATTGATGAATGATCAAACAAACTTGCTTATTAGTAAGACCTGGAGATTTATTTGTTTTATTTTACATCAATGTCATTGATTTGGGATCAAAGAGGCTATGAAGCACAGCAGACCAACTCAACAGATATATAATTGAGGTCGGGGGAGGGTGTTTATATGTGAGAGTAAGAAATAGAGCGAAAAGAGAGACAAAAAGAGCGAGAAAGAGAAAATCAAACACAATAAGATCCATGCATGTAACAGAACAGATAACACCTTCCAATAGTTGTCAGCCAAGTCTCACTGTTTCCTCATCAGCTATATGATGGACATCTGCCTTCGAGGTGGTGAAAGAACCTACACAGGGCAGCTTGCATAATGTCAGCCAGTTTAATATTGCAGACTTCAAATCCAATGTTGTGTACCATGTTCACTCATCACCAATGCCTAATCCAGGTCCCAATATGAGGGACTTTGACAAAGGAACTCTAATGTACTCAATGACAGATCACTTACAGGACAAAGTCCTACTTCCTTGCAACTGCCTCCACTTTTTGGCCCCAAATCCACTTCACAGCTTGGTGATGGGCAAGAGAAAGCACTTCCTTTACACACTTAGAATATCTAAACCATAAATAAGAACTGTTTAGACACTCTTCTTATGCACAACAAGCGTAACCTGCATTGGAATTTCGAAGAAAGACCAAAGCGCCTTGCGGCCCTTCTCAGCACAGTGCCTGAGTACTACGTGCAGGCCCCAGTTGGCATTCATCAGGCTGACCAGGTACCAATGTGAATCAATAATTAGGACAAATGCCTCTTGAATCTTCCATCAATACCTTTGAGATGTTTTCTTAGCTCTTGCAAAGCGATAGTATCATATGTGGAGGCACACACTGCTTTCGGTGACTACATAGGTGCCATTAATATGCTTTGGACTTTGGGGACTCCTGTAAGGTGAAAAAAATTGCAGAACCTTCTCATTCTGTTGTTTTGTTTCTGGGGGATAATTATGACTGTTTGCCCTGGTAAACAAAGCATCTATGACCTGCTTGCTGCATCTGTGCACTGTGGATTAACTCATATTGCTTATGTTCCCTGTGGTATCTTGGAATTGAATTGAGACACACAGTTTCAGAGCTGTGTCAATTGTGAGTGGCATTGGCATTGCTGTCTCTTTGGTGAAGGTTGTCTTTTGGTTAGGTTTGAGCAGATGCCATAGCTCCCTGCCTTCCGGTGATCTGGTCCTGCAAAGGCAGTTCTCCTCAGACATTCTCACGTAGGTGTGCCAGGGTCTGTAGGCATGGCTGCATAAATAAAGGCAAGTGTGAGCAGTCTGCCACTAGTGAAGTTAAGCCTGCATTGCACTCCCCTTTAATCCTCTTCAACTATATAACTACAGGAATTCATATATCCAGATTTTTCATTCTAGCAATCAAAAACCTTGCTGCTAAAAATCTCCCAGAAAAAACTATAAAAAATTAACAGCCAAGAAATGGAAACACTAATAAATTCAGTTCTCACAGACCCAAAGTTAAATCCACTTAACTTATGCTCCAAATAATACTGTCAGGTCCCCTTAAGATAATGACTTCACTGGATACTGCAAAGGCTATGGGCCCTGACAACATTCCGGCAATAATACTGAAGACTTGTGCTCCAGAACTAGCTGCGACCCTAGCCAAGCTGTTCCAGTACAGCTACAACATTGGCATCTACCCAAATATGTGGAAAATTGCCCAAGTATGTCCTGTGTACAAAAAGCAGGACAAATCCGACCCGGCCAATTACCGTCCCATCAGTCTACTCGCAATCATCAGCAAAGTGATGGAAGGTGTCGTCGACAGTACTATCAAGCGGCACTTACTCAGCAATAACCTGCTAACTGACGCCCAGTTTGGGTTCCGCCAGGGCCACTCAGCTCCTGACCTCATTACAGCCTTGGTCCAAACATGGACAAAAGAGCTGAACTCAAGAGGGGAGGTGAGAGTGACTGCCCTTGACATCAAGGCAGCATTTGATCGAGTGTGGCATCAAGGAGCCCTAGCAAAACTGAAGTCAATGGGAATCAAGGGGAAAACGCTCCATTGGCTGGAATCATACCTAGCACAAAGGAAGTTGGCTGTGGTTGTTGGAGGTCATTCATCTCAATCACATGACATCACTGCAGGAGTTCCTCAGGGCAGTGTCCTAGGCCCAACCATCTTCAGCTGTTTCATCAATAACCTTCCCTCCATCATAAGGTCAGAAGTGGGGATGTTCGCTGATGATTGCACACTGTTCAGCACCATTCGAGACGCGTCAGATACTGACGCAGTCCGTGTCCATATGCAGCAAGACCTGGACAACATTCAGACTTGGGCTGACAAGTGGCAAGTAACATTCACAACACACAAGTGCCAGGCAATGACCATCTCCAACAAGCGAGACTCTAACCATCTCCCCTTGACATTCAATGGCATTACCATCACTGAATCCCCCACTATCAACATCCTGGGGTTACCATTGATCAGAAACTGAACTGGACCAGCCATATAAATACTGTGGCTACAAGAGCAGGCCAGAGGCTGGGAATTCTGCGGCGAGTGTCTCACCTCCTGACTCCCCAAAGCCTTTCCACCATCTACAAGGCACAAGTCAGGAGTGTGATGGAATACTCTCCACTTGCCTGGATGAGTGCAGCTCCAACAACACTCAAGAAGCTCGACACCATTCAGGATAAAGCAGCCCGCTTGATTGGCACTCCATCCACCACCTTCAACATTCACTCCCTCCACCACCGGTGCACTGTGGCTGCAGTGTGTACCATCTACAAGATGCACTGCAGCAACTCGCCAAAGCTCCTTCAACAGCACCTTCCAAACCCGCGACCTCTACCACTTAGAAGGACAAGGGCAGCAGACGCATGGGAACATCACCACCTACAAGTTCCCCTCCAAGCCACACACCATCCTGACTTGGACCTGTATCGCCGTTCCTTCACTGTCGCTGGGCCAAAATCCTGGAACTCCCTTCCTAACAGCATTGTGGGTGTTCCTACACCATATGGACTGCAGCGGTTCAAGAAGGCGGCTCACCACCATCTTCTCAAGGGCAATTAGGGATGGGCACTAAATGCAGGCCTAGCCAGTGATGCCCACATCCCATCAATGAATTTTAAAAAATGTCAGCTCAGAAATGTGCTTGACCCTCACTGGAAGTAATCAGTTAAGGTGGGGGGGAAGTGAGGGCATTCGTTGGGGAAGGCACAGACAGGCCAGCAGCAGGTTGGAGGATACTTGTGGGGCAAGGAGGCGGATTCAAGCTCGAAAATCGAGTCGGGCGGGCCTCGGGCAGCCAATGGCGGGAGATTTTCTTTAAAAGTATGTCTGCCAACCATCCTGATTTTCAGTGTGAGCAGAGTGGTAGGCAAATAAAAATCGCCCATGGCTGTTTGCCTTTACTTTACCTAAAGGATACAAGGATGATTCCGTGATCCTGCACTGGCAACAGGGAAGCTGCACTCACAGGCAGCACGGGACAGAGAGAGGTCTACAACACTGTAACCTGATTCTTGCACCCATGTTCCCATTGAGTGTAGTTCACTGCAGGAAGCATGGGATCACAGACTCACCTTTTCCATTTCTTGGCAAATTCAGGATCCAACTGTTTGCAGTTACCAGTTAGTAGCTGATGTTATTAAAGCTGCAGATGAATTCCCCATAAGTTTTCCAATTGTAACACACTGTCTGAGTTCCTCGCACTTGTTTCAACTCAAACCATTGCTTTTTATAGAATTCCATTATTATGCTAAAATAAACAGTTCCAGTTATTAGTAAATTGGGACAGTTTGCAAGATTTTAATAAAGTATTGTAATGCTAGGACATCAACACCAGTTTAGGATAAAACAGTCACATTGGTGTTTACATGCAATTCCCCAACAAATGGAAGAGGAGGTCATTTTCAGTCAATGGTGTTAAAGTTTTTCCACTGGAGCACAAAAACAGCAATTAAACACATTGGCCCGGAATTTCCGGTGCACCAATGTTGTAGGAGCTGTGTTGCACCATCTTCCCAAGGAAATTTAAGCATTTTTACAGACCTTTACACCAAAACCTCACTACGTGCGAATTTCTGCGATCATTTGCGCCGCCCTGCATTACGTCTGTTGAAATCCCACTTCGCTCATTAAAGTAGCTCCACCTCCATGCAAAAGACCAGAGAACACGGGAGTGAAATTGGGTTGGGCGCGGGGCTCGCGAAGCGCGATCTGCCCGCGCCCATCCAAAGTGGTGCAGGCAGCACACAAAATTCATGCTGCCTGGCCGTTATAATGATTGGATTGCTGAGCTCAGCACTAAACGTGCTGCTGGTTGGCTCAGCACTCAAGAGGTGGGCCAATATTGGGTGCCATCTACTGGGCAATAAAATTTTGCCTAGGCTCTCTGCACTTCTTAAAGGGGAGGTGCTTTGTTGCAGAAGCACCTCATTGTCACTGTGGATGCAGCCATGTCGCAACAGGGAAGAGAAAGGGCAAGACATTTCTCAGATGCAGCACTGGAGGCCTTGGTCCAGGGGGTACACAGAAGAAGACAGGTCCTCTACCTGGAGGGGGGCAGGAGGCTTTCCGGACAGAACGCCAGAAGGCAGTGGGAGGAGATAGCTCAAGCCGGCAGTACCACAAGTGTTGCACCCAGGTCCTGGATCCAGTGCCACAAGAAGTTTAATAACCTCACACGAGTGGTCAAGGTGAGTGAATGTATCTTCAAATGCCATATCCCACTAACTCCACCATGAGCCTCACACACTGCTCAATGCACCATACACCCATCACTCACCTACCAACAATCTCTAGCAATCACAACTCATACCTCACAACAATAGCTTCACCTCATCCTCACACACTTAACCACTGCTGCAAAACTCACACCTACATTTCACACCTTGCACACAATGTCAGTTATTCAACCATGACAGGCACATCATCCAAACACATTGCACCACACTCACTGACACACTTCCCTTTCTCTTGCAGGCCAAGGTGGCTCACAACCAACGTGAGCAGCAGCAGACAGGCGGGGATGAAACCTGTCTTCAGAACCTCACTGAGCTGGAGGAGACAGTGCTGGAGATAATTGGAGGGGCTGCCACTGAGGCCGTAGCGAGCAGCGAGGTTGAAAGCATTGCTGATGACGGTATGCTCATATCTACTCCTTCTTCTCACATCCCCTCATAGCACAATATCTTCTCATTTACAAGCTGCTGATGGTGTAAACATGCACATCTTGCTTTCCCCCCCGCCCCTCACCACAACCCGACCCTTGTGCCTTTCTCCTTTCAGATACCCAAGAACTGCCAGCAGCCCAGCCAGTCCATGACCAATTAGAGGAGGAGAGCGATGGAGAACAGGCACTGTCACTCGATCTGACACTGCCAGGCACTAGCTCAGAAAATGGCCCTGCGCGAACTTTAGAGACTAGTATAGAGGCGGGATCTGCACGTGGTGAGTCACGGGGCACAAGTGGGCTGCAATCAAGCCAGGGGGACAGGGTAGCTCGGGTGCCAGCTCCCGGAGGGCGAGGTCCTGCACAAGGGTGATTAATTGACTTTGTAATGTAGTATTGGATTGAATCATTTATAAATTATGTTTGGAATGGTTGTTTTGTGGTGGCTTTCATTTCAGCTTTGTGCCCAAGAGGATGCTGTGATGTTCCGTGACGGATGGTAAGGTGGGGAAGTGTTGAGCAATGGGGAGCTGGGGTATCATTCATTGGAACCAGAGTCTGATGAGGCGCTCATAGACAACCCTTCCGGAACGGGAATCTGCGTCCTGCCTCCTCCCTTCCACCTCCTCCTCCTCCTGAGGTGGTCATGGAACCCGTGGTGGCAAGGGCTGCGCCCTCATGATGGCCAAGTTGTGGAGCATGCAGCAGACCACCGCGAAATGGGACACCCGCTCTGGTGAGTACCGGAGGGCTCCTCCCGAGCAGTCAAGGCACCGCAACCATTGCTTTAGCACCCCGATGGTCTGCTCGATGAGGTTCCTCATGGCAACATGGCTGTCATTATATGTCTGCTGGCCACGAGTGGTGGGGTTGCGGAGGGGAGTCTTCAGCCAGAACAGCCCTTGTCTCTGAGCAGCCACCCTTGGGTTCAACATGATGCCTGGAAGATTGCTGGCACAGCGGACTGACGCGGGCTGAAGGCATCATGACTGCTGCCAGGATACCGGGCATTCACCATCATGATGTGCTGGGCGTGGTCGCACTTCAGCTGTACATTAAGAGAGTGGTAGCCTTTGCGGATGCGGTACGTCTCAGGATTAATATGCAGTGCCTGCAAAGTCAGGTGTGTGCAGTCGACGGCGCGCCCTGCACCACAGGGAAGCCTGATATCCTGGCAAAGCCACATGCGCACTCCTCCTGCTTCTCTCTGTTCAGAGAAAAGACAATGGAGTCCCTTCTCTTGGAGTACAGAGCCTCTGTGACCTCCCGGATGCAACGATGGATGGCGAACTGTGAGATGTTAGCTATGTCTCCTGCTCCAGCCTGGAAGAATCCGGTGGCGAAAAAATTGAGGGCCACGGTCACCTTAAGGGCCACTGGCAGTGCCGTCGTCGCCCTGCTCTGAGGCTGCTGGTCTGGTTCCAAGAGGTGGCAGAGTTCTGTGACCACCTCCTTGGTGAAGCGGATCCTCCGAATACACTGCTCCTCGCTTAAGTGCAGGTAGGAGAAGTGCTCTCGGAAGACCCTAGGTGGGTACGGCCGCCTGCTAAGAGCCTTCCTTCCCCTCCTCCTCCCTCTGGGAGCAGCTTGTCCTCTTCTTTGTTGCCTCTGCTCCATCTCCCTGTCGTGCTCCAGTGCGAGGGGGACTGCAAGTAGACCCCCATGACTGGGAGCAAGTGGTCTGAGCAGAACCCTTGAATTCAGAAGCAAGGCCTTCTCCATTTGCAACAACACTCCCTGTCACCTCGCCAACTTTAAATAACTCTAGAAAGTTCCAAACAGTTGCACAAACTTACGCAGAGCCAGTAGAAATCAAAAGCAAGTCACCTGAAAGTTGTTGATGATCCTTTTAAATATCGCTGTTGGGGGGGGTCCCTCCTGCAGCTGAGGAGATGGCGTGCAGTCGAGCGGCGACATCCAAAATAGCAGAGTATGCATCAAATCAGCGTGCACGATTTGCCTTATTAGCATTCTTCTTGTGAACGCAGACAACAGCCGCACTAACGACCTGCCCAAAATGGTGGCCGACATAGCCCGCGCTGGACCAAGAAATTGATAAAGAAAGGGAAAATAGAATATAAGAGTAAACCAACGAGAGGCATAAAAACAAACTGTAAAAGCTTCTATAGGTATGCAAAAAGGAAAAGATTAGCAAAAGTAAATGTGGGTCCCTTATAGGCTAAGACAGGAGAAATTATAATAGGGAATAAGGAAATGGCAGAGAAATTAAACAAATACTTTGGGCTGGATTTTACCTGCCGAGACGAGTTGGGGGCGGGATTGCTGCCTTCCGGGTTCTAGTCCCGCCCCCAGCGACGTCTGACGAATAGACGATATTTTCCCTTGATTGGCCTTGTTAAGCCCGCCTGTGGGCTTGTCGGCCAATTAAGGGAAAGCCGGTGTCAGATGACGTCAGTTGATGATGCTTCATCTGCTGGTTTTCTTAAAGGGACAGGCCCCAGAATTTTTTGACAGATGAATTGTCAGTGTTTGACAGCATTGAGGTGCTGTCAAACACTGACAATCACTGTCCAAAGGTGAGCCCTTGCACCCAGGCTCACCAATGGCTCTCTCCTTAGGAGAAAACAGATGGCAGCTGCATGTGAGATTGCAGAAGCCATCTGTCAATTCGCCCAATCAGATGAGGCTTCACAGAAACATCAAACCTTGTCACCTGCAGATACATATAAAGTGAATAAAAATATTTCTCATTACATTTTCTCACCTGTCATACTTACCTGTGCCCCATTGCACCCATCACACTACCTCTGCAGCTGTCATTTGCACACTTACACTGCAGCAGACCCACAGCTCGCCTCGTTGACCCTGGCGGGGTTTCATAGAAACATAGAAACATAGAAGATAGGAGCAGGAGTAGGCCATTCGGCCCTTCGAGCCTGCTCCGCCATTTAACGAGATCATGGCTGATCATCCAAACCCTAACACCCGGTCCCTACACCGACAGCCATCCCACCCAAGCCCTATCCCCGTAACCCCACGTATTTAATCCCCCCTAACACTAAGGGCCAATTTTTATCATGGCCAATCAACCTAACCCGCACATCTTTGGACTGTGGGAGGAAACCGGAGCACCCGGAGGAAACCCACGCAAACACGGGGAGAATGTGCAAACTCCACACAGACAGTCACCCGAGGCCGGATTTGAACCCGGGTCCCTGGCGCTGTGAGGCAACAGTGCTAACCACTGTGCCACCGTGCTGTCGGGAAGGCCGCATCAGCAGGCTGAAAAATAGAGACAAGCCTCTTAACTGCCTGTTAACTGCCTGTTAACAGGCAGTTAATTGGCTCTAATCCCCTTCCCGCCGCTAGGAGACGGGTCCCTGCGTGAGTCAGGGACCCGCCTCCCGGGAAGATTGTTCGGAGGCGGGTTGGGAGCGGGGTTAGGATCCGCTCCCAATTTTTCCCATTTTCCCAGCAGTCCTGCCTCCAAACCCGCCTCCTCAGGGCTGGTAAAATCCAGCCCTTTGTGTCTGTCTTCACAGAAGAAGACGCAAAATACCTCCCAGCAATAGCGGAGAATCAAGGGTCTAGTGAGAATGAGGAACTGAAAGAAATTAGTATTTGTAAAAAAATAGTTTTGGAGAAATTAATGGGACTGAAAGCTGATAAATCCCCTGGATCTGATGGCCTACATCCTAGGGTTTTGAAAGAGGTGGTTATAGAGATAGTGGTAGCCTTGGTTGTCATTTTCCAAAATTCCATAGATTCTAGAATGGTTCCCATGGATTGGAAGGCAGCAAATGTAACCCCACTATTTAAGAAAGGAGGGAGAGAGAAAACGGGGAACTACAGACCAGTTAGCCTGACATCAGCAGTAGGGAAAATGCTAGAATCTATTACTAAGGACATGGTAACAGGGCACTTAGAAAATAATAATAGGATTGAGGAGAGTCAACACGGATTTATGAAAGGGAAATCATGTTTGACGAATCTGTTAGAGTTTTTTGAGGTTGTAACTAACAGAATAGAGGGAACCAGCGGATGTGGTGTATTTGGATTTTCAGAAG
Organism: Somniosus microcephalus; assembly: GCF_052327205.1. Taxonomy (NCBI): domain Eukaryota; kingdom Metazoa; phylum Chordata; class Chondrichthyes; order Squaliformes; family Somniosidae; genus Somniosus; species Somniosus microcephalus. The sequence goes on from NC_140987.1 coordinate 401,192,371, forward strand.
GCATTCAATAAGGTGCCACACAAGAGGTTATTAAACAAAATTAGGGCTCATGGGATTGTGGGTAATATACTAGCATGGATTGAGGATTGGTTAATGGACAGAAAACAGAGAGTAGGAATAAACGGGTCATTTTTGGGTTGGCAAGCTGTAACTAGTGGGGTACCGCAAGGATCAGTGCTTGGGCCTCAGCTATTCACAATCTATATCAATGATTTGGATGAGGGGACCAAATGTAATATATCCAAGTTTGCTGATGATGCAAAGCTAGGTGGGAATGTAAGTTGTGAGGAGGATGCAAAGAGGCTTCAAGGGGATATAGACAGGCTAAGTGAGTGGGCAAGAACATGGCAAATGGAATATAATGTGGAGAAATGTGAAGTTATCCACTTTGGTAGGAAAAATAGAAAAGCAGAGTATTTTTTAAATGGTGAGCGATTAGGAAATGTTGGTGTTCAGAGGGACCTGGGTGTCCTTGTACACAAATCACTGAAAGTTAACATGCAGGTACAGCAAGCAATTAGGAAAGCAAATGGTATGTTGGCCTTTATTAAAAGAAGATTTGAGTATAAGAGTAAAGACATCTTACTGCAATTATATAGGGCACTGGTGGGATCACACCTGGAGTAGTGTGTATAGTTTTAGTCTCCTTACCTAAGGAAGGATATACAGTACTTGCAATAGAGGGAGTGCAACGAAGGTTCACCGGACTGATTCCTGGGATAGGGGGTTTGTCCTATGAAGAGAGATTGAGTAGACTAGGCCTATATTCTCTAGAGTTTAGAAGAATGAGAGGTGATCTCATTGAAACATGCAAAATTCTTACAGGGCTTGACAGGGTAGATGCAGAAAGGATGTTTCCCCTGGCTGGGGAGTCTAGAACCAGGGATCACAGTCTCAGAATAAGGGGTCGGCCAGTTAGGACTGAGATGAGGAGAAATTTCTTCACTCAGTCGTTGAGTGTATTCAAGACAGAGATTTTTGGATATTAGGGGAATCAAGGGATATGGGGATAGTGCAGGAAAGTGGAGATGAGGTAGAAGATCAGCCATGATCTTACTGAATGGCAGAGCAGGCTCGAAGGGCGGAATGGCCTACTCCTGCTCCTATTTCTTATGTTAAGTGGACGGAAACGAGACAGCCGCCATTTGTTTGCCAAAACAGGCCATAACAGCTGGTGCTAAGGTGCCGAATTTTGCGACCCAGTTTCCTGCAGTTACGCCAGTTCTGGGCATACCACTGTTCTGCATAATAATGGAAGAGGACATTGACTAGCAAAGGCAAGAGGCTCTGAGAATGAGGTGCCATGGAGGAAGACAGCACACATCTTTTTACACTTGTGCTATTACCCCTATTGATGGTGTTGCATTTGCATTTTTTTTAATGTTTTTATTTTCTGGCATAGAGAAATGATCTCTGCAGGAAATTTTGGCTTATGTTCCCATCATCAACGTTGACATAGCAACTGGTGTAAATTTTGGCGTAATTGGGATCACGGAAATTCCAGGTCACTAATGGCTGGATGCATCCAACTATAATTATGTCTGGCATGGCTATAATGGAATGGACAAAAGCTCAAGTAGAGCTCAATGGTAAATCTAGTGTTCAGACTAATACTGTTTTAATTGGACAATTAATGTTCCTTGTGAGCAATTGATTTGATTTGGGATTCGAGATTTTGTACTGTAACCTGTTGCTGAGAATACAGACAGCTCCGTTTCCCGGTATGCAAGATAATGGAACAGCATTAACGTTCAGCAGTGCTGCTGGCTTGTCTGACTTTAAAACCATTGGAGTCCACTCAACTCCTGTTGCAGCTGGGGCCTGTTTAAATGAGCTTTGTGCCAATCTGCATTCTAAATGTAACATTGGCTGGTTACAAGAAACCTTTTGACAGAGTCTCAAACGAAGGACTCCTAATTAACTTAAAACCCACAAGAATCCACAGTCGTCCATTTGGCTAAATAAGAAGTTGGTTAAAAAATAGGGAGTAACTGTGAGGTGTAATGTCAGACTGTGGGGGAGGTGCTAAGTGGTCAGGGGCAGGCGTCAGTGCTTGCAGCCCTGTTGTTTCTAATCTCCCTTCATGACCTGGATATTGAAACTAAATGTAAACTTGATTTTGTTGATGGCACTAAAATAGGGAGGACAACAATAAATTACATTTCTAAACTGTCAGTGACAGAGTGTGTAGCAAGAGATTTACACAAGGATTTTGATCTGTTATGTAATTGGGCAGACAGGTGCCAAATGAACTTTACCCCTGACTGGCAGATCTCCTGCGACATTGTTTACAGTAAGTCAAATAATATACTGAATTGCAATGATATGTAATTCACAATACATTATTCTGCTGTTAAGGTGCAGCTGTGTTTAAATGGCCGATCCCTTCCGGTCACAAAGTCTAAGTAGAAAAATCCCGAAATCAATCCGAGATGACTTGCTGTTGGTGAGGAAAACTTGTAGAATGGCCGGTGCTTGTAAATTCTCAGCTCCAGGTAAAAGAAGCCTGCGTGAAATGGCCAGCTTTCTTTTAAACACTGTTATATACTGCAGGACTCCACTTAGCACCTCCCCACAGTCTGACATTACACCTCTCACAGTTATTCACTGTTTACTATTTTTTAATAGCTCACCTGCTACTGAAACCCTCATCCATGCCTTTGCTACCTCTAGACTTGATTATTCCAACGCACTCCTGGCTGGCCTCCATCTTCCACCCTCCATAAACTTAAGCTCATCCAAAACTCTGCTGCCCGTGTCCTAACTCGCACCAAGTCCCGTTCACCCATCACCCCTGTGCTCGCTGACCTACATTGGCTCCCAGTCCGACAACATCTCAATTTTAAAATTTTCATCCTTTTCAAATCACACCATGGCCTCATCCCTCCCTATCTGTCTAATCTCATCCCTATCTGTCTAATCTCCTCCAGCCCTACAGCCAATGTTCCCGTTAGCACAGCGGTCTGGAGGTCCCGCGCAGCCGGCTTTTAAATGGATAAACTATTAAATGGATGAGCCGCGCAGCCCGTTAAAGGGGCCACACACCCAAAAAATATTAGAGGGAACATTACCTATAACCCTCCGAGATCTCTGCACTCCTCCAATTCTGGCCTCTTGCACAACCCCAATTTTAATCGCTCCACCATTGGCGGCCGTGCCTTCAGCTGACGAGGCCCTAAGCTCTGGAGCTCCCTCCCTAAACCTCTCTGTGGTGTATGTAACCTGTTCCACCTGAAGAGAACTTAAGCCTGTTCCACCTTAAGAGATGTACTACTTTCTCTGGCTGCTGTATACGTAATACCGGTGGTGACCACCGGTATATAAGTACTGTGTAGTGATATTGCTGTTAGTATAGCCCTGACCTCCAACTAGTAAAGACCTGTTGAAACGTTATTCTTGTAGTCTGTGTCAGTAATTAATCTTAAATACAACTAGAACACACAGACTTAACAGTGGCGACGAGTCCGATTCTTACCCTGCGGCAGTTTATATCCACGGCGGCTTCGTCCACAGAACGGGCGTCGAAGAGAGGCATCCACCCTCATCACCCTGCTGGAAGACACGTCGCGCGGCAGGCATCGAGAACCCGGAGTGCAGAAGATATCCTGAACTCGAAGCCTCCATCAGCGGCAGTCAGCTATCTTCCTTCTACCTCGGTGGTGGGTAAGCTGGTCAGCGACGCGAGCAGAAAGTCGGCCGCGTTGGCTGTACAGACGGGGAGGGAAGACGGAGGAATAAGGGCGGCGAGATCGATCACGACCGGAGATAAGGGCCGGGCCGCATTCGGGCCAAAAGGCGTAGCACGGGGACATCGATCGCGGCTGGTGATAAGGGCCGGGCCGCATTCGGGCCAAAAAGGCGCAGCGTCTGGGGCGACTGAAGGCGCGAGAGCCACGGTGAAGGCGAACGCCGCCGGTGCTAATAACCGGGCTGCAAGAAGGGCTGCGAGGCGCGACATCGGGGAAGCGCGAATGCCCGAGGGAGCCGCGGTGAAGCGGAGACAGCGTCGGGGGAGTTACTAACCGCTGGGAAAGGGGAGCAGCAGCGGCACGCCAAACGCCATTGCAGCCAGCGGGTGAAGAAGGCGAGTGCGGGAAAGACCGCCAAGCGCGGGAAACCGCCATTTTGTAGGCGGAGGATGAAGACAAGAGCGGGAAGCCGCCATCTTGGAAAAAGGGAAATCACTAAAAAAAATTGCAACGATGCCTAAACATGGGAACATTAATACCTTTGATAGCGACATCGAAGATTGGGCCACGTATGTAGAACGCATACAAAATTATTGTAAAGCAAATAAAATCCCAGATGATGAGAAAGCACTAACTTTATTAAACTTAATGGGTGCAAAGACATACGGGCAATTGAAACACCTTTTACCACCAGATGAACTGGCGGAGAAGACGTTCGAGGAGATTGTTACTGTCCTGAGAAATCATCTAAACCCCACGCCGCTGATGCTAGCGGAACGATTTAAATTTTACAGCAGAAAGCAGCTGAAAGATGAAAGCAATGCTGAATATTTAATGGAATTGCATAAGCTAGCAAAGTACTGTCAGTTTGGAACGGGACTAACAGATGCGCTAAGAGATAAATTTGTGTGTGGATTATTAAAACAAGATACACAAAAGCGACTGCTCGAGGAGAATGAGCTGACGCTTGAGAAAGCGGTCACTATGGCAGCATCACACGAAGCCGCAGCGAGAGGCACGGCAGTAAAGCAGCGAGAGGCACCGGAACTCAGTACAAATCAATTGGTTTTGAGTACTGTAAAATGTTATCGTTGTGGAAAGACAACGCATGATCAGAACCAGTGTTGGTTTAAAAACCAAGAATGCAGAACGTGTGGCAGGCTTGGCCACATAGCTAAAGTATGCCGGTCAGGAAAGAAGACCAGCAACAAAAAGTCACCGCAAGGAAAATACATAAAGGTACACAAGGTGACAAAGAACAGTTCGAACGAACAGAAGTCAGATTCAGACGCCAGCAGTAATGAACTGGGTAGCTTAAGAGTACACAACGTTGGTAAGGATGCAGATCTCCAGACAATTTGGGTCACTCTTCAGATAGCAGGAGTCCAAGTAAAGATGGAATTGGACACTGGATCGGCATTGACGGTCATAAGAAAGATTACAAAAGGTTATTCCAACATATTCCCCTACGGGATACGGAGATTATATTGAAAACATACACGGGGCAAAGAGTGTACCCCATCGGAAAGATAGAGGTAAAAGTGGTCCACAAGGGCAAAGAAAGCCAAGTAATGGACTTATATGTGCTACCTGAAGGAGGTCCACCACTACTGGGACGGGAGTGGATTAGGAAAATGAATATGGACTGGCACTCCTTAAAGGCACTAACGGTAGATTCCGGGGAAACAGATGTCAAACTTAAACGATTGTCCAGAATATTGGATGATGCTAAAGAGGTGTTCCAGCAGGGACTGGGAACAAGGAGAGGAATTACGGCAAACATCAAGATTGATGAACATGCACACCCAAAATTTTTCAAAGCCAGACCGGTACCCTATGCAATACGACCTGCTGTAGAAGCGGAACTGGAAGCGCTAGAACGTTCAGGTGTACTGTCTAAGGTAGATTGGAGTGAGTGGGCTACGCCCATTGTTCCCGTTATGAAACGTCCTTCGAGCAACAAGCCAGGAAAACCAGGGAAGGTTCGCATCTGTGGAGACTTCAAGATCACTGTTAATCCGGTGCTTCACACGGTGCAGTATCCGCTTCCGCGGATTGAGGATATTTTTGCTTCGTTGTCTGGCGGGAAACACTTCACCAAGATAGACCTGGCGCAGGCGTACTTGCAGATGGAGGTTGAAGAAGAGTCACGCCAGTACCTCACGATCAACACGCATAGAGGTTTGTACCGGTATAATAGGCTGGTTTTTGGAGTGGCATCGGCTCCAGCAATTTGGCAGAGGGCCATGGCGCAGGTATTACAGGGAATTCCAGGCACACAATGTTACCTGGGCGATATTCTGATTACAGGAGATGGTGATGAAGAACACCTCGCAAACTTGGAACTGGTGCTCAACAGACTGAAAGAGTGTGGACTTCGAGTTAATCGGCAGAAATGTGAGTTCTTTCAGAAGCGGATCTCGTACTGTGGTCATGTCATTGACCGGGAGGGGCTTCATAAGTCTCCTGACAAGATAGAGGCAGTTGTAAAGGCTCCCGCTCCGGATAATGTCTCTCAGTTGAGGTCGTTTCTAGGATTGATTAACTATTACCATAAGTTTCTACCGAATCTATGGACGGTACTGCACCCGCTGAACGCTCTTTTACAGAAGGGGGTACCATGGGAATGGAGCGAAAACTGTAAGAAGGCATTTCGCAAAAGCAAAGAATTGATCACCTCAGAGGAAGTGTTGGCTCACTTCAACCCGACACTGCCTATTCGGTTGGCTTGTGATGCTTCTCCATATGGTATTGGGGCAGTACTCTCACACAAGTTGCCAAATGGCACGGAAAGGCCAGTCGCGTTTGCATCCAGATCATTGACCTCCGCTGAGCGCAACTATGCGCAGATCGATAGGGAGGCTCTCAGCCTTGTATGGGGAGTGAAGACGTTTAATCATTACCTGCAGGGCCAAAAATTCACACTTCTGACAGACCATCAGCCGTTGGTATCCATTTTTAACCCTAAGAAGGGTGTTTCGGTGATGACAGCACAGAGACTCCAGAGATGGTCCCTTTTCCTAGGGGCACATCAATATCAAATAGAATTCAAAGGTACAAAGCAGCATGGCAATGCTGATGGGCTGTCGCGCCTGCCACTACCTGAAGAAGAGACGACGAAAGTTGACCCTGTTGAGTTATTTCATTCGACCATCATCGAGTGTTTACCAGTCACCAATGCAAGTATTGAAAGAGAAACCAGGAACGACCCGACACTGTCCCGAGTCTACGAGGTGACAGTGAAGGGATGGCCAACACATGGTGATCCTCTGTTACCGGCATTCTCGGCAAGGCGAGACCAGCTGTCCGTCTGCCATGGTACTTTGATGTACGGGACAAGAGTGATTATTCCTCCCAAGTTAAGGGAAAGAGTTCTAAAGGAACTGCATGAAGGTCATCTGGGGGGAGTTAAGATGAAAAGTCTTGCTAGGGCTTATGTATGGTGGCCGGGTATTGACCAACAGATAGAGGAGTTGACGAAAAGCTGCGCTGGGTGCCAAAAAGTGCAAAATGCACCTCCGATCGCACCGCTACACCCATGGGAATGGCCTTCAGCCCCATGGCAACGCGTACATATTGACTTTGCTGGTCCATTCATGGACTCCATGTTCCTAATTGCGGTGGACGCACATTCCAAATGACCAGAAGTGATCAAGATGAATACCACTACTTCAGAAAAGACAATTGCGGTGTTAAGAACAATATTCGCAAGGAACGGATTGCCAGAACAGATATGTTCGGACAACGGACCACAGTTCGTGTCGGAAGAATTCCAAAAATTCTTAAAGAAGAATGGGGTGAAACATTATACCTCTGCCCCATATCATCCGGCGACAAACAGGTTGGCCGAGAGATTTGTCCAAACATTCAAAAAGGCAATAAAGGCCATGAACGATGATCAGATTCCGCTACAACACAAGGTGGACCATTTCCTAATGGCATATCGAAACGCCGCTCATGCAGTAACTAACCAAAGTCCTGCCATGATGTTTTATAACAGGAGGTTGCGGTCCAGGTTGGACTTGTTAAAACCAAATGTGCGGAGGGAAGTGGAAAACAAACAGTTCCGGCATATTAATAACAAGACCACTCGAAGTTTCGACGTAGGACAACCAGTGTTGGCAAGGGACTATGGAAACGAAAAATGGCAGTCCGGAACAATTCGGGCCAGACAAGGACCTCTGATGTACACAGTAGATATTGGTAACAATGCGATAAGGCGTCATGCGGATCAACTGGTAGAATCGAGAGCAAGGGTCGAACCCATGGTTGCGACAGAGACAACTGTGGAAGACGTTAATGAACCTGAAGCATCTACCTCGGCAGGGAATGTACCTGATGATGACGTCCAATACATAGGAAACCAACAAGAATCAGAGACCACTGAAAGGCGTTATCCAACCCGAATCAGAAGGCCTCCTGAGAGGCTGAACCTTTGAACTGTTTATACCTGAAGTTATATATGTTATTATGTTATGTTAAATGGGGATATGACTGTTAAGCTAAAAAGGGAGGATTGTGGTGTATGTAACCTGTTCCACCTTAAGAGAACTTAAGCCTGTTCCACCTTAAGCGATGTACTACTTTCTCTGGCTGCTGTATACGTAATACCGGTGGTGACCACCGGTATATAAGTACTGTGTAGTGATATTGCTGTTAGTATAGCCCTGACCGCCAACTGGTAAAGACCTGTTGAAACGTTATTCTTGTAGTCTGTGTCAGTAATTAATCTTAAATACAACTAGAACACACAGACTTAACACTCTCTGCCTCTCTTTTTTCCTTTAAGGCACTCCTAAAAGCCTGCCTCTTTGACTAAGCTTTTGGTCATCTGCCCTAATATTTCCTTATGTGGTTCAGTGTAAAATTTTGTCTGATAACGCTCCTGTGAAGTGCCTCGGGACGTTTTACAACATGAAGGGCGCTATATAAATACAAGTTGTTGTTGTTGTTGGATATCTAGAGTGTCCAGCAAGTATTCATCATATCCATTAGCTATTGAAGCTTCTGATAACAGTTTTTATTCTGCAGTTTTCCTACTTTATTGATTCAGTCTTCTGTTATATTTCTGATTTCTTTTAGAAAATAAGAACATAAGAATTTGGAACAGGAGTAGGTCATACGGCCCCTTGAGCCTGCTCCACCATTCAATAATTTGACCTCAACTTCAATTTCCCACCTGATCCCCATATCCCTTAATTCCCATAGAGTCCAAAAATCTATCTATCTCAGCCTTGAATATACTCAACAATTCAGCATCCACAGTCCTTTGGAATAGAGAATTCCAAAAATTCACAACCCTCTGAGTGAAGAAATTCCTCCTCATCTCAGACATAACCTTATCCTGAGACTATGCCCCCTAGTTCTAGACTCTCCAGCCAGGGGAAACAACCTCTCAGCATCTAGCCTGTCAATCCCCCTCAGAATCTTATATGTTTCAATGAGATCATCTCTCATTCTTCTAAACTCCAGAGAGTATAGGCCCATTCTACTCAATCTCTCCTCATAGGACAACCCTCTCATCCCAGGAATCAATCTACTGAATCTTCGTTGCACCGCCTCTAAGGCAAGTATATCCTTCCTCAGATAAGGAGACCAAAACTGTGCACAGTACGCTAGGTGTGGTCTCACCAAAGCCCTTTACAATTATAGCAAGACTTCCTTACTCTTGCACTCCAACCCCCTTGCAATAAAGGCCAACATGCCATTTGCCTTCCTAATTGTTTGCTGTACCTGCATGCTAATTCTCTGTGTTTCCTGTATGAGAGCACCTAAATTGCTCTGAACACCAACATTTAATAGTTTTTCACCATTTAAAAAAGATTCTGTTTTTCTATTCTTCCTACCAAAGTGAATAACCTCACATTTCCCACATTATACTCCATCTGCCACCTTATTGCCCACTCACTTAACCTGTCTATATCACTTTGCAGGCTCACAGCTTACTTTTGGCTCCTACTCACTCCATTTCTATCTCTTTATGGATTATTTCTGAATGCTCTGGATCTTTGTCATTTATTCACGGTTCCTGTCACATAGGGTGTGATCTTGCCAGCCCTGGGGAGGCGGGTATGGAGGTGGGACTGCTTGGAAAATGGCAGGATTTGGGGGCGGGTGCCCAACCTGCCCCCAACCTGCTTCCGTGCCATCTTGCCAGGAGGTGGGTAGCCGACCCACGCCGGGTCCCGTCTCCTTGGAGGCGGGAAGGAGATTACAGCCACTTAACTGCCTGTTAACAGGTAGATAACAGGCAGATAAGAGAATTATCCCCATTTTACCCGCACAAGTGCGGGCTTCCCGAAGGCTGCGAACCCCGCCAGGGTCACTGAGGCGAGTAGTGGGTCTGCGGGGGTCGGAGGGGTGCAAATGTGCGCTGTGAAGGTAAGTGATGGGTGCAAGTGTGGAGAGGTGAGTATGTGAGATAAGTGGAAAGTGTTAGAAAATATTTACTTACCTTTGTTTCTTCCTGCAGGCTTCAAGAGTTGGGGATGCGGAGAGTCTCGCATCTCAGCGACAGAGGTGACAGATGGCTGCTGCATTCTCCAATGCAACAACCATTTAATTTCTGTTAAAGAAAGAGGTTTGATGAGTCTTGCGCTTCACAGAGCTGTCAAACGATGACAATTCATCTGTCAAAAATGAAACGTCATACGCTGACATTCTCTGTAACCGGCGTTCCCTTAATTGGCCTGCTAAACCCGCTGGGCGGGCTTAACAAGGTCAAGCAAGGGAAAATAGCGTGGGTTGGCCACAAATCGATGGAGGTAGAACATCGACCCGACAAGCAGCAGTGCCGCCTCCAACGTGCCCCCATTGGCAAAATCGCCGCCTCAGTCTCTCTCCTTTCTGTTATCCTTCCTCATCCCCGATTATTAAATTTTGTTATTTGCTTCTTTCCTTTGATTTTTGATTCAATTCTAAATTTCAGAGCTCCTTGGAGCTATTTGTCTTTCTCCTTAAGAGGGACAGAAACCATGGGGGGAATTTTGCCAGCCCTGGGGAGGCAGGTATGGAGGCGGGACTGCTGGGAAAATGGCAGAAACTGGGAGCGGGTACTGAACCCGCTCCCAACCCGCCTCCGTGCCATCTTCCCAGGAGGCGGGTCCCCAACTCGCGCAGGGACCCGTCTCGTCGAGGGGGGAAGGGAATTACAACCAATTAACAGGTAGTTAACAGGCAGTTAAGAGGCTTATCCACATTTTGTCCCTGCCATTGCGGGCTTCCCGACGGCTGCAAACCTCGCCAGGGTCAGCGAGGCGAGCAGTGGATCTGCGGGGGTGAGAGAGATCGAAAAGTCCACTGTGGAGGTGAGTGATGGGTGCAAGTGTGGAGAGGTAAGTATGAGAGGTGAGTGTAAAGTGTTAGAAAAAGTTTACTTACCTTTGCTTCTTCCTGTAGGCTTCAACCCTTGGGAATCCGGAGGTGCCTCATCTCAATGGCAGAGATGACAGAATGGCTGCTGCATTATCCGATGCAGCAGCCATCTGATTTCTGCTCAGGAAAGAGGTTTGGTGAGCCTTCAGTACAAAGAGTCACCTTAGAACAGAGGTTGTCAGTGTTTGACAGCTTCTCAAAGCTGTCAAACGCTGACAATTCATCTGTCAAAAATTTTTGACAGATGAAACGTCATACACTGACGTCCTCTGTCACCGGCTTTCCCTTAATTGGCTGGCTAAGCCCGCAGGGCGGGCTTAACAAGGTCAATCAAGGGAAAATAGAGTGGGTTGGCCGGGCGTCGTTGGGGGTGGGACTGAAACCCGACAACCAGCAGTCCCACCCCCAACGCGCCCCCATTGAGAAATTCCAGCCCCATTTTTCAGCAAGCAGGTGAAGAGTCAAGGCAGACAAGCAGGCAGGCCAGCAAACATTCAGGGTGGGTGGATGAACAGTCAAACCAGAAAAACATTCAGTGCAGATGGGCTGGGAAGCACATGGGGGAGGAGAGTGGATAAGCAGGCAAGGGGGGCAGCACTCAGGAGGGGCAGCTAACATTTTTAATAGTCAGCATGCCTGAGTGGGAGAAAGCTGCCGTTACCTACTGTAGCATTTTGCCCTCACTCCACTCAAGTTGCAGGAAATTCTGTCTGGTTCAACAACACAGGCTGTGAGGGAACTGGAGATTCAGTGGGTCAGTGGCAGCCACCTGAATTGCCAGCCCTGTGGCCAGGAAAACCAGACCACATGCTCAATAAATGATTTTTTGCCACCCAGTTTAATATTTTGAAAAATAGCTCACAAAATTTAAATACTCTGTGGCCATAAAAATTGAATGTGTGGCACCCGTCAGCAGTACACCAGAACTAAGGGGGTGTGTAGGGTTCTCAAAATTCCCACATTCCCCAAAAGTTGCTAAGAAAGGGGCCCTGATTTTGGACAAGTTATTAAAAAGGGTACCCAAAAGAAAATGGCTTCTGAAACCTCGTGACAGAAGCCTGCAGGATTTTAAAAAGCAAGGCCCTGCAAAGGCAGGCCCATTCAAATCCTGAAACGAAACCTAACATGCATGGATCTGTGAAAGACTTTGTCATTTTCTAAAGCCAGACGCTAGGTAAACATGGAATATGCATTTCTTCATCTTGAAACAGATCAACTCAGGATAGACCTAATCTTGAGGCCATTAACTTTCTGCATAAATAATCGGTAACAGCTCAAAGTGGCTACCAAGCCAAGAAAAGACGATTAAATTTCATAAATGACAAACAGCCAGGATATTGAAGCCATTAAACAAGGAGACAACCGCCCCAAAAACAGTTAAAGTGAATGACTGTAATCACTTTAGACGAGCCCGCCAAATTTAAACAAAGAACTGACCTGATTTGGCGCGCAGATAAGGGGTGCAGAACCGGTATAATTGTAGGCCCACTGGTAGCCAAGCTCTCTTCGCCTCTTCTTCCTCTCCTCCCTCCCTGCGCTGCTCGACACCGAGGACACCCATTACAACACCGGAGGAGAACGGGACCCAACTCAACACACACAGGGCACGCAGGGCTGCAAGCGGGCAGGCGAGACGAGACAAACGGCAAGGCCAATAAGCAGAGAAGGGCAGCGTAAAGAAGCGTTGGGGACGAGCGGGCACACCCCCCGGTCCAGGTATAAGCTGGTATTCGAAGCATGGGTAGAAGGAGCAGCCGACGACACGAGCACCGCGGTAACAAATTCAAGCCAACACCATAGACCGCCAACCGAACCCCAACCGCAACAAAACCTTCGGCGACCAAACCACCACCAGAAGAACAACCATTCTGCAAGGTAAAGTACCCAACAAAGACTTTACTTCCTATCTCTAGCGGAGGAACAGAGGGTACTTTACACAGACAACTCCACCGCCGCGCCCTGGGACCACATGACGACGGCAGGCCCCAAAGAGCAAACCCCAAAACCACAACCGGCTTAATCGACAGGTTTCGAACCGTCAAAAAGGAACCCCATTGGTGAGCATAAATCCCTGGCCCCTCGTAGCTGAATCTAGTTAGGTATTGGGGGTGGGACAAGGGTAGGGGGATTTTTAATGTGTTTGTTCCCTCGATGTGCCGTGTGTTCCCCATTCCCAAGTAAGTGCACTTTCATATGCCTGTAATTATTCTAGTAATTTTCAGTGTTGTGATTTTATTGTGCCTTTAATAAAAATTAGAGTTTTCTTGTACCAAACCAGCTGTCTACTCTATTTCTGTATCGCCGCCTGTACCTAAGTCCGGTGTCTAGAACCCAGGATTGTGGGAGCGATTCGAACCGCTCAGAGACAGTCAGGGGCAGAGCTGACTGGGCACACGCCACCCCCTACATGGGCGAGCAGAACTGATGTAGATCGGGCAGGTAGCGAAGCATCACACTGAGGCTGAGTAGGCCAGCAGCACAGCAAGCCTGAGAAGTGGTGGCACTGTAAGGCAGCTGTGTAGTCGGACTGACAGGACTCCCTAAGGAAGCAGCTTCACAGAACTGAGGAACAGACTGCTGTAGGATAGGAGCACAGTGGGACTGAAGGATGAAGTTCCATAGGGAAGCTATCTGCTGCAGAGTACATTGTCCATCATTTACCCTGCTGCCCTGTCCTTCACCTGGATGCTGCTTTCACCACCAGGGATCTGTTTGCAGTTGATCTTCTGGAATCAAACACCCCAGAATCATTTAATATACAGTTGGATGCTGTGATGGTGGCACTGTCTGGATGATCTAAGATGAGCCTAACGGCCTTCTTCATCAGTATTTATCTTGTGATCTTGCAAAACCAATTTAATAGGGTAGTGAGTTATTCATGTACAGGTAATGCAATCCTATTAAAACTACAGCATTTGTATTCTTAGACCAGTGTGCTCTCAACATATGGTAGTGTCAGCAATTTGTCTGAATATGATTAAAACAATTGGTCTTTGGACAGCCTCTGAGGCTCAAGGAAACGTTTATTATAAAAGATTCATGTCCACAGTGAAGCACTTCAGGGTAATTTACATATGAATTATTTTATAAACATGCTCTGCCTATCAAATGTTCCACTCAAATGAGTTAATCTCCATATGGGAATATGGAACCAAACAGCTTAATTAAGCTAGGGCCCACAGAAACACTAATAAATTGGCAACATCCTGGATCAGTGGCTGTGCTGATGATGGAAGTAATGATGGTTACATAATTATGCAAACAAGATTCAGCAGTGAAAACACCAAAACATGCACACTTTACAAGAACAGAAATTCATTTTTACCATTAATTTTTACCCAGTGATTCTGCCTCTGGCATGTATAAAGGAGCTGAAGAGTAATTATGCTTTTATAAATAAACTCTAACCACTAAAAGCCTGGAAATTCCTTTTCACTTTACATTGAATATCTGCTCTATTCATGTGTTCAAATGTATTAATACTGGAAGTACAGAGTAGTATCCAGTGAATGCAGTTTCCACAAACTGTCAAATTACTGTCTGGAGGAAGTAGCTTGTTGGTGCCATAGTGCTGAAGATATGCATTGCAATTGTTAAGGTAACATTTGTTGGCATAATACAGTAAACTCTTTCTTATCCGGCACCAAGGGGACCAGGATGGTGCCGGTTGGTGAAAAATTCTGGATAACAGAGAGGTATACCTACCAAGGCAATTTTTAACACAAACAAAATTAAAAACCACTGACTAACTCGGCCACCGCGGGAGACTCGGACTTGGCAAAACGAGTGCTGGATGGATTCGGCAAGATTACCGATGATCTATTTTGCCGGTTATTAAAGTATTCCGGATGCTTAAGTGCCGTTTAAACAAGAGTTTACTGTACATTGTTAAAACCAAGGAGTCCCATTTTCCAAGGCTTAGGGGGAAAAATTTGGTTGCTTTGCGCCTCCCGTTAACGCCCTAAGAGGGCGCAAAGCAACTAGCACCCGGGCGCGGCGATGTTTGCACCGTTCGCAGTAACGCCCCGGACCAGATATTGAGTGGCGTCCCATGCCTTACCGCTTGCCACTAGCAACGACAGGTTGAGGGGAGCGTTTTGCAGTCGGGAGGGGACTGGGGGAGCGCTGTTTAAAGGCGACCGCTTCCTGTCTTTTTTTGCCGGCGACATTTTTGCACCACGCATTCTGAGAGAGAGAGAGACTTCTGGAGAGATTCAACGCTGTGTGAAGGAGTTTTGGGTACTGAGCAGCACTTTGCAGGTTCATTTTGATTTGACCTTCCTTGCATCGATTTAGAAGAGACTGTGGAGGCTGCACTCTGAGCTCTTTCCCTGGGCCTCTCCATTGTTCTTTCCAGCAGATTTGATGTACAGGTCTTTCCAGGCCGAGATTCAAGGCTACAATGAGCAGGGTGTGGATGGAGAGCAAGAGCGACCCTCCCCTTTAAGAACTGGCCGACGCCATTGCTGACTGACATCACATGAGCTTCGCCAGCGCTCTGAGGTAGCACCTCGCTCCTCGGCGTTAATGTCTTGAGAGGTGTGTAGCGCCTGATTTAGAGCTCCAATCACCTCCGGGGGCGATAGAAGCCAAGTTTGCAGTCGGAGGCGATAATTAGCGCCAGGCGCTAAACTTTGCGCCCGGCCGATAATTGCGCTCAAACGGGCCGATACCAAATTTCTCCCCCTTAGACTTTGCACAGATTATCTGTTGCTAACCATCATATGACATCAGCGCTACAGCAGAAGGAGCAGGCATCTAAGCTGTAGCTAAACCTACAACCTTGAGTATTTTTGGGTATGAGAAATACTGGATTCAATACTGCAACTGACTGAGGATTAATAAGAACAGGAAAGAGATGCCCATGATATCAGGTGGCACACTGACATATGTGAGGTCTCGCAAGTGCACAACACTTCTGGTTTACTGTCCCTAGCGCAGCTAACTGGGAATGACTGACGAGCAGTGTATTAGAAAGCAGAAATTAAGCAAGGAGGCCATCACAGAGCTTTGCTATGTCCTTAATGAAGATTTGCAAATATGAGCAGTAAGTTCTATGGTACTGTAAATGCTTGTAAAAGTCAACACGACCCTCAATCTTTATGCTTTAGGGTCCTGCCAAGTTAATACCGGTGATATGTACAAGTGTAGGATTCGCAAAATTGGACTTTGTATTAATAAGGGTCAAATGGCAGAAGAGGCCATGATTTTAAAGACTGTTTTAAAAGAAGCCCAGAAAAAGGGGCATACAAAATGGTCACCATACCATGCGACCGGCTTATTGGGACACTTTAAAATGGTTCCTGCGCAACCTCAGGCAGCTTTGTGGATTCAACCCACAGTAAGTTCTGGAAGCCGTTTCTGAGAGAACGAAACTAGACCCATATGGATTAGATGCAGATCCAGTCAAGATCGGCCTGGAGACAGAGGCCATCTAAATGTTGACCCAGACAAAAGGGGACAATTTCATATTCATGAGAACAGCACCCAGGACTAGATAACGAGATCAGCAGGACATTAAAAACAATGAAGGTCATTCCAGGCCAGAGATGGGCCTTTACCGGCCGTTTAAAATATTTTAAAACATAATAACTACCCCGCTGTGCTCCCAGCCCGCCAAAAGTTAAACAAAGACTAACCTGATTTTGGGCGGGAAGTGGAAGCTTCTGGGGAGAAAGTATAACTGAAGGAGTTGGAGTTGTACGAGACACACTCAGGCAGACACACACTCGGAGAGAGACACACAACCGAGTGGCAGTGGGTGAAGAGGAGTCGCTTCGGGAGAAGATCAGCAAACTCCTCTCCACCACCGGAGGAGGAAGAAGAATTAAGCCAACAGCAAGAGGGCCGTTCGAAGCCGGCGTCCCGCCCCGGGGAAAAACATCGGGAGATCATCGACCATCCCCAGGCCGTTGCCGAAACGAGAGGCCATCGACCCAACTTGGGAGAAGAAACAAAAAAATAAAACCCCGAGAGAAGAAACCTTCCAGCCACTCCGGCTCGGGAAGAGACGAAAATTAAGCTGAAGGAACCTATATGAAGACCAGCCCAAGGCTCCTCTGACCGGGGTCGAGCCAACGATCCCCGACCCCGCCGACAGCCAGAACCAGCCGGTGTCCAGCCGCCCCCGACCCCCACCTCAGGAGAGAGGTGTGGCGCAGCTCGCTGAGGTTCCACGATCCACGTGGAGATGGAACGCCTGAAAGGATCAAACGCAGACTGGTTCAAAACCTTGCACTTCCTAGTTGGATTGGTGAGCATGTTTCTGGCCCTTCACAATCAGATCTAGATAGGTTTATGGGAGGTGGATTTAAGGGTATAATTAACATGAGTTGATGTCCCTCGATATTCCATGTGTTTCCTTATTTCATGATGATTTTTGTAGAGTATAAGATGCCTGTATTTGCCTTAGTTAGTATTGTGTCGTTATGATTTGTTTGTGTTTTTCCCTCCCATGTACTCTCTTACCTGTTTGCATTTGATTTAATTTTCCATATGCAATAAAATTTCATTTCGTTTTCATCAAACTTGGTCTACAAGAGTTTTCTCTACATTGTAGTTCCTGCCCCAAAGTCCAGAGTACAGAATCTAAGGGGCGAGTGGGTCGAACCACTCAAGGTTTTACTGTGCAAGAGAGAGAGGCCTCTAGAGAGAGAAACCTCTGCGATCTAAAACCCCTTACACATATTCAACCAGGTTTACTGTCCCACAAAAGTATCAATGAGATCACAGATGCAGTATTTAGGAAGACCAACTATTTCATCAGTTTTGCCACAGTAACAGGATCATGATAAGGCATAATTATGGGGTCTGTTGGCTTTCTAAACAAAACATACGATAAAGATGGACAGAAAAAGACCAGCTGGTCCATTCAGTTGGTCTGCAACAACATGATCATCAACATATAATCTCCTGCGAACCCCCAAAAAAACATATTTAAAAAAAACCTAGGCCAATTCAAGGAAAACAGAAATCTAAAAAATTCCACTTCATCCCCGCCCCCCCCCCCCCCCAAAAGGCAATTAGAAAAAAATTCCAGGAAATAATAATGAAAATAACAGAAAGCAAAGAGTTGGGATAAATGGTTCGTTCTCGGGCTGGCAATCAGTAACTAGTGGTGTTCCGCAGGGGTCAGTGCTGGGACCCGAACTCTTTACAATCTATATTAACGATTTGGAGGAAGGGACCAAGTGCAACATATCCAAGTTTGCCGACGATACAAAGATGGGAGGGAAAGCAGTGAGTGAGGAGGACATAAAAAACCTGCAAAAGGATATAGACAGGCTAAGTGAGTGGGCAGAGATTTGGCAGATGCAATATAATGTTGGAAAGTGTGAGGTTATGCACTTTGGCAGAAAAAATCAAAGAGCAAGTTACTTTCTAAATGGAGAGAAACTGCAAAGTGCTACAGTACAAAGGGATCTGGGGGTCCTGGTGCATGAAACACAAAGGGCCAAAAATTCAGTTTGGGGCGCCCAGCTCGCCTGGGCGCCGGAATTACCGCTGCGCGCGGAGCCACTTGCGCCATCGGGATATTCAGTTTCAGCGCCCCAAGTGGAAGCCGGCCGCTAAACAAGGGTTTCGGCGCCCCGCTTGGGGCGCTGAGACTGAATATCGGCGCGCAAAGTGCCGCAGCGCCACCCGCTGCGGCACGGCAGCCTGCGGTACTGCAGGCCTTCCTCCCACTCTTAAGGGGGAGGTGCCTGCAACAGCGCGATCCCCGCTCGCGAGTGCCGGCAAATGAGTCCGGCACCAAGGAGAAGTGCCGGGCTCTCGGGAAACAGCTGGCAATGCCGCGGGGGGGGCAGGGATGTAGGAGGCCGGGGACGGAGGTGCGGGCAGGCGGCCGCCGAAAAAGCGGCCGGCCGCACCTCCACCTTAACTCGCCCCACTACCGCCACAGGTAGGCCCCTGTGTACCGGTCGCTGTTTGCGGCCAGCGCGGAGGAGGCGGCAGCGACCAAATGTGGCCAGCGGGGCGATAGCGGGGCGCTGCGCACACCGATGACGTCATCAGTGGCGGCGCAGCGCTACAGGCTAACGCCGCCATTAGCGCCCCACTAAATATCGCGGTAGGTGTGGCCAGTGGCGCAAAAGCCCTCTTTGGGCGCAAACTGGTGGCGCAGGCCACTGAATTTCTGGGCCAAAAAGTTAGTATGCAGGTGCAGCAGGTGATCAGGAAGGCCAATGGAATCTTGGCTTTTATTGCAAAGGGGATGGAGTATAAAAACAGGGAAGTCTTGCTGCAGTTATACAGGGTATTGGTGAGGCCACACCTGGAATACTGCGTGCAGTTTTGGTTTCCATATTTAAGAAAAGATATACTTGCTTTCGAGGCGGTTCAGAGAAGGTTCACTCGGTCGATTCCAGAGATGAGGGGTTGACGTATGAGGAAAGGTTGAGCAGGTTGGGACTCTACTCATTGGAGTTCAGAAGAATGAGAGGCGATCTTATCGAAACATATAAGATTGTGAGGGGGCTTGATTGGGTGGATGCGGTGAGGATGTTTCCACTGATGGGTGAGACTAGAACTAGGGGGCATAATTTTAGAATAAGGGGCTGCCCTTTCAAAACTGAGATGAGGAGAAACTTCTTCACTCAGAGGGTAGTAAATCTTTGGAATTTGCTACCCCAGAGAGCTGTGGAAGCTGCAACATTAAATAAATTTAAAATGGAGATAGATATTTTCCTAGCAGATAAGGGAATTAGGGGTTACGGGGAGAGGGCAGGGAAGTGGACGTGAGTCTAGATTCAGATCAGCCATGATCCTATTGAATGGCAGAGCAGGCCCGAGGGGCCGTATGGCCTACTCCTGCTCCTATTTCTTATGTTTTTATGTTCTTACGAGGTACATCACCCAACATCCAAGGAGAAAATTTGTAGGCAAATTTCAGAGAAATGTAAAAATAGAGCAATAATAGTAGGGGATTTCAATTACCCTAATATAGACTTGGGGAAAAAGCAAAATAAACAGCGAGGAGGGTGAGGAATTCCTAAAATGTGTACAGGAGAACTTTCTCAATCAGTATGTTTCTAGCCCAATGAGGAATGAAGCAGTGCTGGATCTGGTTTTGGGGAATGAAGTAGGGCAAGTGGAGCGTGTTACAGTTGGAGAATATCTGGGTAAGAGTGGTCATAATATCATTAGGTTTAAAGTAGCTATGGAAAGGAACAAAGAAAAATCAAAGGTGAAAAATACCCAACTGGAAGAGAACCAATTTCAGTGATTTGAGAAGGGATCTGGCACAGGTGGACTCAAAACAAAAATTGGCCAGGAAAACAGTAAATGAGCAATGGCAGGCCTTCAAGGTAGAAATTGTTCAGGTACAAACCAAGCATATTCCCATAAGGAGAAAAGATGGTCATCCAGAACTAGAGCTGCATGGATGACAAAGGAAATAGAGGTTAAATTATAAAGGAAAAGGAGGTTTACGACAAATGTGAGGTACGGAATACAATTGAAAACCAGGCAGCATACAGAGTGTAGGGGGCAATTGAAAAAGGATATAAGAAGGGCAGAGAGTATGAAAAAAGATTAACAGATAAAATAAAAGGTAACCCAAAAATCTTTTATAAACATATAAAAAGTAAAATGATAGTTAAAGGAATGGTGGGTCCGAGTAGGGGCAAAAAAGGAAATTTTCTTGTGGATGCAGAGAGCATGACTGAGGTACTGAGTGAGTACTTTGCATCTGTCTTCACAAAAGAAGAGGATGAAATTAGTATCACAGTGGAGGAGGGGGAGTAGAGATATTGGATAAGATAAAAATAGAAAGGAGGTGCTTAATAAGTTGGCATCACTCAAAGCTAACAAGTCACCCAGACCAGATGGGATGCATCTTAGGTTATTAAGGGAAGCTAAGGTGGAGATAGCAGAAGCTCTGACCACAATCGTTCAATCCTCCTTGGGTATGGGAGTGGTGCCAGAGGACTGGAGGATTCCAAATGTTACACCCCTATTCAAAAAAGGGGAGAGGGATAAACCTGGTTTACCAGTCATTTGAGAAGGGTTCTAGCACAGGTGGACTGGAAACAAAAATAGGCCTGGAAAAAAGTAAATGAGCAATGACAGGCCTTCAAGACAGAGATAGTTCAGGTACAAAGCAAGCATATTTCCATAAGGAAGGCCAATCAGTCTAACGTCAGTGGTGGGAAAACTACCAGAGAATATTGCCAAGGACAAAATTAATTCTCACTTGGAGAAACATGGGTTAATAAATGACAGCCAGCAAGGATTTGTTAAAGGCAAATCATGTCTGACTAACTTGATTGAGTTTTTTGATGAAGTAACAGAGAGGGTTGATGAAGGTAATGCTTTAGATGTTGTATATATGAACTTTCAAAAGGTATTTGCTAAAGTACTACATAACAGACCTATTTTGAAAATAGAAGCATATGGGATTAAAGGGATGGTGGTAACTTGGGTACATAATTGGCTAAGGGATAGGAGGCAGAGAGTAGTAGTGAATGGATGTTTTTCTGACTGGAAAGAAGTTTGCAGTGGGGTCACCCAGGGGTCAGTATTAGAACCATTACTTTTCTTGTTATATATAAATGACCTGGACTTGGGTATAGGGAGTACAATTTCAAAGTTTACGGATGATACAAAGCTTGGCAACATAGTAAATAGTGAGGAGGATAGTAGCAGACTTCAAGAGGATATAGACAGACTGGTGAAATGGGCAGACACAGGGCAGATGCAATTTAATGCAGAGAAGTGTGAAGTGGTGCACTTTGGGAGAAACAACATGAAGAGGCAGTATAATCTAAATGGTACTATTTTGAGGGGGTACAAGAGCAGAGGGTCCTGGGGTGCATATTCACAAATCTTTGAAAGTGGAAGGGCAAGTTGATAAGGCGGTTAAGAAAGCATATGTGATACTTGGCTTTGTAAATAGGGACATTGAATACAAAAACAAAGAAGTCATGCTAAACCTTTACAAATCTCTGGTTAGGCCTCAGCTGGAGTATTGTGTACAGTTCTGGGCACCACAGAAGGATGTCAACAACTTGGAGAGGATACAGTGGAGGTTTACCAGGATGATACCAGGGATGAGGGACCTCCATTATGTGGAGAGACTGCAAAAGCTGGGATTGTTCTCCTTAGAGCAGAGATGGTTAAGGGGAGACCCAATAGAGGTATTCAAAATTATGAGGGGTTTCGATAGAGCAAGTAGAGAGAAACTGTTTCCTTTGGCAAGTGGGACGGTAACCAGAGGTCATAGATTTAAAATAATTGGCAAAAGAACTGAAGAGGAAATTATGAGAAATTTCTTCACACAGAGGGTTGATCTGTAACGCACTGCCTGAAAGTGGTGGAAACAGATTCCGTAGGAACTTTTAAAAGGCAATTGGACATGTACTTGAAGAGGACTGATTTGCAGGCTTATGAGGGAAAAGCTGGAGTGTGTGACCAAAGTGGACAGCTCTTTTAAAGAGGCACGATGAGCCGAATGGCCTCCTTCTGTGTTGTAGGATTCTATGAGCCCACCTTCCAAGTCTAGGGTATCATTGATAATACCCATTTTACCATTTGGGCCCCATGCTTAATAGACTCATATTATACAATCATAGAAATTTACGGCACAGAAGGAGGCCATTCGGCCCATTGTGTCTGTGCTGGCCAAAAAAGAGCTATCCACCCGAATCCCACTTTCCAGCTCTTGTTCCGTAGCCCTGTAAGTTACAGCACTTCAGCTGCATATCCAAGTACTTTTTAAATGTGATATGGGTTTCTGCCTCTATCACCCTTTCAGGCAGTGAGTTCCTGACTCCCACCACCCTCTGGGTGAAGAAAGTTCTCCTCAACTCTCCTCTAATCCTTCTACCAATTACTTTAAATCTATGCCCCCTGGTTATTTACCTCCCTGTTAAGGAAAATAGGTCCTTCCTAACCACTCTATCTGGGCTCCTCATAATTTTATACATCTCAATTAAATCTCCCCTCAGCCTCCTCTGTTCCAAAGAAAATAATCATTCCTCATAGCTAAAATTCTCCAATCCTATCAACATACTTGTAAATCTCCTCTGTATCCTCTCTAGTGCAATCACATCTTTCCTGTAATGTGGTGACCAGAACTGTATACAGTACTCTAGCTGTGGCCTAACTAGTGTTTTATACAGTTCAAGCATAACCTCCCTGCTCTTATCGTGCCTCGGCTAATAAAGGAAAGTATCCCTTATGCCTTCTTAACCACCTTATCTACCTGTTCTGCTACCTTCAGGGATCTGTGGACAGGCACTCCAAGGTCCCTCTGTTCCTCTGCACTTCTCAGTATCCTACCATTTATTATGTATTCCCTTGCCTTGTTAGTCCTCACCAAATGCATTACCTCACACTTTTCTGGATTAAAATCCATTTGCCACTTTTCTGCCCACCTGAGAAGTCCATTGGTAACATCCTGAGGTCTATAGCTTTCTTCCTTACTATCAACCACACGGCCAATTTGTGTATCATCTGAAAACTTCTTAATCATGCCCCCTACATTGAAGTCTAAGTCATTGATATATTCCACAAAAAGCAAGTGACCTAGTACTGAGCCCTGCGGAACCCCACTGGAAACAGCCTTCCAGTCACAAAAACACCAGTCGACCATTACCCTTTGCTTCCTGCCACTGAGCCAATGTTGGATCCAACTTGCCAATTTCCCTTGGATCCCATGGGCTTTTACTTTTCTGACCAGTCTGCCATATGGGACCTTGTCAAAAGCCTTTCTAAAATCCATGTAGAGTACATCAAATGTGCTACCCTCATCGAGCCTCCTTGTTACCTCCTCAAAAAATTCAATCAAGTTAGTCAGACATGACCTTCCCTTAACAAATCCATGTTGACTGTCCTTGACTAATCTGTTCCTTTCTAAATGACGATTAATACTGTCCCTCAGAATTTTTCCAATAGTTTGCCCACCACCGAGGTTAGGCTGATTGGCCTGTAATTACTTGGTCTATCCCTTGCTCCCTTTTTTAACAACGGTACAACGTTAGCAGTCCTTCAGCACCACACCTGTAGCCAGAGAGGATTGGAAAATGATGGTCAGAGTCTCTGCTATTTCCTCACTTGCTTCTCTTAACAGCCTGGGATACATTTCATCCAGGCCTGGCCATTTACCTACTTTCAAAGATGCTAAATCCCTTAATATTTCCTCTCTCACTATGCTTATCTCATCCAATATTTCACACTCCTCCTCGTTAACTATAATATCTGCATTGTCCCTCTCTTCTGTGAAGACAGATGCAAGGTATTTGTAGTGGCGCTTCGTAATTTCCAAACATGCAGCCACTGAGCTTTGAGGCTTTTAACAACGAGTAGACGCGTGTCGAAATAAAACGTTCCAAAACGTAACTTTGTCTTTAAACTGTTTACTGTAACACCTTACAAACAGAATTACAAAGCAAAACACGTTTAAACGAACACGGTCAAAAACTGTATTGCTCCAGCCCTCAAAAGCCTTTACCTTCTCTCCAGCCTCGTGCAGCTTGAACTGTAAAATGGCTGGATACCATGTGACAATCTTAAGGACTGTACCATTGTAGCAAGAATAAAGGGGCTATCTCAGACTATACTACTGGAACAAGAAAATAGGGGGTTTCTCAATACAATAAGTCAGTCAGGTAAATTAACTGTATTATACTATTTAACCAATATTTTGAAGTATTTTCGTTCTTAAACTTTCATGACTCTTACAGTATTGATTAAGAACCATGCCCACATCTTCGCCTCCACACACAGGTTAACTTTTTGGTCTCTAATAGGCCCTACTCTTTCCTTCGTAATCCTCTTGCTCTTTATGTATTTATAAAACATCTTTGGCTTTTCCTTGATTTTACTTGCCAATATTTATTCATGCCCTCGCTTTGCTTTCCTAATTTCCTTTTTAGTTTCAGCCCTGCACTTTCTATACTCCGAGGCTTTCTGCAGTATTGAGCTCTCAGTATCTGACATAAGCTTCCCTTTTTTGCCTTTTCCTACCCTGTATGCCCCTTGACATCCAGGGGGCTCTAAATTTGGGAGTCCCACACTTTTTCTTTGTGGGAACATATTTGTTCTGAACCCTCACTATCTCTTCCTTGAATGCCTCCCACTGCTGACACTGATTTACCTTCAAGTAGCTGTTTCCAGTCCACTTTTGCTAAATCACATCTTAGCTTGGTAAAATTGGCTTTTCCCCAATTGAGAACTTTTACTCCTGGTCTATCTCTGTCCTTTTCCCTAACTACGCTAAATCTTACTGAATTATGAAACACCTCCGTTCAGTCCGTAAGGGTGACCCCGAGCTTCCGGTCGCCTGTCATTTTAATTCAACGCTCCATTCCCACTCGGACCTCACCGTCCTTGGCCTCTTGTATTGTTCCACGGAAGCTCAACGTAAACTCGAGGAACAGCACCTCATCTTCCGATTAGGCACTCTGCAGCCTTCCGGACTCAATATCGAGTTCAACAATTTCAGATCATAACCTCGGCCCCTATTTCATTTTTTCTTGTAATTTTTCCACTCCTTTCCCCACCGCCCCCCCCCCCCCTTTCCTTTTGTTTCGCTCTCACACCTGGCAGCTATCCCTTGCCCTGCCAGTACACTTTACACCCAATCTCAGCCTATTACCATCTCGTCTAGCTTCTAACACCTTTCATTGTCTCTTTTTTACTTCTTTTGTTTCTTTTATTCTTTTGTCCGATCGCAGCCCTGCCTCCGATCCATCTTTTCTTTCCAGTTTTGAAAAAGGGTTCGACCCGAAACGTCAACTCAAATTTCTGTCCACGGATGTTGCCTGACCTGCTGAGTTTTTCCAGCATTTTCTGTTGTTATTTCGGATTTCCAACATCCGCAGTATTTTGCTATCGTGCTCTCCCACTGATATCCTTTCCACCTGCCCAGCTTCATTCCCTAAAACCAAGTCCAGAACCACCCCCTCACTTGTTGGGCTTACTAAATACTGGCTAAAAAAAGATCTCCTGAATGCATTTTATGAATTCTGCACCCTCTATACCTTTTACACTGATTCTATCCAAGTTAATATTAGGGTAGTTGAAATCCCTTACTATTACTGCCCCATTGTTTTTGCACTTTTCAGAAATTTGCCTAGATATCTGCTCTTCTATCTCCCTCTGACTATTTGGGGGTCTATAGTACACTCCCAACAGTGTGATTGCCCCTTTTTTGTTCTTCAGTTCAACCCATATGGTCTCATTTGATGGTCCTTCTAGCATATCATCCCTCCTCTCAGCTGTAATTGTTTCTTTACCCAATATTGCGACCCCTCCCCTTCCGTTTTTATCCCCCTCTCTATCTCGTCTGAAGACATTGTAACCAGGAATGTTGAGCTGCCATTCCTGCCCTTCTTTCAGCCATGTTTCAGTAATAGCTATGATATCATATTTCCACATGTCTATCTGTGCCCTCAAAATATTATGCCCTCTTAATATTGTGCCCTATAAGGGATTTTATTTAATCTATGCCGAGGAGGTAAGTGACCATTAACACTGAATAGTGCAGGTGAATTTCCCCAGGCACTCCCACAATGCCTTCATTTTAAGCTAATCATCTGTGTCACACTTATTTGAAAGGGAAAGACGAGTGAATGATGATTTTTGGAAGGCCAAGGCGATCGTCTGCAATCATTGCTTATAACACCCTTGCATTAACTATGGATAGAACCAGAGCAATGCGGGTGCATTGAGGCTAATGCTACAGCCAGAGTGACTGTCAAGCATACTGCTGGGAATTTGAAGAGGCATTTCAGATGTCTTGACCGATTGGAGACCCTCCCACACTGCAGTCTCACAAATAATTGTCTACTGCATTCTCCATAGCATCGTCTACAAAGAGAAATCACCACAAAGGTCAACAACCTGAATGCTGAAATCGCTGAAAGGATCAAGGACGAATTAACTGCTGAACTACCAGTGCAGCAGGGGAGACTGATGTGCCACTGCGAGAGCGTTAATTGACAGCTGTGAATACCAGATAAATACACACACCTTACACCTCATTAGCTGCCTAAGGTGAAGGCTATTAATGACTCCATTTTATGCACAGACTTAGGTTTCTGGAGTTTGCAGGTCATTTCTGCAACCTCGGAAGCCACTCTCAGCACATTGCTACTCACTATCACAACATTGAGGGATTGGCCCTCTAATCACTACTTGACCTGCCAACTATGACATCAGTATGGGTGTCGTTTATACTGCCTCACCTTGGTTCTCAGAATTGGACCAAGATGAGCACCACCACCAACACCACCAGCCACACCAGCAGCAGCAACCACAACACCAGCCTTCTCCTCAATGACCTGATGCTCCACAGCAGAGAGCGGGGCACCACAGGGCTGCAGCATGCCGGAGATGATATCCCCAACACAGGGTTTACAGGCAGGGGATGAGCTTCCTCAACATGACTGAGTAGCAGTGCCAAAGGAGACTCAGGCCATGTCGTTGCAGACATTTGTAGCTTGCTGGAAGAAGACCTGCTGCCCAGAGGACCTGGATGACACGCCTTACCAGTGGCTGTCAAAGTCACCACTGCCCTCAACTTCTTCGCCTCAGGCCCCTTCCAGGGATCTGCAGCAGACATTTGCGGGATCTCGCAGTCGGGCGCCCATAGATGCATCACACAGGTCACCGATACCAGAGCAGGCGCTCGGCTTTGTGGCTCTGGCTGGCTTCCCACAGGTGCAGGGCGTCATCAACTGCACACGTGGCCATCAAGGCAACCCCATCATCACCCAGGAGTGTTTGTGAACTGCAAGGGCTTCCACTCACTCCCTCAATGTGCAGCTCGTCTGCAACCATGAAAAGATGATTATGCATGTGTGCACCAGATTCCCTGGCAGCTGTCATGACTATTTCATGCTGCGCCAGACCACCCTCCCTCAGCTCTTCGCACCTCCAAACAGACTTACCAGCTGGCTGCTTGGAGACAAGGGCTATCCACTGAAGACATGGTTCATGACACCCTTGAGGAGGCCAAGTACTGAGGACAAGGAGCGTTATAATGAGAGCCAAATCTCCACCAGATGTGTCATAGAACAAGCAATAGGCATGCTGAAGATTCGCTTCAGATGCCTTGACAGATCTGGAGGAGCCCTTCCGTATGCACCAGCCAGGGTCTCCAGAATCGTGCAACATCGTGCGGCAGTGAGGACTGAAGCTGCAGGAGGAGCATGGCGCACAGCACATAGCCTCTTCAGAGGAGGAGGAGGAGAACGAGCAGGTGGAAGATGAGGAGGAAGAGGAGGAGGAAGCTAAGATGCAGATGCCACCAGCAACGACACATATTGCAGCCTGGGAGACCCGGGATGTCTTCATCATGGACAGATTGCTCCAAAGCAGCCGCATGCCTGCCACATCCTGCACTAAGTCCCCCCATCCCCGCCCAACAACACCATAAAGCATCCCTACAATGACCACGCCATTCCTCTCACCTAAAGGCCCAATGCTCAAGGTTCAATAATGTGTCATCATTCACTCCAAGTGACAAAGCTACTTCCAAGGTTTGAGCAAAACTGGACAAGACCCAAAAGTGGTGCAAAGTAAAACACTGATGTGTACAATCAAAACAACTGAGACTTAGCACTAACATTTGTTGATACACCCATGTGCTTACACTTGTGCATCTACTTTTGTGTCAGTTTTCATTTGCGAGTGCTTCTATGAGGTGCAACCCCTGTGGCTTCAGCAGAGGTAGTTGCAAGCTGCTTACTTCCCTGCTGCAACTGCGTAGACACTTTTGGCGGATGTCCTCTGGGTTTTGAAGCCTGTGATGGCCCCGCCAAAGTCTGCTCCTCCTGCGACTGTGCAGGGGTAGACTCGGCCATCGTGATCTGGGGCTCTGACTGAGGGGGAGGCATTGGGTGAGAAGTGGGAGCGCTTTGAGAAGAGCCCCCACTTCCATGTCCTCTCTCACCATCATACCTCTCATGGGCCACCCGCACTTCCCTGCTAGCAAGGAGCTGGCGAGCACCTTGCTGCACAGCAGTGGGGCGATGAGGACCCAAGTCAACATTTACATCCCTCCTTGAGAGGAGGTCTATGAGCACCTGCCATCTGTTGTCCACAGCTAGTATATGCTCAGGCGAGTGGTGCATTTGCTACTCCATGCAGGTGGCCATCCTTTCCATGGATGAGCACATCATCGCCATTGCCTGCGACATGGTGGTGCTCATGTTGGAGATGTACTCCTCCATTCTCTGAACACTGGCAGACATCGCGGCTGCAAAAGATGTCAGACACTCATGCAATTGTTGCTGCCCTTCCAGGACCACCCTCTTTCACGATGGCCCCAGAGGCTCAGCGTCTGCATGCAGCTCAGCAGAGCTTGAAGCGTCCTGCGCCCTCTGGCGAGGACTCTCCACTGCTGTCCCTGTCAATACCATCTGCTCTTGCTCTTGCTCTTGTGAGACACCAGGTGACAACTCTACTCAAGGGCACAAAGGATCCACCAAGATGTGCGTATCTGCGCTGGTGCTGGGCGTGCTTGGGTCTGCTGACGGTGCACCCTCAGAGGCTGGGGGTACCTCTGAAAAGTCGTTTCCTCCTCCAGCTGGACAGTGGGGTGGGGGGGGAGGCAGTTGATGGACCTGTGGGAGAGTAAAGAGATAAATTGGAAGTGTTATAATAAGAATGGGTAACGTTACCATTGTGCACATGATGACATTTCACTGGCTGCTGACATGAGTCACCATATGGGTGACTGTTGTATGCCAGGTGACTTTATGAGATGTGATTCTTTCACCAGGTTGCTGGGATGTGCCCCTCTCTCCGTCTCCCACCGTCAGCATCTGTCAAGCGCCTGAAATTTCCAGAGCCGCCTCCTCTGCTGCTGTCAGATGTGCAATGACTGGAGGGCCAACTCCTGTTCTCTCCCTCTCCCTGTTGTTGTGGGCTCTCTTCTCCTGCAAGGAGCTTGAGTGAGAGTGATGGAACGAGTGTAAGGAATGGATGGGTCACTTCTGTGGAGGGTGGCTATGAGGGAGTAGGGTGCCAATGCCAAATGCCCTCCTTCTGTAGTGTTACTTGATATGTGCATTAGGCTGAGGGTGAGTGTGAGGGGTGGTTAGTCAGATGGGGATGTGAGTATGTACATAGAGAGCGAGGGATGGGTGGACGTACAAGGTATGTTGGTGTAAGGAATGATGTGCAGGAGTAGGCTTGGGAAGGCAGAGTGATGGGGATGTGTTGACAGGTACTTCAGCATGAGGGTGAGTGTGACATTGCATTCACCTTTCCTGACCTCATGAGATCATTGAAGCGCTTCCTGCACTGCATCCAGGTCCTCCTGACCACATTCCTGCCGCTGACCTCCTCAGCCATATCCAACCAGTCTCTCTTTGTTGTTTGTGGAGATATCCTTAGCCTGTCATCGGGGAAGAGGACCTCCCTGCCTGCTCTGACAGCCTCCACAAGAGTATGCAAGGCAGAATCCAAGAACTGGGGTGCAGCCCTCTGCCTTTGACTATCTGTGTTTGAAAAGTTTTATCTCTCCTGTGGCCTTTCTTTCACACCTTCCACTCTCCTCTGGAAGCCTTTAAGTGAGTTCAGTGCAAGGCTGCTTTAAATATGGGCACTGGAAATGAGTCATCGATGACACCATCAGACCCCGCACCATTTAATAGGGCTGGGAAACACACATGCCTGCTTTAATAGGGGCCATTATGCTAATGTCGCTCTGAAGAGCTGGTTGATCAAGGCATCGTGGTACTGACCCACTACGCGGCCCGCACGCACCCGACCTGACTCGGAAGGGAAAATTCTGGCCTGTGTCTTTATGGTTAGAGCCCTAGGTCTCTGCAGAAATACAGTGAGCATTCCTGAGAGATGCTCCTACTGTGCCTATGAAAACTTTGCTGCAAATATCACAGCGCCAGGCATGTGCTCCATGGCAAACTGCAATGTAGCCAACCAATCTTATAATGCTACACAGACTATGGTAGTTGACTCAGTCATTCTCATTCCAAAACTGTGCAATGAATTTTGCATGGATACAAGTGACTCATATAGATTATTCTGCTCCAACAACGTTTTCTGTTTGTATGCATTGTTTGAAAGGTTGCAATTCACAAGCACTGCAGCAGAGCCAGTTACTGCGCTGGACTTGAGTTTTCCTGGGCTCCAGGCCAACAGTTATCCCTCAACCAACATCACTAAAATATATTATCTGGTCATTTACTCATTGTTGTTTGTGGAACCTTGCTGTGTGCACATAGGTTTTGTGTTTCCCTACATTACAACAGTGACTACACTTGAAAATGCTTAATTGGCTGTGAAGTTCTTTGGGATGTCCTGAGATTGTGAAAGGCACTATATAATTTCGTATTTCTTTCCATTTTTATAAATTATTTATGGAACCCGTAGTAAGTAAACTAGTACATGGCAAGAATATGTGGAGGAAATTTATTGTTTGGCTTTTACCAAGTTTCATGTGCTTTAAATTGCTTTGCTCAGGAAATGTTGGAGTAAGTTAGATGGCGGCCATGCTAACAGCTACATGACACACAATGTGCTCAATGGTCTTTCCCTGTTCCATGTTTGCTTATGAATCACCAGAGAGAGGGAGTGGGCCTTTGGCGTAGCAGTAGCATCCCCGCCACTGGGCCAGAAGGCGTAGGGTTTCGAACCCCGCTCCAGACAATCCCGGCAAGTGGAGTCGGAGCTCTGCCTCTAAATTCTGGGTTGACATCCAGCAGAATACTTGCATCTGTGGGTGTGGGTGGCCCCCCCCCCCCTCGTATGGGTTGTGGGAGCCCGTAAAACCCTCCCGCCATAGGACTAACCACCCTAATGGCTAGTACGAAGATGGTTATGGTCACGGAAGGAGCGTTCATCGCAGCCAGAAATCTTTCCACCACTTCATACAGTTCCCCAAAGGGAACAGTATGAAGACACGTACGACGACGACCAGAGAGAGCAGCCTTTCACACTTCAATCACCTGACTACTACCCATGGAACAGGCTGTTTCATGTACTGTTTACATATTCAACACTGGTTGGTCCACCAGTGCCAATAAACTGTAAAATGATGCTAACCTTACCTCTCACCGTTGTAGTTATTCGAAAAAGAGGAGGGAGCTTTCCCAGTGTCCAGGCCAACATTCCTCCTTTGACCAAAAACACTAAAACAGATTATCTGGCCATTCATTCATTTGCCATCTGTAGGGCCTTGATGTGCTGACTGACTGTCATATTTATCTACCTAACAAGAGTGACTACATTTCAAAAATAATGCACTGGTTATAAAGCACTTTTTTTTAGCAGTGAGTTGTTATGATCTGGAATGCACTGCCTGAAAAGGTGGGGGGAACAGATTCAATAGTAACTCTTAAAAGGGAATACTATAAAAGTAAAAATTTGCAGGGCTATGAGGAAAGAGATGGGGAGTGGGACTAATTGGACAGCTCTTTCAATAAGAGCTGGCACAGGCAGGTTGGGCTGAATGGCCTCCTTCTGTGCTGTATGATTCTATGATCATATTGGACAAACAGAAGCTCTGCAGCTGTACAATTAGAGACTCTTAGACATGGTGATGAGTTTCCACTTGTGTCTGAAAAAAAATACAACACAGGACTGGTACGATAACAACCACACTACTTGTATCTCCTGGTATTTGAATCCTTCATCCAAGTGAACAATCTTTCCTCGATTACCTTGCTCAATTCCTTTCAGAACTTCAGTGGGATAACCTTTTCCAGAGGTACACAGCCCAACTTCTTTAGTCTTTTCTCAGAGCTAAAAATTCCCAGAATCATCATCTTTTGCAGCTGTGCTCTCTGAAAGGGGAGTATCTTTCCTATGGTTAGGTGACCAGAACTGCACGCAGTACTTCAGATAGGGTCTGACTCATTCCTCAAACAGCAACAATACTTCATTTGATTTGTGCTCAATACCACTGCTAACCCCAGCAGTCACAGTACTGTACAGCACACAAGTTGCCCAGCAATTCCAAAGGGAATTTATTCTATAAACAGTAATGATCTTCATGGGGAAGATCTTGTCATTCACCAGTGAAAAGAAAAAAGACTTGTATTTATATAGCGCCTTTCACGACCACCGGACGTTTCAAAGCGCTTTACAGCCAATGAAGTACTTTTTGAAATGTAGTCACTGTTGTAATGTAGGAAATACTGCAGCCAATTTGCGCACAGCAAGCTCCCACAAACAGCAATGTGATAAAGACCAGATAATCCGTTTTTGTTATGTTGATTGAGGGATAAATATTGGCCAGGACACCGGGTATAGCTCCCCTGCTCTTCTTCGAAAAAGTGCCATGGGATATTTTACGTCCACCTGAGAGAGCAGACAGGGCCTCAGTTTGACGTCTCATCTGA
Source organism: Somniosus microcephalus (assembly GCF_052327205.1). Taxonomy (NCBI): domain Eukaryota; kingdom Metazoa; phylum Chordata; class Chondrichthyes; order Squaliformes; family Somniosidae; genus Somniosus; species Somniosus microcephalus. Next base: position 401,225,750 of record NC_140987.1, read on the forward strand.
AAGACGGATTTGGGTACGTTTCTAGCAGACCGAAAGTGGGTACATTTCTAGCAGACTCCACTATATTACAGAGATCACTTTGATAAAACAAAGTCAGAACAAATGGGTTTCCTCCAATTACTGACTGGTTGAAATTAGGTAGAGCTCAGTCACTCCTATCAATTCCCAGTTCATTATTTGTTGAACATGCTGCAGAACAATGTCCTGATACAGTGATGCTAAGATAAAAGAAATCTATATTTTCAACTATACTTAACTACAAAATTAATTGACTGAGACAAGTGTAGCTGAAATAATTATTCAGTTAGTTACCAAGTGAGAAGACATGCTGGAAGTTCATTGTGTGTGTCATGGAGTGCTAGGATGTGTGTTGGAGCTCATAGGCCTTGATTTAAGAACATAAGAACATAAGAAATAGGAGCAGGCGTAGGCCAATCGGCCCCTCGAGCCTGCTCCGCCATTCAATAAGATCATGGCTGATCTGATCCTAACCTCAAATCTACTTTCACGCTCCATCCCACCCGAACCCATGTGATCTCCCGGGAGAGGCGAAAAACCAGATAAAAAACCCAATGGCCAATTTGAGAGAAAAAAACTGGGAAATTCCTCTCCGACCCATCCAGGCGATCGAAACTCGTCCAGGAGATCACTCTGTCCCTGTATTTCCTGCAGTACTTACCTTCTGTAAGAGGTGATCGCCACCCCAGCCAGGAACAGGCCCAATTTACTCTTGAAGGACTCCTAGCTGGCAGCCTGTTCCTGAGGTCTCCACTAATCCCATCTCCTGAAACCTAACACAGAATTAGAACACAAGGAGTAGGAGCAGGACCAGGCTACACGGCCCCTGGGCCCGCTCCGCCACCCACAGGGCCATGACCGATCCGAACCTAGCCTCATGTCCGATATCCTACCCACTCCCCGTAACCCCTAATTCCCCTTACTTCTAGAAAATTGTCTATTTCTGTTTTAAATTTATTTAATGATGTAGCTTCCACAGCTCTCTGGGGCAGCAAATTCCACAGACCTACCACCCTCTGAGTGAAGACATTTCTCCTCATCTCAGTTTTGAAAGAGCAGCCCCTTATTCTAAGATTATGCCCCCTAGTTCGAGTTTCACCCATCATTGGGAACACCCTCACCGCATCCACCCGATCAAGCCCCTTCACAATCTTATACGTTTCAATAAGATCGCCTCTCATTCTTCTGAACTCCAATGAGTAGAGTCCCAATCTACTCAACCTCTCCTCATATGTCAACCCCCTCATCCCCGGGATTAACCGAGTGAACCTTCTTTGTACTGCCTCGAGAGCAAGTATGTCTTTTTTTAAGTATGGACACCAAAACTGTATGCAGTATTCCAGGTGTGGTCTCACCAATACCTTGTACAACTGCAGCAATACCTCCCTGTTTTTATATTCCATCCCCCTAGCAATAAAAGCCAACATTCCACTGGCCTTCTTGATCACCTACTGCACCTGCATACTAACTTTTTGTGTTTCGTGCACCAGGACCCCCAGATCCCTTTGTACTGCAGTACTTTCCAGTTTCTTGCCATTAAGATAATAACTTGCTCTATGATTTTTTCTGCCAAAGTGCATAACCTCACACTTTCCAGTATTATATTCCATCTGCCAAATCTCTGCCCACTTACTTAGCCTGTCTATGTCCCTTTGCAGGTTTTTTATGTCCTCCTCACTCACTACTTTCCCTCCCATCTTAGTATCATTTGCAAACTTTGATATGTTACACTCGGTCCCTTGCTCCAAATCGTTAATATAGATTGTAAAGAGTTGGGGTCCCAGCACTGACCCCTGCGGAACACCACTAGTTACTGATTGCCAGTCTGAGAATGAACCATTTATCCCAACTCTCTGCTTTCTGTTAGATAGCCAATCCTCCACCCATGCCAGAATATTACCCCCAATCCCGTGATTTTTTATCTTGAGCAATAATATTTTGTGTGGCACCTTGTCAAATGCCGTTTGGAAGTCTAAATACACTACGTCCACTGGTTCCCCTTTATCCACCCTGCATGTTACGTCCTCAAAGAACTCAAGCAAATTTGTCAAACATGACTTCCCCTTCGTAAAACCATGCTGACTTTGTCCTATTAAATTATGTTTATCCAAATGTCCCGTTACTGTCTCCTTAATAATGGACTCTAAAATTTTACCAACCACAGATGTTAGGCTAACTGGTCTATACTTTCCAGCCTTCTGTCTACTACCCTTTTTAAATAAGGGTGTTACATTAGCAGCTTTCCAATCTGCCGGGACCTTTGCTGAGTCCAGGGAGTTTTGGAAAATTATTACCAATGCATCCACAATCCCTACCGCCACTTCCCTCAAGACCCTAGGATGTAAAGCATCAGGTCCAGGGGATTTATCCGCCTTAAGTCCCATTATTTTACCGAGTACCACTTCCTTAATGATTTAAATCGTATTTAGCTCCTCCCCCCCTAGAGCCCCCTGTTTGTCCAGTGTTGGGATATTCTTAGTGTCCTCTACTGTAAAGACTGATACAAAATATTTGTTCAGCGTTTTTGCCATCTCCATGTTTCCCACCATTAATTTCCCGGTCTCATCCTCTAAGGGACAAACATTTACTTTAGCCACCCTTTTTCTTTTTATATAACTATAGAAACTCTTGCTATCTGTTTTTATATTTTTTGCTAATTTACTTTCATAATCTACCTTCCCTTGCTTAATCAATCTTTTAGTTATTTTTTGCTGTCTTTTAAAGACTTCCCAATCTTCTATCCTCCCACTAGATTTGGCTACCTTATATGCCCTTGTTTTTAGTTGGATACTATCCTTTATTACTTTACTTAGCCACAGATGGCTGTCTTTTCTTTTACACCCTTTTTTCCTCAGTGGAATATTTTTTTTTTGAAAGTTGTAAAATAACTCCTTGAATGTACACCACTGATCATGTACCATCTTACCCTTTAATCTATTTTCCCAGTCCACTCTAATCAATTCCGCTCTCATACCTTCATAGTCTCCTTTATTCAAGCTCAGTACTTTTGTTTGAGATCCAACCTTCTCGCCCTCTAATATAATATGGAATTCAACCATGTTATGGTCACTCATTCCAAGGGGATCCTTTACTAGGACATTTTTAATTAATCCTGTCTCATTACACAGGACCAAATCTAAGGTTGCTTGCCCCCTAGTCGGTTCAGTTACATACTGCTCAAGAAACCCATCCCTAATACACTCAATGAACTCTTCCTCAAGGCTGCCCTGCCCAATTTGATTTGTCCAGTTAATATGAAAGTTAAAATCCCCCATAATTATAGCTGTTCCCTTATTACAAGCCCCAACTATTTCCTGATTAATACTCCGTCCAACAGAGTTGCAACTGTTAGGAGGCCTATAGACTACGCCCACTAGTGTTTTTTTCCCCTTATTATTCCTTATCTCCACCCAAACTGTTTCATTATCCTGATCCTTTGACCCAATATCATTTCTCTGTATTGCAGTGATTCCTTCCTTTATTAACATAGCCACCCCACCTCCCCTTCCTTCTTGCCTGTCCTTCCTGATTGTTAAATACCCTCGTATGTTTAATTCCCAGTCATGGTCACCCTGCAGCCATGTTTCTGTAATGGCCACAAGATCATACCCATATGTAGTTATTTGTGCCGTCAACTCGTCCATTTTGTTACGAATGCTACGTACATTCAGATAAAGAACTTTCAAATACGTTTTGTGACACTTAGTTCCTGCTTTTTCCCCTTTTACTACTTTACCTTTTACTCCATACATTCTGTCCCTTCCTGACACTCTCTGGTTTTTAATTCCCCCACTGCTACCTAGGTCTATGACCTTCTCCATTGTCATTTTTATTATTTGCTCTCTAGAAACCTCCCCCCCACTAATTAGTTTAAAGCCCTCTCTACAGCCCTAGTTATATGATTCGCCAGGGCTCTAGTCCCAGCACTGGCCAAGTGAAGTCCACCTATTTACCACCTGTGGGCCAAGAAGGACTATCATTGAAAACTTATCCATTAAACCCCGAGATTCAATTTTACTCAGCCCATTATGTGTGTGTCCCAATTCTGCCTGCTGCACATAAATTAGATTAGCATGGCTCATTTCACTAGCGCATTCCATTTCTCTCCCTTAACGCCAGTGACCCACCTCCTGTATAGTAAAATAAGTATTATTGGTTGCAGTAGCCAGGCAGTAATGTAGATAAAGGCCATCTTATGAGCATGTTTTGACTGTTCAAGTTTTGTTGTTCAATACATGATTTTGTTGCTATTTCCAGCTTAACTTTGCCAATAGGTTCAGCACTGCTCTTGGTGTTGTGTACCTTCATAATCTTTCATTCAACACAGGAGATCATGGTATTTCCCTGAGGCACACCATTTGGAACGGTAGCATAGTGGTAATGTTACTGGACTGGTAATCCTAGAGGCCTGGACTAATGATCACGTGGAGTGAATCGAATTGGCTGAAGACTGGCTTCTGTGATGGTGGGGACCTCAGGAGGAGTTCAAATCCCACCATGGCAGCTGGAAAATTTAAATTCAGTTAGTTAAATAAATCTAGAATTTAAAAAAACTAGTATCAGTAATGGTAACCATTAAACTATCTGATTGTCGTAAAAACCCATCTGGTTCACTAATGTCCTTGTTGAAGAGCATGCCAGGAGCAGCACCAGGTGTACCTAAAAATGAGGTGCCAACCTGGGGAAACTGCAACACAGGACTACATGCATGCTAAACAGCAGAAGCAACATGCTATAGATCCCACAATCAACGGATCAGATCAAAGCTCTGCAGTCCTGCCACATCCAGTCGTGAATGGTGGTGGACCATTAAACAACTAATGGGAGAAGGAGGCTCCATGAATATCCCCATCCTCAATGATGGTGGAGCCCAGCACGTGACTGTAAAAGACAAGGCTGAAGCGTTTGTAACCATCTTCAGCCGGAAGTGCCGAGTGGATGATCCATATCGGCCTACTCCCGAGGTCCACACCATCACAGAAGCCAGTCTTCAGCCAATTTGATCCACTCCATGCGATATCAAGAAACGGCTGAGCGCACTGGATACAGCAATGGCTATGGGCCCCGACAACATCCCAGCTGTCGTGCTGAAGACTTGTGCTCCAGAAACAGCCGCGCCTCTAGCCAAGCTGTTCCAGTACAGCTACAACACTGGCATCTACCCAACAATGTGGAAAACTGCCCAGGTATGTCCTGTCCACAAAAAGCAAGACAAATCCAATCCGGCTAATTACCGCCCCATCAGTCTACTCTCAATCATCAGCAAAGTGATGGAAAGTGTCGTCGACAGTGCTATCAAGCGACACTTACTCACCAATAACCTGCTCACTGATGCCCAGTTTGGGTTCCACCAAGACCACTCAGTTCCAGACCTCATTACAGCCTTGGTCCAAACATGGACAAAGGCGCTGAATTCCAAAGGTGAGGTGAGAGTGACTGCCCTTGACATGAAGACAGCATTTGACCGAGTGTGGCATCAAGAAGCCCTAGTAAAACTGAAGTCAATGGGAATCGGGGGGAAAACTCTCCACTGGCTGGAGTCATACCTAGCACAAAGGAAGATGGTTGTGGTAGTCCTCAGAGCAGTGTCCTAGGCCCAACCATCTTCAGCTGCTTCATCAATGACCTTCCCTCCATCATAAGGTCAAAAATGGGGATGTTCGCTAATGACTGCACAGTGTTCACTGCCATTTGCAACTCCTTAGATAATGAAGCAGTCCATGCTCGCATGCAACAAGACCTGGACGACATTCAGGCTTGGGCTGATAAGTGGCAGGTAACATTCGTGCCACACAAGTGCCAGGCAATGACTATCTCCAACAAGTGAGAGTCTAACCACCGTCCCTTGACATTCAACGGCATTGCCATCGCTGAATCCCCCACAATCAACATCCTGGGGGGTCACCATTGACCAGAAACTTAACTGGACCAGCCACATAAATACTGTGGCAACAAGAGCAGGTCAGAGGCTGGGTATTCTGTGGCGAGTGTCTCACCTCCTGACTCCCCAAAAGCCTTTCCACCATCTACAAGGCACAAATAAAGTGTGATGGAATACTCTCCACTTGCCTGGATGAGTGCAGCTCCAACAACACTCAAGATGCTCAACACCATCAAGTCAAAGCAGCCTGCTTGATTGGCACCCCATCCATCACCTTAAACTTTCACTCCCTCCACCACCGGCGTACCATGGCTGCAGTGTGTACCATCTACAAAATGCACTGCAGCATCTTGCCAAGGCTCCTTCGGCAGCATCTCCCAAACCCACGACCTCTTCCACCTAGAAGGACAAGGGCAGCAGGCACATGGAAACACCACTACCTCCAAGTTCTCCTCCAAGTTACACACCATCCTGACTTGGAAATATATTGCTTTCCTTCATCGTCGCTGGGTCAAAATCCTGGAACTCCCTACCAAACTGCACTGTGGGAGTACCTTCACCACACGGACTGCAGCGGTTCAAGAAGGCAGCTCACCACCACCTTCTCAAGGGCAATTAGGGATGGGCAATAAATGCTGGCCTTGCCAGCAATGTCCAGATCCCATGAACGAATAAAAAAGAATTCCCTCTATTATGAAGACAAAGAAGAAGACCAGAAGGAACAAAGCAGGGAGGCCAGGCTGATGAAGCACCATACAAAAGCAAAATGCTGTAGATGCTGGAAATCTGAAATAAAAACAGTAAATGCTGGAAATACTCAGTAGCATCAGTGGAGAGAGAAACAGAGTTAACGTTTCAGGTTGATAACCTTTTGTCTGATGAAGCACCATAGTTGGCATTTGGCACCCACTCGCAACTACCTGTGCCTCCATGTCTCACAACTCAGCAATAGTTGAGAAGGCTTCACTTCCCTTGTTAGGCAATAATTGAGTTGTGTCACTAGCTTGCCCAGGATCTGGAGTCCACTTCTACTAGAGACATTGCACTGTTAACGACAGTAAAAGTCACTATGGTAATGAACTTCTATGTGACTGGTTCCTTTCGGGCAGCATCTGGGAACATTTGCAGTATCAGCCCATCAGCTGTCCTTCACTGCAACAAGCAAATAACTGATGCAACTGCCTGGTTCATATGCTTGCATTTGAACCCTGCACGTCAATATGGGAGGGCTGTCCAGTTTTATAGATTGATTGATTGAATTTCCCTAGGTGCAATCAATGAGATGCACAACGTCATGCATGCCCTTTTTGATAATGCAATCAACCTTTTCAATAGGAAAGGATATCATTCCCTCAGTTTGCAGCTGGCATGTGATGCAAAGCACCTTATTGTGCATGTGAGTGCATACTATCCAGGGCTCTGCCATGATTACTTAGTTTTAAGACAGTCCACAATTCCACCGCTGTTCACAGGTCAAAGGCAGGTGTTTAGGTGACTGATTGGAAACCGCGTCTACCCTCTGCTTCAGTGGCTCATGATGAGGACCCTGAGGAACATTGATACAATGAGACATATAGTGTCACCAGAATATAGTGTCTCAGGTGCTTGGAAGGATCAAGGGGGAGCACTCCCATACAAGGTCACCCTTTGGCAACTAAATCAGTTTATTCATATGCTGACATGTAGATCTCCTCCACAACTACCAAGGCTCCCATTTGGAAAACATTCTGTTGTGGCAACATGCCACCATTGGACATAATCCGCTCACGGCGGCACGGACAATTTACGCAGGCGCACTGCCGGCAGCAGCTGCCCCCAGCCGGGGGCCCTTTCCTCCGGCAACTTGTTTCCTGCAGGGACAGGCTGCCGGGAGCACTTCCTGTCTGGGGAGTATTTAAGTGGTTGCGCGGGCTTTTCAAGCTCTCTTTTTGCCATGATGTAAATTAAAGCAGTTGTGTTCCATCAACTCTGGTCTCAACTCCCACGTTTGCCGCGGTATCTCAACACTGGTGACCCCGACGCTCAGGACGAATCCTAAGCTAGCATGGCGGATACAAACGCAGTCACGGTTAAACTACCGGACTTTTGGGAGAACCTGGCCGAGGCCTGGTTCGTTCAAGCCAAGTCCATATTCCGGCTGAGAAGCATTACAGTCGATGCCACGAAGTACGACTACCTCGTCGCCTCTCTCACCTGCGCCACAGTCCCCAAGGTTTGGGCAGCGCTGCAGGATCCACCAGAGGAAGGCAAGTATGAACATCTGAAGGCCGCGCTTCTTAAAAAATTTCAGGCGTCCTCTTACCAGCGCAACTGCCAACTCCTCGACCTCCCAGGCTTTGGTGACGCTTCACCATCAGACCTGCTTTCCCACATGCTGTCCCTCTCGGACGACAAAAACCCCGGCGCCCTCTTTCGCACGCTTTTCATTCGGCAGCTCCCCGCCAGCATCCACCCGCTCATTGTGGAGTCTGGCTCCACGGACCTGAATGAGATAGCCGAAAAGGCCGACCGGCTGCTCTCTGCGCAGACCGCCCGCGACGTCGCGCCCGACCTCACGGCAACGACCACGCGGTCCCCCCGGCCCACTAGGCCCGACCGCCCTTCCACTCCGGGTCACTGCTACTACCACACCCGTTTTGGCACTAGGGCCCAACGCTGCACGCCACCGTGCACTTTCAAACCCCCCCCCCCGCACCGGCCCCCACGATGGCCGCGGGGCAAAAGGGGCCCCTACTGTACGTCACCGACGACAGCACCAACCGCCGATTCCTGTGCGACACAGGAGCCCAGCACAGCATCAACCCCGCCTCCACCCTCGAAATCCAACGCGGCACACGGGGTATCACGCTGGCCGCAGCCAATGGCTCTGCCATCCGCACATACGGCACCCGCATGGTCACGCTCGACCTCGCAGGCCGACGCTACCACTGGGAGTTCCTCACAGCCAAGGTCCTCTGCCCACTCATCGGCGCCGACTTCCTACGCGCCCACGGCCTCCTTGTCGACATTCCGAGGCACCGCCTCGTCGACATCAACACTATGGCCCCCATCCCTGGCGCATTCACCCCGGCCCGTTCGGCCGGCCTGACGACCTACTGCCTCGCCAGTGCCACGGACGACTACTCGGCACTACTAGCCGAGTTTCCCGCCCTCACTAACCCGACCTTTTCGGCCAAAGCCGCCAAACACGGTGTGGAGCACTATATCCCCACCACCGGCCCCCCAGTCTCTGCCCACACCCACAGATTCAACCCGGCCAAGCTGGAAATCGCGCGGGCCGAGTTCACCACCATGGAGCAACTCGGCATCATCCGCCGCTCCAGCAGAACCTTGGGCCTCGCCCCTCCACATCGCCCCCAAGCCCGGCGGAGGCTGGCGCCCCTGCGGGGACTACCGCCGCCTCAACGACGCCACCACCCCCGACCGATACCCGGTGCCGCACATCCAGGACTTCTCGGCCCGACTGGCCGGACGAACCGTCTTCTCCAAGGTCGACCTGGTGCGCGGTTACCACCAAGTCCCCGTACACCCCGCGGACATCCCCAAAACGGCCGTCATCACCCCATTCGGCCTGTTCGAGTTCCTGAGGATGCCCTTCGGCCTCAAGAATGCAGCCCAGGCTTTCCAGCGCCTTATGGACTCAGTCCTCCGGGACCTGAACTTCCTATTCGTCTATCTAGACGACATTCTCGTGGCCAGCTCCTCCAAACAGGAACACCTCGAACACCTTCGCATCCTGTTCGGGCGCCTAGCCCAACACGGGCTCATCCTCAGCCCGGCGAAGTGCCAATTCGGCCTAGCCGAGATCGATTTTCTCGGCCACCACATCACCCCTGCTGGGGCCGTCGCCCTGCCCAACAAGGTGCAGGCCGTCCAGCAATTCCCCCGCCCCAAAACCATCAAGGGCCTCCAGGAGTTCCTCGGGATGGTGAACTTCTACAACAGGTTCATCCCCAGAGCTGCAGCCCTCATGAAGCCCCTATACGACTCCCTCCGAGGTAAATCCGGCAAGATGGCCGTAGCCTGGACCGCTGACACATCAGCCGCCTTCGACGCCACCAAAAATGCGCTCGCCAATGCCACCCTGCTCGCGCACCCGAGGGCCGATGCCCGGGTCGCGCTCACCACCGACGCCTCCGACCATGCGGTCAGAGCCGTGTTCGAGCGGTGGGTCAATGGCATGTGGCAGCCACTTGCCTTCTACAGCCGCCAACTGCGCCCCCCGGAGGTCAAATACTCTACTTTCGACCGCGAGCTCCTCGCGCTCCACCTGTCGGTCCACCATTTCAGGTTCCTCCTGGAGGGCCGCCCCTTTACCGCGTACGTGGACCACAAGCCGCTCACATACGCGATGGCCAAGAACACCGAACCCTGGTCCGCTAGGCAGCAACGCCAGCTCGCGGCCGTGTCCGAGTTTACCACGGACATCCAGCACGTCTCCGGTAGAGACAACGTTGTCGCCGACTGCCTTTCCCATCCCGCCATCTGCGCGAATCACCTAGCGGTCGACTACGCGCAACTAGCAGCGGCCCAGCTCACGGACCCAGACCTCCTCTCAGCGGCTACCAGCTTGCCAGGGCTACGCCTAGCCAAGGTCGCGCATGGGCCCGAAGCCACGGCAGTCACTTGCGACGTCTCACTCGGCCAACCCAGGCCGGTCGTCCCTGCAACCTGGTGCCGACGCATCTTCGACGCGCTCCACGGGCTCTCCCATCCGGGTTCCCGTGCATCCGTCAAACTCCTCTCCCAACGCTTCGTCTGGCGCGGCCTCAGCAAAGATGTTCGGACTTGGGCCACCTCCTGCCTCACCTGCCAACGTGCTAAGGTACAGCTGCACACAAAAGCACCCCTGGGGGACTTCGAGGTACCCAGCCGCCGCTTCGACCATGTACACGTCGACATCGTCGGTCCTCTGCCGCCATCGCAAGGCCAAACTTATCTCCTCACGATGGTCGACCGCTACACACGCTGGCCTGAGGCAGTGCCGCTGACCTCCACCACCACAGCCGACATCGCCAGGGCGTTCGTTAACACCTGGTTCGCGAGGTTCGGCGTACCGGCTGACATAACCTCCGACAGAGGCGCCCAGTTCACCTCCGAACTCTGGACGGCCACAGCACGCAACCTCGGGGTGACGCTCCACCGAACCACGGCGTACCACCCGCAGGCCAACGGGCTGTGTGAACGCTTCCACAGGTCACTCAAGGCCTCATTCCGCGCCAGCCTGCAGGACAGTACCTGGACTGACCGCCTACCGTGGGTGCTACTAGGCCTACGCACCGCGGTCAAGGAAGACCTCCAGTCCTCAGCAGCGGAGTTAGTCTACGGACAACCGCTGCGCGTACCAGGCGAATTCCTCCCGGAGGCTACCACGCCTTGGTCGGCCGAACAGCAGCGGCTCAACTCTTTCTCTTCCGCTCAACAGTTCGCCCCACTTCCGGTCAACCGACACGGCGAACTTGCACCTCACGTCCCGCCAAACTTACAGCAGGCACGCTTCATCTTCGTGCGACACGACGCGCACCGCGGACCCCTGCGACCCCCGTACGACGGACCGTACGAGGTACTACAAACCGGGGACAAGGTCTTCAAGCTGCGACTCGGCGACAGAGTCGAAACAGTCTCCATCGACCGACTCAAACCAGCACACACAGAACCAGGGGAACAGGTCCCCGTGGCCCGACCTCCAACTAGAGGCCGTCCCGCCAGCAAGCCAGCACAGCCGGCGGCGAACCGCCCGGCCCCACCAACTAGACTGGCGGCCACTCAGAGCCGCTCCGGCAGAACCATTAGACCACCGTCACGACTCGTCCACTCCTCCTAAGCGGATTCTGGGGGGAGCTCTGTGGCGACACACCACCATTGGACATAATCCGCTCACGGCGGCACGGACAGTTTACGCAGGCGCACTGCCGGCAGCAGCCGCCCCCAGCCGGGGGCCCTTTCCTCCGGCAACTTGTTTCCCGCAGGGACAGGCTGCCGGGAGCACTTCCTGTCTGGGGAGTATTTAAGTGGTTGCGCGGGCTTTTCAAGCTCTCTTTTTGCCATGATGTAAATTAAAGCAGTTGTGTTCCATCAACTCTGGTCTCGACTCCCACGTTTGCCGCGGTATCTCAACACTGTTATTCTTTCTCATGGTATTCCCCCACCATGCCCCAAATCTTATTTTAATCAAATCTTACTACTGTTCTTTTCACTATGCTGCCCCTTGGTGCGTACTATTGTGCCCTCTTTCAACCCAAACCTCCTACGTCTCAGTGCTCCCTCAGCAACAGATAGTTGTGTGGTAGTTGGCTGGTGCTTTCCAGCAGGAGTCTTTGGAGACTAAGGTGGCACTTCTCTCAGGTAAGCTGAGGCTCCAAAAGGGTCTGCTGTACCACTGTAAGGACCTAGGATGCTTTTTCACAAAGGTGCAGGGATATGAGGGCTGGTATGAGGACACACACATGGCTCTGTCCTGATAGCATTCTCATGCCAGGCCAGTAGTACAGGGCTTCTGCTCTGGTTAGCCACTAATTAGTAGGAAAACAGACCGAATGGTACCAATCAAAGCACTGACGCTCTGAGAGATAGCCCTCCATTCTGGGCCCCAAGGCGTCCATGACAATAGTTTCAGGTGCCATGCTCGAAGGTAGGGCTGTCCTTAGAGCATCTTTTGGGGGGCCTATACCGCAGACCATGCTGGAGCTGCCAAACACTCCATGATTGAATGCATGTTTGTACACACATCCATCATGGTGCTACAGATGAGGGTAGTCGACTCCTCCAACTGACCCCCATTTGCAGCACATTCTAGAATACAGTCTCCATTGTCTATACATAGTTTGATGTTCTGCAAGCATACACCTTTCAAATGCCGGACCCCTAAGAACTGGAACTTATGTCACTCCAGCCAGTAACAACGGCCTCCTCCAGCCCCAGCTCCTCCTGGCTGCTCATGCTTTGTACATCACCATGTGAAATCCTCTCTGTCTCACGAACTGAGCCTGCCCCCACCCACCCACCCACAGATGGGTGTCTCTGGGCTGGTGCTTGTGAGAAAGAGATGCAACAATGGGGTTCATGCGCACGGCCCGGGTGTTGCCAAAGCAGAGGGACCAGATTCCCGCTCTTCCTCTGCTTGTTATTATAGCACATCTAGGAAGGCATGGTATGCTCAGAAACAAGCTAATGGGTCAATCATGAAATACTGCGAATGCGCCTGGTTCAGATATTGGTTTACCAAGTCTGGCACAGAAGGTATACCTGGTTCTGAACTTCCCATCACCAGGCCTGTCACCTTGGCACTCCCTCGATTTCAAAGAGATCACACTTACCCCTGCCCCCCAACTCCCGGAGGATAGTTTTATAATCTTTATAATTGGACTGACTGAACATGTTACGAATGACCAAGGAAACAGATGTGCCAGATGTAAAAGATCAAAATAGTGCGCTCAAGCTGCAGTGAAGATTAGTCATTGCTCTTTTTCTCTTTCCTGATAACAGATCTAACCACAATGGGAGTTAATGCAGACCTTTACCAAGTAATAACCATCCTTCAGGAAACTCTAATTCCTATGCATGAGGAAGGAGGAATTAATCCAAATCCTTTGGAATAAATGAACTAACTGTACATTTAACGAGTTTTTTTCCCATCACCCCCTTATTAAAAATGCAGTACGTTCTTGCATAGCTCATTAGCTTTGAAATCAACTGTACAAAACTCCTTTTCCGAAGATTTTATTTAACAGTTGTCACTGTGAAGTCTTGTGTGATTGGGAATAGTTCCTCCATGCTCTCCTGTGTTGTGGTTGATGGATCAAAATGTTAAAAAGGGACAAATAAAGGGGTGGGGTGGGGAAGATGTGGCACTCACAAATGTGGTCTCAAAAAAATTCTCATTCACAAAAATATTCAATCATATCCTTGAAAAAATTCCACTGTCAGGCAGTCCTCAACAGAGGTGGTTGATAGGGTTAATCCCAACAGAAGTGGTTGATAGGGTCAATCCCAACAGAGGTGGTTGATAGGGTCAGTCCCAACGGCGGTGGATGATAGGGTCAGTCCCAACAGAGGTGGTTGATAGGGTCAATCCCAACAGAGGTGGTTGATAGGGTCAATCCCAACAGAGATGGTTGATAGGGTCAATTCCAACAGAGGTGGTTGATAGGGTCAGTCCCAACAGAGGTGGATGATAGGGTCAATCCCAACAGAGGTGGTTGATAGGGTCAGTCCCAACGGCGGTGGATGATAGGGTCAGTCCCAACAGAGGTGGTTGATAGGGTCAATCCCAACAGAGGTGGTTGATAGGGTCAGTCCCAACAGAGGTGGTTGATAGGGTCAATCCCAACAGAGGTGGTTGATAGGGTCAGTCCCAACGGCGGTGGATGATAGGGTCAGTCCCAACAGAGGTGGTTGATAGGGTCAATCCCAACAGAGGTGGTTGATAGGGTCAGTCCCAACGGCGGTGGATGATAGGGTCAGTCCCAACAGAGGTGGTTGATAGGGTCAATCCCAACAGAGGTGGTTGATAGGGTCAATCCCAACAGAGATGGTTGATAGGGTCAATTCCAACAGAGGTGGTTGATAGGGTCAGTCCCAACAGAGGTGGTTGATAGGGTCAATCCCAACAGAGGTGGTTGATAGGGTCAGTCCCAACAGAGGTGGTTGATAGGGTCAGTCCCAACAGAGGTGGTTGATCGGGTCAGTCCCAACAGAGGTGGTTGATAGGGTCAGTCCCAACAGCATCACCCCCAGGACCTTGGTTCATTGAGGAAGAGGTTTAATTACCTCACAAGCAGCAGGGGTGAGTACACCTCTTCATCCCTCCACCTCTCTTGCTTATTCCAAACACACTCATCTATCCTTTCCTCTCTTCACACCACAAACTAACATCATTCTTTTCTCAAATACTACCACTTACGATACGTCTAACAACTCTCAACACTCCTTCCTCAGTACACATCACACACTTCCCTTTACATTGATCGTCTACCTCCCCATTCACATTCCATCTTGTTTCTTCTACAACTTTCACCACATCCACTATTTGTGCAAGCTTCATACATCTCCACTCACTTCCTCAACACACACTCATTAACTCTCACCCTGTCTTTCTGCAGGACAAGACTGCGCATAATGCCAGAGAGAGGAACAGGACGGATGGAGGAGTTCCCAGCATGATCGCCCTCATACAGGCAGAACCAGAAGCTCTGGATGCTGGCCCAGGCAGAGTCATGAGTAGCGAGGAAGAAGAGTCTGGTGGCGTATCCAAGCAGGGTGCCTGAATATTACTTGTATCCCTTCATTCAACTCAGCACAGATGCAGATAGCTTAGTAACTTCAACCTGCATTCTTAAGACTGTCACCTGATCATGTGTAGCTTCTCTCTCCCATCCTAACTCTTCTCCTTTTTCTCTTTCTTTTAGGGCTTCTGCAGAAGAATAGATCTTGGAGGAGGACAATCCCCCTGAGGAAGTAGCATCAGGCACGCCACCCTTCCCAGGCACCAGCGCGGATATTGGCAATCCGCGCGGGTTAGCTAATGACCTAGAGGGGTCTGAACATGGTGAAACACCTAGACCAGTGGGCAGCAGCAGCTACTGGTGGCAGAGAATCATAAAAACATAGAATGGTTACAGTACAGAAGGCGGCCATTTGGCCTGTCAAGCCCATGACGGCTCTCTACAAGATCACTTCAGCTAGTCCCACTCCCACGCCCTTTCCTCGTAGCCCTGCAAAATGTTTTCCTTCAGGTACTTATCCAATTCTCTTTTGAAAGCCGTGATTGAGTCTGTCTCCACCACCCTTTCAGGCAGTGCATTCCAGATCATAACTACTCGCTGCGTAAAAAAGTTTTCCTCATGTCACCTTTAGTTCTTCTGCCAATCACATTAAATTTGTGTCCTCTGGTTCTTGACCCTTCCGCCAATGGGAACAGTTTCTCTCTATCTACTCTGTCTAGACCCCTCAAGATTTTGAACACTCTATCAAATCTTCTCTCAATCTTCTTTGCTGTAAAGAGAACAACCTCAGCTTCTCCAGTCTATCCATGTAATTGAAGTCCCTCATCCCTGGAACCATTCTTGTACATTTTTTCTGCACCCTCTCTAAGGCCTTCACATCCTTCCTAAAGTGCGGTGCCCAGAATCAGACACAATACTCCAGTTGAGACCGAACCAGTGTTTTACAAAGGTTCATCATAACTTCCTTCAGAGTCAGCCGGGAGAGAACTTACATAGAATTACATAGGATATACAGCACAGGACTGGTTGGGGCGAATAGCCTGTTTCTGTGCTGTACATGAAGCTCCACTCGAGCCTCCTTCTGTCTTTCCTTATCTAACTCTATCAGCATAACCCTCTATTCTCTTCTCCCTCAGATGCCTATCTAGCCTCCCCTTAAATGCATTTATACTATTTGCCTCAGCCACTCCCTGTGATAGCGAGTTTCACATTCTCACCACTCTCTGGGTAAAGAAGTTTCTTCTGAATTCGCTATTTGATTTCTTGGTGACTATCTTATATTGATGGCCTCTAGTTTTGTGGAAACACTCTCTCTGTGTTTATTCTATCAAAACCTTTCATAATTTTCAAGATCTCTAATAGATCACCCCTCAGCCTTCTCTTTTCGAGAGAAAAGAGACCCAGCCTGTTCACCCTTTCCTGATAGGTATATCCTCGCATTTCTGGTGTCATCCTTGTAAATCCTTTTAGAGCCCTCTCCAGTGCCTCTATATCCTTTTTATAATATGGCGACCAGAATTGTACACAGTACTCCAAGTGTGGTCTAACCAAGGTTCAATACAAGTTTAGCATAACTTCTCTACTTTTCAATTCTATCCCTCTAGAAATAAAACCTAGCGCTTGTTTCTTTTTAATGGCCTTATTAACCTGCGACGCTATTTTTGTACTTTTGTCGGAGAGCGAAGCCCTATCCTAGCTCTACTGAGGAAAACAGAGATGAGGATTTTGAGGGCCCAGCCATTAGAAGAAACTGGTGGCTTCACACAAACAGCCGTATGAGGTATTGGAATATCTGCCAAGGAGTTTTACCTCTATGGTTGGGTGTGTAAGAGTCCGCTTCCAGTCTCTATGGTGTTATCTCACATGGCATCACCACTTTGCAGTCTATCCTGGATAGTGTAATCCAAGAATGCTGCAGCTGGGCCCTTACATTGAGTCTATGCTAGCATGCTTTGTATCTTTGGTAGAAGCTCAAACAGCTGCCATGCAGATTTTGGGGTCCACAATTGAGATGGCTCGAATGGATAGGGGCTTTGAAGGGGTCGGGCATCTTCTGCAATCTGTTCTTCCACAGATCAGTGGAAGTGAAGAGTATCAGCCCTAAGGGAGTGGCAGTGACACAATGAGAGCGGTACGAGTTAGCCTCTCTCAGGATGTCAGCACATCTGCACATTCATGCGCCTTCCCACCCCGCCCCTCCCCAGGGACCACCAGGGAAGCAACAAGAAAGTGGGAGGAGGCCCTTAGACTCATCTGTGCTATCCTCGCTTCATGTACAGTTTTCAAACGTGCTGGAAATTGAGTGGCTCAAGTGGGCGGGCTGCCCCATTCTGCAAGCGATCTTGAGGGTCGTCCATCCTTCAAGTGTTAATGAGGCCCGGGAGTTAAAATTGCCCAGTCGTCACACTGACGACATCATGAGGACTTACCATCCATCCCAAATTAAAATTGGGGCTCTCATCATCCTCTTCCCTCTACAGTCTCTCACTACCCTATCTATGCAACCTCTCACTTTACTCCTCTGCTTGCACCCTTTGTTTCTCCAACTCTGGCCTGTGCTCTCCCCTCCCTTTGTCCTACCTTTGGTGGCAGAGTCTTCAGGTAACCCAACTCTCCCGAAACCCTTCCACTTTGCCACTTCTCTCTCCATTTTTTAAGGCTTTTTAAAAACGCATCTTTTAGTCACATCTAATCCTCCCATCATGGCTCGGTGTCCATTCCATTTTTATCCTCTGTAAAGTGGGGACATTTTCCGATGTCAGAGATGCTATAAAACTGCTAGTTGCAGTGATTCAGTCGCTGCACTGAGAGAGGACAAGAGGATAACAGATTGTGAGCACTTATGGTATGAAATATGGAAGAATGAGGCTGATGAATGTAGAATAGAATTATCAGTAAGAGTGGATGGAATTGGGTGTTGGACAACCAGTAAACTAAGAAAAGAGTATATATAAATAATGCGAATGTATATTTATACACTCAGGGATATACCTGTTTATACACTGTATGAATAGAACTGCGTTTATGTGTTCAACCATGAATGTATTTTGATGCTTTGGCAACATAAGATGTACCTTATCATGCCAATAAAGCGATTTGAATTGATATGAAGAAGGAACCGAGTGGGAGAGAGAACAGAGTCCTAGGGAAACTTCATATTAATAAAAAGAAGATTCAGATGACAAATCATCAGCTGCAGCACATACAAAGCAATTTGAAAGGTAACTAGACAGCCATGAGCATTGCTTTTGGGGGGGGGCTCTGATGGTTTAGAAGTGCACAGCTAGTGATGACAGCTACCAACCACTCAAGCTTTATTCTTGGAGTTCACAACATGATCTGAATCTATAGAACTAGAAACGTTTTCAGCACAGTTGGAGGCTATTTGGCCTATCAAGTCTGCAATGGTTCTTTGCTAGACTAATCCACAGCTAATCCCATTGCTCTGTGCTTTCCCCATCGCCTTGTATCTTTCTCTGATTCAAATATGAATCCAGTTTTCCTTTAAAAGATGTAATAGTCTCTCTACACACCACACTCCCTGTGGCAAAGCATTCCAAGCTCTAACAAACCTCTGAGTAAACAAATTTCTCTTAACCTCTCTCTTCCCTTTCAGTGACATTTTTAAATTGATGATCCCATATCAATTAATTTTCATCCTGAGGAAATGGTCTTTTCCTACTCACTATCAAAACCCCTCAAAAATTTAAAAACCTCTATTAAATCTCCTCTTAGGTTTCTCAGCTCCAATCTCCCAGTACCTCAAATCTCTTGTCATAACTAGTTTCCTTTGCCTGGTATTATCCTGGTAAATCTATGCTATAAGCTCATCATGGCTCTAATATCCCCTCTATAATGGGTTGTCCAAATTTATTCCAACTGTGGGGCTTGTACAAGTTTATCATTAATTATTTACTCTTGTACTCTATGCCCATGTTTATTAAACCCAAAATGTTGTTTGTCTTTCTATGGCTTCATCTATCTGCACTCATATTTTCAGGGAATTACGTATTTGAACTCTTAGGTCTCTCTGTTCATCCACACCATTCAGCATCTTTCCATTTAATGTATACTCCCATTCTTTTTTATCTCCCAAATGTATAACCTCCTATTATTAAATTGCATCTGCCAACTCTCTGACCATTCCACTAACCTGTCTAGGTCTATGTCTACCTATGTCCTCTATAAGATCTTTTACAGTCCTCACTGTTTGCCAAACCCCTACGTCTATGTCACCTATGTATAGTGAAAACAAAAGTGGAACCAGTACTGGCCTCTGAGGTACACTACTTCCAACCTTTCTCCACCCATTAACCATTTTCCTGTCCTTCAACCTCTTTTTAGCTATGCTGTCACAACTCTTATACCTTATGGTTGAGGGAAGAATGCTGGCCACAACACCAGGAGAACCCGTGTGATGTGAAATCGGTGGACAAATGCTGAACATATCTGTATGACAATCCTCTATCTGGTATTTTAACAAAGGCATTAACCCATTTAAGGCAAACATGTTATCCATTCATCCAGTAAAATCTGCAACAGTAATTTCTAGCCTCATACCTTTACCTTCAGGCATCCCTGATTGGTCAGACACAAAACAGAAGCAAACTCTATAAACACAAAAGCAAGAGATAAACTACGTTTCTGGGCAATGGGCCAACATTTCTACAATGCTCCCAGGAAGGTGCCAGTGGAGATGAAATGACTTAAAGGTAGTACAAAGTATACCATCTAGTTTTACAAAATTAGGATTTCCCTGGTCCATGCTACCATTTCTTGAGCTCGATTTTAAGCCAGCCCGGCTGATGTAAACAGGGAGGCTGTGGTATGAAATTGGCGTTGGATCACTGACAGCCCCATTTACTCTGGTTTCCGATAGGCGGCGGAACAGCCATTTGTTTGTAGCAGTCGGCCCATTTAATTTGCAAATTGGAGAATCCTAAGACATTCATAGGGCTTCGATTGCAATTTTGAGGAACACATGGGCAGAAAGATTACTGCCCATTTGCCCAGGTGGTCATTTCAAAAAATGGCTCCAAATTTACTTTGATTTCATTTTTGTGGGGCCAGAAGGAGCAGGTGTGAAAACTGCAGTGAATGCAAATTAAAACGACAATAACAAGTTAAAATAATCAAGAAGTGCACCAAGGAAAGTAAGAGAAATACAACAAAAATATAAAACTATTACAACAGGACGGAAGTAAGGAAGGATAATAAAAAATAAGTAAGGCAGCAACAGAAAAACATTTTTCTTGAATTTTTCTTAATGCTTCTTCCTTCCGTTGTGCTGTTCACATTATTTTTCTGCAATGATCGCTGCTGGAACTTTCAACTCTGGCTGGGGTGTATAACAGGCGATATCGGATCAGCCGCCCATTATACTCCCTGCCCGATTTTCCTCTCCATTATAGTTAACGGAAAAGAAAATTGGGCGAGGTGTATGACAGGCGGCTGATCTGATATTGCCCGTTTTACACCTCTGCCCAAGTTGAAAGTTCTGCCCTGCAACTGTTTCCCCCGTTCCCCTGTCCCCCACCCACACCATACCCCACTTCATGATTCCCGCTTATAATGGACCCACAACTACACCAAAATGCAGCTGACGGAACAAATTCCACTACATCAGGAAACAGTTTACACCACTACTCCAAAGCACATCTCATAGCACACACTACACCAAGCCACATTACAAGCACCACTGTACCAAATTGTACTTCACAGTACACACACTACACAAATCACAACACCAAACCACAGATCACTGTATACACTACATGGTACATACTACTATTGCAGACAGGAATAATATATGTTGCTACCTCATATCAATCCTGTTTCAAAGAGTTTCTGTACCACACCAATTTGCTTCTTCTGCCAATAAGGCAGAGCCACTTAATGTCAAGGTAAATCGGAAATTAATTCAATTACTTTAACAATCAGAGCACCAGAACTTTGTGAGTAAAATTCGTTTTAATTCATTCTGGGTTGGATCTCCCCCTGTCCCTGCACAGTTTAAGCTGTTTACGACAAGTAGGCTCTTTTAAAATGAAATCAATTTCAGTATTTCATCCCATGGGACCTGTCACTTTTTTACAATGGCCTGGATTTTGTGGTAGGAATAAAGGTTGAGGCTATCTGCACTCACCTTTATTAAGGAGTAAATCGGGCAGCAACTTCCGGTATCTGCACATGCGCAGTTAAACATGGAAATCAGGAAGTTGCTGTCCGATTTGCCCTGCTCCTCTACAAGCTTCGCTACACCGGTACCTCGCCGACAGATTCAGCATTAAAATACATGAAGGGCATGAAGTTACTGTACTTACCCACTAGATACCTACTAAACATGCCAGAAAAAAGTTAGGGCTTATCCATTCAAGTGTAAGTGAATTTTTAATGGCGTGATAAGTCTTATTTATTGCCAAACAACCTCTCTGGCCCTGAAAATTTACGGTTACAAGTGTGGAATCTCATTCCTTCAGATTTTAATGTTGGAGATTTAAATTAAAAAAAAATTTACTTTTTATTTCTGTCTCTTATCTCTCTCTCTTAATCCCATCTTTCTTTCCTTCTCTTTATTTCACTTTCTGTACATGATTTTACATTGAATTAAATATTCTAACTTACACTTCCTGGTTTAGACTGTGTGGCCTAGAAATTCGGTTGGTAGCGCCAGCGATTAGCGCCTAAAGAGCCTGAGAATTGGGGCGTTACCCAATTTTCGGGCGGGCGCAGTGAATATAGCGCCACCTCCCATATTGAGTATCCTTTTAGCGCCGGCGCTAACTCTTTGCGCGTGCCCGCGGGCGCAGGCAGATCATGGCGTCATTTCAGTGTGCAACGCCTTTTTAGCGCCCCTGACCGGATATTCGGTAGCGCCCGCAACCTTTCCTCCTGGCGCTATTAGTGACAGTTGGATGGAGCGTTCCCAGGCCCTTCTCGGACTCGGGGGGCGCTATTTAAAGGGGACAGCACTAGTATAAAAGCTGCAGCCATTTGGGCTGGCCATTCTGATCGTTGCTGGAGAGTTGCTGACCTTCTGTTGGACAGTACTTTTCTCATTGAGCCTTTGGAGGCACTGGCACTGGCAGCTTGAGGGCCCGGCTCCCGAGCTGGTGATGCAGCATCTGAAAGCAGGGAGGTGGAAGAGTGGCTTTAGCAAAAGGACAGCTTGGCAGCAAGGGATGCCAGATTGCGGCAAGGCTATGACATGGGTCCACAGTGAGAAAGCATGCTGGTGGGGGGAACAAGTGGAAGGAGCCAGTTGTAAAAGGTGAGAACCTTACCATCGCTGTCGACAATGGGGTCGGCAGCTGCAGTGGTTACAGGACCACTCAGACGTCCTCCAAGAATCTGGTGGACTCTTTCCTCGAGATCCGTGAGAGTGACCACTTGTGGAGGTCCTCCACCGGTGCGAAGCTGGTCTTTGCCAATCCTCGCCAGCTTGGACTGCAGGGGAAAGGAGGGGAAGTTATGTTACCTGATGCCCTGAGTGATCATCTCATGCCCCCCATGGTGCAAGAGCCCTTACATGATGCCCTGAGTGATCATCTCATGCCCCCCATGGTGCAAGAGCCCTTACATGACGCCTTGAGTCAAATGTGCATGTGTGTGCCCAGAAAGGGCCATGGGTGCTTGCTGGCAGATGGCCAATGGGGCACAGGCCACCCTGTAGCCATAAAGTCAGGTGCAAATGAAGGGATGCAGAAGTTTGCAGAAACAACACCCACCCTCATGACCCGAGTGAGGTCGTTGAATTTCTTTCTGCATTGGACAGGGCTCCTGGTCACCATGCTGCTGGAGTTGACCCTCTGGCATACAACCCTCCAGGCTCGTCGGTAGTCCTTATGATTCGGCCTCCTGCCATTGTCTGGGTAGAGAACATCTCGCTCCACTGTGGCTACCAATTGCTCCAGAGCCTCATTGGTGAAGCGCTCTGCTCTCTGTCTCACCTTCTCCATCTGGTCCAAGTTTTTAGCGCCAGAGAAGGGCCTGCGCCGATTCTGAGGCCTGCAAGGCGCAGAGTGTGGATGCTGAAGCTGACTGACCCACCCCTTTAAGAGCTGGCCGGCGCCTGGAAGTCTCGTGGTCATCGGTAATTGAGAGCACCTGCGCTGCGCCCGTCCGCTCCGATATTGGGTTGCGCCGGAAGTTTAGCGCCTTAGGAGTCCCGTGTAATGCCTGAATTCGCGCCTCAATCGCCTTTAGGGGCGATGCAACCCAATATCGCGCCAGGTGGCGATAAGTTGCGTCTGGCTATAAACTTTGCGCTGCGCCAATTCTAACGCCCCAAGCGGGGCTATACCCAATTTCTAGGCCTGTGTCTTCAATAAGGATTCTTCAATCTGATTGGTTGAAGAGACACGCTATTGCTTGACCTGCTCACACAGGTCCCAGATCCCCAGTAGAAGGCACCACACTGAAATGGATCTCTAATTACCGTAACTTGCTGCGCAAAAGTGCACAGAAGGTCTGTGGGCAGCTGTAAGCGTAATGAATGGCGAGCACCGTTCATTTGCCACTGACTGCAAAATCCTGCCCATAAAGACATCTATATGCATACATTAACCTTGTTGACACAATACAGAGTCAGTCCATTCTCTAAGGCAGGAAAGTTACTATCAACTGCGTCTCCAGTCACAAAACACACCAAATTCAACAGTCACTTTCAAAATGTTGTTGACTGGTTACCACACAGTTTATAATAATAGTCTGTGAAACAGATCAGAACAAATCATGTACATGTTAAGCAACAAACCTCTTAATTCTGGTGCAGTAACACGTTTTTGTTAATTCAGTTTGCTCTCCAAAGCCGAGCATGTTCGGCGTGTAAGCTGTTTTACAATGATGGAACACGGCAATCCAATTAATGTGCAGATTGTGCCATGGCAGTATTTGAGGATTCAGCTTGAGCTCTGCTTTCCTTCATTACATTCACTCAGAGTTCCAGTGACCAGTCTTCTTTAATCAGTGCGGCACCAGCACAATGCATCCATCAAAGTGCAGTGGGGGTGACATTTAATGCCTTTGTCGTCACTTTGCAACAATTAGGAACAGAATTCTTTGCTGCACTGCAGTGGCTACTAAGTGTTATAATTCAAAATACATTCTATTCAGCCCTACTGAAGAGAATATACACTGTTCCACATCCATGCTGAGCATTACAACCTGCAGGCTGTGTTTCAGCTGGAAAGTTAAAATATGTTATTTGAATTTTACTGATGCAGGAGCAGGAACTCCCATTTTGAGCATGCTGAACACAGTTTAATACAGTATACTGTCAAATTCAGTTTTCAAAATAGGTCCTAGCGATTTTTGCAGGTGCAGATATTTTGATCGCGTGTATCTGTGTATGACTATAAAATGTCTGCAGCCATGGACAAAAATCTAGGCAACACATGGCAACTTCTAAAACAGCTTTTCTGGTTCTAACTGACTTTTATACCATAAGCGTGGTGACTGGCCTCTTCTAAACATGCACTAACATGCTTGTACACAAAACTCATGGTAATTTTTTTAGTATTATAAGTTCATTTTAATTTTTTTATACTAACATGCAGAGATGGGAATAAACAGCATGCAGGTACGATTCTTGTCCAGTTCTGGCTCTGGTAAAGTAAGTGTTTTCCCTTCCTGCATAAGGTTTACAGAGGCAAACAACTGAAATGTTTTAAAACTGATAGAGCTACTGTTTGCTGCTATAAAAGAGGTAAGAATATTTTGCATTAGATTCCATGCTGATTTGACTAAGAAGTCAGGCAGGTGTAAGTCACATCTACACTGATGCCAGCTTATCTTTGTACGGTCTTGCAGTTACCTGACTACTTATTTTGGGAGGTGGGGTGGGGGGCTTTTAGTTCTCCCTGCAGGGAAGGAATGTGGAGGTGGGCAGTTAAAATGAAGCAGCTCCATTACCCACTCTGTTCACGCCGATCTCCAATTTTAAGGTCAGTGGTTTAGACAGCGGCTCAGGCACCCACCAAATTAGGCGGCAACCTCATGCATAAGTGCGAATCGAGGACCTATGACTGCAATAGGACCCGATGGCATTTCAACGGTGGCCTGAGTGGGGAAACCACGTGCTTTTCCCATCAGGCTGAAACAGGTCAGCAGCTGGTGGGAAGGACAAAGAAACCCTCCAGGTAAGTGAAAAACTTGGCTTTGTAGGGCCAGGAGGAGCAGAAGTGCTTGTCTAAGCCAAACAAGAAAAGTTGCCCGAGACCTCGCCCACATTCCCTCCTGAAACACCCTACCGAGTACCTCTCCCTGCCACTTGCCTGGAAGCCAGCTGGATGCCAAAGGCAGTGGCTCTGCACCCATTTCCCACCTGGTAAGGATGGGAAGTGGATCGGCAGAATTTAAGTGAGGCTCAGGAGCTAAAATACACCTGGCCTGAAACTTAGGCCAGCGAATGCGTTTCGCCCTCACTCACCTCACCATCCCGCCCGTCCGAAACCCACTCTGGGTTAAAATTGGCCCCTTAGATGCTGAGTAAATCTAGCATTGTTCCCATTTCTGCTTCACAGGATTTTTTCCAGTGATGACACTATCTAGCATTATGAAGCTGATACTCTGACCTTGTCTGCAGCCCAAGAGACATCGCTTGGAAGAGTCACCGAAGAGTTCGGCAGTGGTAACTGTGGAACGTGGCTGACTGCTGGTCCCCTGGATGTTCTTTCTGACGTACCTAAGGAGCAGCAGTCCCGGCCGCTCGCCCCGGGAGTGTGTTATTTGCCCACAAGTCTCAGGTGCCCACATCAGAAAATAATTTGTTTGCTGCGCAAAACTTTATCTTCAATTGGCAATTTTATAAGGAACATCGATGACAATTCTTTTGCTGTTTTCACTGGTGCGAAAATAAATTCAACAGTTTTCCATTTGAAACCCTAAACTAGCTGTATTTCAAATTCATTTCTGTTCATTCTGTTCACAACTACGCGTGACGATGCTTTTGAAATTGATTTCTGAGTTTAGTTGAAACTGATAATATTAAATCTAAAGAAGTTTAAGGATTATATATTATTAAAAATCTTTGTGCAATGAATAAAAACACCTCCTTTAAAAACTGTATTCATATCCAAAAGCAATGTGACTCGAGAGAGCACAACAAAGGAGACATTTGTAAATCAGTTCTCAGTAGCCAGCATTTTATTAGTTCCACTCTACAAAACAGACAGACTTAACCTAGACCTGGAATACCTAAACCATACCAGTACTAAAATCAGAAACTGACTGGACTTTACTTTGTTTTAATGTTTACAGTAGGATTGATTTATATATGAACTGCATGTGTGTGAATTCAGTATGTGCAATACAAACCTACTTGTGTTTGATAGCATTTAAACTTCCTCTACTATCATAAACATTCGCAAAGTTTATATTCCACCATAACAAAATCCTTAAGCCATTGCCTAGATAGCCCCAATTACAGGCACCAGAAGTTAACAAATTAAGAAAAATCCTTAAGCCACTGGCAATTTGCAATCTATTAAACCTATTGCTGCTTTAGCAACCCTCCATTTTGCTGTTATGTAACAGCTTATCTAGTCATCCTTTTTGCTGTTACTTCTGAAAATGCTGCCAGAAAGAGCAGCAAAACGTTGAGTTCTACATTTTTAGCCTTTTCCATATTTTGCCTTTTCTGAATATTCGGTAAGTAGTTCATTCACCAAGAAACCTTTAAGAATTATTTCAATACTGAATTATTGGAAAAATCTGTAGAAATGAATTTAATGTAAGATTTTACGAAAAAGCACTAATTTACAATAATTTTTGGCATCAAAATCCATCCACAAGGATTATGTGCTAAATGATACTGCTTACCCATCTGGAGTCACCATTTTCTACCTTTCCACTGTTAAGCACATCCGCAGAACCATTTGGACCAATAGAAGAGGAACTCTGGAGCTGTTTTACAAACATAGACAGTGTTTATAACAATTCTGTGGCTAGCAAATATGATAAGTGCCACCTGCAGCTACTGCACTGTCCTTTTACCTCTGGGCCTAACTCATTAGTTGAACGTCTGTTCCTTCTTGCAACTGTAAGGTTCGCACATGACGTGAGTTTGGCACAGTCTCAACCTACTTTCCATGTGGTGTGGATTCACAACACAAAACTGCCAATAACTCAGCACAAACCACCAGTCAATTGAAAATCTCATTATGAGGGTCACAAGGTTGGCTGCTGTTATACTGTCACAGTATGGGTTACTCTGCTGAGGTTGCAGTCACTGCTTATTTTTAGGCAGAATAGAGGGACCTTTACTCTAGTCAGGAATGGTTCTTGCTCAAACTGGATGGGCAGATACATTTCTTTCCCCAGTTCCTCATCTCGATGAATTTGAAATTTTACCAAAAAATAGATCAATTTAAAAGAAAATCTACAAAATCACTGGTCTGTCTTTACAGCTCTTGTAACCATTAAATATTAGCAAATCAGTTCCATCTAAATTAATCAAAATTGTCCACTTCACAATTTGTATCATCACTTTGGGCTACAGACCATGAACGTTACTGGCAGATGTGAAAGTTGTTGGTCTAGGCTGAAGACCACCTTGTGATCAATCCTAGTAGATGCAGAGGCATGTGCTGTGACAGCAAATGTGTCCCTAAATCTACAAAAGTGCAAAACCCAAATCTAAATAATCTGTTGGCTCTCAGCACTGGGATCCTCTGAGTACTGCTACATACTGATTTCTATAAAAGGCGATAAACTGAAGCTTTACAAAATTTGTCACACTTATCCAGTTACCCATTAAGGTGAAGCTCCTGTGGTGACAGCTCACTGCAGTCTCATTGGCAAGAAGTTAGATAAACACTGGCTGGGCCCTCTCGCCCAAAACCAATAGGGTTACTACAGAAAGACAGGACATTGAACAACAACAACTTGCATTTATATAGCACCTTTAACGTAGTAAAACGTCCCAAGGCGCTTCACAGGAGCATTATAAAACAAATTTTGACACCGAACCACATAAGGAGATAGTAGGGCGGATGACCTAAAATTTGGTCAAAGAGGTAGGTTTTAAGGAGCGTCTTAAAGGAGGAAAGAGAGGTAGAGAAGCAGAGAGGTTTAGGGAGTGAATTCCAGAGCTTCGGGCCTTGTCAGCTGAAGGCACAGCCACCAATGGTTGAGCGATTAAAATCAGGGATGCTCAAGAGAGCAGAATTAGAGGAGCGCAGATACCTCTGAGGGTTGTGGGGCTGGAGGAGATTACAGAGATAGGGAGGGGCAAGGCCATGGTGGGATTTGAAAACAAGGATGAGGCATTGCTTATCCGGGAGCCAATGTAGGTCAGCGAGCACAGGGGTGATGGGTGAACAGGACTTGGTGAGAGTTAGGACACGGGCAGCAGAGTTTGGGATGACATCAAGTTTATGGAGAGTAGAATGTGGGAGGTCGGCCACGTGGAATAGTCAAGTCTAGAGGTAACAAAGGCATGGATGAGGGTTTCAGCAGCAGATGAGCTGATGCAGGGACGGAGTCAGGCGATGTTCCGGAGGTGGGAATAGGCGGTCTTAGTTATGCTGCGGCTATGTGGTCGGAAGCTTATCTCGCGGCCAAATATGACACCAAGGTTGCAAATGGTTTAGTTTAGCCTCAGACAGTTGCCAAGGAGAGGGATGGAGTCAGTGACTAGGGAATGGAGTTTGTGGTGGGGACCAAAGACAATGGTTTCGGTCTTCCCAATATTTAGGTCGAGGAAATTTCTGCTCATCCAGTACTAGATGTCAGACAAGTAGTCTGACAATTTAGAGTGCTGTGGAGGGGTCGAGAGAAGAGTTAGTGAGGTAGATCTGGGTGTCATCAGGGTACATGTGGAAACTGACACTGTGTTTTCGGATGATGCCGCCAAGGGGCCAAGGATAGATCCTTGGGGGACACCAGAGATAACGGTGCGGGAACGGGAAGAGAAGCAATTGCAGGTGATTCTCTGGCTATGATTAGATAGTTAAGAATGAAACCAGGCGAGTGCCGTCCCACCCAGCTGGACGATGGTGGAGAGGTGTTGAGAGTAGGATGGAGCGGTCAACCGTGTCAAAGGCTGCAGACAGGTTGAGGCTCTTGCCATTATTCACTTGTTATTTATATTTTACAACTGACCATCTGAAGTGCTTTTGTGCTATGAATATCCAATGTGAACTGGACCGAGAGGGGAAAAAAATCTAGAATCTTGCTAGGACCACATTAGCTTCAGGTCACTACTGATGTCCTAACCATGAACCTTCAAATATGACATAAGATTAGAGACAGTAAACCATCAAGGGGAAATCCAGCATCAATTTAGAATGGTTGGGGTGCAATCCGGTCATTTTCACTGCAATTGCTCTGATGGTGAGAGTACTGCACCATGTGTAAATTATGTAAAGTGAGCAATCTTTCACTTACAGCTAGTGCTTTAAATATTGAACCAAATATTTGAAACAATCCAAAAATATCAAAAGTTGAGAACACTGTTTATTCCTCTGCAGATCAGCAGTATGCAAAAACCTGACATTACAGAGAAATGCAATTGAAAACAGCACACTTAAGAAATTAATCATGGACCAGACCACAGCATTCATGTAATATGTGGGGTGATTCTAAGATCCAATGCTCCTGTGATTGCAAATATACGTTCCCAGCTAGCATTACGCCCCACTGAGTGCCACATTGTGTAATCATTCTTGCAAAGCTTAATTTAGCTTGAGGAATGATTGCTACTAGATCTAAGTGAATAGCCTATCTTCCTTCTTTAATTGTTCTGTTCCACATAACCCAGGACTGTCTTACAATGCTACCTTACAGGATGATGGGAGGAACCCACTGCCTGAGATCCAAGAAGAATAAGAGTAAAATTTGTATTTATATATATATAAAATAAAACATCTCAATGTGCTTCACATAATTAATTATTTTTGGAGTGCATGACTGTTATGCAGGCAGGTGTGCTTAACAATGCTGTACTTGTAATGTCCCAAACACCAGTGATCAGTTAATCTGTTTTGTTTTGGTGGTTTTGGCTGAGGGAGAAATGTTGCCCAGGATATTGGGGATAATTCCATGTTCTTCTTTGAATTGGATCTTTAATGTATACTTGAGCAACTGGAAAGAGAGACAGGACTCAATTTAACGCTTTATCTGAAGGATAGCACCCTCAACAATGCAGCATGCCCTCGGTACTGCACTGGAATATCGGCGGAAATTATGCATGCAAGTCCAGGTAAGGGACATGTGATCCAAGCTGATACAAATCCATGGTGGTAGTTGGATACACATCTCATGTAATACTTGGGTCTAGTGCTTGATGTAAGTGAGCAAAATACTCCAAGTGTTGCACTGCAGATGCCTTGCAGTGATGCTTCCCTGAAGAACAGTTAGAACCAGAAAGCAGCTACTGATCAAAAGTACTGATCCCACAAGACACCAGCAGCTTCTGAACCTCTAGCTTCACTCTGTACATGGCAGTCAGCAATGTTGCAGAGTCTCACTTGGACTCCATGCTCCCAGCAGGCAGCCATGCTCATAGGGAGTGCTGGCCAGAGAATGTAGGTTACAGTATTATAGCCCTATCTCCAATCAACCCTCCATGAAGCTGACAGATATTTACAATTTGATATCATCATTTTAATGTTGGATTCATTAACATCCTTTTTATAGTTTTCCATCAATAATTCAGGCTGGGGAGTTCTGTTCACAAAGTCAATGCAGCATTTTACTTAGATTTTTAATTTTTCTTGCACTAGTGTCGTTATTTTTTTATCACAATTGATGTTAGCTTTATATTCTGCAATTGATCACTCGGGATTACAACAAACTGCAGAATAGTCCTCATGCAAGTTGTCTCAAATGGTCAATTCTTCCTTTCAACACTGTAAGAACAGAGTGGTAATATTCGGCATTTGCTGCACGATGCTGATGAGCAGTAACTCACTGAAAAAATCTGTCCCAAGAGCCAAATAAACCACCCGGCTGCATTCCTTCCATTTATGGTCCACATACATGTTGTAAGAAATAAAGCATCCCAGAGAGTAATAAGTCAAGAGATCAATAAATTCACAAGCAGTCTCACTGTAAAACTATCTGTGTCAGCACTCTATTTGCAAAGCACTGCAAGCTCCCCTACTAAAGTCAGCCAGGAACATGTCCCCTTAATGACGAGTCTGATCCAAGAGAGCCCCCCCATCCAAAGGAGCCTGATCTATGAGTGCCTCCCCTTAATGGGTCTGATCCACTAGCCTCTTCCCTTAATGGGTTTATTATTTAAGGTGCTTCTATTAATGAGTCTGGTCCGAGCTATCTCCTTTACTAATATCTGATCCATGAGCCCTTCCTCTAATAAGTCTACTACACTTGTCCCATCCGGTAAGTTTCATGCACTATGCCTCCTTCTAATGGATCCGCTCCATGAGAGACTCTCCTTAACTAAGAACCTGATCCACAAGTGCATACATGCCAACCGAACAACTTCAAAAATGCTGACACAGCCCAAAAAAGCTGACAATTCAAAAAACAACGTACAACTAAAAAATAGTCCTGACTATAGGTTACTGCTTCTATAGAATAAAATAAGTTCAATTCCTTTTTATTACTTTGATTCCAGGATTTTTATTTGACCAGAGTCCTGACTTCCCGAATGCAGCGGTGGGTACTGGGGCCAGTATTACTGGAAGCAGCGCGAATAGTAAGGTCCAGTTCAGTGCTGCAGGTACCGGACTCGGGAGGAGTGGGATGGCAGCTTAGGGGAGACACTGAAGGGGAGTCCACATTCGCCCCCCGCACCCACCATACAACCTCAACCAGTACCCGCCATGGTGCCAGCAAGCCAGCTGGTCCAGACTGCTCCGGTAGCAGCCTGTGGCCAAGTGTTCACAGGCCCAAGCGTCCAGAAGTCATCGGCTACGAGAATCTTGAAGGTCCACAAAAGAGGAACAGCAGCCTTCCACCTGATCTGCTCAGGCTACCAGACAAGCACCTCGGAGGACTGGTAGAGTTAGGAAACCTGCTTTAAAGAAAAGCTCTATGGGTTGATCACCTGGGTGAGAAATTAATGAATGGCATTTATTATGTTTGGCATTAAATTGATCGCCTTTAGGATTTTGGTCTGCAGAGTGGTTTCATAGCAGCTTCTGCGTCTGCTTGGTCAGAATGTCATTGATATAGAAGTTGTCAGAATGATTTGAATGTTCTTCAATGCAGGATGAATAGAGAACTGGTTGGCGGATAGAAAGCAAAGAGTTGGAATAAACGGGTCGTTTTCCGAGTGGCAGGCAGTGACTAGTGGGGTACCGCAAGGATCGGTCCTAGGACCCCAGCTGTTCACAATATATATTAATGATCTGGACGAGGGAATTGGATGTAATATCTCCAAATTTGCAGACGACACAAAGCTGGGTGGGAGGGTATGCAGTGAGGAGGATGTCGTGAAACTCCAGTACGATTTGGACAGGTTGGGTGATTGGGCAGAAACATGGCAAATGCACTATAATGTGGATAAATGTGAGGTTATCCACTTTGGTGGCAAAAACAGGAAGGCAGATTATTATTTGAATGGCAATAAATTGGGAGAAGGGGAAGTGCAAAGAGACCTGGGTGTTCTTGTGCACCAGTCGCTGAAGGTAAGCATGCAGGTGCAGCAGGCGGTTAAGAAGGCAAATGGTATGTTGGCCTTCGTAGCAAGAGGGTTCGAGTACAGGAACAAGGATGTCTTGCTGCAATTGTACAGGGCCTTGGTGAGACCGCACCTTGAGTATTGTGTGCAGTTTTGGTCGCCTTATCTGAGGAAGGACGTTCTTGCCATGGAAGAAGTGCAGCGAAGATTCACCAGACTGATATCTGGGATGGCAGGAATGACGTATGAGGAGTGATTGTGTCGATTGGGCTTATACTCACTGGAGTTTAGAAGATTGAGAGGGGATCTCATCGAAACCTATAAAATTCAGTCAGGCCTGGACAGACTAGATGCAGGAAGGATGTTTCCGATGGCCGGGGAGTCCAGAACCAGGGGTCATAGTCTAAGGATAAGGGGTAAGCCATTTAGGACAGAGATGAGGAGGAATTTCTTCACCCAGAGAGTGGTGAACCTGTGGAATTCTCTGCCACAGAGGGCGGTGGAGGCCAGTTCATTAAATATATTCAAGAAGGAGTTGGATATATTTCTTAAGGCTAAAGGGATCAAGGCATATGGGGAGAAAGCAGGGACCGGGTACTGAATTTGGATGATCAGCCATGATCTCATTGAATGGCGGAGCAGGCTTGAGGGCCGAATGGCCTACTCCTGCTCCTATCTTCTATGTTTCTATGAAGGCGGTGGTAAAGAATGTGACAAGGACTGTTATGCAGCGGGGCTCTTTGTAGCTTCTCAGGGCAGAGTATGTAGAAGCTGAGTAGAATCGCTGAGCTGTGATCTGATCCCTGACATCTCTTGCTGCTCGCTGCTGATGTGCCCTTCCTTTATCTGCTGCTTCCTCTCCTTCCCCTGGGTCTTCCTCGTCTGCTGACAACTGATGGTGTTGCTTTTCCTCCATCCAGAAGCAAGAAGCAAGGATGGTTCCCATAATAAGAGACACCTAACTAAAGGATTGGAAGGCAATAAGTGTATAAATTGCTATCTGGAAGCTGGAAACACTCCTGGCAATCCAGACAGCAAAATATGCTGTGATCCAGCGATCTGCAGCTGAGAGCCGCCTTTTATACTGCTTCAGGAATTCAGACACCAATCCCGCTAGATTTTGCTGGCGTGTTCGAGAGTGGGGACTGAAGAGGGATTTCCCATTTTCCCCACTAAAATTGGCTTTTTTCTGGGTTTTTTGCATCTCCCAAGAGATTCCGTGACTGCTGCTGGGTGAGGGGTATTGAGGTTCACAATGCTCGTTTGCATTATGACCAAGGCTCGGTGCACCAGCTGGTTTTTTCCTATCCGTCATTTTTCTGATTGTATGCAACATGGCAGACACACTGGATTCTGTGATTTCGTTTTATTAAAATTCTAGGTGAGAGTTTTTTTTCCGCTTTACACAGAATCATATAAACTTACAGCATAGAGGGAGGCCATTCAGCCCGTCGTGCCTGTGCTGGCTCTTTGAAAGAGCTTAGTCCCACATCCCTGCTTTTTGTCCGTAACCTTGTAAGTTCCCCATCCTCAAGTACCTGTCCAACTCCCTTTTAAAATTACTTATGGAATCAGCTTCCGCCACCTTTTCAGGTAGAGCGTTCCAGAGCTCGACAACTCTGAGTAAATAAATTTCTCCTCATCTCCCCTCTAGATTTTTTGCCACTACTTTTGAATCTGTGACATCTAGTTATTGACTCACTCAGCAGGGGCAATACTGTTTCCCTATTTACTCTATCAAAATCTCTCATCATCTTGAAAATCTCCATTAGGTCACCTCTTAACCTTCTCTGTTCCAAGGAGAACAGTCCTAACTTTTCCAACCTCTCCTTTACATTATGTAAAGTTACAGCCAATTGATTTCACCTGAAACGTTACCATATCTGTTCTCTCCACAGATGTTGACTAGCCAGTTAAGTGGTTCCAGCATTTTCTGTTTTTGTTTCAGATTTCCAGCATCTGCAATTGTTTTGCTTTTTGTACAGCCAGTTGAGTTGCTCACCTCTGGACTGAGAAGTCCAATGCTTGTAAATGTTGATGTCCTCCCCATCCCAGCTGAAAACAGATTGCTTGCTACAGGTTCTTGGTCAGTAGGTTTGAATGCAGCAAGTAAGGTCACTTCATAAAATTCCTGAATATCTATAAAAAGAAAAACAGAAAATATAAATCATAAAGAACAATTTAAAAAATCTTAAAGTCCAATGATCCAACTTGAAGCTCTTTCTTAAACCCCTTCCTGTTACGTCCGTGTAATAATAAGAAAAGGACTGCAGAGAACGGTACAACAGGTGTTTACTCAACGTGGTTCAAACTGCAAATGAAACAACAGATTACTACTCAGCGTTATATACAGGTGTGGTGTGGAGATGCCGGAGTTGGACTGGGGTGGACAAATGTAAGAAGTCACACAACACCAGGTTATAGTCCAACAGCTTTATTTGAAATCACAAGCTTTCGGAGCGCTGCTCCTTCTTCAGGTGAAGTGGAGAATTGCATAAAGACACAGCTGATATACTCAGAGAATCATGTCAGATGTTTACAGGTAACCTTTCCAACTGCCATTTATCACACCTCGGCAGAGAGATAATCACAGCAGTCAAAGGTGTGAATGGTGTCCAAACAGGTCAGTCAGGGAAACATTACATCAAAGAACAATGAGGTGGGGTCACAAGGGGTCAAATAGTGCAGATGCTGGGGTCTGTATGAAAAACAAAAAAACAGACAAAAAACATTTTTTTTGGCTGGAAATCACAGCGGGTCCGGCCGCATCTGTGTAGAGAGAACAAGCCAATGTCGACTCGAGTCTGGATGACCCTGCATCAGGTGGGGTTACCTGTAGCGTGACATGAACCCAAGATCTCGGTTGAGGCCGTCCTCATGGGTGCGGAACTTGGCTATCAGTTTCTGCTCGACGATTTTGCGTTGTCGTGTGTCTTGAAGGCCACCTTGGAGAATGCTTACCCGAAGATCGGAGGCTGAATGTCCTTGACTGCTGAAGTGTTCCCCGACTGGGAGGGAACACTCCTGCCTGGTGATTGTTGCGCGGTGTCCGTTCATCCGTTGTCGCAGTGTCTGCATGGTCTCGCCGATGTACCATGCTCCGGGGCATCCTTTCCTGCAACGTATGAGGTAGACAACGTTGGCCGAGTCACATGAGTATGTACCATGTACCTGGTGGGTGGTGTCCTCACGTGTGATGATGGTATCTGTGTTGATGATCTGGCATGTCTTGCAGAGGTTGCTGTGGCAGGGTTGTGTGGTGTCGTGGTCGCTGTTCTCCTGAAAGCTGGGTAATTTGCTGCGAACGATGGTCTGTTTGAGGTTAGGTGGCTGTTTGAAGGCGAGTAGTGGAGGCGTGGGGATGGCCTTAGCGAGGTGTTCGTCGTCATCGATGACATGTTGAAGGCTCCCAGTCGGGGAACACTTCAGCAGTCAAGGTCATTCAGCCTCCGATCTTCGGGTAAGCATTCTCCAAGGCGGCCTTCGAGACACACGACAACACAAAATCGTCGAGCAGAAACTGATAGCCAAGTTCCGCACCCATGAGGACGGCCTCAACCGAGATCTTGGGTTCATGTCACGCTACATGTAACC
This sequence comes from Somniosus microcephalus, assembly GCF_052327205.1. Classification (NCBI taxonomy): domain Eukaryota; kingdom Metazoa; phylum Chordata; class Chondrichthyes; order Squaliformes; family Somniosidae; genus Somniosus; species Somniosus microcephalus. The sequence continues at coordinate 401,262,057 of NC_140987.1, forward strand.
CCACCTGATGCAGGGTCATCCAGACTCGAGTCGACATTGGCTTGTTCTCTCTACACAGATGCGGCCGGACCTGCTGTGATTTCCAGCCAAAAAAAAATGTTTTTTGTCTGTTTTTTTGTTTTTCATACAGACCCCAGCATCTGCAATATTTGACCCCTTGTGACCCCACCTCATTGTTCTTTGATGTAATGTTTCCCTGACTGACCTGTTTGGACACCATTCACACCTTTGACTGCTGTGATTATCTCTCTGCCGAGGTGTGATAAATGGCAGTTGGAAAGGTTACCTGTAAACATCTGACATGATTCTCTGAGTATATCAGCTGTGTCTTTATGCAATTCTCCACTTCACCTGAAGAAGGAGCAGCGCTCCGAAAGCTTGTGATTTCAAATAAAGCTGTTGGACTATAACCTGGTGTTGTGTGACTTCTTACATTTGTCCACCCCAGTCCAACTCCGGCATCTCCACACCATGGCTACTATCGACACCACAAACTGCCGGCTCAAAGTGGAGAGGATCTCCAAGAAGATCGCGCATATCGACACAGACATCAAGTTTCTACAGAGATGCAAGAAAGCAGACTAGATCCCAAAAGGACTACAGATCACTAACCCTCTCAAGTCGACCTACAACACAGACTACGCTGAGAGACTCTGCCGTCGTACCTCTCGCACACTCCTCAACCATCTCGTACACCAGCTCTATAGCAGACGCCGCAACCTCGAAACCGAGATGGAGTCCATGTTCTCAGCCTGTGCTCAGGACGCAGCAGACCAGCTACGAGACACCGCCAAACAAACAAGGCAACGGAACTACGCTACCTACATGCACACCAAGAACAGGAAGCTTGAGAAACTTGGCATCACCAGCAGCAGCAACCAAGCCTCCCCCGGTACCACGGTTGAAACCACAGGGAAATCCATCGTCAACCTGTCCGACCACACCCTTCAACCAGACGAAATTGAAGTACTCAGCCGAGGGCTCAATTTCTGCCCCACCACTAAAATGGACCCCATCGGTCTCACAGCAGACACAGAGGAATTCATCAGGAGAATGAGGCTCCGGGAATTCTTCCACAAATCCCAAGATGTCAGCAGCGAACCCAATGAGGCAATCAATGATCCGGAACAGCAGACAGAGGGATCCGCAGTGCAGCAACCGAAGAAGAAAGAGTCAAATTGGACCCCTCCGGAGGGTCGCTGCCCTAAGCTTGACATGTATGCTCAAGCTGTCAGGAGATGCATCAACGCCAGATTCATCAGCCGCACTCACAAGACAGTCCAGAATGTCACCCGAGCACAACGCAACGCCATCCACGCTCTCAAGACCAACCGCAACATCGTCATCAAACCAGCAAACAAAGGAGGTGCCATCGTCATACAGAACAGAACGGACTATTGCAAAGAAGTATACCGACAACTGGACGACCAGGAACACTACAGACAGTTACCCGCAGATCCGACCAAAGAACACACCCGCCAACTCAACAGACTGATCAAAACCTTCGATCCAGACCTTCAAAGCATCCTACATGCTCTCATCCCACGTACTCCCCGCGTGGGAGACTTCTACTGCCTCCCAAAGATACACAAAGCCAACACACCTGGACGTCCTATCGCATCAGGCAACGGAACCCTGTGTGAGAAGCTCTCTGGATATGTCGAGGGCATCCTGAAACCCATCGTACAGGGAACCCCCAGCTTCTGTCGCGACACTACAGACTTCTTACAGAAGCTCAGCACCCACGGACCAGTTGAACCAGGAACACTCCTCGCCACGATGGACGTCTCGGCACTCTACACCAGTATCCCCCACGATGACGGCATCGCTGCGACAGCCTCAGTACTCAACACCAACAACAGCCAATCTCCAGACGCCATCCTACAACTCATCCGCTTCATCCTTGACCACAATGTCTTCACCTTCGACAACCAGTTCTTTACCCAAACACACGGAATAGCCATGGGGACCAAATTCGCACCCCAATACGCAAACATCTTCATGCACAAGTTCGAGCAAGACTTCTTCGCTGCACAGGATCTCCAACCAACGCTATACACCAGATACATCGACGACATTTTCTTCCTATGGACCCACGGCGAAGAATCACTGAAAAGACTACACGATAACATCAACAAGTTCCATCCCACCATCAAACTCACCATGGACTACTCCTCAGAATCAGTCTCATTCCTGGACACACGAATCTCCATCAAAGACGGACACCTCAGCACTTCACTCTACCGCAAGCCCACAGACAACCTCACGATGCTTCACTTCTCCAGCTTCCACCCTAACCACGTTAAAGAAGCCATCCCCTATGGACAAGCCCTGCGAATACACAGGATCTGCTCAGACGAGGAGGAACGCGATGGACACCTACAGACACTGAAAGACGCCCTTGTAAGAACGGGATATGACGCTCGACTCGTCGATCAACAGTTCCGACGGGCCACAGCGAAAAATCGCATAGACCTCCTCAGAAGACAAACACGGGACACAACCAACAGAGTACCCTTCGTCGTCCAGTACTTCCCCGGAGCGGAGAAACTACGCCATGTTCTTCGCAGCCTTCAACATGTCATCGATGACGACGAACACCTCGCTAAGGCCATCCCCACGCCTCCACTACTCGCTTTCAAACAGCCGCCTAACCTCAAACAGACCATCGTTCGCAGCAAATTACCCAGCTTTCAGGAGAACAGCGACCACGACACCACACAACCCTGCCACAGCAACCTCTGCAAGACATGCCAGATCATCAACACAGATACCATCATCACACGTGAGGACACCACCCACCAGGTACATGGTACATACTCATGTGACTCGGCCAACGTTGTCTACCTCATACGTTGCAGGAAAGGATGCCCCGGAGCATGGTACATCGGCGAGACCATGCAGACACTGCGACAACGGATGAACGGACACCGCGCAACAATCACCAGGCAGGAGTGTTCCCTCCCAGTCGGGGAACACTTCAGCAGTCAAGGACATTCAGCCTCCGATCTTCGGGTAAGCATTCTCCAAGGTGGCCTTCGAGACACACGACAACGCAAAATCGTCGAGCAGAAACTGATAGCCAAGTTCCGCACCCATGAGGACGGCCTCAACCGAGATCTTGGGTTCATGTCACGCTACATGTAACCCCACCTGATGCAGGGTCATCCAGACTTGAGTCGACATTGGCTTGTTCTCTCTACACAGATGCGGCCGGACCTGCTGTGATTTCCAGCCAAAAAAAATGTTTTTTGTCTGTTTTTTTGTTTTTCATACAGACCCCAGCATCTGCAATATTTGACCCCTTGTGACCCCACCTCATTGTTTTTTGATGTAATGTTTCCCTGACTGACCTGTTTGGACACCATTCACACCTTTGACTGCTGTGATTATCTCTCTGCCGAGGTGTGATAAATGGCAGTTGGTAAGGTTACCTGTAAACATCTGACATGATTCTCTGACTATATCAGCTGTGTCTTTATGCAATTCTCCACTTCACCTGAAGAAGGAGCAGCGCTCCGAAAGCTTGTGATTTCAAATAAAGCTGTTGGACTATAACCTGGTGTTGTGTGACTTCTTACATATACAGGTGTGGTCACTGCCGGTACTACAGTATACATGAGCTGTAGAAAGTAGTTCCCCCCTTAAAGGTACACACATTACAATTCCTCCCCTTTTAGATTAACAGTATCATAACACTCATTTAACAATTAAATATCAAACTAATTACAATTAACACTTTTAACATGCAACATTAGCTGAAAATAGTCTATTATAAATTCAGTCTTTGGTGAGGCTTCCTGAACCTTTCTGGATAGCACCTTTCCCGAGTGTTTTGCTCTTGGTGTGGAGGCGATTCTGGCCCCCTGTCGTCGGTTGCTTCATCAGCTTCCGATGCTACTGTTTCTGGGGTAGATGCTACCTGTACGTCGGGTTCATCACCAGGTACGTATGGGCGAGGCATGGGGTTGACTCGTTCCTGTGACTCTAGGATCTGGTCAGCATGGTGTCTCACGATGCTCTCCCCAACGTCCACTGTGTACATTAGTGGCCCCTGCCGTGTGCATATCGTTCCTGGTTGCCATTTCTCTGTTCGGTAGTCGCGGGCCAAGACTGGTTGCCCTACATTGAAGCTCCTTATCGGCTTCTCATTGATGTGTTGGAATTGCTTACTCTCAACATCTCTTCGTACATTTGGTCTGAGCAAATCCAGACGAGATCTCAACCTTCAGTTAAAGAACATCATGGCCGGGGTCTGGTTGGTGACTGCATGTGTCGCATTTCTGTAGGCTAACAGGAAATTGTCCACCTTATGCTGCAGTGGAATGTCGTCATCGCACATGGCCTTTACTGCTTTTTTAAAGGTTTGTACGAACCTCTCAGCTAATCCATTTGTGGCTGGATGATACAGGGCGGATGTGTAATGCCTTACCCCATTACTTTTCATAAATCTTTGAAACTCTTTGGACACAAACTGTGGTCCGTTATCAGAGCAAATCTGCTCTGGCAAGCCGTTCCTGGCAAAAATGGTCCGTAGGACTGCAATAGTTTTCTCCGTGGTGGTGGAGGACATTTTGATCACCTCAGGCCATTTCGAGTGCGCATCCACGGCTATTAAAAACATTGAGTCCATGAATGGACCAGCAAAATCAATATGCACCCGTTGCCATGGAGATGAGAGCCACTCCCATGGGTGTAGAGGGGCATGTGGTGGTGCATTTTGGACCTTCTGGCATCCTGAGCAGCTCTTTGTCAGGTCCTCGGTTTGCTGATCGATCCCCGGCCACCACACATAAGCCCTAGCAAGGCTTTTCATTTTCACCCCTCCCAGATGACCTTCGTGAAGCTCATTGAGCACTCTCTCCCTTAACTTGGGTGGAATTACCACTCGGGATCCACACATCAAGGTCCCCTGGCATACTGACAGCTGTTCTCTTCTGGATGAGAATGCTGGCAACAGTGAGTCGCCATGTGCTGGCCATCCCTTCACCGTCAAATCATATACCCGAGACAGTGTCGGGTCATTTCGGGTCTCCTTCTCTATACCAGCGTTAGTTACTGGCAAGCATTCAATTATAGTCGAATGAAATATTTCGACAGGATCCACTGCTGGTGCTTCCTCCGCAGTAGGCAGTGGCAGGCGTGATAGCCCATCAGCGTTTCCATGCTGTTTCGTGCCCTTATACTCGATTTCATATTGGTGCGCCCCTAGAAAAAGGGACCATCTTCGTAGCCGTTGCGCAGTCATCACCGGAACGCCCTTCTTTGGATTAAAGATGGAGACAAGTGGTTGGTGGTCAGTCAGCAAGGTGAACTTCTGCCCGTGCAGATAGTGATTGAACTTTTTCACTCCCCACACTAGGCTGAGGGCCTCCCTGTCAATCTGGGCGTAGTTACGCTCGGCTGAGGTTAGTGACTGAGATGCAAAGGCGACTGGCCTCTCCGAGCCGTCCGGGAATTTGTGCGACAGCACCGCTCCAATGCCATAGGGTGATGCATCACACGCCAACCGAATTGGTAGTGCTGGGTTGAAATGAGCCAACACCTCTTTTGATGTGATCAATGCTTTGCTCTTCTGGAAAGCTCGTTTACATTCGTCACTCCACTTCCATGGTACCCCCGTTTGCAGTAAGGTGTTCAGTGGGTGTAGTACGGTAGACAAATTCGGCAAGAACTTATGGTAGTAGTTCACCAGCCCGAGGAACGACCTCAGTTGTGACACATTTTCCGGTGCTGGAGCCTTGACTACTACCTCAATCTTTTCAGGGGACTTATGTAACCCCTCTTTATCAATAACGTGGCCACAGTATGAGATCTGCTTCTGGAAAAACTCGCATTTGTGGCGATTAGCTCGGAGCCCATATTCCTTCAATCTAGTGAGCACCTGCTCCAGGTTGGCGAGGTGATCACTGTCATTTTCGCCCGTGACCAGGATGTCGTCCAAATTACACTGGGTCCCTGGAATCCCTTGCAGGATTTGTTCCATTGCCCTTTGCCAAATAGCCAGAGCTGATGCTACCCCGAACACCAGCCGGTTGTATTGGTAGAGACCTTTATGAGTGTTGATCGTGAGGTACTGTTTCGAGGCTTCTTCTACCTCCATTTGCAGGTACGCCTGGGCCAGATCAATCTTAGTGAAGCGTTTCCTTCCAGATAGCGAGGCGAAAATATCTTCAATCCGCGGAAGCGGATATTGTACAGTGTGAAGGACTGGGTTCACTGTCACCTTAAAGTCCCCACAGATGCGAACCTTCTTTGGTTCCCCAGGCGTATTACTCAATGACCTCTTCATTACAGGAACGATGGGTAGCCCACTCGCTCCAGTCCACTTTGGACAGTACTCCTGAACGTTCCAAACCTTCGAGCTCTGCTTCGACGGCTGGGCGGATCGCATAAGGTACCGGTCTGGCCTTAAAAAACTTTGGGCTTGCCTTTTCCTCTATTTTGATCGTCGCTGTTATGCCTTTTAGTGTTCCGAGTCCCTGCTGGAACACTTCTTGTGCGTCAGTTAGCATTTTTGACAGTCGTCCAGGTGTGACGTCGTCATCCTTTTTGGCATCTACAGTCAGTGCTGGTATGGAATACCAATCTAGCTGTATCTTCCGGATCCATTCACGTCCTAGTAGTGGTGGTCCTCCATCTGGCAATACATATAGGTCAATTTTTGGTGTTTCCTTGCCGTTATATATAATGTTCACCCTTATTTTTCCTTTGGGGTAGACCTTTTGCCCCGTGTACATCTTCAAGACAATCTTTGTATCTCTCAAGGGTATATGTGAGAATAGCCGCTTGTAGTCCCTTCGGTTTATGACTGTTAGGGCTGATCCTGTGTCCAATTCCATTTTCACTTGGACTCCTGCTATCTTGAGCGTGACCCAGATAGTTTGGTGATCCTATGTTTTGATCACATTATGTAGTTTCAGACAACCCAGCTCCTTGCTTCCGGAGTCTGTATCACTCTTCTGTTCGTCTGAACTACTCTCCGTCACCTTATGTACCTTCTTGTACTTCTCCTGTGGAGATTTCTTGCTGCTGGTTTTCTTTCCCGACCTGCAGACTCTTGCTATGTGTCCTACTTTTCTACACTGTCTGCACACTTTGTCCTTGAACCAGCAATCATTATGGTCGTGTGTTGTTCTGCCGCAGCGATAGCACTTCACTACTCCGTATGACATTTCATTTGTGCCATATTCTTGCGGTCTCCGTTGTATCTCTGCAGCGCCCCGTGCTGCTGCTTCGTGTGATACTGCAATGCTGAAAGCCTTGTCCAGCGTAAGATCCTTTTCTGATAGAAGCCGTTTCTGGGTTCCTTCACTTTGAAGCCCACACACAAACTTGTCCCTTAAAGTATCTGCTAGTCCCGTTCCAAACTGGCAGTGTTTCGATAGCTTGCGCAGTTCCGTTAAATGCTCAGCATTACTTTCATCTTTATGCTGGTTCCTTTTGTGAAACTTAAATCTTTCTGCTATCAGCAGCGGTGTGGGTTTAAGTGGTCCTGTAGGATTGACACTATGTTTTCAAAATCCTTTTCTACTGGCTTCTCTGGGGTTACTAGGTTTCGTAGTAAGCCATACATTTTTGCACCCATTGAATTCAACAATACCAGCGCTTTCTTGCCATCTGGCACTTCATTCGCCTTGCAGTATAGTTCTATGCGTTCGACATATGTCGTCCAATCTTCGACTTCATTGTCGAACGCTGTGATATTGCCACTCTTCGGCATTATTGGGTGTGGTTAGACTGGCTTAAAATGGCGTCTCCCGCGCTTTCCTTTCTTCCCGCTGCGGCTTAAAATGGCGTCGCCCACGCTTTCCTTTCTTCCCCACTGCGGCTTAAAATGGCGTCTCCCGTGCTGCTGCCAACGCCGCTCTCGGCGATCCTCGTGGCAAATGGTGACGCCCTGTGGGTTTCGTGCGCTGCTGCCAATGCCGCTCTCTGCGGTCCTCATGGCAATGGCAGCGCCTTGCGTTTTCCTGCGCGCCTCTCTCCCCCGTTGACGCTGCTCGGCCCTTGACCACCGGCTGCGCTCTGCTCTCTCTCGCCTCTCTCCCCCGTTGACGCCGCTCTGTCCAGAACACCGGCTGTGCCCTGTGCGCTCTGCCCTCTCTCTCTCCCCCGTCGACGCTGCTCGGCCTTTTTCTGTGCCGCTCGGTCGGGCTCTAGCCCGTCGCTGTCCGGGAAGGGTCTGCGCAGTACCTGTTGCCAGCCCGTTTCGCTGGACCACCGTGACTGGAAAGCCAAGCCTGGCTCTCGACAGCCTCCCCTGCGATGCTCAAATCTCCGCTGGATGACTGGGCGGTTGCCCGTGGTCGATGCCCGTGCTTCTGGACTCGACCTTCTTCCACTGTTCTCCAGGAGCGAATCCCTGGGAGGTGATGCAGAGTTGCAGGTAGGTTCGAACTTGCTCGTTGCCACTGTTACGTCCGTGTAATAATAAGAAAAGGACTGCAGAGAACGGTACAACAGGTGTTTACTCAACGTTGTTGAAACTGCAACTGAAACAACAGATTACTACTCAGCGTTATATACAGGTGTGGTCACTGCCGGTACTACAGTATACATGAGCTGTAGAAAGTAGTTCCCCCCTTAAAGGTACATACATTACACTTCGTGTTGGACTCGCACTAAAACTACATTCCACCAGTCAGTGTAACTCCTCCCAAACTAACTCAACTTTCCTCAGTGCACACTTATTACGTATTCATGGTGGACTCCCAGTGTTATTAACATCCCCCATGGGCCGGCAAAAAATAGCGAAAGGAAGGCGGCTGCCACTCTTTCGCCAGCTGGTGGCGGGTCCCGTGGCATCCTCCATTTTTCCAGGCCCAGTAGCACTGGGTCCTAAGCTCGCCATGTAAACCCAGCATGCAGCAGACTCACAGAGACACTGTCAGTACCTCTTAAAGGGATACACACATCTTTCAGGTAAGTTTGCATTTAAGCTTTTGCACTGTTTTTTTTTTGATTTACTGAAGTAGTGGCTTGCTGCAATAAATGTTAAAAGTTTTTTTTAAGTGTGTAGGGAATGATGCTGGAAGCTTGCAAGGCCTCAGATGGTAAAGGAAGGCCTCTGAGAAGACAGAAAATTCTATAAATACTCAGCAGGTCAGGTAACATCCATGGAGAGAGAAACAGAGTTCATGGGCAGGATTTTCATTGGGCTGTGGAGGCGGGATTGGAGGCATGTAGGGGGTTAAAATCTCGAAATTGGGGGGTACGAACCCATCCTGCCCCCATGCCAGTTTCAAAGGAGGCGGATACCCGACCTGTGCTGGGACCCGCCTCCCCGAGGCGGGAAGGGGATTAGTGCCAATTAACTGCCTGTTAACAGGTAGTTAACAGGCAGTTTTTAGCCTAATCCCTATTTTTATTGCTGAAATGTGGGATTCCCGAGGGCTCCAAACCACACCAAGTTAGCGAGGCGGACCGTCGGGCTGAAGGGCTTGGAGGGTTCGAGATGTCCGGTGTTCAGGTGAGTGATGGGTGCATGAGTGCAGAGGTAAGTGTGTTTGGACTGTGTAAAGTGTTTAAAGAAGCTTAATTACCTTTACTTACAGCCTTCTTTCCTTCAGGTCTCGGGAGTCCCTCATCTCACCGGCACAGAAAGCAGAATGGCCGCGAGCTGCCAAAAGTTGCAGCATTGAGCTTTCTGTTCTGGAGAGATCTCTAAATCAGCCTGAGAGGAAGGAATTAACTTGGAGTACAGATTGTCAGTGTTTGACAGCTTCAAAGAGCTGTCAAACGCTGATATTTCATCTGTCAAAAGCTCTTGACAGATGAAATGTCAATCTGTGACGTCACCTGTTGCCAGGTGGCCCTTGTTGTGTATGTACCTTTAAGAGAAGAACTGATTCTATACTGCAGTACCGGCAGTGACCACCCCTGTATATAAAGCCATAGCAGGCTTCTGTATGTCAGTCTTGAGTTCCCCTCTGTTCAGTAAATACCGGTTTTATTGTTCTCCTGCAGTCCGAGTATTATTGATCCTCGGACACTACACTGGCGACGGGCAGGTTCGAACTCACCTGCAGTACTGCATCACCTCACGGGGATCTTGTCCCTGAAGAGAAGCTTCTTGGAGGTCGAAGTCAGAACGGCGGGCGTCGACCGCGGGCAACCGCCCAGGGATCCATCGGAGAGTTGCAGGGGAGGCTGTGGAGAGCTGGGCCTGGCTCCCCAGTCGAGGTGTTCCAGCAAGTCGTGCTGGTAGCAGGTAGTGCGCTGACCCTTCCGGACTGCGGCGGGCTCGGGTTCGATCGAGCGGCTCTGCAAAGGGGCCGTGCAGCGTCGTCGGGAGGAAGAGAGAGAGAGAGGGTGGCGTGCACAGGGCACGGTCGGTGCTCAAGAACCGGGCAGCATGGAGAGGATAGGACGAGGGGAAGGAAAAGTGATACGCGCTGAAGCCGCGGGTCGCCGCCATTACCCTGTAGAACGCTAGGAGCAGCGTGGCAGCAAGGGGAAGAAGGAAAAGCGCGGGAGGCGCCATTTTATTCCATTGGGGAAGGAAAAGCGCGGGAGGCGCCATTTTATTCCATTGGGGAAGAAGAAAAAGCGCGGGAGGCGCCATTTTAAATCACTCAAGATGCCGAAGAGTGGCAGTATCACTGCTTTCGACAACGAGGTAGAAGACTGGACTACGTATGTGGAAAGAATTGAAGTGTACTGCGAGGCAAATGAGGTGGCCGATGGAAAGAAGGTGTCGGTATTACTAAATTTGATGGGCGCGAGAACGTACGGCCTATTGCGGAATTTAATTACCCCAGCTAAACCAATGGAGAAAAGTTTTGAAGAAATTGTTAATATCTTACAGGAACATCTAAACCCTACACTGCTGCTGATAGCAGAAAGATTCAAGTTCCATAAAAGAAACCAGCACAAAGATGAGAGCAATGCTGACTATCTTACGGAACTACGCAAGTTATCGAAGCACTGCCAGTTCGGAGCAGGACTGGCAGACACCTTACGGGATAAGTTTGTCTGCGGGCTCCAGAGTGAAGGAACCCAAAAACGACTACTTTCGGAAAAGGACCTGACGCTATAACAGGCTTTCAGCGTGGCAGTATCCTACGAAGCAGCAGCACGGGGAGCTGTGGAAATACAACAGAAACCACAAGAATACAGCGCTAACGAAATGGCGTATGGAGCAGAAAAGTGCTATCGCTGCGGCAGAACAACCCATGATCAGAAGGACTGCTGGTTTAAGGACAAAGTATGCAGGCAATGCGGGAAAATGGGACATATAGCAAGAGTCTGCAGGTCGGGAAAGAAAACCAACACTACAAGAACTACTAAGGAAAAGTACAAGAAAGTAAAAAAAATGACAGACAGTAGTTCGGAAGATCAGGAGAGTGATAATGACTCCGGGAGCAGGAGACTAAGTTGTCTAAAGTTACACAACGTGATCGCAAAGGAGGATCACTGAACCATTTGGGTCACCCTCATGATAGCAGGGTCCCAAGTAAAGATGGAATTGGATACAGGATCAGCCCTAACTGTCATGAATCGACGAGACTATGAGCGGCTATTCCCACACATACCCTTGAAGGACACGTCCATTGTATTGAAGACATACATGGGGCAAAAAAGTCTACCCCAGAGGAAAAATAAGGGTGCCAGTTGAATACAACGGCAAGGAAACACAGAAACTGTATCTATATATAGTACCAGATGGAGGACCACCATTATTGGGACGTGAATGGATCCGAAAAATACAATTGGATTGGCATTCCATTCAGGCGCTAACTGTGACCGATAAAAAGGATGATGACGTCACACCTGGACGACTGTCAAAGATTCTAACTGACGCGAAAGAGGTGTTCCAACAAGGACTTGGGACTCTAAAAGGAGTAACGGCAACGATAAAAATCGAAGATAACGCAAACCCAAAATTTTTTAAGGCCAGACCGCTACCTTACGCAATCCGCCCAGCCGTTGAAGCAGAGCTGGAGAGTCTGAAGCGTTCGGGTGTGCTGTCCAAGGTGGACTGGAGCGAGTGGGCAACACCCATCGTTCCTGTAATGAAGAAATCATTGAGCAGCATGCCTGGGGAACCGAAGAAGGTTCGCATCTGTGGGGACTTCAAGGTAACTGTGAACCCAGTCCTGCACACAGTACAATATCCACTTCCACGGATAGAAGATATTTTCGTCTCACTATCTGGAGGGAAATGCTTTACAAAGATTGATCTGGCCCAAGCGTATCTACAAATGGAGCTGGAAGAAGCATCTAGGAAATACCTCACGATAAACACTCACAAAGTCCTTTACCAGTACAATCGACTGGTATTTGGGGTAGCATCAGCCCTGGCTATTTGGCAGAGGGCGATGGAACAAGTCCTGCAAGGGATCCCGGGGACCCAGTGTTATTTGGATGACATCCTGGTTACGGGCGAAAATGACAGTGAACACCTTGCCAACCTGGAGCAGGTGCTCACGAGATTACAGGAATATGGGCTACGAGCCAACGGTCCCAAATGCGAGTTCTTCAGGAGACAAATCTCGTATTGTGGCCACATGATTGATGAGGAAGGGTTGCATAAGTCGCCGGACAAGATTGAGGCTGTAGTCAAGGCTCCAGCACCGGAAAATGTGTCGCAACTGAGGTCGTTCCTCGGGTTGGTGAACTACTACCATAAGTTCTTGCCGAATTTATCTACAATTCTGCACCCACTGAACGCCCTGCTGCAAACTGGAGTAACATGGAAATGGAGTGATGAGTGTAAGTGTGCCTTTCAGAAATGTAAATGCCTAATCACTTCAAAAGAAGTATTGGCCCACTACAATCCAACACTACCGATTCGGTTAGCATGTGATGCGTCTCCCTATGGCATCGGAGCGGTGCTGTCACACAAATTCCTTGACGGTTCAGAGAGGCCAATAGCCTTTGCGTCGCGCTCGTTAACCTCAGCCGAGCGTAACTACGCCCAGATTTACAGGGAGGCCCTCAGCCTGGTGTGGGGGGTGAAGAAGTTCAATCACTATCTGCACGGGCAGAAATTCACCCTACTGACTGATCATCAGCCCCTGGTCTCCATTTTTAACCCAAAGAAGGGCGTTCCAGTGATGACGGCGCAACGGCTGCAAAGATGGTCACTTTTTCTAGGGGCACATCAGTACGGCATAGAGTACAAGGGTACGAAACAGCATGGAAACGCTGATGGGCTGTCGCGCCTACCGTTGCCTACGGTAGAGGAAGCACCTGCAGTGGACCCTGTGGAGATAGTCCATGCAACCATAGTCGAATGTCTACCTGTTACAAACTCAAGTATAGAGAAGGAAACCCGAAATGACCCGACACTCTCTCGGGTCTATGATTTGACGGTGAAGAGATAGCCAGCACATGGCGACTCACTGTTGCCAGCATTCTCGCCAAGGAGAGAACAGCTGTCAGTGTGCCGGGGGACCTTGATGTGTGGATCCCGAGTGGTAATTCCACCCAAGTTGAGAGATAGAGTGCTCAATGAGCTTCATGAGGGTCATCTGGGAGGGGTAAAAATGAAGAGCCTAGCCAGGGCGTTTGTGTGGTGGCCGGGAATCGATAAAGAAATCGAGGATATGACCAAGAGATGCACAGGATGCCAGAAGGTCCAAAACGCTCCACCACAGGCCCCGCTACATCCATGGGAGTGGCCCTCATCTCCATGGCAACGGGTACACATTGATTTTGCTGGTCCATTTATGGACTCAATGTTCCTAATCGCTGTGGACGCCCATTCGAAATGGCCAGAGGTCATCAAAATGTCCTCCACCACCACGGAGAAAACTATTGCAGTCCTACGGACCATCTTCGCCAGGAATGGCTTGCCAGAACAGATTTGCTCCGACAATGGGCCACAGTTTGTGTCAGAGGATTTCCGGAGGTTTCTGAGGAATAATGGGGTGAAGCATTACACATCTGCCCCACATCATCCAGCCACAAATGGATTGGTTGAGAGGTTTGTTCAGGCCTTTAAAAAGGCAATAAAGGCAATGCATAATGACGACACACCACTACAACACAAGGTGGATAATTTCTGTTTGCTTACCGGAATGCGACACATGCAGTCACCAACCAAGCTCCAGCCATAATGTTCTTCAACTGAAGGCTAAGATGTCGCCTGGATTTGCTCAAACCAAACATAAGACGAGATGTTGAGGATAAGCAATTCCAGCACATAAATGAGAAGCCAACCAGGATCTTCAAGATAGGGCAACCAGTCTTGGCCCACGACTACTGAACAGAAAAATGGCAGCCAGGAACAATATGCACACAGCAGGGACCACTAATGTACACAGTGGACGTTGGAGAGAGCATCGTGAGACGCCATGCTGACCAGATTCTAGAGTCACAGGAACAAGCCAAACCCATACCACGAGCAGGGGCACCTGGTAATGAACCCGAAGTACAGATTGCGTCTACCTCAGAAGCAGTGGTATTGGAAGCTGACGAACCAACCAATGACAATGGATCAGAATCAACTCCGCTGCAAGAACAGGATACTCGAGAAAGGCGCTATCCAGTCAGGATCAGGAAGCCTCCTCAAAGACTGAACTTATAAATGATTATTTCAGTTGATGTATATAGTACAGAGAAAATTGTAATTGTAATTAGTTATTATTTAGTTGTTAAATGAATGTTATGTACTGTTTATCTAAAAGGGGAGGAATTGTTGTGTATGTACGTTTAAGAGAACTGATTCTATACTGCAGTACCGGCAATGACCACCCCTGTATATAAAGCCATAGCAGGCTTCTGTACGTCAGTCTTGAGTTCCCCTTTGTTCAGTAAATACCTGTTTTATTGTTCTCCTGCAGTCCGAGTATTATTGATACCTGGACACTACAGCCCTTAATTGGCCTGCTGAGCCCGCTGGGCGGGCTCAACAAGGTCAATCAAGTGAAAATCGCGTGGGTTGGCCACAACTCGATGGAGGCGGGACTACAACTCCGAAAGTTGTAGTCCCACCTCCTACATGCCTCCAGTATCAAAATCCAGCCCCATGTCTCAGTTCAAAATGCTGGCTGACCTGCTGAGTATTTCCAGCATTTTATGCTGTCATTTCAGATTTACAGCATCTGCTCGCAGAGGGAAGAGGAAGATGCAGAAAAGGAAGAAACAGAAGAGGAAGACGCCGAAGAGGAGGAAACAGAAGAGGAGGAAGCAACCCAGACAGCCCCTTTCTGGCCAGGATATCCGGGATGGAATCATCCCCCTGCGGTACCAGTGATCACAACCCCAATTCCTCTTTCAACATGTGTCCCACACCTCACCTTCTCTCTGTTACTGACCATCACAGCGTCCTCTAGGCCACAATGCTGAAATAAAGGTCACCACAAAGCAAACCTTCCAATCCAACTTTATACATCTATCCATCCAATATGACATCAAGCTATCAACTCATCACCCTTATGCATTCCCTTAGTGACTGTCTTGTGTGTGCCTTTGCCTATCCTACTGACATCACACAGTGCTACCCCAGTGGCTGCAGCATGGCTGGTGGAAGGCTGCTGACTTTCAGTGGGGACATTGCAAATGTCCTTGCTGGTCGACCTTGAGGAGCTGGTGGCTGGGAGTGTCAAATCAAGTGACGGTATTTCTTCTTCTTCTTCACTCTCCTCTCCCTCTTCTTGGCCAACCACTGGCTGGGCAGGCTGCATTTCTTGGGTGTGTGAAATGAGGAAGGCACATGGGTGGAGTTGTGGTGACGGGGGTGGTGGGGAGGGGAGGGGAGGGGTGGGAAAGCAAGAGGTGCATGGCAGAAGGAGGATAACGTATGAGGATACTGGCACCTTTTATCCTTTCAGCCCCGCCGCTGGCCAAGGGCTCAGCCATGCCCCTGCCAAGAATGGCCAGCACCGTCTCCTACAAGGGGTGAGGTGAGACTAGGAATGGGAAATGTGCCTCATGATTGGTACAGATTGTTGGTAGGTGAGTGATTGGCGGGGGAGGGGGGAGTCATGTATTGAGCAGTGTGTGAGGTTAGTGGAGCAGTTGGTAGGAGACGGCTTTTGAAGATGCTTTCACTGACCTTGACCAGTAGTCTGAGGTCATGGAGAGTCTTTGGACAATGGAGCCAAGTGGTGAGGGCGACACTGCTGGCAGTGACAGCCTCGGTGATGTGGTCCCACATCGTTCTTTCTGGAGAGCCTCCTGGCCCCTGTGGATAGAGAGCCGCTCTTGTGGTGTTGACCCTCTGCACAAAGCTGGAGTGCTGTGTGCAAGACCCTGGGTGCCCCTTTCCTGGCTTGCTGAACCATTTGCGTTAGTGCTGAAGCACTTTTCCCATTTTCTGAGGTTCGGAAGGGAATTCAGCTTTAAGAGTTGAAGACTCCCATTTGGGACTTTTTAATGTTAATTTTTTTTTAAGGCAGTAAGTGCTGAAAACGGCATTTTTTCACTTCATTTTTATCTTTATTAGTTCAGAAGGCATTGCCCTTTTTGTTTCCCACAATGCCTAGCGAACTCTCTTGCCTCACTTCCAGAGGCTCCTGGAAGCTGGAATACTGCTCCTGGACGGGAAATTCGACTCCCATGCCTGCACTAACGCCACCAGGAGGGCGTTACACAGTAAGTTAGCACTGGGCTAAAAATCTTTTGCCCCCAGCGCAAATATTTCTCCGGTAGCGCTTCGTCCATTTTCAGCGCCCCAGTAAAGCAGGAATACACCTCTTAAAAAGAGGTGGCATTAACTGCTGCCAGATTGGCCTGCAATCCTGCTGGAAAGTGGAGAATCTCATCAATGAGCCACAAGGTTGCCTCCAGGTTTTCCAATGCCTCCCTGGTGGTCTGAGTGGAAAAGGTGAGGGCAAGGAGGGACGTTCTGTTTCCCATAAGTGGGAAGAAAATTGGCAAGACCTACATACTGTACTCCAGACCAGAAGAGAGGTAGCAGAGATGGTCAGTTCCAGAAGCATCAACCTGAATTCAATAGAGGAAACACTCTAATAACCTGAGAAGAGCAGCAAGGGTGAGTATGGCTCTCTATTTGTACATTTCTATCAATAACAACTGGCAACAGGCCTTAACACTGACCCCACCCCCCCCCATCCCCTAGCATCCGATCAATTCTCACTCCTGCAACACATCCATCACCACCAATCAAGGGCACACTTTACCACCTCTCATTCTCATGCCAAACACACATTCACCTCTTGCTTGTTGCCTTCACAGCAGCCACTAATAGCATTCTGATAGCAATTTCAGAACCAGGAATTGCTCTCGTAACTCGTTCCTCAGTTCACATTCCAGTCACTTGCTTTCCATTCAACACATCCACATCCTGCTTCTTCCCTCTCTCAGCATATACAATACATGCACAAGCCCTATGCGTGTGGACTATCCTTCTTAGTAGCCACTAGTTAACTCACCTTGTCTTCTGCAGGACAAAACAGTACACAAACACAAAGGAGAGGAATAAGACTGAGGAAGGGCCACCCAACATCATGACCCTCACTCAGATGGAGCATGAAGCTCTGGAAATCAGCGACCCTTCCAAAGCGATGCACATTGATGGCAAGGCTTGACTAAGCAGGGTCTTTGCCTATTACTTGTACCCTTTCATGCACCTAAAAAAAAAATCGCACAGCCAGCTTGACAACATCAAGCTGCATTGTGGTCATCTGCTACTGTCCAGGCTGTCAGTGCCAGGCTAACTCTTCTTGTCCCTTTTCTCTTTCCTCTAGGTTCTTCTCAGCAGCAAAACCCTGAAGAAGACACCTTGGAGGAGAACAATCCTCCTGACGATGCATCATCATGCGTTCCATCCTTCCCAAGCACCAGCACAGAGATTGGCAGTCCAGGTGGGTTAGACAGTGAGTTAGAAGGGTCTGCACTTGGGGACGCATCCAGCACAAGTGAGCAAGAGCTGGTAGTGGCGGTAAGAAGATCCCAGGAGATGGCTCACTGGAGAGCAAGGTCATCTCCCAGCTCTGCTGAACACGGCAGAGGTGTTGACTTAAGGGGCTCAGCCTTCAAAAAGAAACTGCTTGTGTCATATAGGCAAATAAAACAAAAGTAACTCTATGTGTATCTCAGTGTAAAATAATAACCACAGCCCCGCCCATTGCCATGGACTGCGTTCTATGTCACAACTTTTCTCATTTTCTTCCATTGCTCGGGTCTTGGCAGTACTGGAGCAAGTACTCCATCAGCAGATGTTAATATAAGCTCAGCAGTGAGTGTCTCTAATTTCTGATTTTGTAAGAGTGGAGCACCTGCCCAGTTTTCTGATGCTTATTTAATCACTGCATCACTTAACTCACTGTCAACAGACAAATGTTATCCTTATACAAAAGTGTCTACTTTGAAAAGACTGCTTGACATTCTGCCAGTGAAGATCATACATGGCTGAACTAAGTCAGTATGATGGTCTGAAACAAATTTATGCTCCCAAATTCACAAGTAATCATGAATTCAAAATAAAATCAAAGTATATCCTTCCTGCTTAGTAGAAACCAAAAATGTACTTTCTCATTTCCATTCAGCAAAAACTGATTTAATTGTGTTTCCCTAGTTCCTCCAGTTGTGTGGGAATGAATGGCAAGGCAGAGTACAACCCATGAGAGGTTTTCATGAACAAATCCATAATAATGCTCTCATTATTTTCTGAAATTCGAGGTGGAAATGCCTTACAAAATCACAATGCTCTCTGGATGGGTATTAAAAGATGATGTTAGAAGAACAATTTCATAGCAGGCCAAATTACTCTTTTGTGAAGTCATAATTGAGGTGCTGCCTGATACAATATTGCTCTACTCACGTTTTCCTGCTGTGTCTTCCGAAAGGGAACAATGCCAAACAAATGTAAGTGAAGGTGAGAGGTCACAACAATTCCACGCTTGTTCCAGAAGAGGCTTGTTTTCCCGGACATACTGTTGGCTAGTAATTTCGGTCAATAAAAACTCATGATGATTTGCTTAGAAATAAAGCTTGTTAGGTGCAGCATGTACACAGGCAGTGAAAGATAAACACTGTACAGTACTGAAATAGTAAGACAAGTGATTGGGGGAGGAATGCAAAGGGAGTTACTATGGGGTAGCTGTTGGGTCCTTTCCCCAACATGTTATGTCACGACATGTCACCCACCATCTTCGACTCGAAAGGAGAGAGAGAAAACCAGAAGATGAGTTAGGGAGAGAAGCAAAAGAGGAGAGATAAAAGAAAGAAAGAACCTGCATTTATATAACAGTTTAATACCTCAGGACATCCCAAATTGCTTCACAACCAATGAAGTACTTTTGAAATGTAGTCACAGTTGTAATGTAGATGGAGTGAGATGCTGCAACATGGAGACAACAAAGACAGGTAAGGGGAAAGCCATATTCTCTGACTTACAATTTGCAACACCACAGGAGATCTAATAATATATATATTCCGGCCCCATGGATGGGAATTTAGTAGTAGTAATTATATATATATTTTCTACAGTTGCTTTTCTTACCATTTCAGTACTGTACAATGTTTATCTTTCGCTATCTGTGTACGTGGTGCAACTACAAGTTTTATTTATGAGAAAACCAACGTTATTTTTTATCACCTTTTTTCCTCTCACCTTCATCTTTCTTTGCTCCCTCCCCATCTCTCCAACAGATGTCAGTCAGTCTGAACTGCATCCAGAATTTCACATTCTCTGAACCTTGATGCTTAGTTTATTAAATGGGCCCACTGCAATGTACGTGTGGCATACATTTTCTCTTGCTGACTGCTGTCATTTTGCAGAGTAGTGATCCAGTGAAGTACAGGAATTGCATCAGAGGCGAGAATGTTAAAAGGTTTCTCGTTTTGCATTGAACAAAAATTTAACTTTGGACAATCTGTTTACTTCAACAGTAGCCACAACTATCAGCAAAGTCTGGTACCAGCCTGCTGGTTAGAAATAAAAACAACACTTTCATTGTATTTTCAAAGCCCATATTACTTATTTCCATGAGAGACGTACTATGTACAATGAGTTCATTTATTACAGTGTAATACTCCTGTGAAATCGGAGCTCTGTCATCTGGCACCACCTTGTGGACAAAAGATGTGACAGCACATTTTGAAAAAGGGACTGAGAAGCACTCAGCCTAAGTGCTCAAGTACAATGTAGATATTCAGGGAAATACAATATAAAACAACTCCAAATACTGATTCTGTGAAGTACACTAACCCCAAGGTTTACCTGCTGAGAGTATTTACTGTTAAGGTATGAGTCAGTGAGTCAATTATAAATCAGTTTCAAGGGGGTGAATTTTAACTTGACTCACCTGCCGTTAACTGGGGCCGGGGCGGGGTGCAGTTTCCGGCCTCTAAATGGGGTTGGTAGCCTTACTGCCCCGTTAACCCTGTTGATGCGGCCAGTGTCATTTTGAAAGGGGCCTACCACTGCGTGCCCGAAGTGCCATCTGTTTCAGGTGGTAGGCCCATTTCAATATGCAAATCGGGGTCCTAAGACTCCAATTGCTGTATTAGGTTGGAAATTGTTAGAAGTGCACCATTCATGTTCCGATCATTTCTGCAGGCGATAGTGCCAAAGAGGCCCGGCCTGGGCAAGTTTTATATCATTTTTGTGGGGCTAAGAGGAGTAGGAGTGCTCCTTTTGAGCACAACAAAAATAATCTGGGCCACTACCGCCCGGGGGAACCCCGGCCCCCCACTTGCCTTGTTGACGACCGAGGTGGCCTGATATTGGGCAACCTTAATTCGAGCTACATCAAGCTGCCCGTTTGGCACCCTGCATAAATGAGGCTGGTGCCTCTTCACTGTGGGTATGGACTGCACCGGCTGATCGCCCCAAAAAACAAAATCAACCCCAAGGAATGGGAGTTACAATGAATGATACACATTCCTTTTGGGACCTGGGATCAACTGTTAGAATGAGTATCTTCTCTCTTGTCTGCTATAGGGGTTCAACATGAAATCAGCTGTGCCAGTCTCAACTACATCCATAAAGGGGAGGTTGTCAAAACAAAATTGCTGATGCCATCACAGAAAAGGGTATACTTTCCTCCTTTTATAAAGGAAAGATTTGCATTTATATAGCGCCTTTCATGATCACCGGGCGTCTCAAAGCGCTTTACAGCCAATGAAGTACTTTTGAAGTGGAGTCACTGTTGTAATGTGGGAAACGCGGCAGCCAATTTGCACACAGCAAGCTCCCACAAACAGCAACATGATAGTGACCAGATAATATGTTTTTGTTATGTTGGTTGAGGGATAAATATTGGCCAGGACACCAGGGATAACTCCCCTGCTCTTCTTCAAAATAGTGCCACGGGATCTTTTACATTCACCTGAGAGAGCAGACGCGGCCTCGGTTTAACATCTTATCTGAAAGACGGCACCTCTGACAGTGCAGCACTCCCCTGGAGTGTCAGCCTAGCTTTATTATGTGCTCAAGTCCCTGGAGTGGGACTTAAACCCACAACCTTCTGACTCAGAGGCGAGTGTGCTACCAACTGAGCCACAGCCGACACCTAAAATAAGACTTATTTTATGAAGAGGTACTTTTTCCAGAATTCAGATATTTCAAAAATTCCAATTGAAAATGGCAGTGTGTGAACAAAAGAAAATTGAGCAGCCACCTGTAGTAACATTCCGTTCAGGTAAAAATCTCAAATCCAGCTGTGAAGTGCACAAAATCTGTACTTGATGCAGCCGCAAAAATGTAGCAAACATTGATTTCCCCAGAAAACACAATGTTCATGAAAAGGCAGTCCTAGGTTTAAAAGAGAGTTGTGTTCTTCCAGTTTACAGAGATTCTGGCCGGAATTTTACCGTTGCCACGAGGGTGGGATCGGAGGCGGGTCAGCTGTCAAAGTAGAACAGATTGACAGCGGGTAGGGAACCCGCCTCCACGCGAGTCTCCCAGGTGTTGGGTCTGTCAGCGCTGAACAGACCCGACACCAAGCGGCGGGTGAGACAATTTAGATCATTAAAGGCATAGTTAAGAGGCAATTAAGTCTTATTTTACGTTTTCCTTTAGATTTTTAGAGTTCGCCAATGGCTTCCCCGCTGCTCGGGTATCACGTCAGGTAAGGGGGTCGGGTGTTGTGACAGCATGGGATGATTTACTAACTTGACAGCTACAAATGGTCTATAAAAGCTCCCATTTCATAGGTCTTCACTTTCCAAGGTTAGAAGCTGTTGCTTACTGCATTTGGAAGACAGATTGAGCTTTATGCAGGTTGCAAGTGTTTGGATGCAAACTCTCTATCCAGTGTCACCGCATTGGAACAACCTCTCTCACCATTGACAGATCGCTTCTGTCATCTCAACCTCACCTGCCATCTATTCCATCAGCATCAGTGCCCTTGAAAAATATCTCACCTTGGTCCTCAAAATCGAACCATGATCAGCCCCAACACCAGCATCACCCGGCACATCAGCAGCACCAACAACAACACCAACCTTCTCCGCAATCAACTGATGCTGCACAGGACACAGGGCATCAGCACCCGACCACATTGCTGCCCAGGAAGCCAGGGATGGCCTCACCATGGCCAGATTTACTTCATTTGACGCTGTACACCCTGGCTGTCACATGATGTGCCAGGTTAGCACCACCCCACACTGACACCATAAAGCATTCCTACAATGCCCAAGCCATTCCTTTCACACTCATCACCATTGCGGGGGGTACCGTTATATCTCTGCAATCAATAAGCATATGGAGGGAGCCGTGAGAGCCCGGGTGCAGACGTGCACCTTTGTGCAGTGCTGGTCAGTGTTTGCAGCACCTCAATGCTGTGGAAAACTGACAGCACAACTGTCAAAGTAAATTTGGACTTGGCCCCTTTAACAAATGATGTCATCAGACCCACTTCCTTTTAATTGGCCAGGGACCTTGCTGGGCGGGCTTAACAAGCCCAATCAACGTAAAATCACTTGGAGAGTGCGGGCTGCAGCAGGCAGCAGGCTGGAGCAGGCAGCAGGCTGGGACCGCGACACCGACCCCAGCCGCCCCGGACCCACCTCGGTCGGTGAAATCGCGGACTGTTTCTCATGCAGCAGGTTACACTGTACTTATTTTAGTTATTTAATGAATTCAAATCTACAGCAGGAAATGTCATATTTTTACTATTTAACAAGTAATGACTTTGGAATCCTTGAGCCTACATACAAGGTGATTATCTTGGAACAACGAAACAGGAGTATGTCATTTGACTCATCAAGCCTGCTCCACCATGTTGTTAGCCATGGTAACTCTATCTTTCTAATCTCAATTCCTCACCTTTCTTCTAAGAATACACCTTAATACCCTTATTCCTAGGGACGTATCTGCCTTTCTTTTAACCACCTCAATTGTGCTACATCTCTATCCTTCAGGAAATGCAGTGCTTTCTTAAGAACCTTTATACAAATTTTCTGGATTCACTTTTAACCAGATTTGCTCAGATTTTAAGATTCTGGAGAAGTGACTACAATAAGATAAAATATTTCTAGATGTTTTCTTACCTAATACAAAAGTCAGCACCAATATCACTTCCTTTGAGCCTACACATAACCTAGTGCACAAAGTAATCTGGAATAATTTGCCCTGGGTGACCAATAGACCTGGTATTGTCTCTGGGCTTAAACGCAGCATTTTCACTGGCCTGGATTTTGCGGTCAGCAGCAAAGTGATGGCGGTTGCCGCTGACCTCAAAGAAAGCGATCTCTGTGGTGTGGATTTCACCCTGTCCCGACGTTAATTTGATTCCGCCGCCAAGTCTAGGGGCTCTCCAGCGTCCAGCAACAGTGATGTCATCGAGCATACCAAGCAACCGATCACATTGAAGAATTCTCACAGACAGCAAACCAGGAAGTAAAATGCACTGATTATCCTTCACCTTTTAATCATTCTACAGAGAGCAAAATAAAGATTGGGACATACACACGGGATTAAGGTAAAATCTGCACTATCATGAACAAACTTAAACAAAATTATATTAAAAACCATGGAATTTTTATCATAATGGAAAAAATTGCCATTCCACAAATACAGAATTATTTTTTCAGGGCCAGAACAACTGTTCAGCAGTAGTTATGCCTCAGTACGCCAGTAAAAACCCAGTTACACCTCACTGAATAAGGCTTAACTTTTTCGGGGGTTATTAAACAGTGATATTTCGGCGTAAAAGAGAAAGTTCTCGTCAGTTCAGTGATTTCAATTGATTGCCGTCTGTGGGGACTTCAACAGCGCACCTTGTGGAGGAGCAGCGAATGACTGACAGCAACTTCTGGATTTCCTCGTTTAACTGCGTATGTGCGGACGCCACAAGTTGCTGTCAGTTTCACAGCTGTAATGACGACAAACGCTGACAGTTTCACCGTCGTTACAACCGCAAATTCCGGGCCAATGTGTATTCACTTCACTTCCAAGGATAATTAGTATCAGCCGCAACAGTTTCCTATCAGACTGAATTATCAAATATTTATTCCCAGATAAAACATTTTACAGTGGCAGTTGAATATAACCAGTTGTCACAGTAGTTTTGAATCAGTTCACGAGGGTTAAATGGACAACTAATTAATTGAACAAAAGAAAAATACTGCGGAGCTGGAAATCTGAAATTAAAACAGAAAATGCTGACAATAACAACTTGCATTTATATAGCACCTTTAATGTAGTAAAACGTCCCGAGACGCTTCACAGGAGTATTATAAGACAAAAAATTTGATACCGAGCCACATAAGGAGATTTTAGGGCAGGTGACCAAAAGCTTGGTCAAAGAGGTCGGGTTTAAGGAGCGTCATAAAGGAGGAAAGAGAGGTGGAGATGTTTAGGCAGGGAATTCAAGAGCTTAGGGCCTAGGCAACAGAAGGCATGGCCACAAATGGTTGAGCGATTATAATCAGGGATGCTCAAGAGGGCAGAATTAGAGGAGCGCAGATATCTTAGGGGGTTGTGGGGCTGAAGGAGATTACAGAGATAGGGAGGGGCGAGGCCATGGAGGGATTTGAAAACAAGGATGAGAATTTTGAAATCGAGGCGTTGCTTAACCGGTGGGTCAGCGAGCACAGGGGTGATGGGTGAACGTGGATTGTTGCGAGTTAGGACACGGGCAGCCGAGTTTTGGATCACCTCAAGTTTACGTAGGGTAGAATGTGGGAGGCCAGCCAGGAGTGTGTTGGAATAGTCAAGTCTAGAGGTAACAAAGGCATGGATGAGGGTTTCAGTAGCAAATGCGCTGAGGCAGGGGCAGAGACAGGCGATGTTACGGAGGCAGAAACAGGCAGTCTTAGTTATGCTGCGGATATGTGGTCGGAAGCTCATTTCAGGGTCAAATATGACACCAAGGTTGCGAACAATGTGGGTCAGCCTCAGACAGAGGTTAGGGAGAGGGATAGAGTCAGTGGCCAGGGAATGGAGTTTGTGGCGGGGACCGAAAACAATGGCTTCGGTCTTCCCAATATTTAATTGGAGAAAATTTCTGCTCATCCAGAACTGGCTGTCAGACAAGCAGTCTGACAATTTAGAGACCGTGGAGGGGTTGAGAGAAGTGGTGGGGAGATAGAGCTGGGTGTCATCAGCGTACATATGGAAACTGACGCTGTGTTTTCGGATGATGTCACCAAGGGGCAACGTGTAGATGAGAAATAGCGGGGGCCAAGGATAGATCCTTGGGGGACACCAGAGGTAACGATGCGGGAGCGGGAAGAGAAGCTGTTGCAGATGATTCTCTGGCTACAATTAGATAGATAAGAATGGAACCAGGCGAGTGCAGTCCCACCCAGCTGGACGACGGTGGCGAGGCGTTGGAAAAGGATGGAGTGGTCAACCGTGTCAAAGGCTGCAGACAAGTCAAGAGGGAGGAGGAGGGATAGTTTACCTTTGTCACAGTCACAAAGGATGTCATTTGTGACTTTGATGAGAGCAGTTTTGGTTCTGTGGCAGGGGCGGAAACCTGATGGGCAGAAGAAACGTTTCAAGGACACCCTCAAAGCCTCCTTGAAAAAGTGTAATATCCCCATCGACACCTGGGAATCCCTGGCCCAAGACCGCACAAAGTGGAGGAGAAGCATCCGGGAAGGCGCCGAACACCTCGAGTCTCTTCGCCGGGAGCAAGTGGAAGCCAAGCACAGGCAGCGCAAGGAGCGCACGTCAACCCAAACACCCCACCCACCCGCCCCTTCAACCACCGTCTGCCCCACCTGTGGCAGAGACTGTAGGTCCCGCATTGGACTCATCAGTCACCTGAGAACTCATTTTTAATGTGGCAGCAAGTCATCCTCAGTTCCGAGGGACTGCCTAAGAAGAAGAGGATTCTTTGCAGACTTTTCAGGTAATAGGTAGTAGGCTCTTCCCAGTAGTTTAGTAGCACTCTAATCCCTACCAGTTGCTGTCATATTTGGAATGATATAGTTATTCCTCCTACGGAGAATGCATTTTTTCTCAAAATCCGTTGTGGCTTGGTCAGAATTGTAACTAATTAGATTATGAGGAATGCCCAAAACTTACACTTGTCACACACTTTGAAGTAAAGCCTTGCCTTTTGAGAAGCCAATCTGCAAATCTAAGGCAATTAATTGCACAATAGATTCCAGCCCCGTTATCCCAGATCAAAAAGGCCTGTCAAAAACCACTTTGGAATGAGAAGAGGGGGGTTAATGAGAACTGTGCAAGATTGTGATGTTGATTAATTGCCCAGAAATGCATATTAGCCTAGATTTTTAAAATGTCAACTGGAAAAATCCAGGTTTATATTTAGTAATCACAGCTTGACTAGCTTGTTTCTGAGATGCTTTAGGCAGGGTCAGAGAAGCAACCAATTTCCCAGTGCATAGTAGAAAAACCTGTGTTTTTTTAAAATCTGCAATATACTACACAGAAAGGACCTACAAACTAAGCACCAAAACGCTTAATTTTGTCACATTACTATTTTATTATTAATGCCAGTGTCTTATATTCATACAATTCGCATTCAGAAAAATTGACAGCTACTTTACTTCTACATCACTTTGTCTCAATTAACTACATTATTTATTCGTGTTCTGAGTGTACGATACAATAATCAAAAAGAAAAATGTTTAACTGGGTAACTGCTTGTTCTATGGAAAGTAATTTAAATTTATGGGGACAAGAATAGGTTCTTACAGATATTTATCTACATAATTGAAGTTTCGTATCTGGTGGCAACTGCAGAGAAAAAATGTGCACAGCATGTGGGAAATGCCTGTGAGATCTGGGAAATGGCCATAGGGAGCAAAGCGTGCTGATTGGCTCAAACATCCCATCCAATAAAAAACAAGAATTCACAAACCACTATCTGTTGAGCAAATTATGCTGATTGGCTTCAATGTCCCTGTGACAGAATTTAAAAAAATCTTTCTAAGCTTATTTATCTGAATATATATTTAAATAGGTTATAAAAAGGAGACTGCTCCCTTGCTAAATACAAAATGATGGACCAGAGACATTCCATTTACAAGAACAGGGTCTTGTTCACAAATTAGTGAATAAAAGTTCTCTATGGTGGGGGGTAAGCAGGATATTGTGATTAATATGTTAATAGCAGTTTTTGGCAGACTATTATGCATTTTTTGATTGTGTTATCATGTAGCAAGATCGTCTGTGGAAATGTGCAACATCTCAGGAAAGGAAATATGGGTCATTATTCCATTGTTTACCAAGGTGTGAAGACTTAACATTTTGTTTGTTTCATTTGCACAAAAAAATTGCCTTACATTGTTGGAGAAATGCCCTAAGAATTGCCTTCAATATGCACTCAAAATGGAGTCAGACTGAATGCTAGGAAAGGAAAGGGCTAATCTAATTAAACCGGGAAGGCTTATACATACAAAAGATTCCTTACCAGGGATAAAACACAAGCCATCAAGACCACAGGCCCAGAGACAGCCCATTAAAGGGGACATAAAGATGACCTGCCTTATCTGGACTTGTGTGCAACCCCTTTATTAGCAAAGACCTGAGAACTTGGGGAGTAAACGAACAACCTGGTATGTTTAGGTGCCGGTGCTTCATTGATGTGAAGGTCATCAAGTGTACCAACAGGGCTATGTGAAGTGATTGACACTAGAAAGGATGAACTCTTCTAACACATGTATCACTCAGGTTGGTCAATAGAATTGAGGTGGTTTATTTGGAAATTAAGGATATACAAGATGGTGTATCTGGCAATAAAGTCTCACTCTTCAGTTCTCAGTTTAGTTCTAGTTCTTTAAGTAGTTCTTGTAGTAGAAGGTATTGGAGTTCTTTGTTTAGTAAATGTAGAAGGGTCTCTGTAAAATCAGAAAATGTATCTCCAACAGAGAGAGAAAAAGGTTATAGATTTTTACATTGTACAGCAGTCCTGTGCAATATTCCCTCTAATTTTTTTTGTACTGAGCGGGCCACGAACTCCTTTGAGTGCGACCCTTTCAGCCTTGGGCAAAATTTACAACAATAACTTTTACAACAACAATGACAGCAACAGCAACCACTTAAAAGCATATATACAGTAATGCGATATTGCTACCCCACCGTCTCAAATCATGAGACAATCAGACAAGGTTCGATACAGGTTTAATATAACTTCTCTGCTTTTAAATTCTATTCCTCTAGAAATGAGCCCCAGTGCTTTATTTGCACTTTATGGCTTTTTTTTAACATGCGTTGCTGCTTTTAATGATTTGTGAATCTATATCCCTAGATCCCTTTGCACCTCTACCCCATTTAAACTCTTATTTTCCAAGGAGTAGGTAGCCTTCTTATTCTTCCTACCAAAATACACCACCTCACACTTATCTATATTGAAATTCATTTGTCATTTACATGCCCATTCTACAAGTTTGTTTATGGTAGAATTAATTAAAAGTTTTTCGTTTGTCATGTACAAACTCCATTTAAAAAAAAATGATTTGTCAGAAATGACTGGGATATAAAAGAACTGCATAATAATGCATTAACACTTCAGAAATGTCACTCAGTTACACTATCATGCATCGACAAACAATCCGAAAGCCCAAGGTGAGCTGAAAGAGGCATATCTATTCGTGCAATTAGTATTAATTTTAAAGTTTTCAACGTATTAGCCCATCCCTCATGTCACTACAGCAATGGCTGCACAAGCAGCAGGAGCAGCGACTTTCCTATGGCGCTGATGTGCTGCACGTCCACATAAGTCATTAGAATATTAATCACAATGCAACCAGACAACCAACAAATATAAAGTGCTGTAGTTCTTTCATTCACAGTATTAAAAAAACTGAACAAAAACTGGTATCCATATTTTCAACTGCAATCACTTCCATTAATAAACGTGGTCTTCTTGAACAACCCTGTAACATGTCAGAAATGCAGCATTTATTCACAAGTGCAGAAAAACACATACACAATTTGCATCACCAAATTAAAAACAAAAAAACAAAAAAAGCTATGATTTAACAGAAATAAACATTCATCTTTCTTCCTGGACAGGAGAACCAATCAGACTGACTTGGAAATGTTTTCTAATATGGTAACGTAAAGATGTTAATTTATGGATTTCGCTTCTAATGTTTTTCCCTCAAACATTCTCCATAATATTAATCCCTGCTCTTATCATGAAAAGTGTTGAATTATTTTAGGTATTTCGCAATTAAATAGGGGGAAACAAACTTCATTGTACTCTCAATTTTTAATCTCCTATTTCAAACATTTATACCAAATCAAAATTGTACATTATCAGTTTAATCAAGTATTTTCTGTGTCTTTCTCAATAAATAAATAGTGGTTTCTTCTAAAGTAGCTTCCTGCAATTTTTCTACATCATTACATAGCTCTTGTTTCTACTAACGCTCCACTAAATGTTTAAGAGGAAATCTATATTTACATTATTCCTGGGACTTGTTAGGACTATAGAACGACAGACAAAATAAAATGGTTTATGTTTTTCCCCTTTTTTGGTTCTCTTCCTAAATGTTTTAATGATTTTTTTAAAGTAATATGTAACTCCTACATATCCTCCTCTGCCCTCCCTCTCCTCAACAGCATAATTGTATGTTTGTGTAAAGCTACTGACTTCACTCGATCGCTCAAAATCAAATATTGAGAAATTTCAATTTTAAAACTTTTTAAGCATTTCAGCATTTCTCTTTAAAAGCGTTTGGACTTCAAGACCTGGTTGAAACTTGTTTAGATGAGGGGAAAATTGATTTTTTGCTTGTTTCTTCCAAAATTATAATCGAAACTTAGAGGGAATAAAGTGTTTTTAGCACTCAATTTTTGTGAAAATTTCATTAATATCTTTAAATTCTTTCAAGTCTCGTTGCAGCTTTGACAGAAGAAGTTGCTTCAAGTTTCTCTTTCCCTCTTCAATGCTGTCGTTAAACATACAATAACAAAAATAATTAAATAATCTCTAATTCCAAACAGAGCTCAAATAAGAAAGTGAATAAAGTGGTTCAATGCCCCAAACCTAAGAAGGCGATGAGGTTATCTATCCTCAGCCTTGGTGATGAGTTGGGATCAGTTTTGAAGAAGTTGTTTCCTCTTTTTCTGCTGCTGTTCCTTCCGGCTCTCACAGACTCTCAGGTACAAATGGGGGCAGAAACTTTTTCCCCTTTCTCACAACATGATTTAAATAACCCTGATAAACTCTTTCAAAAAGGGAACAACATCTGACAAAATTTAACTGGAACTTAACGCGGGACATTCAACATCACTTTCCCGACTTTAAACAATTTTCCGAATTAAAAAAAAAAAAATTCTCATATTTTTGTTTCACCGGGGCCTAAAACATGTTTGCTATCGCGTCCTTCCAGCGGCCATTGTACATGTGCTGTGCCTCCACCTGTGTTGTTCCAGAGTGCAGCCACCGCTCAGTCCCCAAAAACGGACTACATGCGTCCCCACAGAAAAAAGTACTGACAGAATTCCAAGACAACGCTCGCTGGGTTCCAGGGCTCCATATGCCGTTCCAATTAGGATTGGCTCTGAGGTCACAAACGGCTCTCTGTAAGGATTCCCGGGCCATTGTGTATTGGGCCCCTTCCCCCGCCCCCCCCCCCCGCTCCAGCTGTCCAGCTCATTGCGCGGCCTTTGAATTTATGTGTGCGGGACCTTAGAGATTGCTGCGCTGCCGCTCACCTTACAGGGGACAGTGCCTACAATCCTCCGAGGTCTCTGCGCTCCTCCAATTTGGGCCTCTTGTGCATTCCCAATTTTAATTGCTCCACCATTGACGGCCGTGCCTTCAGCTGGCCACACTCTACCATCCAATACAAGAGGCAACGTTTGTTGCCCCAGGCGGCTTGAATTCCTGGAGTGTTTACGGGATGGTTTCCTGGACCAATATGTTGAGGAACCAACCAGAGATCAGGCCATCTTAGACTGGGTATTATGTAACGAGAAAGGATTAATTAGCAATCTTGTTGTACGAGGCCCTTTGGGTCGGAGCGATCATAATATGATCGAATTCTTCATTAAGATGGAGAATGAAGTAGTTGACTCAGAGACAAGGGTCCTCAATTTAAATAAAGGAAACTGCAATGGTCTGAGGAGCGAGTTGGGTAGGATTGATTGGGGAATGGCACTCAAAGGGTTGTCGGTGGATAGGCAATGGCAAACATTCAAAGACCGAATGGATGAGCTACAGAATTTGTTCATCCCAGTTTGGCATAAAAATAAAACAAAAAAGGTGACTCAACCGTGGCTAACAAGGGAAATTAGGGATAGCATAAGATCCAAGGAGAGAACATATAAATTGGCCAGAAAAAGTAATAATCCTGAGGGTTGGGAGCAGTTTAGGATTCAACAAAGGAGGACAAAGGGATTAATTAAGAAAGGGAAAATAGAATATGAGAGTAAGCTTGCAGGGAACATAAAAACTGACTGTAAAAGCTTTTATAGATATGTGAAGAGAAAAAGATTGGTGAAGTCAAGCATAGGTCCCTTGCAGTCAGAATCAGGGGAATTTATAATGGGGAACAAAGAAATGGCAGACCAACTAAATACATATTTTGGTTCTATCTTCACAAAGGAGGACACAGATAACCTCCCAGAGATGCCGAGGAACATAGGGTCTGATGAAAGGGTGGAACTGAAAGAAATCAGTATTTGTAGGGAAATGGTGTTAGGAAAATTGATGGGACTGAAGGCCGATAAATCCCCAGAGCCTGATAATCTACATCCCAGGGTACTTAAGGAAGTGGCCCTAGAAATAGTAGATGCATTGCTGGTCATCTTCCAGAACTCGATAAACTCTGGAACAGTACCCATGGATTGGAGGGTAGCTAATGTTACCACACTATTCAAAAAAGGTGGTAGAGAAAAAGCGGGGAATTATAGACCGGTAAGCCTGACATCGGTTGTGGGGAAAATGCTAGAGTCCATTATAAAAGATGTAATAGCAGAGCACTTGGAAAGCAGTGACAGGTTCGGACAAAGTCGACATGGATTTACAAAAGGTAAATCATGCTTGACTAATCTACTGGAATTTTTTGAGGATGTAACTGGTAAAATAGATAAGGGAGAACCAGTGGATGTGGTGTATTTGGACTTTCAGAAGGCTTTCGATAAGGTCCCACATAAGAGATTAGCGTGCAAAATTAAGGCACATTGGATTGGGGGCAAGGTATTGACTTGGATAGAGAACTGGTTGGCGGACAGAAAGCAAAGAGTTGGAATAAACGGGTCATTTTCCAAGTGGCAGGCAGTGACTAGTGGGGTACCGCAAGGATCGGTCCTAGGACCCCAGCTGTTCACAATATATATTAATGATCTGGACGAGGGAATTGGATGTAATATCTCCAAATTTGCAGACGACACAAAGCTGGGAGGGAGGGTATGCTGTGAGGAGGGTGTCGTGAAACTCCAGTACGATTTGGACAGGTTGGGTGATTGGGCAGAAACATGGCAAATGCACTATAATGTGGATAAATGTGAGGTTATCCACTTTGGTGGCAAAAACAGGAAGGCAGATTATTATTTGAATGGCAATAGATTGGGAGAAGGGGAAGTGCAAAGAGACCTGGGTGTTCTTGTGCACCAGTCGCTAAAGGTAAGCATGCAGGTGCAGCAGGCGGTTAAGAAGGCAAATGGTATGTTGGCCTTCGTAGCAAGAGGGTTCGAGTACAGGAACAAGGATGTCTTGCTACAGTTGTACAGGGCCTTGGGGAGACCGCACCTTGAGTATTGTGTGCAGTTTTGGTCGCCTTACCTGAGGAAGGACGTTCTTGCCATGGAAGGAGTGCAGCGAAGATTCACCAGGCTGATACCTGGGATGGCAGGAATGACGTATGAGGAGAGATTGTGTCGATTGGGCTTATACTCACTGGAGTTTAGAAGATTGAGAGGGGATCTCATCGAAACCTGTAAAATTCTGTCAGGCCTGGACAGACTAGATGCAGGAAGGATGTTTCTGATGGCTGGGGGGTCCAGAACCAGGGGTCATAGTCTAAGGATAAGGGGTAAGCCATTTAGGACTGAAATGAGGAGGAATTTCTTCAGCCAGAGAGTGGTGAACCTGTGGAATTCTCTGCCACAGAGGGCGGTGGAGGCCAGTTCATTAAATATGTTCAGGAAAGAGTTGGATATATTTCTTAAGGCTAAAGGGATCAAGGGATATGGGGAGAAGGCAGGGACAGGGTACTGAATTTAGATGATCAGCCATGATCTCATTGAATGGCGGAGCAGGCTCGAAGGGCCGAATGGCCTACTCCTGCTCCTATGTTTCTATGTTTCAGCAGACAGATGTCGCCTGCAGAAAGTGAGGTGCCTCAACATTTCTAAAAATATAAACCTGACATCAGGGGGGCGATTTTCCCATTGGAGGCGGGTTGGAGGCGGGTTTCGGATTGGGCGGGTTCCGAATCTGCCTCCACTGTCAGGTGGGAAGAAGTTTGGATTTTCCCTAATTGCCCAATTAATTCCGGGCTTGTGGGATCCCCTGGGCCAATTAGTCTTTTGGGACTGAAACTCGCCTCTGCTGACGTCACTTATTCAGCTTCATTTAAGGGCTGCTTGCTGCGTTGGCTCATTCCACTGGTTTTTGGTCAATGCTGCATCACCTCCAAACTTTCATCACAGAGAAGAATGGCCAGCTCCAAGGCAAGGGCCTCCCCGAGGTTCTCCGATGAGGCGCTGGGTATCCTGGTTGCGGGGGCGAGAGCTAGCAGGGAGGTGCTCTTCCCCTCATCTGGGAGGAAGAGGCCTCCCAAAGAAACCAGTTGGCAAGGGATGTAACCTCCAGATCAGTGTGCAGCAGAACATGGCTACAGTGCTGTAAAAGGTTCAATGACCTTGTAAGATCAGGCAAAGTGAGTATACCTTCAGCTTGACCCTCCTTCTGCTCCCCTTCTCCTCCCATCACCAGCACTCTGCATTGTCAACCTCCTCCTCCACATCCCACTTTACCCTTACAACCCTTGCACCCTTCACCATCCCTCTCAATCTATGAACCCAATCACTTCACTATTCGACTATGCTGCCCTCACACTCCTGTTCAATGTTATGCAATGACAACTACTAACAACACACAGGGAGGGCCCTTGGACATGGAACCTCACTCCATCTTTGTCTCCTCCTAAGCATCTATGCTATGGATTCTCTACACTCACTCCATCATTCTCACTCACACTCCACTTGTCTCCCTCACTGCAGGAAAAGAGAGCCCACAATAAAAGGGAAAGGGCGAAGACAGGAGGAGAGCCACCTTCCCTAGCCCATCTCACCCAGGCTGAAGAGGCGGCCCTGGACATCGCCGGCGCAGAGGTGGAGGTGGAAGTGGGGGACGGACAGACGGGCGATGCAGACCAAGCTGGTGACAGAATAGTTTTGTGTCTCTCTCATTTGCACTGCTTGAGTCACTGAAATGGCTGCTGGTGTACATTAATAGAATGCCACTTGATCATCTGCAGTATTGCATGTGCATGCCACACTTCGTGAAATGTCTAACCCATGCCTTTACTCCCCCACAGGACCATCCACAGAGCCCCCCCCCACTGTTGACGAGGAAGAGGTTGAGTCGGAAGATTCCTCAGAGGAACCTGCAACCTCTGAGGACGCAGTGTCAGCAGATGTAAGCACACCCAGCACCAGCGCAGATATGCACACCTTGGTGGGACCTTCGGGACATAGAGTAGTGTTGTCACCGTGTGTATCACAGCTCACAGGTGAGCATCAGCAGGTGGTGGAGACAAGGACAGCAGTGGAGAGTCCTCGTCAGAGGTCGCAGGACTCTTCTAGCTCTGCTCTGCTGCATGTGCAACCTGTGCCTCTGGGTCCATCCAGGAGGAGAGCGGTGCTGGAACTCCAGGAGCAGGTGCAGGAGTCTCTGGCAGGTTTTGTTTCCAGGGTCACTGCGAGTGTGGAGAGGATGGAGGAGTCCAACTCTAACATGAGCAGTGCCTTTGTGGAGGCAATGGCGCATAAACGCATCACCATGGAAAGGATGGCAACCTCTGTGGAAAGGATGGCTACCTCCGTGGTAACGATGGCTACCTCTCTGGAAAGGGTTTCTATGGTAGAGGAGAGGATGGCTATGGCCATGGAGGGCCTAAGTCGCCAGGGTCTGGAAAACATGGTGAATGTTCAGAATAGACTGACATCTCTGGAGGAGCGATGGGCAGCTATTGAGCAGAGAAACCAGAGTTTCATGGAAGTCCTTTTGAGTAGGACTGCCAGTGCAGATACGCATCCCCATGGCCCCCCTGATGTGCAGCAAGGTGCTCTCAAGCCACTTGCAAGCGCTGAGGTGGACCTGACCCTTGTCAGGGAAGTTGGTGGCAGAGAACAAAGAT
The DNA here is from genome assembly GCF_052327205.1 of Somniosus microcephalus. Taxonomy (NCBI): domain Eukaryota; kingdom Metazoa; phylum Chordata; class Chondrichthyes; order Squaliformes; family Somniosidae; genus Somniosus; species Somniosus microcephalus. The sequence goes on from NC_140987.1 coordinate 401,297,715, forward strand.
GTGGGGGCTCCTCTCCAAGCGCTCACACTCCCATGCCACTGCGTAGCCCTCAGTCAGAGCCCCACCAGAGTCCGCACCCAACTGAGATGGGCGTCTCAGCCTCTGCACTGCCACTGGAGGAGTAGACGTTTGGCAAGCCCTCACAGGCTCGGAAACCCAGAGGACACCCACCAAAGGTGTCAAAGCAGGAGCAGCATGAAAGTGAGCAAGGGGCCTCCACTTCTCCTGAAGCCACAGGGGGAGCACCACGTAGGAGCACGTGTAAGAGAAAAATAAAGCACAATTCATCACACGGGTAGGCACTTCGGTGATTGTTTCTGTTTATTGATGAAATGCCATCCCTGTATGAATGTATTAAAATGAGGTGATGGCAAACAGTTGGCATAATGGCATCTGTTATTTCGGCTTAGGCAGCTCCACATTGCGGGCTCCGTGACACTTGCGTGGTAAGGTTGGTGGTCAGAGTGAAAGGAGACCAGAGAGTCATGTCCATTGTCTATCATGTGTTAAGAAGGAGCCAAGCACATGTACCACAATGGGCAACCTATGCAAATCTGGCCAGGATGATTGCATCCCTTGCATCACGGCCAGCAATGTGCTCGCATGCTGCAGCTGCTGCTGGTAGATGCGCCGCTGCTCGGTCCGCCTTCTCCTCCTCATCTGAGGAGGCTATGTACTGAGCCACTTGCTCATCAGGAAGCTGCAAGCCACGATGCTGTGCGATGTTGTGCAGTGTTCAGCAGACCACGACCATTCTGGAGACCCTGGCTGCTGAGTACTGCAGGGCTCCACCTGTTCTGTCAAGGCATCGGAATCACATCTTCAGCAAGCCAATGGTTTGTTCGATGATGGACCTGGTCAAAATGTAGCTGGCATTGTAGTGCTCCTCAGCCTCGTTAGCTGGCCTCCTGATTGCCGTCATTAGCCACTTCTTCAGGGGGTATCCCTTGTCACCAAGGAGCCATCCGTTAAGTTGGTTTGGCAGATTGAAGTGCGGAGGAAAACTAGAGTTCCGCAGGATGAACGAGTCATGGCAACTACCACAGAACTTGGCGCAAACATGCAAAATCTCCTCTGTGGTTACACACCAGCTGTACGTTGAGAGAGTGGAAGCCTTCGCGGTTGACAAAGATAGCTGGGTTGTGATGGGGTGCCCTAAGGGCCACATGTGTGCAGTCTATGATGCCCTGAACCATTGGCAAGCCTGCCATATTTGCAAAGCCAACTGAACACGCGGTTACACTTGCTTGATCCCTTGAGAAGTGGATGTAATTGTGCACCTTTGCAAAAAGGGCATCAGTAACCTGCGTGATGCAACTGTGGGTGGCCGACTGGGAGATGCCGCTGATGTCTGCTGATGATGCCTGGAAGGAGCCTGAGGCAAAAAAGTTGAGTGCGGTGGTGACTTTGACAGCCACTGGTAAGGGGTGTCCATCCGATCCTCTGGGCTCCAGGTTTGGATGCAGCAGTGCGCAGATGTCTCCGACAACCTCTCGCGAAACTCTCAGCCTCCTTTGGCACTGCTGCTCAGTCATGCAGCTCATCCTCTGTCTGTAAACCCTGAGAGGGTGGTATCTCCTGCGGCAACGTGCTTCCATGCACTAGCGCCTTCTGCCCTGTGCAGCATCAGGTGGGTGAGCAGGAGGTTGGCGCTCCTGCTGCTGCTGAGCTGCCTGGTTCTGCTGCTGCCGTGGCTGCTCCTCATCCGAATCTGAGGTCCATGGTGAAAGGAAATAAATGGTTCCCATGCTGCTGGCAGATACCTCCGTTGGGAAAACGCTCAGTCCAAGTGGGGAGAGGGTTTTCCAAGGAGGTCCCACAGTTGAGAGATAGAAGCTGCAGCACCTCTGACTTTGGTAGGCCTGCTAAAAGTGCTGAAAGACCTGTGGAACAAAAGGTCTGCCACCTGCAACTGATCCCTGTTGAAAGCTCCGTTTTAATGGTGGAGCTGCAGCTGTGAGGAGGCCGCCCACTTCTCAACTCGCCAGGATTAGCTGGCGTGGTTTAGGAGGGCCATGCGACACACTGAAAATGTGGTAAAATAACAAAGGCCTGGCAAAATAGGATTATAGAGGCCCTTAACCACTTGTTAAGGGTCTTAACTACCTCTCTCGATTTATGGAGGCGGGACCAAATCGCACCCATGAAACCCGCCTCCGGCGGGTTGGAAGCGGGTTCCGTACCCGCCCTCACTTTTTGCGATTTTCCCAACTGTCCCGCCTCCAAATCCGTCTCCTCGGAGCTGGGAAAATTGCCCCCTATAATTCTGATTTTCAAAAGTAAGGTCCAATTTTCCCCATTTTTTAATGTTATTAAGGGGGAAAAATTCGTCCCCTTAGCGCCACCCATTAGCGGCAGTAGATGGTGCTAATGCGGTGCTGAGAACTGTAACGACAGCTCCTGTCGAATCCAGCACCGCACGCCAAATCGGGACCCCCCCCCCCTCGTAGCGCTGCTGGTAACAGCGATCGCTGGGGACTTCAATGCCAGGGAGATCATGATGTCAGTGAGTGTGCAATGCTCACTGAACGCCCAATCTGCCAAATTGCTTCTCGCCACTTACCTCTCCACCTGGAGTTAACAACAAGGAGAGCTGACGTGTAGCACCAGGAAGCCGGCTCCAGGGACGTTATTTAAAGGGAGCAGCTCCAATCATTTGCACCTGACAGGTTAGTGAAGTTTCAGTGCCTGTGTGTTAGTTCCTGATACTGCAACAGTTTTATTCAGTGATTTGAAGGTTCTTTGGTATCAGAAGTGTTGTGGCAAGTAGAAAAGTGCAAAATTTATTCTTGAATGATTCAACCTACAACACCTGCTAAAAATCATGGGGGCTGTACTGGCAGTCCACCTCACTCTCCAGGATCTATGGCAGAGGGAGTGGAGGCAACTAGAAAGATGGGAACATGTGCACAGAGGGAGGAGGAAGAAGACGAAGAACAGGAGGGAGGGAGGAGGCAGCCGGACAATTGGGCTTCCGGATGGGCGGTCCATGACCGGCTCATCAGACTCCGATTTGAATGAATTAAACCCCAGATCCCCGTTGCTCACCATATCCCCATCATACCATCCCTGTGTCATGCCATATCACAGCGTCCTCCTGGACGCTAAAGTGAAATGAGAGAGACCACAAAAAATTCCAAACTCTATTAATAAATTTATGCATAAACATATTACACATATCACAAGCATTCTAATAACCAATGACCCTTGGGCCTGCCATAGTTGAATAGCTGTCATTGTGTGCAAGGTGTGAGATGTGGGTGTGAGTGTTGTTAGGTAGAGATTGTTGGTGGGTGAGTGCTGGGGGTGTGGCGCATTGAGCAGTGTGTGAAGCTTGTGGTACAGATGGTGATGTATAGCATTTGTTGAAGCCTTCACTCACCCTGCCCACCCGTGTGAGCTTGTTAAAGTTATTCCAGCACTGGTTGTGGGTCCTGGGGACCACAGTGCTGTCTGTGATGTGGTGTGCAACCTCCATCCACATAGTGCGGCAGACGTGTGGCAAGGGCCTCCTGCCAATTGGTGGGTACAACACCAGCCGTCTTCTCTCCATCGCTAAGACCAATGCCTCCAAAGCTTCATGGGAAAACCTGCGTGCTCTCTCCCTGGGGCAGCAATCTGCCATCAGGATTTGTAAATAGGTGCTCCTTCTCCTTGTCCTCCTTCTTATGGTTGTTGAGGCAGCTGTACAGCCAACAATGTTGAGAATGAGGTGCTGCAGCATCAATAGACCTCCCCTTAAGCAGTGAAAAAAGTCTGTGGCAATCATTACTTGCATTTAGACTGCCCCCAATATTGGTCCATCTATTCAGTGTAACGCCAATGAGCTTCGGTTTTTAGACTAGATTTATGGCTCCAATCATTTTAATGAGGAGTGAGGATGAATTTTGCGTGCAGTCTAGACGATTTTCACCTGGCATTAATTCACCAATTTTAGTCTAAACACTTCCCATTCCTTGGCTATAACGAATTTCTAGCCCTGGTTTTTATTAACTTTCATCAGCAACAAAACGAAAACCATAAATCCACCCTGGTGCAATATTGGATTTAGTAAAAAGTAGCTAATAAAAGTAAGTTAAACTTGTGTTAATCACTCTTCTTCCCCCTGCTAACATGCTTCCTTGCTTCACCTAATGATTGAAAGCCTGATCTTACAAGTAGGATCTTGCAGTAGGAGCATTTCATTTTATAAAGTGGATTCATGTACAGCTTAAAATTCACACTAACTTGTTTCGCATTTCCTCTCCTAAAACGTGTTACTGCCATCTGACAGCAACAAAGTACTTTCTTACTCACCTGTTGCAGGTAAAACTCGGCAACTCACTCACCTTTCTAGGTTTAATAAGAAGATGAGGTACACGTGGTTATCTACCGATCTCTCCCACCGATTTTTAAAGCTTCATCCAGCCCCATAGTGGTGGACCGGCTGCACTGAGCTGGCCCGCTCCAATTTGCTCCATGGTGGGCGTGGAGTTTCTGTAACACAGGCCCCCGGAACCGTGGTGCCAAAGGAGAAGGCGGGGCACGCTGCCCTCACCATGGGAGCCAGCTGAGCAGTTTCGAGGCCAGGGATCTCCAAGGTGAACTATATGAAAGAATACGTTGATACGGCGCGGGTAGGGTCCAAACCTGCACGGTGAGTTAGGATTACCAATCCAACACCTTTACCACTCGGCCACCACAGCTGCTGGGAGCCGGCTGAGCTCGGCTCCTCTACAGCTTCTGCCTGCAACACGTGGTGCTTCTCAGAGGGTGACACAACCGACATGCACCCATTCCCTTATCATGTGGCCGCTGCCCCAACTCTTTTGTTAATTTCCAATTGGAATCGGCTCTCAGGTCGCAAGACTTGCAAACGAATCTCTGTCTGGATTCCCAGGCCATTGTGTATTGGGCCCCTCCCCCGCTCCAGCTTTCCAGCTCTCTGCGCAGCCTTTGAATTGAAGTGCGCAGAAGCTCAGGGATCAGCAGCCGCGCACCTTAGAGGGAACGGTGATCCTGTGCAATCTAGAGTGAGCAGTCCTGTCCCTTCCGGCATGGGCCTGTTGGGCCGAATGGCCTGTTTCTGAGCTGCAAATACTATGTAAGCCATACAAGCCAAATACAGGCAGATATAAGTGTAACACGTAGGTGCACAAGTTTCCCTGAGATCAAAGGAGGTGAAATTTAAGCCATTTAGTCCAGATATGGCTACCAGCGCAAAAGGTAAATTTACACAGAAGTTCATCACACGGAAGTGGACCGGTAGAATAGTAATGAAGCTCGGCGGTTAAAATCACCATGGCTTCATGCTGCCACAGACGGATGGGAAACTAACTGAATCCCAGTTCCAGAAATCCACTGGGAGTTAAAATCAACTCCACAAAGTGGGAAAGAAGCCAAGAAAGTGTTAAATGTAGAAGAAACAACTTTTTTCATCCATGCTCAACATTGTTGAAGATGAATGTGATTCAAAAAAATGTTATAACTGAAAAATACTTCCAACGCCTCATTTAATAGTCTGTATCTCAAATCCTGCAATTGAGATGTCCCACTCCAGAACTCGAGACCTTAATCTAAACTGACATTCAGTGCAATATGAGGGAGTGTACTCTGTTGCATGAGACATTAAACTGATGTCCTCTCTGTCTGCGCCAGTGTACACTAAAGATCTTACAACACTATTTGAAAAAGAGCAATTCTCATGGTGTCCTGGCTAACATTCCTCGCTCAAAATAACCACCAAAAGTAGATGACTAATCATTTAACTCATCGCTGTTTGTGGAATCTTGCTGTGTATAAAATGGTTGCTGGCTTTGCATATATAACAGTGATTATACTTCAAAATAATTAATTATATGTGAAGCATTTTGAAATGTGATAAGGCGCTATATAAATGCAAGTTTTTTTCAATACAAATATTTCTTACATTTAAAAAAGGGAAGCTCACAACATGCTAAAATTTAGTTAACATTTTCATCGCTGATAAATGTTTTCCTATTCAGGTAAAATTACATCTTAATCCAACTTTTGTTATTATTACCCACCTAGCTGCAGTGGTCCTTTAGAAATAATATTCATCGTAAGTGGAAGGAGAGGAACTACACTGCACAGGAGAATGACGCCGTACTATTGGACACCCACCCATCTGCAAAGGACAGTGATGAGTCGTGACCACAAGGCAAAATCAATTAACCTCTAGTACAATGAACAGATGGTGCTGGGAGGGGTTACAGTTAGAGCTTTTTCAACATCTTGTGTGAACAACTTGATGACAGTTTCCATAAGAAGACACTACCTCCTACACATTTAAACTTATGTCTTTTATTCTCTGCCACACTAGTTAGCATAGTCCAGGTCTAACAATTAGCCTCAATCATGGTAAACTCCTTATTGGAAAACACATAGGATGCCCAGTATATTTCCTGTCGATGGACAAAAATATTACAATATACTAGATCATTTTCACATGCTAAGCTACTGATCAAATTTATTTATAGTTAAAAATAACTCTCAGAGGCAAAAATACAAGCAAGATGCTAATTTTACAAAACCTGTATAAGGGAATTGGAAACAGTCCACAGGAAGATATTCTACTCTTTTCAGACACTGATTTTAGCTTTCCTTAGAATAAATTCAGTTTCTTAAATTGGAACATTTATTTTGATTGCTCAGACAAGTCTGTTACTATTTAGACTTTCTACCAATAACCGTTCCTGTGTTCACAGTTAGAAACAGTTCCATTGGCAGGTCTAGTCTCATAAGAACTGAGATCTACATCTTTATTTACCACCCTGTGCAGAGAGAATGGCTTCTTGAGCTACTGTCCTGTGGAGATCTGCCATAGATCAGAGTAAATTCTGTTGGACAGCCAGTGAGAGTAATGTGATTAAGCCACTTGCATGTACTGTACTAAGTGTTGTTAACTAACTGTTCCGAGAACCTAGGAGAAAAAGACTGATGGGAATATTTAACTTAACCCTTAATCATGGTAAATAGCTTATTCAGAAGGTTTAGGACGCTCGTCATGGTCTACTGGTCTTCCAAAGGCTGAAAGTAACATGTCATCTGACCAATGAGTGCAGAGCATCTATTTGATCAGATTTATTTACAGAAGAAATAGTGCAGAAAGGCAAAAAGACATAGCAAAATAATAAAACAACACTGCTTAAAAACAACAACAGAATGCACTCTTGGCCAACCTCCCACCCTCCATAAACTTAAGCTCATCCAAAACTCGGCCACCCGTGTCCTAACTCGCACCAAGTCCCGTTCACCCATTTCCCCTGTGCTCACTGACCTACATTGGCTACCGGTTAAGCAACACCTCGATTTTAAAATTCTCATCCTTGTTTTCAAATTCCTCCAGGGCCTCACCCCTCCCTATCTCTGTAACCTCCTCCAAACCCTCGGCGATATCTGGGCTCCTCCAATTCTGGCCTCTTGCGCATCCCGATTTTAATTGGTCCACCATTGGCGGCTGTGCCTTCATCTGATTAGGCCCTAAGTTCTGGAATTCCCTTCCTAAACCTCTCCGCTTCTCTACCCCTCTTTCCTCCTTTAAGACTCTCCTTAAACTCTACCTCTCACCTGCCCTAATATGTGGCTCAATGTCAAATTTTGTTTGATAACCCTCCTGTGAAGCGCCTTGGGACGTTTTACTACATTAAAGGAACTATATAAATACATGTTGCTGTTGTTATACAATAGGGTTACTATATTCTTTTCAGTAAGCCACTTCTCAGGATCTGCTGGCAATTACACTTACACTACGATTGGAATTAAAATAGCTAAGGATGAATTTGAATGAAACCTATGTCTTCATAGACTCAACACTCAACATGTCCAGCCAATACAGAGCAGCAATCAAAAGAGTAGAATACAAGTCAAGGGAAGTCATGATCAAAGTGTACAGTGCTCTGGCCAGACCACACTTGAGTACTATGTCCAGTTCTGTTCACCAGGGCACAAGGGAGACATTCATGCATTGGAGGTAGTGCAAGGAAAAACCACAAGACTGATCCCTAGTATTTGAGGTCTTTGTTATAAAGAAAAACTGGAGACTTGGGACTTTCAGCCTTGAAAGATGATGTCTGGGAGATGATTTTATAGAGGTATACAGGACAGTAAACAGTATGGAAAAGGGAGTGGACAAAGAGATCTCAGATCAAACTAACAAAAGACAAATTTAGGATTGATATCAGGAATTTCATCTTCACACACAGAGTGAACAGCAGTAGAGACGAGAACCGTGGAATAATTTAAAAGCCAGCTGGATGTGGCAATAGTGGGACTTCAGGTGAAGTGGAGAGATGAACTAAGAGACGCTGAATGACTTTCCTCATCTGCAATTATCCAATGATCTTGTAAACAGGTTGCTTGGATGGAACAGTCAAGTTTTCTTTTTCACTTTATCTTCAAGATTAGATGTTGTTTATGGACAACAGGACTTCTAGTTCACCCATCGAGTTCCCTGCACTTACACCAGAACTGAAAAGTAGTAGCAAAAGCTTTCATTTTATGATATGGATCCTTCTTTCATGTTATACCCATTCCTTTTGAAGGAAACAACCAAACAGAGATGTCAATAGTTTTTACACCTTGATTGATATGGTTTCAATGGCTGGAAAATGCAGCACTCTTTGCATATTGCCCCCCCCCCAAGCAGGGTAGCTTCTTTCTTTTTGACATGATGCTTTCCAAAGTATTTATATTCTATTGCATGGGCTTTCAAAAAAATTCCATTGCTTCATGTCATAAATCGCAACTTCTACAAGAAGTACTACTGAACGGCCAGCTGAGGGCGCCGCCTGAAGAGTATAAATATTCGGGCGTGGGCCCACCTTGGCCAGAGACAGTCTGGAAACAGGAAGCTAGTGACTACTAACTAGACCTCCATGTTTTGTTACAAGTCGATTAAAGCCTTGCTTTATGTACAACCAAGTGCGTAGTGAGTCTTTATTACGTCACTTCATATCTGGAGTCACTTTCTCCGCTTTCCTGAATTAATCTTTGCCCACCTCTACCTCAGCAACTTCAGTTGCAATGATAGATTGCACATGTTGGAGCTTTTCTCTATATTTACCCTCTTGTGGAAGCCTTTGTGTAACTCACAATGGTAGTGATGCGGCTAGGTGGAAGAAAGGCACTGCTGATAACAGAAAAATAATGTTTTCAGTCATCAAAAACTTACACAAACACAATTAAAAATATCTAGCAGATAAGTCATTCAGAAAGACCCCAGGCTCAATTCCTGTTCTTACTGAGCTAACTCACAACTAGGCAGCAAAAATGTTCTACAACTGGACAAGAAAGGGGGGGGAGGGGGGAATCACCCATCATTGCAGTTCCTAATTTCTATTGAAAAGTAAGTATGTGTGAAGATTTTCTGCACGTACAGGATTGATTTCAGCTGTGCTCAATTTTGTCCTCACCAGTGATGTACCAGCGGGTGCCTGGCATCCATACATTAGTGTCTTCAGAAGAGAAGGGGAGGAAAGTGGCTAAAAAGTCGAGAAAAAATGAAATTGGATGAGAATTGGCAAAATCAGTTAGTTTGGTTGAGGGACATGTAAATTTGATAATGGATCAGTTGCAATACAACTGTCAAGGATGGCAGAAAAGAAATAAGGACAGGTGATAAGAGGTATCCTTATATAATCCAGAAAGGGAAAGATTACAAGCCACTGTCTCAAAAATCTCACTAATCAATTATTAGGAGCTATATTACCCTCTGTTTTATAATTTTAATGAAAATATAGATGCAAGTAAAATGTCCGTAGATGCCACCATTGAGGCCTCAGTTTAATGTTTTATCTAAAAGACAGCATCTCCAACAATCAGCACTCCCTTAGTACTGTGCTATGTCAGCCGAGATTATGTGCTCAGGTCCTGGGGCAGATCTTGATCCCATTTCTGATTCAGAGGCATGAGTAGCACCATTGGGTTAAGCTAACACTTATAAGTTAATTGCTGTCGATGAGAGAATTTTACAAAGTGACAGGTATTTGTAAATTCCCAATCAGAAGAAACCCACATGAAACGAGAACCCTACTTTCTCATTCTTTTCCATACTTTGAAGTGTGACATCTGTAGTGTGATGGTCCCAAACATTTACATGTACTAACAGACCTCCCATGGCATTGCTCACAGTAAAAAAGAGAATATGCTGCTTTATAATAACAGAAGCATTATACAATTAAACTTTTTTAAGTTAGTTGTATACTTTACTGTGACAGTGCTCTACCTCTCTCAAGCAGCCTAAAAGTGCAGGAAGCTTCCAGCTGGTTAATGCAACAGCACAAGCTCCACTTATCCAAAATTTAATCCAAACTGTAATTTTAAACAGTGTTGGTGAGCTGAGTGCTTGCCAATGATGCAGTTCGTTGTTACACGACCCATGCTTCAGATCAGGATCGCCCAATTTACACTCAAAAATCAGGTGCTCTCAATTGAAAAATACCCTCTCTTGGCTCTCAGTGTCCCTTCTCTCTCTTGCTCACAAAAAAGCACCTCCCCATTAAGCTGCTGCGGGCCTTTAAGAACGGCTTTCTAATCAGCGAGTTGCCTATGGAGAGCGTGTTTTGCACTGGAAGCACCCCTCACACGCTAATGAGGGGTGGTGCAGAAACTCAGGCGGTCCCCCGCCGACTCCTCCAGGTGGCTGCGGCTCTCGCCCCACCCAGTTCCTGCTGTTTACTGCTGGGAGACTAAAATCTGCACACACACCCCTTCCCCGTATCATCCAAGTCACTGTAAGCAATGTCAGTGATTCCAATAGTAGGCATAAAATGTTCGTGGCTTCATATTTCATGTTACAACACTGCAATTAGCAGAGAAGCATAAAATGCTTTGTTTCATAACTTGATATTGTTGGAATGTTAAGTAAATCCACAATAGTTTCCTGTTATAATGCTTTGATACATAATGAAATGGTACTCATTCTACACAACTACAAATCTGTTTTCATCACCAAATTGATTCACAGACAGATCTAAACAAGATGAAATGATTACCCAGAGGAAACTAGGAAGTTATACAATATTGGACCCTGCACAAAACTACATTACTGAATAATCTCATTATACTTTCCACACAAAAGATGACTTTTCTGGCAGAAGATCATTGTACTCATATTCATGAAAGGGGCTAAACAACACAGAACAAAAGCAGAGTAAGAATGTTTCATTAGATAATATCTTAAGAGTATCCACTTGGTCTTTTCCCAGAAGTACATTTACTGCAACATCCATGTGTTCTTACTGTTCTAATGAAGACAAAGACAAATTATTTCTTTCTTCTGGCTATGTAAGCCCTGATTTCATTTGGTTTTCTGAGAGTATGGATGATGGCCACCCTCTTTTCAGTAAAAATTCAGGAGACCAGCCTTTCATTTCCAAACAAAAGCTTTGCCAGCTATTGTCTTAAAAGTTATCTTCACCTCGATTTTGCGTTGGAAGTTGAAAGCACAGTGTTGCTTCTGCTCACCAACGCGCATTGTTTAAATGCTGCTTTTGGATGGCACAGTGGGAGGACAACACATTCAGAGCACGATCCCAAAGAATCCTCGCCATTGTATTCTGCTTTTACAAATGATAGAAGTCAAAAAAGTGGAACTCACTTAGAACATCATGTGAATTAGTATACAGTGGAATAAATTCCAGTATCCCAAGGCATCTATATCTGAGTGCAATAACACTAATGTTGTAATGAGACAGTAGGCATTAGGATGTGTGGAAGTAGGCATTAGGATCTTGTTGCCACATAAATACTGTGGCAACAAGAGCAGATCAGAGGCTAGGTATTCTGCAGCGAGTGTCTCACCTCCTGACTCCCCAAAGCCTTTACACCATCTACAAGGCACAAGTAAGGAGTGTGATGGAATACTCTCCACTTGCCTGGATGAGTGCAGCTCCAATAACACTCAAGAAGCTCGACACCATCCAGGACAATGCAGCCCGCTTTATTGGCACCCCCTCTACCACCTTAAACATCCACTCCCTCCACCACCGGCGTACCGTGGCTGCAGTGTGTACCATCTACAAGATGCACTGCAGCAACTCGCCAAGGCTTCTTCGGCAGCACCTCCCAAACCCGTGACCTCTTCCACCTAGAAGGACAAGGGCAGCAGGCGCATGGGAACACCACCACCTCCAAGTTCCCCTCCAAGTCACACATCATTCTGACAGAAGTATTCACCGATCCTTCATCGTCGCTGGGTCAAAATCCTGGAACTCCCTCCCTAACAGCACTGTGGGAGTACCTTCACCACACGGACTGCAGGGGTTCAAGAAGGCGGCTCACCACCACCTTCTCAAGGGCAATTAGGGATGGGCAATAAATGCTGGTTTTGTCAGCGATGCCCACATCCCATAAAAACAAATTTTAAAAAAGTGGCCTCACTCCTGTTAATCGTGGGAGAAGGAACCAGAAGATTGTTCTGTCGTGACCTCACCAGCTCCTCACTCCAAATGTGCACCATGTTCTGTTTCAATTTGCCTTTCCCAGCAGTGGACACAGATAGCTCTTGCACAGAATGCACTTCACTTTCCATGCTTAATGCATTTGTATAAGGGCACTGAGCTACCAAGTTTTAGGCCAAGTCCTGCCCAGAACACAGGTAGTGACACTGAGGATGTCGCCTCAGAAATATTGTTGCAGTCAAGTATTTGAAGTCAAGTAATTAAAGTGTCAGGTGTTTAAAATCATGAAAGGTTTGGATAGAGCAAATAAAGAGAAACTGTTCCAATGGCTGAAGGGTCGATAACCAGAGGGCACAGATTTAAGGCGATTGGCAAAAGAACCAGTGGCGACATGAGGAAAAACTTTTTTATGCTATTATGGTTAGGATTTCGAATGCACTGCCTGATAGGTTGGTGGAAACAGATTCAACAGTAGCTTTCAAAAGGGAATTGGATAAATACTTGAAGGAGAAAGAATTGTAGGGATATGGGGAAAGAGCGGGGGAGTGGGACTAACTGGATTGCTCTTTGAAAGAGCCGGCGCAGACATGATGGGCCGAATGGACTCCTGCTGTGCTGTACTATTCTATGAAGTAGACTACTGTGGCAGGTGCTCATACAGGACATACTGCCAAGTACCTGACTTGCTCACCCCTTCACATATCCTCCTGTCCACATGTATTCAATGAAGTGGTCCATAAAACGTCCCCAATATTGCCCACTGCACTGCCTTATCTGTCACCCATGCTCATCTTTTGTTCTGCTGCTACCTTATCTTGCACCATCGGAAAGATGTTCTCATGGTTAAAGGTCTAATAAAGTGCCAGCAATTTATTTCCACAAAGCACTATATCTGGCTGCAGGGTTTGAGTGAGATCTTCCTGGGATTGAGGTGATGCTGTAGCCCCTTGTGCTGACACCTGAGATGGCCCTGCAACTGCATTCTCCACATCTGCGGCTGCAGTGGCTGGCTGGGTCTACTTCCTTAATGGCACATCTACCAGTGGTGGGGGGGAAGTGGTGTTGCCCTTAGAGACATCAGCCTCACCCATGCCTACCAACCATGAACCTGCAGCTGGGCTCTCCCTTAGCACAATCAGCGTCTTGTGTGGGGACAGACCTGGGAGCAGCAATGGGCCTGTGAAGCCCTCTGACATAAGCCAGGAATTTCCTCAAGGCCTCTCCCGCTGCATCACTGTAACTTTGCCGGAAGATTGGCAGAAATGCAACCTTTCGCTGAAGTTACGCCAATAGAGCAGAAGTAGCTCCAAGGAAATTACCATCAATAGTCCTCTCCCTCCAATCTGCCAGAATGTTGAAACCAGGCAAAACAGCCTCTAGTATATTGCATCCCAAGGCAGCAATCTGTGATTTTGAGGGGAACTCCAACTGTGCTTAGCATCTGTGTGACTGGAGACTCTGCTGCAGATTCCCCTGGAGATGTTACATGTAATGCCAAGAAGCCTTCCTGTGTGATTGCACAGATGCGGCCAGTACACTTCTAGCCACACCTTTCAGGGTGATTTATATCGATTTATTTTGAAATATTAGAGGCACAAGAATTCTAGTTGTAAATTGCAGCTTAAGTGCGTGACCTGCGGTCATGCATGGTAAGCAATGTAAGAGCTATAAGATTGTGTGAGTGCTGTGTATCCCTGGGCCATTTATCCAATAAATGGTACTGCTGGGTAGCCTTACCCTGGCAGCTTTCTTAAGTTCTTCTTTCTTGTGTTCTTCTTCCTCATCTGTTTGCAGATACTATGGGTACTGGGCACCATCCCTTACAGGCATACTGCTTCGTTTGCCTCTAGGAAGGATGCCCTGCCATGCCAAACAAAGTAACCCTCCTCGTACGTATTGCATGCCGCAGCATCTCCACTTCACCATGTATAAAAAGGGAAATTTGGTTCCTCCGGTGCACCATTAATTACCCAGAAATTCCATTTGCTGGATGAAATCTCCTTTTTGCCTCCAAATGGCCACTTCAATGGCTGCTGTATTCTTGGAGATGCTGTCTTTCAGACGAGATATTAACCATGGCCCCATGTGTCCCACGGCATTATTTGAAGAAGAACAGGAGATTGCTCCAAATGTCCTGGCCAATATTGTTCCCTCAACCAACACCACTGAAACAACACCACTGAAACAGATCATTTATCGCACTGTCATTTATAGGGGCTTGATATGCACAAATTGGTTGCCATATTTCTCTACATTACAACAATAACTATGCTTCAATAGTATTTTCACTGGCTGTGAACAGCTTTGAGTGGCCTGAGGTCATAAAAGGTGCTATGAGTTGTTGTGTATGTACCTTTAAGGGAATAACTGGTCTTAGACTGCAGTACCGGCAGTGACCACCCCTGTATAAAAGGCCCTAGCAGGCTTCTGTAGTTTCACTTTCAAGCTGCCTCTTGTTCAGTAAAGTACCTGTTAAACTGTTCTCCCGAAGTCCGTGTATTATTGAGGCGCGGACTTTACAGTGGCGACGAGTAAGTTCGAACTCACCTGCAGTGTGGCATCATCTCACGGGGATCTCGCCTGAAAGGAAGGTCCTGGAAGGTCGTAGTCTGAGCAACAGGCGTCGACCGAGGGCAACCGCCCAAAGAATCCATCGGTGTTTGGAGAATTGCGGGAGAGACTGTGGTTCCAGCGAATCGTGCTGGTAGCAGGTAGCGCGCTGACCCTTCCGGACTGTGGCGGGCTCAAGCTCGATCGAGCGGCTCTACAAATCGGGCCGCGCAGCAACGCCAGGAAAAGAAAACAAGAGAGGGTGGAGCGCACAGGGCGTGATCGGTGCTCGAGAACAGGACAGTGGAGAGAAACTAAACGGGGGTGAAGGAAAGCGAGACGCGCCGAAGCTGCGGGTCGCTGCCATTACCCCGTAGAACGCTAGGAGCAGCGTGGCAGTAAGGGGAAGAAGCAAAAGCGCGGGAGGCGCCATTTTATCCCATTGGGGAAGAAGCAAAAGCGCGGGAGGCGCCATTTTATTCCATTGGGGAAGAAGCAAAAGCGCGGGAGGCGCCATTTTAAATCGCCCAAGATGCCAAAAAGTGGCAGTATCACTGCTTTCGACAACGAGGTAGAAGACTGGACCACGTATGTAGAAAGAATCGAAGTGTACTGCAAGGCAAATGAGGTGGCCGATGGAAAGAGGGCGTCGGTATTATTAAATCTGATGGGTGCGAATACGTACGGCCTATTGCGGAATTTAATTACCCCAGCTAAACCAATGGAGAAAAGTTTTGAGGAGATTGTTCATATCTTACAGGAACACCTAAGCCCTACACCACTGCTGATAGCAGAAAGATTCAAGTTCCATAAAAGAAACCAGCACAAAGATGAGAGCAATGCTGACTATCTTACGGAACTACGCAAGTTATCGAAGCACTGCCAGTTCGGAGCAGGACTGGCAGACACCTTACGGGATAAGTTTGTCTGCGGGCTCCAGAGTGAAGGAACCCAGAAATGACTACTTTCAAAAAAGGACCTGATGCTAGAACAGGCTTTCAGCGTGGCAGTATCCTACGAAGCAGCAGCACGGGGAGCTGCGGAAATACAACAGAAACCACAAGAATACAGCACTAACGAAATGGTGTATGGAGCCGAAAAGTGCTATCGCTGCAGCAGAACAACCCATGAGCAGAAGGACTGCTGTTTTAAAGACAAAATATGCAGGCAATGCGGGAAGATGGGACATATAGCAAGAGTCTGCAGGTCGGGAAAGAAGGCCAACACGACAAGAACTACTAAGGAACAGTACAGGAAAGTAAAGAAACTGACAGATAGTAGTTCAGAAGATCAGGAGAGTGATAAGGACTCCGGGAGCAGGCGACTAAGTTGTTTAAAGTTACACAACGTGATCGCAAAAGAAGATCACCGAACCATTTGGGTCACCCTCATGATAGCAGGGTCCCCAGTGAAGATGGAATTGGACACAGGATCAGCCCTAACTGTCATGAATCGACGAGACTATGAGCGGCTATTCTCACACATACCCTTAAAGGACACGTCCATTGTATTGAAGACATACACGGGGCAAAAGGTCTACCCCAGAGGAAAAATAAGGGTGCCAGTTGAATATAACGGAAAGGAAACACAGAAACTATACATGTATATACTACGAGATGGAGGACCACCATTATTGGGACATGAATGGATCCGAAGACTACAATTGGATTGGCATTCCATTCTGGCACTAACTGTGACTGACAAAAAAGATGATGACGTCGCACCTGGACGTCTGTCACAAATTCTGTCTGACGCGGAAGAGGTGTTCCAACAAGGACTTGGGACTCTAAAAGGAGTAAAGGCAACCATAAAGATTGAGGATAACGCAACCCCAAAATTTTTCAAGGCCAGACCGGTGCCATACGCGATACGCCCAGCTGTGGAAGCTGAACTGGAGAGTCTGGAGCGCTCGGGGGTGCTGTCTAAGGTGGACTGGAGCGAGTGGGCCACACCCATCGTTCCTGTAATGAAGAAAGCATTGAGCAGCACGCCTGGGGAGCCAAGGAAGGTTCGCATCTGTGGGGACTTCAAGGTGACTGTGAACCCAGTCCTGCACACAGTACAGTATCCGCTTCCGCGGATAGAAGATATTTTCGCCTCACTATCTGGAGGGAAACGTTTTACAAAGATTGACCTGGCTCAAGCGTATCTACAAATGGAGGTGGAAGAAGCATCTAGGAAATACCTCACGATAAACACTCACAAAGGCCTTTACCAGTGCAATCGACTGGTATTTGGGGTAGCATCGGCCCCGGCTATGTGGCAGAGGGCAATGGAACAAGTCCTGCAAGGGATCCCGGGGACCCAGTGTTATTTGGACGACATCCTGGTTACGGGCGAAAATAACAATGAACACCTTGCCAACCTGGAACAGGTGCTCACGAGATTGCAGGAATATGGGCTACGAGCCAACCGTCCCAAATGCGAGTTCTTCAGGAGACAAATCTCGTATTGTGGCCACATGATTGATGAGGAAGGGTTGCATAAGTCGCCAGACAAGATTGAGGCTGTAGTCAAGGCTCCAGCACCAGAAAATGTGTTGCAACTGAGGTCGTTCCTCGGGTTAGTGAACTACTACCATAAGTTCTTGCCGAATTTATCTACAATTCTGCACCCACTGAACGCCCTCCTTCAAACTGGTGTAACATGGAAATGGAGTGATGAGTGTAAGCGTGCCTTTCAGGAATGTAAATGCCAAATCACTTCAAAAGAAGTATTGGCCCACTACAACCCAACACTACCGATTCGGTTGGCATGTGATGCATCACCTTACGGCATTGGAGCGGTGCTGTAACACAAATTCCGTGATGGTTCAGAGAGGCCAATAGCCTTTGCATCGCGCTCGCTAACCTCAGCCGAGCGTAACTACGCCCAGATTGACAGGGAGGCCCTCAGCCTGGTGTGGGGGGTGAAGAAGTTCAATCACTATCTGCACGGGCAGAAATTCACCCTACTGACTGATCATCAACCCCTGGTCTCAATTTTTAACCCAAAGAAGGGCGTTCCGATGATGACGGCGCAACGGCTGCAAAGATGGTCACTTTTTCTAGGGGCACATCAGTATGACATAGAGTACAAAGGTACGAAACAACATGGAAACGCTGATGGGCTGTCGCGCCTACCGTTGCCTACGGCGGAAGAAGCACCTACAGTGGACCCTGTGGAGATATTCCATGCGACCATAGTCGAATGTTTGCCTGTTACAAACGCAAGTATTGAGAAGGAAACCCGAAATGTCCCGACACTCTCTCGGGTCTATGATTTGACGGTGAAGGGATGGCCAGCATATGGCGACTCACTGTTGCCAGCATTCTCGCCAAGGAGGGAACAGCTGTCAGTGTGCCGGGGAACCTTGATGTGTGGATCCCGAATGGTAATTCCACCTAAGATGAGAGATAGAGTACTCAATGAGCTTCACGAGGGTCATCTGGGAGGGGTAAAAATGAAGAGCCTAGCCAGGGCGTTTGTGTGGTGGCCGGGAATCGATAAAGAAATCGAGGATATGACCAAGAGATGCACAGGATGCCAGAAGGTCCAAAACGCTCCACCACAGGCCCCGCTACATCCATGGGTGTGGCCCTCATCTCCATGGCAACGGGTACACATTGATTTCGCTGGTCCATTTATGGACTCAATGTTTCTAATCGCTGTGGACGCCCATTCGAAATGGCCAGAGGTCATTAAAATGTCCTCCACCACCACGGAGAAAACTATTGCAGTCCTAAGGACCATCTTCGCCAGGAATGGGTTGCCAGAACAGATCTGTTCCGACAATGGCCCACAGTTTGTGTCTGAGGATTTCCGGAGGTTCCTGAAGAATAATGGGGTGAAACATTACACATCTGCCCCATATCATCCAGCCACAAATGGATTGGCTGAGAGGTTTGTTCAGACCTTTAAAAAGGCCATAAAGGCAATGTATAATGACGACATACCACTGCAACACAAGGTGGATAACTTCCTGTTTGCTTACCGGAATGCGACACATGCAGTAACCAACCAAACTCCAGCCGTACTGTTTTTCAACCGGAGACTAAGATGTCGCTTGGATTTGTTCAAACCAAATATAAGATGAGATGTTGAGGATAAGCAGTTCCAGCACATAAATGAGAAGCCAACCAGGAGCTTCAAGATAGGGCAACCAGTCTTGGCCCGCGACGACCGAACAGAAAAATGGCAGCCAGGCACGCTATGCACACAGCAGGGACCACTAATGTACACAGTGGACGTTGGAGAGAGCATCGTGAGACGCCATGCTGACCAAATTCTAGAGTCACAGGAACAAGCCAAACCTGTACCACAAGCATGTGCACCTGGTAATGAGCCCGAAGTACAGATTGTGTCTACCTCAGAAGCAGGGGTATTGGAAGCTGACAAACCAACCAATGACAATGAGCCAGACTTGACTCCACCGCCAGAACAAGATACTCGAGAAAGGCGCTATCCAGTCCGGATCAGGAAGCCTCCTCAAAGACTGAACTTATAAATGACTATTTCAGTTGATGTATATATTACTGAGAAAATTGTACTTGTAATTAGTTATTATTTAGTTGTTAAATGAGTGTTATGTACTGTTTATCTAAAAGGGGAGGAATTGTTGTGTATGTACCTTTAAGGGAATAACTGGTCTTAGACTGCAGTCCCGGCAGTGACCACCCCTGTATAAAAGGCCCTAGCAGGCTTCTGTAGTTTCACTTTCAAGCTGCCTCTTGTTCAGTAAAGTACCTGTTAAACTGTTCTCCCGAAGTCCGTGTATTATTGAGGTGCGGACTTTACATAAGTGTCTTTCTTTTTCTTTCTTCTTGTGATTCCTTTTTGTTTTCTGCAACAGACAGTATCTGAATTTGAGATGATGCTGAATAAGATAATTGGGGAGAAAGAATGTTGTATTCATGAGTCCTGATGCAAGGCTTCAGGCATTGGAATAAGGTGTTGACTGTTTTACACTGGACATTTTCCAAAGCACTTAAGTGGATGTGTTATCTATTACACTCTAGCTGAGTGACGAGTTGGCAGTGCAGGTATGTCATCTGGCTCTTACTCAGGGTTTTTTTCTACCATTGATCACTGTCACTCTTCTATCTGCCCCATTGAAAGTCCCCTTTGCAGGGAAAAGTTGTGTTGTTGCATGCGTTCTATGGCGAAATAGATTAATTGAATAGCCCACGCAAACAAAGCATCTGTGATCTGCATGATATAACTAGGCACTGCAGGTTGGGAAATTTGGCAGATGTCACCTGCTGTTGCTCGAAAGGATTTGATGATGTCAACAGTCAAGGCAATGGTTATTTTGACAGCCATAGACAGGGCAATCTTAGAATTCTTCCTCTGATCCCCACATTTCAGTTTAACAATTGAGCCAACACTCCCTTTGAAGCCACCTGCAACAGTGTCTGGCTCTCATCGATTAGAATACCAGTTGCTGAGCTTCAGCACTATTCTGGAATCCGGCCCACTTAGCGTTTAATCATTCTATTTATCTGTGACCACACAAGTACAATAGTAAAGCATGTCAGGCATCTCAAGTACTAACTTTGATTTTTCCACATGGACTAGCTCATAGGCACACATGACTGATTAGGACAAAATAAACCCCTTCAATACTTTAAAGTACGTCAGTATTGCTAAAGCTTGATTTTGCCCTCTTTGTTACTCAGTCATAAGTAGATGCGATCTAGATTTGATCACGTTACATTCTGACCATGTGAAGTCTACAAATATTATTGCATTTACCTTGTTACAGGTTCCCTGTAGCTGAGTATCTTTGCTTGTGGTTTTGCACCAGTAGCTGTTGTGCAAGAAGTTATGAGAACCAGGAGGCCACCGTGAGCAGGCGAATAAGGAAAATCTAGACCTCTTTCCCTTGAGGCCCCATTCCACAACCCCCATTCTGCAGTCACCCTCTCTTCCTCCATCCCCCAACCCCCATTCTCCCTCTCTTCCTGAGCTACATTCCCCAGTCTCCCTCTCTTCCCCCCCCCCCCCAACCTCCAAATTACATTACAACAGTGACTACACTTCAAATATACTTCAATGGCTGTAAAGCACTTTGGGATATCCTGAGGTCGTGAAAGGCGCTATATAAATGCAAGTCGTTCTTTTTCTTTTTAAATTTTACCTCAGTGCCTTCAATGTGTGGGAAGCACAGGCATTAGCCCACATCATAACACTGATTATGGGTTTCTCAATAACTGAGGTGACAAATTCCTACTTATAGAGATAGCCAGTCAACACTGAATATAAGTAGAACATAAATACGCCCACTTCAGTACAGGAGTACTATAAAATGATAAATACTAAAGTTAGTGAAAATCACTCAATACATGGTTAAATTTAATTAAGAATTAAATTTATAAACAGCCCAATAGCTACCGTTCTTGACACAATGACAAACTATTCAAAATGGAAAAATCCATGTCCAAGACTGGAAGATGAAAGACATCACCACAGTTGAAATAATTAGGAGAGAAGATGAGGTAAATCAGAAAATAGTGATTAGTTGATGCCAAACTTTGAGTTTTAAAAGCTTATGCATTGCAGGAGGAAAGGAAGTCAGAGAGATATGGGACTTTAGTTGAGAATTCCTGAAAAGGAATGAGTTAGAATGGGCCTGACTAAGAATAGCAAGGGCTAATTCAAAGCCAATGGGAGGTAAAAAAAATTACAGGAATTACAAAAAGTGAAAAGTAATACAGATAACACTTGCAGTAGCAGATGTTTCACAGGAACATACAAATTGCTAGATGAATTAAGACCAAAGTCCATCGAGTTTGCCTTCTACCATCCTGGTAGTCACATGTTACAATGGTAGGGGAGTTGTTGACTAAGCATACCAATCAATCTCTACCAATTAGTCTACAGTCTGTGTGAGATCTTCCTGGGATTGAGGTGACGCTGTAGCTCCTTGTGCTGACACCTGAGATGGCCCTGCAACTGCATTCTCCACATCTGCGGCTGCAGTGGCTGGCTGGGCCTACTTCCTTAATGACACATCTACCAGTGGTAGTCTACAACAGACCCAGGCCTAACATGAGGAGAATTTTTGAGCCAGTACATAGCAAGCCCAACAAGAGAGGGGGCAGTTCTGGACTTAGTTTTAAAGGATGAATCTGGGCAGGTGGAAGGGGTATCAGTGGGAGACCATTTTGGTGGTAGTGATCATATTTCAGTTAGATTTAGTGTAGTTATGGAAAAGGACAGAGATAGACCAGGAGAAAAAGTTCTCGATTGGGGAAAGGCCAATTTTACTAAGCTGGGTTGTAATTTAGCAGGCGTGGACTGGAAACAGATACTTGAAGGTAAGTGTCAGAGCAGTGGGAGGGATTCAAGGAGGGGATGGTGAGGGTTCAGAGCAAATATGTTCCCACAAAGAAAAAGGGTGAGACTCCCAAATGTAGAGTCCCCTGGAGGTCAAGGAGCATACAGGGTAGGATAAGGCAAAAAAGGGAAGCTGCTGTCAGATACCGAGCTCAATACTGCAGAACGCCTAGAGGAGTATAGAAAGTGCAGGAGTGAAATTAAAAAGGAAATTAGGAAAGCAAAGAGAGGGCATGAAAAAACATTGGCAAGTAAAATCAAGGCAAACCCAAACATATTTTATAAATACATAATGGTCCAGAAATTCGGGTCTCCACGGGTGAGTACGCGCCGGGTACTCACCCGTAGGCCCAACGAAAGTGCTGGTTTCGTGCATGCACTGCGCATGCGCGGGAAACCGGAACTTCTGTTCCCTTAAAGGAAGGGGTTCAGAGGTCGAACACGTGCGCCAGAGAGGCAGCGCGTGCGCCTGGAACTTACGTTATTTTTCCAGGTTTTTCCGGGAGGGTAAGTCTCCAGCAATTACACTTTTAAAAAGCAGGTGCAAGGCATGCTTTTAACAAGTGGTGAATTAATTAAAATTAAAACATTTTTCCCACAGGTTTATTATTTTTAAATACTTTAAAGAAAGCTAAGTTTATTTTTAGCCCCGTTAGAAAATGTAATTAATTTTTTCAAAAATTTAAATTATTGTTTAAATAGTTATTTTATGTAATTTATAGTTATTTTAAAAATGTGATTTAAAAAAAAATTTATTTGAAGTTTTAGTTATGTTTTGGGGCTTATAGTATTTATAGTTTTGACAACTCTTCCTGTCAATTTTATGAATGGGCATTTCCCTGCTACCATTAGCTCTCCATGGCCCATGTCATCCCAGGGGACGCTTCGAACTAACTGCGCCCCTGGGATCGCAAGCACTGCGCGCCGGCAGTTGGAGGAGGCCCAGGATCGGAATCCCACGCGGGCCCACAGCACAACGGCCGGCGCGCTAGGTAAGTGCAGGTCGGAGGCTTGCACCTGCGGGAAGCCGCCGACCCGAATTTCTGGGCCATAAAGAGCAAGAGGATAACTAAGGAAAGAGTAGGGCCTAATAGAGACAAAAAGGTAACCTGTGTGTGGAGGTGGAAGACGTGGGTATGGTTCTTAATGAATACTTTGCGTCAGTCCTCACAGAAGAGGGGGACGATGCAGACATTGTAGTTGAGGAGGAGTGTGAAATATTGGATGGGATAAGTGTTAGATCCGTGGTTCAGTGGATAAATAATTACACGGATGCTGTACATAAACAAATAACAGGTCTTTACTGGAGGAGGGTAATTTCTAGACTGGGGTACAGAGGCATGCGCACAGCTTATATACCGGTGTGGTTACTGCCGGTACTACAGTATACAGGAGCTGTAAAAAGTAGTTCCGACTTAAAGCACATACACTACAATTCCTCCCTTTTTAGATTAATAATACCCCCTTAATATTCAAATAACAATTACATTTTTACATGTACAGTCAATAACAAAAGTCCATTTATAGATTCAGTCTTTGGGGCGGCTTCCTGACCCTTTCGGGATAGCGCCTTTCCGGAGGTTCTTGTTCTTGGTGCAGAGGCGATTCTGACCCCCTTTCATCGGGTAGTTCATCGGGTTCCACTGCTACTGGGTCTGAAGTAGATGCTACCGGTATGTCGGGTTCATCCCCAGGTACTCGAGACATGGGGTTGACGCCTTCCTGTGACGCTAAGATCTGATCGACGTGGCGTCTCACAATGTTCTCCCCGACATCCACTGTGTACATTAATGGCCCCTGCCTTGTACATATCGTTCCGGGTTGCCACTTCTCTGTTCGATAGTCACGGGCCAAGACTGGTTGCCCTACATTGAAGCTCCTTGTCGGCTTCTCGTTGATGTGCTGGAATTGTTTGCCCTCAACATTTCTTCGCACATTTGGTCTGAGCAAGTCCAGACGAGATCTCAACCTTCGGTTAAAGAACATCATGGCCGGGGTCTGGTTGGTAACTGCATGTGTCGCGTTTCGGTAGGCTAATAAGAAATTGTCCATCTTATGCTGTAGTGGAATTTCCTCGTCGCACATGGCCTTTATCGCCTTCTTAAAGGTTTGTACGAACCTCTCAGCCAATCCATTGGTGGCTGGATGATACGGGGTGGATGTGTAATGCCTTACCCCATTCCTTTTCATGAATTTTTGGAACTCGTTGGACACAAACTGTGGTCCATTATCAGAGCAGATCTGCTCTGGCAAACTGTTTCTGGCAAATATGGTCCGTAGGACTGCAATCGTTTTCTCTGTAGTGGTTGAAGACATCTTTATCACCTCAGGCCATTTTGAATGAGCATCCACTGCTATTAAGAACATTGAGTCCATGAATGGACCAGCGAAATCAATGTGCACCCGTTGCCATGGAGAGGAGGGCCACTCCCATGGGTGTAGAGGGGCATGTGGTGGTGCATTTTGGACCTTCTGGCATCCTAAGCAGCTCTTAGTTTGGTCTTCGATTTGTTGATCGATTCCCGGCCACCACACATAAGCCCTAGCAAGGCTTTTCATTTTCAGTCCCCCCAGATGACCTTCATGTAGCTCCTTTAGCATGCTCTCCCTTAACTTGGGTGGAATCACCACTCTGGATCCACACATCACTGTCCCCTGGCATACTGACAGCTGTTCTCTTCTGGATGAGAATGCTGGCAACAGTGAGTCGCCATGTGTTGGCCATCCCCTCACCGTCAATTCATATACCCGTGACAGCGTCGGATCATTGCGGGTCTCCTTCTCTATATCCGCATTTGTTACTGGCAATCGTTCAATTATCGACGAATAAAATATCTCGATAGGGTCCACTGCTGGTGCTTCCTCCACCGTAGGCAGTGGCAGGTGCGATAGCCCATCAGCGTTCCTATGCTGTTTCGTGCCTTTATATTCTATTTCATATTGATTCGCCCCTAGAAACAGGGACCATCTTTGTAACCGCTGTGCAGTCATTACTGGCACGCCCTTCTTAGGATTAAAGATGGAGACAAGTGGTTGGTGGTCAGTCAGCAAGGTGAACTTCTGCCCATGCAGATAATGGTTGAATTTTTTTACTCCCCATACTAGGCTGAGGGCCTCCCTGTCAATCTGGGCGTAGTTGCACTCGGCTGAGGTTAGTGACCGAGACGCAAAGGCTACTGGCCTCTCCAACCCGTCTGGGAATTTGTGCGACAGCACCGCTCCAATGCCGTAGGGTGATGCATCACATGCCAAACGAATTGGTAGTGCTGGGTTGAAATGGGCCAACACCTCTTTTGATTTGATCAATTCTTTACACTTCTGGAAAGCTCGTCTATGTTCATCATCCCACTTCCATGGTACCCCTGTTTGCAGTAGGGTGTTCAGCGGGTGTAATACCGTGGACAAATTTGGTAAGAACTTGTGGTAATAGTTTACCAGCCCGAGGAACGACCTCAGTTGTGACACATTTTCCGGTGCTGGAGCCTTGACTACTGCCTCAATCTTGTCAGGGGACTTATGTAACCCCTCTTCATCGATGACGTGGCCGCAATACGAGATCTGTTTCTGGAAAAACTCGCACTTGTGGCGATTAGCTCGTAGCCCATATTCCTTTAATCTGGCGAGCACCTTCTCCAAGTTAGCGAGGTGATCACCGTCATTTTCGCCCGTGACCAAGATGTCGTCCAAATAACACTGGGTCCCTGGAATCCCTTGCAGGACCTGATCCATCGCCCTTTGCCAGATAGCCGGAGTTGAGGCTACTCCAAACACCAGCCGGTTGTATTGATAGAGACCTTTATGGGTGTTGATCGTAAGGTAATGTTTCGAAGCTTCTTCTACCTCCATTTGCAAGTACGCCTGGGCTAGATCAATTTTGGTGAAGCGTTTACCACCAGACAGCGAGGCGAAAATATCCTCAATTCGTGGAAGCGGATATTGCACCGTGTGAAGGACTAGGTTCACTGTCACCTTAAAATCCCCACAGATGCGGACCTTCTTTGGTTCCCCAGGCGTATTACTCAACGACCTCTTCATTACAGGAATGATGGGTGTAGCCCACTCGCTCCAGTCCACTTTGGACAGTACTCCTGAACGTTCCAACCCTTCCAGCTCTGCTTCAACAGCTGGTCTGATCGCATAAGGCACTGGTCTGGCCTTCAGAAACTTTGGGCTTGCATTATCCTCTATTTAATTGTTGCTGTTATTCCTTTTAGTGTTCCTAGTCCCTCCTGGAACACTTCTTTTGCGTCAGTTAGCATTTTTGACAGTCGTCCAGGTGTGACGTCATCATCCTTTTTGGCCTCCACCTTCAGTGCCTGTATGGAATGCCAATCTAAATGTATCTTCCGGATCCATTCACGTCCTAGCAGCGGTGGTCCTCCATTTGGCAATACATATATATCCATTTTAGCTATTTCCTGACCTTTATATGTCACTTTCACCCGTATTTTTCCTTTGGGGTAGACTTTTTGCCCCGTATACGTCTTCAAGACAATCTCTGTAGCTTTCAAGGGTATGTGTGAAAATAGCCGCTTGTAGTCTCTTTGATTTATGACTGTTAGAGCTGGCCCTGTGTCCAATTCCATTTCCACTTGGACTCCGTCTATCTTGAGTGTAACCCAGATAGTCTGGTGATCCTCCATTTCAGTTACATTATCAAATCAAATCAAATCAACTTTTATTGTCATTGTTAGTGCACAAGTGCAGTACAACGAAATGTAGGCTTGCGGCTCCCGAGAGTGTACAATTTGGATTAGGACACTTAAACATTTCAACATACATTTGTACATATATATTAGCATAAATATGACCATAACTCAGCTCCTTGCTTCCGGAGTCTGTATCACTTTTCTGTTCGTCTGAACCACTGTCCATCACCTGGTGTACCTTTTTGTACTTCTCCTGTGGAGGTTTCTTACTGTTGGTTTTCTTCCCAGACCTGCAGACTCTTGCTATGTGTCCTGCTTTCCCACACTGTCTGCACACTTTGTCCTTGAACCAACAATCTTTCTGGTCATGTGTTGTTCTGCCGCAGCGATAGCACTTCCCTGTTCCATAGGTCATTTCGTTGGTGCCGTATTCTTGCGGTCTCGGTTGTACCTCTACAGCGCCCCTTGCGGCTGCTTCGTGTGATACTGCCATATTGAAAGCTTTGTCCAGCGTAAGGTCCTTTTCTGATAGAAGCCGTTTCTGGGTTCCTTCACTTTGTAGCCCACACACAAACTTGTCCCTTAACGTGTCTGCTAGTCCCGCTCCAAACTGGCAGTATTTCGATAGCTTGCGCAGTACCATTAGGTACTCAGCATTGCTTTCGTCTTTGTGTTGGTTCCTTTTATGGAACTTAAATCGTTCTACTATCAGCAGCAGTGTGGGGTTTAAGTGGTCCTGTAGGATTTCTACTATGCTTTCAAAATTCTTGTTTACCGGCTTCTCTGGGGTTATTAGATTTCGCAGTAACCCATAAGTTTTTGCACCCATGGAATTTAACAGAACCAGTGCTTTATTAGCATCTGGCACTTCATTCGCCCTGCAGTACACCTCAATACGTTCCACATGTCGCCCAATCTTCGACTTCATTGTCGAACGTAGAGATACTGCCACTCTTCGGCATCCTTGGTTGTGCGTTAACTATCCCCAATGGCGCCTCCCGTGCTTCCCCTTCTTCTCCGCTGGCACAAAATGGCGTTTCCCGCGCTCTCCTTCCTTCCCGCGCTCGCCCGTCTTCTCCGCTGCGGCTTCGCTAAATGGTATCTCCCGCGCTCTTCCTTCTCCGCGGCTCAATGGCGCCTCCCGCACTCTCCCTGCTTCTCCGCGGCTCAATGGCACCTCCCGCGCTCTCCCTGCTTCGCCCCGCGGACCCTGATCAGCCCGTGATCCCTGGCTGTGCTCTGCGTGTTCTTCTCTTGATATTTGTCGACGCCGCTCAGTCTAGAACCCGGCTGTTTCTTACCCTCTCTCTCTCCGGTTTGCAGTATTTTTCCTTGACGCCGCTTGGTGATCAACCCCCGGCTGCGCCCTGCTCTCTTCACCCTCTTTCTTACCCCATCGACGCTGCCCAGCTCTCTCTCTCTGCCGTCGGTCGGCTCCAGCCGCCGCTGCTCGGGAAGGGTCTGCTCTGGACCTGTCGTCGGTCTCTTACTGTTCGTTGTGGCTGGGGAACCAAGCCCGGCTCTCCACAGCCTCCGCAGCGAAGTTGGATCTCTGCCTGACTGCTGGGCGGTTGCTCGCGGTCGACGCCCGTGTTCCTGGACTCGACTATTTTTTTTATTTTTTTATGTTGCAGGTAGATTCGCATCAACACTCGTCGCCACTGTTAGATCCGTGGTTCAGTGGATAAATAATTGCACGGATGCTGTACATAAACAAATAACAGGTCTTTACTGGAGGAGGGTAATTTCTAGACTGGGGTGCAGAGGCATGCGCACAGCTTATATACCAGTGTGGTTACTGCCGGTACTACAGTATACAGGAGCTGTAAAAAGTAGTTCCGACTTAAAGCACATACACTACAATAAGCATATTAAGAGAGGAAATATTAAGGGGTTTAGCATCTTTCAAAGTACAGGTAGATAAATCGCCAGGCCCAGATGTTAAGAGAAGCAAGGGAGGAAATAGCAGAGGCTCTGGCCATCATTTTCCAATCCTCTCTGGCTACAGGTGAGGTGCTGGAGAATTGGAGGGCTGCTAACCTTGTACCGTTGTTTAAAAAGGGAGTAAGGGATAGACCGAGTAATTACAGGCCAGTCAGCTTAACCTCGGCGGTGGGCAGATTATTGGAAAAAATTCTGAGGGACAGTATTAATCGTAATTTAGAATGGCACGGATTAATCAAGGACAGTCAGCGTGGATTTGTTAAGGGAAGGTTATGTCTGAATAACTTGATTGCATTTTTGAGGAGGTAACAAGGAGGGTCGATGAGAGTAGCGCATTTGTGTAGTCTTCATGGATTTTAGCAAGGTTTTTGACAAGGTCCCACATGGCAGACTGGTCAGAAAAGTAAAAGCCCATGGGATCCAAGGGAAAGTGGCAAGTTGGATCCAAATTTGTCTCAGTGGCAGGAAGCAAAGGGTAATGGTTAACGGATGTTTTTGTGACTGGAAGGCTGTTTCCATTGGGGTTCCACAAGGCTCAGTATTAGGGCCTAGAAATTCGTCGCCGCCAAAAAAACTGCCGGTGTCACCGTGGCCAGGGATTAACCGGCACCGAAAATGGTGGCGCTGGCAGGACCGAAAAATTGGTGCTGGGGACTAATTATCATTAGCCCAGCGCTTAACTCACCATGGAATGCCGGCCTGGTGGTGTTGGTCCCGGCAGGAGGCTCCAATGCGGCGTGGCCAAGCGGCGTTGCTACTAGAACAGCCTCTGAAATCGAGACTGTGATTTCAAAAAGCATTGTCGTTTCTTAAAAGGGCAATGCTTTCTGAAATGAAAAAAATAAAAATGACATAAAAATATGGGGGAAAAATTCAGTATCGCCACATTTTGGGCGCCATTATCGGCCGTGCGCAAAGTTTAGCGCCTGGCGCTAATTATCGCCTCCGACAGCAAACTTGGCTTTTATCGCCCCTGGAGGTGATTGGAGCGCTAAATCAGGCGCTTCACACCTGTCTTAAGGCGCAAAGGCCGAGGAGCGAGGCGCTACCTCAGAGCGCTGGCCAAGCAAGGAAGGGCAAATCAAAATAAACCTGCAAAGTGCTGCTGATTACTCAAAACTCCTTCACACAGCGTTGAATCTCTCCAGAAGTCTCTCTCTCTCTCTCAGAATGCGTGGTGCAAAAATGTCACCAACAAAAAAAGGCAGGAAGTGGTCACCTTTAAATAGCGCTCCCCCAGTCCCTTTCTGACAGCAAAATGCTCCCCTCAACCTGTCGTTGCTAGCGGCAGGCGGTAATGCAGGG
The DNA here is from genome assembly GCF_052327205.1 of Somniosus microcephalus. NCBI lineage: Eukaryota > Metazoa > Chordata > Chondrichthyes > Squaliformes > Somniosidae > Somniosus > Somniosus microcephalus. Next base: position 401,327,881 of record NC_140987.1, read on the forward strand.
AGCGCCACTCAATATCCGGTCCGGGGCGCTAACGGGGCGTTGCACACTTGACTGACGTCATAATCTGCTGGTGCAGGAGATTATGGCGGTAGTGTTTAGCGCCACCGCAAAATGTCTAGTTAATTTCGCGAGCGGCGCAAACATCGCCACGCCCGGGCGCTAGTTGCTTTGCGCCCCATTAACGCCCTCTTAAGGTGCTAACAGGAGGCGCAACCAACTGAATTTTTCCCCCATGCAGTTTATAGCCCTTACAGCTCAACTGCCTTCTGGAAAAAAAAATTAACATTATAAAGAATTCCCAAATGGGAGTCTTCAGCTCTTAAAGCTGAATTCCCTCCCACACCTAATAAAAATGGGGAAAATGTTTCAGCACTAACACAAATGGCTCAGCAAGCCAGAGCAGGGGCACCCAGGGTCTCGCACTCAGCACTCCAGCTTTGTGCAGGGCATTAACATTGCAAGAGAAGTCCTCTACCCACAGAGGCCAGGAGGCCCTCCAGAAAGAACAATGTGAGGCCACATCACCGAGGCCATCACTACCAGCAGTGTTGCCCACATCACCTGGTTCTAATGCCCAAAAGAAGCTTCATGAATGCATTAGTGAATGCATCTTCAAAAGCCGTCTCCTACCAACTGCATCACTAGCCTCGCACACTGCTCAATGCACGACTCCCCCGCCACCCACACCCCCCAACCATCACTCACCTAGCAACAATCTGTACCAATCACGAGGCACACCTCCCATCCCTAGCTTCACCTCACCCCCTTGGAGGAGACGGTGCAGGCCATTCTTGGCAAGGGCATGGCTGAGCCCTTGGCCAGCGGCGGGGCTGAAAGGATACAAGCTGCTGATATCCTCATACATTATCCTCCTTCTGGCATTCACCTCATGCTTTCCCGCCCTCCCCACAACTCCACCCTTGTGCCTTCCTCACTTAACACACCCAAGAAATGCAGCCTGCCCAAACAGTGGTTGACCAAGGAGAGAGGAGAGTGAAGAAGAAACACCGTCACTTGATTTCACACTCCCAGCTCCTCAAGGTCGACCAGCAAGGCCATTTGCAGTGTCCCCGACTGAAAGTCAGCAGCCTTACACCAGCCGGCAAAGGCATACACAAGACAGTCACTAAGGGAATGCACAAGGGTGATTAGTTGATTTCTTGATGTCATATTACTGTATATGGATAGATGTATAAAGTTGAATTGGAACATTTGCTTTGTGGTGGCTTTTATTTCAGCATTTTGGCCAAGAGGACATTGTGATAGCCAATAACAGAGGGACAATGTTGAAATGGGAATTGGGGTTGTGTTCACTGGTACTGCAGGTGAATGATTCCATCCCGGATATTCCATCCAGAAAGGGACTGTCTGGCTTACATCCTTCCTTCTCCCTCCTCCTCTTCTGCTTCCTCCTCTTCTGCGTCTTTCTCTTCTGTGTCTTCCTCTTCTGCGTCTTCCTCTTCTGCGTCTTTCTCTTCTGCGTCTTCCTCTTCTGAGTCTTCCTTTTCCCTCCATGAGCGGATGCTGTGAATCTGAAATAAAAGCATAAAATGCTGGAAATACTCAGCCGGTCAGGCAGCATCTCGACCTGAGACATGAACTCTGTTTCTTTATCCACGGATGCTGCCTGACCTGCTGAGTATTTTCTGTCTTCTCAGTGGCCTTCCTTTACCATCCAAGGCCTTGCAAGCATACAGCAGCACTCCCTGCACACTTAAAAAACTTTTAGCATGTACTGCACCAAGCCACTACTTCAATAAAATAAAAAAGTCCAAAAGCTTAAATGCAAACTTACCTGAAAGATGTGTGTGTCCTTTTAAGAGGTGCTGACAACGTCTCTGTGAGTCTGCTGAACATTGGGTTTTCATGGCGAGCTTAGAACTCAGCGTTCAGGTCGAAGTTTGCTGAGGTGATGTTAAGTCGGCGTGCCCTCTGTTAATTTACAATTGCAGGGCCAGCAGCGCTAAGACCCTCACCAAAATGCTGGCAGCTGAGTCCTGTGCCAGAGAAGTGCACTAGAGTGGCGGCCACCATTTTTCGACTGGATCGCATTAGAGAGGGTTCAGAGGAGATTTATGAGGATGTTGCCAGTACTGGAGAATTTTAGCTATGAGGAAAGATTAGATAGGCTGGGGTTGTTTTCTTTGGAATGGAGGAGGTTGAGGGGAGATTTAATTGAGGTGTATAAAATTATGATGAGCCTGGATAGAGTCGATAGGAAGCACCTACTTCCCTTAGCAGAGAGGTCAATAACCAGTGTGCTTAGATTTAAAACAATTGGTAGAAGAATTAAGAGGGGAGTTGAGGAGAATTTATTTCACCCAGAGGGTGGTGGGGGTCTGGAACTCACTGCCTGGTAGGGTGGTAGAGGCAGAAACCCGCACTGCATTTAAAAAGTACTTGGATATGCACTTGAAGTGCCGTAATCTACAAGGCTACGGACCAAAAGCTGGAAAGTGGGATTAGGCTGGATAACTCTTTTTCGGCCGGCGCAGACACGATGGGCCGAATGGCCTCCTTCTGTGCTGTAAATTTCTATGATTCTATGAAGAAAACCCCAGTGGTGGAGAGCTTTGGGAAACATACGTCCAAAGCCACCTGTTCCTCCCAAGCATGCTATACTTACCGTGTGTCATGTTTCAAATTACTCATATTCTGTATCCAAAAATGTTATTTTCTGTTTCAATCTATGATTGATGTTACTCTTTAAACCCTGTAGCTACTTTATAAAACTATCTTTTCAATTTCCACCATAAATTCTCTGACTTATTTCAGTGTTGGATTGGTAAAATCAATTTTCTCATGATTTTGCAATTTAAAAGCTCTAATTCTCCCCGACTTTCAAGCTGAAAATTGTCTCCCAACTTGAATGTGCATTGCATTTGTAACATTATCTTGCACAATTCATGATGTACATGTTGTACATCGCATACAACATATACAATCATAGAATAGTACAGCACAAAATCTTAGTGTGATGTGCACATATCTCAGGGCCTGATTTTATACACTAATTTCTTTCAAGGGAGAATTATATTGAAGACTTGAAGTGAGTTCAGTTTATAGATTGCTTCCTGGTAAACAATTGATATCAATCAGAGCTCGATATTTTCTCTTTTGTGAAGAGGATGCCAATTAATCTACTACTTTCTGTGGGTTTATCCGATGTGTAATTCTCCTCACTTCTACAATTAATAATTAATGTGCACTGAAAGTGAGTAAAAATCTAAAAATAAAATACTGTTGTCCATTTGGCCACTGTCTAATTCTATTTATTGATCTTTTTGCCCTCCACATTGTGGTTTTCTTAAATTCATTATGGGTTGTTGTGCATTTAAAGAACTATTTTTCACAAGTACTGGATAGGAGAAAAATGTGAAAACATTGGGGGGGAAGTTAACTCAGGAGTCGGGTTGGAGGCGGTACTACAACTTTCGGGGTTGTAGTCCCGCCTCCATCAAGATGCAGCCAATCCACGCAATTTTAACTTGATTGACCTTGTTGAGCCCGCCCAGCGGGCTCAGCAGGCCAATTAAGGGCCACCTGGCAACAGGTGATGTCACAGACTGAAATTTCATCTGTCAAGACGTTTTGACAGATGAAATATCAGTGTTTCACAGCTGTTTGAAGCTGTCAAACACTGACAGTCTTACTTCTAACCTGAGTCCTTCTCCACAGACTCAGTTAGAAATCTCTCCTGCACAGAAAGCTGCAGGCTGTCACTTATGACAGTTCGCAGCCATTCTGCTTTCTGTGCCGGTGAGATGAGGGACTCCCGGAACCTAAAGGAAGGAAGGCTGAAAAGGTAAGAGAAGGTATGTAAAACTTATTTAATCACTTTAGACACACCAAACACACTTACCTTTGCACTCATGCACACATCACTCACCTGAACACCGACATCTCGACCCCTCCAAGTCCTTCAACCCGACGGCCTGACTCCTCTAACTTGGCGTGGTTTGGAGCCGTCGGGAATCCTACACTTCAACATCAAAAATAGGGATTAGGCTAAAAATTGCCTGTTAACTACCTGTTAACAGGCAGTTAATTGGCACTAATCCCTTTGCGCCTCGGGTAGGCGGGTCCCAGTGCGGGGCAGGTACCCGCCTCCTCTGAAACTGGCAAGGAGGCGGGTTTGGGTGCGGGAAGGGGTCGGGACCCCTGATTTCGGGATTTTAACCCCCCCCCCCCCCGCACGCCTCCAAACCCGACTTCACGGCTCAGTAAAAATCGAGCCCATTGTGTTTCGCTTAAATAATTGAAATGCTTGAGTCATAGAGTCAATACGGCACAGGAGGAGGCCATTCGGCCCACCGAGTCTGTGCTGGCTCTCTGTGGAGCAATCCAGTCAGTCCCATTCCCCCGCTCTATCCCCGTAGCCCTGCAAGTTTATTTCCCTCAAGTGCCTATCCAGTCCCCCCTTGAAAACATTGAGGTCTCCGCTCCATAAAAAAGTTTTTCTTCACATCCCCCCTGTATCTCTTGCCCAAAACCTTAAATCTGTGTCCTCTAGTCCTTGTACCATCAACTAATGGGAATAGCCTTTCCCCGTCTAGCCTATCCAAACCCATCATAATCTTGTACACCTCTATCAAATCACCCCTCAACCGCCTTTGCTCTAATGAAAACAAATCCAGCTTCTCCAACATGTCCTTGTAGCTAAGATCCCCCATCCCTGGAACCATTCTGGTAAATCTCCTCTGCACCCTCTCAAGTGCCTTCACATCCTTCCTAAAGTGTGGTGACCAGAACTGGACGTAATACTCCAGTTGTGGCCTAACTAGCACTTTATAAAGGTTCAGCATAACTTCTCTACTTTTGTACTCAATACCTCTATTTATGAAGCCCAAGATCCCATATGCTTTGCTAACCGCTCTCTCAATATGTCCCGCCACCTTCAGGAACCTATGCACATTAACTCCCAGGTCCCTCTGTCCCTGCACACTCTTTAAAACTGTGCCATTAAGTGTATATTGCCTCTCCCTGTTCCTTCTGCCAAAATGCATCACCTCAAACTTCTCTGTATTAAATTCCATCTGCCACTTGTCTGCCCATTCTGCTAGCCTTTCTATGTCCTGTTGCAGTCGATTGGTATCATCCTCCCTGTTTGCCACACCCCCAAGTTTGGTGTCATTGACAAATTTAGAGATTCTACTCTGTATTCCAATATCCAGGTCATTTATATATATCAAAAAAAGCAGTGGCCCCAGCACTGACCCTTGGGGAACACCACTGTCTACCATTCTCCAGTCTGAAAAGCAGCCATTTACCACAACTCGCTGTTTTCTGTCCTTAAGCCAATTCCTTATCCAAGCTGCCACTGACCCACCTATTCCATGAGCCTCAATTTTGTTAACCAGCCTTCTATGTGGTACTTTGTCAAACGCCTTCTGAAAATCCATGTAGACAACATCCATTACATTCCCTTCATCAATCTCCCCTGTTACTTCATCAAAAAATTCAATTAGATTAGTTAAACACGATCTGCTTTTTACAAATCCGTGTTGGCTCTCCTTAATTAGCTTAAACCTCTCCAAGTGCCTGTTAATTTTTTCCTTGATTATTGTTTCTAAAACTTTACCCACCACTGATGTTAAACTGACTGGCCTGTAGTTACTAGGATTGTCCTTACACCCTTTCTTGAACATTGGTGTTACATTTGCCACTTTCCAATCCTCAGGCACCTCCCCCGCATCTAAAGAAGATTGGAAAATTATGGCACGCCCTTCCGCTATCTCCTCCCTCAATTCCCTTAGCAACCTGGGCTACAAGCCATCTGGACCAGGCAACTTATCCACTCTAAGCATACGCAGCATAATTGAAATGCTTGATTTCATTCAGAAGTAGATTCATGGACCTGGAAAGAACGTCTCTTCTTGCCAACAGCTGTGTCTACTTTAAAGGCTTTTAAAAGAAAATCCTTTGTGTTTTCTAACTTCTAATGATGTTCCAAATAAAAGCTTTTTAATAGATTTTTTTCCACATTTACCTGGGTTTCGGAGGTTAATCTTTCCCTCCTGTTTTTTTTTGCTTTTTGACTTTAAAAGTAAAACCTCTTAAACACCCCAAAAAAAGGTTGCGGAACCCTATTTTAATGATCCTTTACTGTAGCATACAACAGTGACGACCACTCAGGCTCACTTTGAGAAATTATGATCCCTGTGCTTTGGTAAAATAGGACAACTCATCCCATTGTCCTATTGTACTGCAATAATGTGGATATTTCACAATTTCCTAATTAGGATTGAATCAGACTTATCATTAACCTTGACGTACTGACCTATTTTTGTGCCTGAAGTGACTCATTAGGGTGGACACAATCCCAGCAAAACAATTAACACTTCCAGATCAACTGACATTAGCTTCTTTGTCAAATGAATGTTAATTCTGGTAAAAGCGAATTGATTTGTCCAGGGTCTTCTTACACAGTAGTGCTGTTTCAGTTTCACTGATGTGGAATATGCTGGACAGCATTATTTCCTAAATTAGTTTAGGTCATGACTTAGCAATCAATCATTTCCAGTAACTGATACAACTTGAAAGCAATTACCAAACTTGGAATGCACAAAACAACAAGTGATTCAGTATATCCGAGACTTCTATTTATTGTCGTGCAAATTAGGCTGACAATCAGAAAGCAAAAATTTGGCACTGTCGCGTAATTCCAATCTTTCAATTGAAAAGATGGATCTAAGAGCTTCCAGTTGAACACATAAGAAAGAGGGAGTTGAATTCATGGCCAAAGGTTTCATACTGCAAGCTGTGTAATCAAATTCTTTGGGGTTTATAGGATGGGGATTTGAGAGTGGGGGGGTGGGAGGAACACTTCCCTCCTCCAGTTGGCTGGTGGATGATTCCGAAGCAGATATTGGGTGCTAACTTTCATGTACACTCTCCCAAAATCTTATGGCATTTCACCAGTGACCTCTTTTCCTAATTATTGAAAATGTACCATGCCACTCAATGATTCATCCACAAAGCATATTTACAGCACCAGGCAGCACCTGCTCATGAAACCCACACAGAACTCATGGTTACTAACCAGGAGGCCATATGCCTATTAACCCTTTTGGAACAACATTTTCTTTTTAATATTAGTATGTGCAGTGTAATCTGTACAACCTACTGTAATCCATAATGACAGTATATGTAATATATGGGAACAATCCATTAGAGTTAAGAATAATCCAGGACTACAATATGTGTATAATTCCATTTTACAACAATAAAAGGAAGTTATGCAAAATCCACTTAATCATTAAAGTTGGCAATAACACATAACCAACCCATCTCCTAAACGGTCACCATACTTGGCTGAGTACATATACCTGATACCTTGCCTTTAGGCTATCAATGTTTACACTTACAAAGGAATACCTACTAAGCAGATGATTCATCACATCTCTGTCGTAAACAATCTCTGGGTGGAAAGTGTCTCAAGTGACTGGTCGGTGCAGTGCTCTGTTTTTTGTTTTGCTTTTTGCTGGTTAAGTAAAATTAAGTTAGGTTTATCTTAAATGCATTCAAGGAACCTGGTAAGTCTGTTAAGCGAAGGAATATTTGAGGCCAAATACTTCAGTAAAAATGACAGCAATGTCATGCTGACCCCCTCAAAAATAAAACACATTATAAGCCAGACAATCACAGGCTCAGCAACAAGTTTAACCACCACAAAGGGAAGAAAGGTATGGTAACTTTCAGTAAACACCATCAACACAAAGCAAGAAATAATACAGCTGACTGCCCAAATGATGCTGGATGCTGCAACTGGCAGTACACTTGGTGCAGATCCTTCAGGAGGCTCAGTATTGTGGGTGAGGCCGAAAGTATACAAAAGTGCAGTTGGTAGCTGTAATGAATTTAGAAATGATTAAAGGGGACATGTTGGTCCTGAAGGCATAAGATCTATTTTGTTGGGATTTGGTAGCATGCACCTCACCCTCAGTTTTTGGACATTTTATTTGGTGCAGTTTCCATCATTTTGGAGCTTACTGCAATTGTGCCTTTCAAACAAAAAAACAAGGATTAGATATTCAAAATATGAAAATAAAAGTAGGATCTACATATAATTTGCAAGATAAGGTTTAGTTAAACAAATAGGCTAACACTCACCATTAAAATAGTAGACAGAAGAATGTTCAATTAAATTGTTAAGCACTCATCTGTTATAATTGCCAACAGCAATTTCTAGCTGATGTTACTCTTTTGAACGAGTCAAAAGATTTAACAGGCATGAGGAGCTATATTTTGTGCTCTCAGCTGCACCTGGCTGAATAACAGAGGTCTGGAATATATTACACTCTCATTATTAATGTTACTGCTCACATTTCCCCATAAATGTTCGCCACTCTCTCTGGTTGCTCCACCAGCATTTGTTATTGAATTGCACCTGGTCATTCGGGGCAATCATGACACCATACCGATGAATGAAATTGAGTCCTAGCAGAAAAAACGCTGACAAATTCTCAATTAATAGATATTCCTGATTGAATTCATCCGATTCAGATTTTATGTTAACTATCCTACTGGGTCTAATGCTTGTAGAATTTGTCGTTACAAGGACTGGACATATGCAAAGTTTGCTGATACACTGGAATATTTTTAACAAGTTTTGCCCTTGTTACAGAGAATGTGGCATCTATCCAGTAGGGCTGTAAATTGCTTATTAATGTAGATAATTAGGTGTGGGCACATGTCATAGTCATAGAGTCATAGAGTTTTACAGCACAGAAAGAGGCCCTTCGGCCCATCGTGTCTGCGCCGCCCATCCATCCCTGTCCAGTCTAATCCCATTTTCCAGCATTTGGTCCATAGCCTTGTATGCAATGGCATTTCAAGTGCTCATCCAAATGCTTCTTGAATGTTGTGAGGGTTCCTGCCTCTACCACCCTTTCAGGCATTGAGTTCCACATTCCAACCACCCTCTGGGTGAAAAAGTTCCTCCTCAAATCCCCTCTAAACCTCCTGCCCCTTACCCTGAATCTATGCCCCCTTGTTATTGACCCCCCTACTAAGGGGAAAAGTTCCTCTTTATCTACCCTATCTATGCCCCTCATCATTTTGTACACCTCAATCAGGTCCCCCCTCAGCCTCCTTTGCTCCAAGGAAAACAACCCCAGCCTGTCCAGCCTCTCTTCATAGCTGAGGCGCTCCATCCCAGGTAACATCCTGGTGAATCTTCTCTGCACCCTCTCCAAAGCAATCACATCCTTCCTATAGTGAGGCGACCAGAACTGCACACAGTACTCCAGCTGTGGCCTCACCAGCGTTTTGTACAGCTCCATCATAACCTCCCTGCTCTTATATTCTATGCCTCGGCTAATGAAGGCAAGTATCCCATATGCCTTTTTAACCACCTTATCTACCTGTTCCGCTGCCTTCAGGGATCTATGTACATGTACACCAAGGTCCCTCTGACCCTCTGTACTTCCTAGGGTCCTACCACTCATTGTGTATTCCCTTGCCTTATTTGTCCGTCCAAAATGCATCACCTCGCACTTTTCAGGGTTAAATTCCATTTGCCACTTTTCCGCCCATCTGACCAACCCGTTTATATCGGCCTGTAGCCTGAGGCTTTCCTCCTCACAATTTACCACCCCACCAATTTTCGTGTCATCTGCGAACTTACTGATCATACCTTTTACATTCTCATCCAAATCATTTATGTAGATCACAAACAACAAGGGACCCAGCACTGATCCCTGAGGTACCCCACTGGACACAGGCTTCCAGTCACAAAAGCAACCTTCGACCATCACCCTCTGCCTCCTGCCACTCAGCCAGTTTAGGATCCAACGCGCCAAGGCACCCTGGATCCCATGGACTCTTACCTTCTTGACCAGTCTCCTATGCGGGACTTTGTCAAAAGCTTTACTGAAGTCCATGTAAACCACATCCACAGCATTTCCCTCATCCACCCCCCTAGTCACCCCCTCGAAAAATTCAATCAGATTTGTCAGACATGATTTACCCTTGACAAAGCCATGCTGACTATCCCCGATTAATCCTTGCCTCTCCAAGTGGAGACTAATTTTGTCCCTCAGAATTTTTTCCAATAATTTCCCTACCACAGATGTTAGGCTCACTGGCCTGTAATTCCCTGGTTTATCCCTGCTACCCTTCTTGAATAATGGTACTACATTAGCTGTTCTCCAGTCCTCTGGTACATCCCCTGTGGCCAGAGAGGTTCTGAAAATTTGTGTCAGAGCCCCTGCAATCTCCTCCTTTGCCTCCCACAGCAGCCTGGGATACATCTCGTCCGGGCCTGGGGATTTATCCACTTTTTGGCCTGCTAAAACCGCTAGCACCTCCTCCCTCTCGATGCTAATATGTTCAAGTATGTCACAGCCCCCTTGCCCGATTTCTATGTCTGCATCGTCTTTCTCCATAGTGAACACAGATGCAAAAAATTCATTTAAAACCCCGCCTACATCATCTGGCTCTACACACAGATTGCCACTTTGGTCCCTAATGGGCCCTACCCTTTCCCTGGTTATCCTCTTGCCCTTAATATACTTATAAAACATCTTAGGATTTTCCTTTATTTTGCTCGCCAGTGTTATTTCATGGCCCCTCCTCGCCCTCCTAATTTCTTTTTTAAGTATGCCCCTGCATTTTTTATACTCCTCTAGGGCTTCTTCCGTCTTTAGTCTTTTGTAACTGCCAAAAGCCCCCCTTTTATTTCTAATGCATTTTTGTATATCCCTTGTCATCCAAGGTTCCCTTTGCTTGTTGGTCCCACCCTTGACCTCTACAGGAACATGTTGGCGTTGTACTCTCTCTATTTCCCTTCTGAAAGTCTCCCACTGTTTTGATGCGGATTTTCCTATAAGTAGCTGCTCCCAGTCCAATTTGGCCAGATCCTGCCTTATCATATTAAAAACGGCCTTCCCCCAATTTAGAACCCTTATTTCCGGGCCGTCTTTGTCTTTTTCCATGACCACCTTAAATCTCACCGAATTGTGGTCACTGTCGCCAAAATGCTCTCCTACTGACACTTCCACCACTTGCCCGGCTACATTCCCCAGAATTAGGTCCAGTACCGCCCCCTCTCTTGTAGGACTTTCTACATGTTGGCTCAAAAAGCTCTCCTGGATGCACTTTAAGAATTCTGCACCCTCTAAGCCTTTCACACTCTGACTATCCCAATTTATATTGGGGAAGTTGAAAGCCCCCACTATTATTACCCTATTATTTTCGCACTTTTCTGAGATTTGCCTACATATCTGTTCCTCTATCTCCCCCTGACTGTTTGGGGGCCTATAGTACACTCCCAGCAAAGTGCTTGCCCCCTTTTTGTTTTTAAGTTCTACCCATATGGCCTCATTAGAGGAACCCGCTAATATATCATCCCTCCTTACAGCAGTAATTGACTCCTTAATTAATATTGCAACACCCCCCTCTGTCTCGCCTGAAGATTCTATACCCCGGAATATTGAGCTGCCAGTCCTGACCCTCCCTCAACCATGTCTCCGTGATAGCAACAATATCGTACTCCCATGTGTTCAACAACAACTTCAGTTCATCCACCTTATTTGCAAGACTCCTTGCATTAAAATAAATGCCTTCCAGCCCTGCCATATTCTCTTTTGCCTTCACATATTTGCTTTGCCTTCCCAGCGGACTTGTTTTTCCCTCTGTATTTGGCTGTAAATCACCCCCTACTATAGCTCCACTCTGTACCCCATCCCCCTGCCAAGTCATCTTTCTTCCTGAAGGTGGTAAAGAAATTTGAATTCTGTTGTTTCATTCCTATCTCATCAGTGGCAGTTTGTGTTGGTCCCCTCTCCGTGGAAATCCTTGACGCTAGCTTCCCTGGCTCTTCTCCTTGAGGTAAAATGTTCAGGAGGTGTTGTACTGCAACATGGCTGTTGCACCAAACTTGAAATGCTGAACAATGATGTGAGATTTAGGAAAGGTGAAATAAAAGGTTGGTCAAAGAGATGGGTTTTAACAAGTCCTTTAAAAGTATGGCGTGGAATAGAGAAGCTGAGGTGTTTAGAGAAAAGCAGAGTCAGAGGACCAAAGGGAGCAGGAGAGGACACAAGACTGAAAGAAATAGCAACGGTAGGAAAAGGAGGAAAAGAAGGAGCAACAAGACCATGGAGGCATTTAAAGATGAAATATGAGCTTAATCTCAAAGTGTTGCGCAACAGGGATCTAGCGTAGATCAGCGAGGACACAGGTGATAGCCGACTGGGATTTATTGCTGGTCAGGATTAGCTGAATTTTGAACGAGTTGGTGTTTATAGAAGGAGGAAGAGGTTGGAAAAATCTTAATGTGACAAAAGTATGCATAAGGGCTTCTGTGGCAGTGAGGAGTGAGGTGGAGCACAGGCAGACAATGTTGTAGAAGTAGAGTTATGCAATCTTGATTCTGGATAAGATATAAGGTTTGAAACTCAACTCTGGGTTGAACAGGATGACATGAGCTGATTCAGCTTGAGTGAATGGCTGGGAAAGGGAATAGAATATGGAATCAGTGGCAAGGGAGTGGAGCTGAAAGTGGGGCTAAAAACTGCTTTGATCAGTTGGAGGAATTTATGATTAGAAAGAAATAAATAAAAATTTGCATTTTTATATAGTGCCTTTCATGACTTCAGAACATCCCAAAGCACTTTACAGCCAATTACTTACTTTTGAAGTGTAGTCACTGTTGTAATGTTGGAAATGTACATACAGACTAACCCATGACAGTCATGTCAGTCAGGCAGACTGCCAGATGTGGTCATGGAATCAAGGGAAGAAGTGGAGGTGGATGTCATCAACATATATTCGGAAGCTGGTCCCATACCCGCAGACGATGATGCCAAGGGCAGCATTTAGATGAGGTAGAGGAGCAGGATCGCCTCTCTCTCTTCTCCCATACATTCTACCCATTCTTGCCTTATACACCTAATTTCCTCTTCCACTTCTCCAGGCAGGAGCCACAACTACATTTTCCGACAGTCCTTCTCCTCAGAATCACTACGAACTTCATGCAGAATTACCCTTTGCTTTCTCTATTTGAGCCAATTTCTGATCCACTCCAGAAGCTTCTCCCTTGCGGATCAATATATTACATGACACAGGACATTGGTTCACAAGTACAATTCCTTACAGCATTTTCTAATTTAAGTTCACAACTTTAGATGACACGGATAGCAGACAAATCAACTTGTTATATGGCAATTTCTGCCATTTTTCTCACCAGTACATGTGTCTATAAGGAGTGTCCCTGTGAATTAGTTTGGAATAAAAAAAAATGAGTGCCCATGTTACTGAATCCAGTCCAGCGCAAAATAGGACATTCTCAATCAGATTCTAATAGCTTTCCAACATTACTTACCGTACAGGCCTCCATCGACCATGATTGTTATTTTTCAATCGTTCTTTCCTATCCTACTAAATGTTTCCAAATTTCTCACGAGTCAGCAAATCTTTGGCAAACAAGTCAGCTCACATGGAGCCAGACTTTCTTTCATTCTCAAGTCATTACCCGAGCCATTCTTCAGCATTGAACATTCTCATGTTACACAGGCACTCTCAATAAAACTACAACGTATTGTATTAATATTTTCACTGCTAGTTTTGAGACACAAATTCCCCCCCCCCAACCTTTTTAAGCAACAGAATATTGCTGTAAAGCAGTCAGCTAAAATCTGATAATATTTACAGTATTTATAAGTGCCTGTGCTTTTTTCAAAAAATATGTACTTGAGGGAAGATTCCTGTTAACTACTTTCTTTTAATTACTGGTAGTGGATCTCCTATGCCATTGTTCAGAGTGAGTTGGAGGATATTTGCGTGTGCAATGTATTATAATATGGTTCAGCTCCAGTAGCACTGTTCATTAACAAAATAAATCTATCTTTTTCCTGTAACTCTCTCTGCATCTTTCTCACTCTGTTTTTATGTTGTTCTCTCAGTCTTTTTCTTCCACCTGTTCGCTCTCTATTCCTGTGGCTAACACACACTTCTCTCATTACAATGTCCATATTAGTTCTCTCATTGTAATGTCCAGAGGACTATGACTCTTTTTCTCATTGCTTCCATTTCAACTCTCCGCACCACCAAATTGCCTTTTTTCTGTGTGTCTCCGATGCCTGTGTTGCTCTGACACATCCTTCTTTATTGATATATACTCAATACCTATCTCCACTTTTCCTAAAGTCAGGGATACACAAAAAAAGGAGGCAACAAACACTAGATTGGAGGTGGGGCTGGGAAAAGGCTGTCAGAATTATACTGCAATATAGGTGACAGAGAGCAGGTGGGCCTGAGGGCCTGAGGGCCAGGCCAAGAAGGATGGAGGGACAATACTGTGACCAGAAGAAAGCAAGGGGTTCAAGTTAGAGTGTGGAAGGTAGCAGAAGGAGGGGTATCACCTAGGGGGGGAAATGGGGGTTGGAAGCAATGCTAGTATGTGGCAAGAGCAGCCCAGGCCCAGGTACTGAGTACCAGCTTGAAAGTGGCCAGACCAAGAAAAGAGCAGAGGCAGCAGATTTCAGGATTAGAGAGATGCTGCATTAGAACACAGCAGAGGAAGCAGCAATGGTAACAAACAGAAGGCACTGGGCAGTGGGCAAGATGCATCACAAAGACAGCACAGTTGAAGAGGATACTGAAATGCTTTTAGATAGGGAACAGGCCAGACGTGCCTAAGGATAGTGAGCATGAGTAAAGTGTGGCCACTGCATCTCTCGGGAGGGATAGGTACATCTAATTTAATTGCAGTCCCAGAACGGAACCTCAGGTAAATTCACAGGAGAGTTCTCCCTGTGTCCTGTTCAACATTAACCCCTCAACTAACATCACTAAAACAGGTTATCTGGTCATTTATTCCATTATATCATGACTAAAGGTCTACATCTGAAACAATAACACAGCAAAACAAATCAGTCTGACAAATCCCTTTGAATTTTTATTACAGAACTAAAGATGTAGAACTTCTCAGAAGGAAATAAGTAATCTTGTTCCACAGTGAAATCAGAACACAATCTTGTACGAACTGCATAGCATAAACTTCTGGAGTTTAATTCACTCCTGTGCACCACAGCATGAAAAGCCAAAATGAGTCATAGTTTGCAGTTCTGTAATGTTTATGTCCAGCATTCCACTTTGATCTAAAAGCAGCTTCCTTGTAGGTAATTCTCAGCACCTCGTCCTGATTAGATTACAGGATGAAAACATTACTTACAAAACAATCCAACAAGGCACGATAGCAAAATACTGCAGATGCTGGAAATCCGAAATAACAACAGAAAATGCTGGAAAAACTCAGCAGGCCAGGCAACATCCGTGGAGAGAAAATAGAGTCAACGTTTCGGGTGAAAACCCTTTGTCAAGACTAAAGAAGCACAGGAAATGAAATACATTAAGAGGCCAGGCTGGGAGAGAACAAAAGAGAAGAGACATTAAGAGGTATTCAAAACGAGACGAGATGGTGATAGGACTAGTGGAGACAAAAGACACCTTTGTTTTGACCTATCCCCCCCCTTTTTTTTTCTCTCTCCCACATGGCAGCTGTCTCCCATTCTGCCAGCACATTTCACACCTAATCTAGAGCCGTCTTTTGTCTCCACTAGTCCTATCACCATCTCGTTTCGTTTTGAATACCTCTTAATGTCTCTTCTCTTTTGTTCTCTCCCAGCCTGGCCTCTTAATCTATTTCATTTCCTGTGCTTCTTTAGTCTTGACAAAGGGTTTTCACCCGAAACGTTGACTCTATTTTCTCTCCATGGATGTTGCCTGGCCTGCTGAGTTTTTCCAGCATTTTCTGTTGTTAACCCAACAAGGTAACTAGGTGCAATCTTTGAACAGTTGTTGGGTGACTCATATTACTAGTTAACAGAGAGTCTTCTTGTGGTGCAACAACTTTTAACAACTTCACATTCAAACTATTAGCACTGATTGAGAGATTTTTGTTAGACAAGGGTATTAAGGGATAGGGAAACAAGGGGGTAAGTGGAGTTGATACAGATCAGCCATGATCTAATTGAATGATGGAACAGTCTCAAGGGGCTGAAGGGTCTACTCCTGATCCTATGTCTGTTTTGATTTCTTTTTGGGTTCTATAAAGACTCATTTCTGAAAGAGAATGTTGTTTAATCTAAAGTCTTGTTCTAGACTTTCTACAGCTTTTTACAGAACACCTATGCTGTGATGCATCTAGAATGAAACTGAAAGTAAAACTCCTCTGGACTGCTTGTCTCTCACATGACCTCTGCTGGTCAGGCACAAGTAATCAAAAACACAGACAAATATGCTGTAAGGCATAAATAATCAAACACAGACAAATATCATCACTATTTGCTGATATCATTACATCTCCCTTTCTTAAAACAAAAGTATTTTACTTTTAACTAACAACATTTAATGAACTTACATTATCATTATCATGATCAAGGTTTTTTACCCTTGCTTTGAGTGTTCACATGAAATATGTCAATACACTAGAACTTGAAGAAGGAATAAGATAACATTACTTCCTTCTTTAACAATAGTCCTTAAATTTGCTCAATGAGTCTCTCAGGAGGCTTCACGTGTCTTGAGGATTTTCTGATTGATTGTCCTTGAATCGGAGTTGTTGCCTCAGATGATTGGTTCTCAGCTGTGTGATCAGGTTGTTCACCAGTATCAGTCTCTTGACCTGCTGTGGCTGGTCCCATGAGAAGATCTCGACGATTTCTTCTCAGAACAGCACCCTCATCTGTCTGAATGGTGTATAATCTTGGTTGAACTTCACTCAGGACAGTTCCCTTCTGAGTCCATGTGTTTGTTTTGTCTTTCAACCTTACTTGGTCACCAGTGTGGAGTTCAGGTAGGTTTTGTGTTCCTCTGTCATAGTAGTACTTTTGCTTTTCTTTCTGTTGCTCTTTGAACTTCCTCACTTTCTCCCCCTCTTTTGTTTTCAGGAGGTTCTCCGGAATGGGTAGGTTTGACCTTAGCCGACGTCCCATCAGGAGTTGGGCTGGTGACATACCACACTCGAGCGGCGTTGTGCGGTATACAAGCATGCTTTGGTAGAAGTCAGTTCCACTGTCTTTTGCCTTGTACATCAGTCTTTTCACTGTCTGGACCGATTTTTCCACTAGTCCATTGGACTGTGGATAGTGAGGACTTGATGTTGTGTGGACAAAGTCCCACTCTTTGGCAAAGTGTCGGAAATTTGCATTGTTAAACTGGGGTCCGTTGTCTGTGAAGACCTCGCTTGCCACACCATGTCTGGAGAATATGGCTTTCATACTTCTTATCACAGCTTCTGCAGTGGTGGTGTACAGTCTACAAACCTCTGGATACAGGGAGTAATAGTCTGTGACGACAAGATAGTCCTTCCCTTGACATACGAATAGGTCAGCGCCTACCTTCTGGTAAGGTCTGTCTGGTGCTGGGTGTGGCTTTAGTGGTTCTACCGGATTGCTTGCTCAATATTTCAGGCATATTGTGCAGTTTGACACCTCATCTGTCACATCTTGGTTGATTCGTGGCCAGTACATCACCTCTCGTGCTCTTTTCTTACACTTTTCGATTCCCAGATGTCCTCCATGGATCTTTTTTAGCATCTCTCTTCTCAGACTCTTTGGGATAACTATTTTACTTCCTTTGTAGATGATGTCTTCGACCACTGATAGTTCCGCCCTGCAGTTCCAGTACTCTGCTATATCAGGTGAGCAGTCTTGCTTCATGTTGGGCCATCCATCCAAGATGCTTTTTCTCAGTCGTCTCATTGTTTCATCTTTGTTTGTCTCAGTCTTTATGAGCTCCATTTTTGCATCTGCTATGGGCAGTGCACTTGTGATCATGTCCACGTAGGCGTTCACTTTTTCATCCATTGTGGTGTTTGCGGGCTCACTTGGGTCAACAGCTCTGGACAACGTGTCTGCTGTATACATCAGCTTACCCGGTGTGTACGCAACATTCAGTTCATCATAGACTGTCTCTCTTTCACTTTCCACAACGAGGACTCTCTTTACCAGGTTCAGTCTCTCACAGGCTTTTAAACCTAGTATGGCTTGCACATCCTTTGGCACCACGATTAATGATAGCGTGTGCTCTCTGTCCTTGTGTGTTACTTTGACAATGCATTTTCCTTTCACTGGTATATCAGTACCTGAGTATCCGGTCACTTTCACTTGTATTCCATGTAACTTTGGTCTGGGTCTAATTCTCTTAAAATCGGTCTCTGATATCACATTAACTTGTGCTCCAGTATCCAATTTAAATGGAATGTGTATGTCGTTCACTTTTAGTGTCAACATCCAGTCTCTTTCTTCTCTTTTGTTTTCAGACACAACATCTACATAGAATTCCTCTATCTCGCTTTCATCTACTGTATGGACCTTGAGTTGTTGCGCTTGGTTCTTACAGCAACGGGCATAATGGTTGTTTTTGTTGCATCTATTGCATGTTTTACCATATGCTGGACACTTTCTTGGTGGATGCTGTGTACCGCATCGACTACATGACTTCCGATTGTCCCTTTCATTTTCTTTTGATGGCCACGCCTCTTTTTTCACATTGGCGCTCTCTTTGTTAAACGGTTTGTATCCGTTCTTTCTCACTGCATCCACGTTGCAGCTACTGTCACTGAACAGCTCCTTTGCCTGCAACTTCACAGTCTCTGTAACCCTACACAGTGCTATGGCTTTTCCCAGGTCTAGATCTTGCTCACTTAGCAGCCTTTCCCTTAGATCATTATCTGGAATACCACACACCAGTCTGTCTTTTATCAGCGAGTCTGTGAGTCCCCCAAATTCACACGATTTGCTCCGGTTTCTCAGTTCAGTCACATACTGATCAATAGTCTCGCCGATTTTCTGTGCACATGTGAAAAATTTGTGCCTCTCAAAGGTCACGTTGCATTTAGGTATGCAGTAGGCCTCAAACTGTTCCATTATTCTATCTAGCTTCATTTTGTCTCCATCGACAGCAAATGTGAAGTTATTATACACCTCCAGCGCTTCATCACCCACGACATGTAAGAACAGTGACGATTGCTGTTTATTACTTTTCTTGTCAGCTCCGATTGCCGCTAAATACAACTCTAAACGTTGTTTGAACCTTCTCCAATTTTCAGCCACATTACCTGTTAATTGAAGCGTCGCCGGTGGGTGTAAACCTTCCATTTTTTCACTTCGTTAGCTATTCTCTAATGGTAAGCAACGATGTTCTCTTCTGGCTTGCTAATATGTGGAGAGCTGATTTCGCTTACTTGCCACAACTGCTTTCACTGTCCCATCAAGTTGCTAACTTCAGATTTTTTCTCTTTCAGCCACTTCTGACATCATGTTTTGATTTCTTTTTGGGTTCAATAAAGACTCATTTCTGAAAGAGAATGTTGTTTAATCTAAAGTCTTGTTCAAGACTTTCTACAGCTTTTTACAGAACACCTATGCTGTGATGCATCTAGAATGAAACTGAAAGTAAAACTCCTCTGGACTGCTTGTCTCTCACATGACCTCTGCTGGTCAGGCACAAGTAATCAAAAACACAGACAAATATGCTGTAAGGCATAAATAATCAAACACAGACAAATATCATCACTATTTGCTGATATCATTACAATGTCCCCATGTCAAAATATTTTGTTTCCCGTACATACAAGGGAAAATACATAAGTGAAACTGATGGAAAGATCATGTTTTTATTTAATTGTAAAATTCTCTGTTAGGTAGAGAAAAACATACTAACTCCTCAAGATATATATGAATCGCTGTGCAAGTCAGAAAGGTTTGACAAGAATGAACACATTCTTCCCATATATTTAAATTTAACTCTAATCTAAACATGTAGCAAGAAGCGTTACCTAATAGTGCTTGGAATAAGTCACTGTTGAAAATGTTGGTGACTTTCCCAATTGCTGTTCGGAGCTGCTCCTCCTCTTGTTCTGGAAGATTCCTGCAGTACTCTCCCAGTAACTGCACGGCACGCTCAGTGTCTACAAAGAAAAACACCAAAAGGATGCTCCAGTTCATTCCATTTGTCCAATATATTCCCAGGATTTTGGGTGATGGCAAAATGTTCAAAAATAAATCATTACAAGCCAGACTAGAACAATTTATTCCAAAAAATTACACAGATTTTCTACAACCATTTACTGTGGTAAATATACCCCTTCAGATTTTATCATTCATACTGTGAAGACTTCTTTTTAAAACAGGTTTACAATAATCCTTATTAACAGAATATTGAGCATTGCAATATCCATAGCAGCACCCTTAAACCACAGTTCATTAAAAAAAAAACATATACATGCTGGAATTGTGAAATAAAACAGATTTATTTTGGAAATTGACTCCAGGTCTTGTCAGTGTCTGAAAAGAGAAGAGTTATTATTTCAGGTGTAAGGCCTTGTGTCAGGTAACCAGGATGAGGGATTTGACAAATTAGGACAGTTCTCACTAGAGCTGAGGAGGTTAAGGGGCAACATGATATAACCTTTCATAATCATGAAAACTGCTAAGGTAAATAGCGATAAATTGTTTCCACTGGTCATTTGAGACAGTAATAAGAGGAACCAAATGTAAGATAATCGCAAAAAGAAAAACGAGAGCATAGGAAAAAATCTTTATGCAGAGATTTGCTAGGTTGTGGAATGTTCTACCACAAACTGTTATTGAAGCAGAATCCTTAAATTCTTTTAAAGGGGAATTAACCAATTGCTTTAAAAAGGAATATTAGAGTGAGCAGGAGAATGGGATTAGACTAGGTAGCTCATGTGGAGAAAAACGGCAGCCCAGATTTGCTTGGCCAAATGGCCTGTTACTGTGTTGTAATGTTCTATTTTTTTTTTCAATCGGAACCTGCAGTTCTGATAAAGGATCTGCATCAGAAATGTTTAACCACCTTCTCTCTTTTCAGATACTAACGGACCTGGTGTACATTTGCAGCATTTTTTGTTTTATTTGAAGCATAATACAATGTCTGCAGACTAGAGTTAACCACGGTTATACTGGGAAAGACATAGGAACTGTAACATTACATACTTGGGTTACAAATCGGAACACAGTCATGACAGGTTGTGTTCAAAACCTTCATAATGGTACATGAGGTACTTATGCAGGAAGTTAAATTCCAGCTCAGCAGTTCAATGCATGTGCTTAACCACTGTAGAAGTCATCAATATGTTTGAAGGCATATATGAAAGTCAGAGGGGAGGGCAAATATGGGTGTGGACTTTGGATCCAAGAATTCATTCTGCCCACTAGGGAGGGGCAATGAAATAGGCCCCTATGTCAAAATATCTTCCAACTAGAAAATTGTCTATGACTGAGGATGTCCTGTCAATCCATACAAAGAGTAGTCACATTTGAAGGCATTTCAACTGTTTCAATTAGACAGTGTACATAATTCTCCATGACTGAACTATTCTTGATAGTGGGCTGGATTTTGATACTGGAGGCGTGTAGGAGGCGGGACTACAACTTTTGGGGTTGTAGTCCCGCCTCCATCGAGTTGTGGCCAACCCATGCGATTGTCACTTGATTGACCTTGTTGAGCCCGCCCAGCGGGCTCAGCAGGCCAATTAAGGGCCACCCGGCAACAGGTGATGTCACAGATTGACATTTCATCTGTCAAGAGCTTTTGACAGATGAAATATCAGCGTTTGACAGCTCTTTGAAGCTGTCAAACACTGACAATCTGTACTCCAAGTTAATTCCTTCCTCTCAGGCTGATTTAGAGATCTCTCCAGAACAGAAAGCTGAATTGTGCAACTTTTGACAGCTCGCGGCCATTCTGCTTTCTATGCCGGTGAGATGAGGGACTCCCGAGACCTGAAGGAAGGAAGGCTGTAAAGGTAAGTAAAGGTAAATAAAACGTCTTTAAACACTTTACACATACCAAACACACTTACCTCTGCACTCATGCACCCATCACTCACCTGAACACCGGACATCTTGAACCTTCCAAGCCCTTCAGCCCGACGGTCCACCTCGCTAACTTGGTGCGGTTTGGAGCCGTCGGGAATCCCACACTTCAGGAATAAAAATAGGGATTAGGCTAAAAACTGCCTGTTAACAGGCAGTTAATTGGCACTAATCCCCTTCCCTCCTTGGGGAGGCGGCTCCCAGCACAGGTCGGGTATCCGCCTCCTTTGAAACTGGCATGAAGACGGGCTCGGGCTGGGGGCGGGATGGGTTCGTGCCCCCCCCCCCCCTGATTTAGAGATTTTAATCCCCCACACGCCTCCAATCCCGCCTCCATGGCCCAATGAAAATCCTGCTCTGTGCGTTTTAAGAGAAGGTTGTTTACTATTTTTAAAAAGCCCTTATGTATTCATAATACATTATTACATTAAAATGTACAAGTTTTGTACAATTGAGCCGCATAGCAACAAATAATGCCACAATTGCCACATCAATGGGGCTGTGGTGGAAAGGGTGGACAGCTTTAAGTTCCTCGGAGTCCACATCACGGAAGACCTCTCCTGGTCCCTCAATACCTCCTCTCTGGTGAAGAAGGCCCAGCAGCGCCTATATTTCCTAAGGAGGCTGAAGGGATGTAACCTGTCACCCCTGATCCTCTCTAACTTTTACCGCTGCACAATAAAGACCATCCTGACAAACTGTATCACAGTATGGTATGGCAGCTGTAGCTACTATGATCGTAAAGCCCTGCAGCGGGTAGTCAAAACTGCCCAACGCATTACCGGCACCCGGCTACCGACCATAGAGCACATATACCAGAAACGCTGTCTACGGAGGTCACGGTCAAAGACCCTACCCACCCCAGCCACAGTCTGTTCGCCCTCCTGCCATCTGGGAGATGCTACAGATGCATTCGCACCCGTACGACCAGATTTAGGAACAGCTTCTTTCCCAGGGCTGTCATCCTACTGAACTCCACAAATAAACTCTAAAGCCTGCACATCTGCCAATGCACTTTATTATGGTTATGTTTATGTTAATGTATTACAAGCCAAATGTATGTTGAATGTTTAAATGTCTTAATCTAAATGTACACTCTCGGGAGCCGCAAGCCTACATTTCGTTGTACTGCACTTGTGCACTAACAATGACAATAAAAGTTGATTTGATTTGATTTGATTTGAACTTATATCAGACCTCCACAGTATGTATCTGCAAGTCCTATGCAATTTGTAATGTAATTCCATTCTGTAATGCACCATGACCACAATTCAGCCAGCACACAGGTCAGCTTTGGAATGCTGGGCGATGGGTCACAGGGCAGCAGCAGAAAGCAAAGTGAATGACATGGTGCTCCACCCACTTTAATTAATTCTACTTTCCCAGCCCAATGCCCATTCCTTCCAACCTCTCACTCCCATCACGAATCTTACTCCTTTGGTGGACAGAGCTGAACAACTTGCGTAACAGCGCCATCTTGTGGCCAGATGCCTGCACTTACAGCATGACAGCCAAATGGCAACAGGTTTTTCCATTATAAAATCCTGAGGTGTTGACATGGGATTTTTCCATTATAAATATTGACACGAAAAGCATGATTCAAAAATCATGACACAGGAAGTTAGGTCAATATGGACAGGAAATGTGTACTGTACATAAGACTTTTAATATACAGTAGATAGATATACATATATGAATTGTTACACTTGTGTTGCCTCCTAACAGTATTCCATTATTTTCTTTTGGTGCAGATTGAGCAACGTTGAATCCTGGTACCAACAACTGATACAACCAAAAGAGATGATTGTCAAAATCATTCCCCATAAACAATCTCTTGTTTTTCTTTCCAAATCAACAAATAAACCACAATAATAATTCACTAATGTTTGTCTATGAGGAGTTTGTAACAGGAAAGTGCATTTATATAATTTCATCACTTGCCTAAAATAAAAGCTTCAAGAATTCAGTCTCCAGTTTCTTTCAAAGTCTTTTGGAAAAAGCAAAGAAACTCTTAAATGCTCACAGGCTGAATGGACACATCCTTCCACCTGCCAGTTTCTGTTGATAAACAGATTGCATGCAGGGAAATTTTTGCAAACAACACATACTCAGAATGTGCAGATTGCATGCTGGTAAACTCTGCAAAGCTCTCTCTTAACTGTTGTGAGGTGAAAACATCCAGTCGAAGCCCAGGCTTTTGAGACTGGCTTTTTAAAATTTTGTTTAAAATGTTATTTTGGACATTAGAAATTTCAGTTACTGAGAAAAAATGGCAGTGAGAATGTTTTTGAAAATACACTGAGTGATTCCATTGATTCATCAACAAACCATAAAAACTGAATGAGAAATGTGGACATATGAATTTATTCATACACTTTCTCCAGATACAATACAATACAATAAGACATTAATAAACTTGCAGAATGGGCATGTAATTGGCAAATTAATTTCAATATAGATAAATGTGAAGTGGTGCATTTTGTTAGGAAGAATAAAGAGGCCACATATTCCTTGGAAGATAGTCTAAATGGGGTAGAGGAACAAAGGAATGCGGATACACAACTCTAAAAGTCGCAACGCAGGTTAATAAGCCCATAAAAAGCAAACAAGGCACTGTTGTTCATTTCTAGGGGGATAGAATTGAAAAGCAGAGAAGTTAAGAGGGTGAGAGAGGGATTGGGGGAATTCCATGTGTGGCAGCATTGGTTTGTGACTTTAAAGGATCTCTGTAAACACTGAATTTGGTATTTTGTGATTGTTCCTTCGTGTATATCTGTGTACGTCCATCTCTCTGCCTCTCATTCTGTTTGTCTGTCGCACCGTTATAAGACAATATAAAAATTCTAATTCCTATCAACTAAACACAGGTGGCAATTAGCACTTTCAAAATTCCACTTTTTTTTTAATTTAAACAAAATGAAATGAGAAAAGACACGGTGTTTGACATCTGTTAATAATTAGAATGTTTACATTTTCTCTCGACGTAACAGGTGATAACCAGTTATGATAATTAGAGGCTGTTTACTTCAAATGAACTCAATTACGCTGAGGAAAAACACCATCTGTCTCTGAGCTTAATGAAGTTTCTGAAGTTCATAGACCAGAAAACAAAAACTGCAACAGGTATGTAATCAATAGTCTGACTTTTCCTCACACAAACTCTCTTTTAAAAATAAATCAATACATTTTTTACCTGAATAAAAGGTTTTAAAATTTGTCCTCTAGCTTTTCTTTGCATAATTAGAAGAAGTGCTGGGCAGAAACTGCTAGAATATTCCATCAGTATAGCTGACTGAATGGAGCTGATGCATTCTAGGGAATTAGCTATACTACACATGCTCAGACTGCACAATCCGAATTCAGAGTAAGCCTTGGGCAAAAATATCAAGTCTCAACCCTGACTTTTGGGAGAGGCTCAAGCTTTCAAGTAAAATCTTTAATGAAGGCATTAATACAACAAATTGCATTCATATAATACCTTTAACGTAGAAAAAGCATCCCAAGGCACAGCATAGTACTGCAATGACAAAAAGCAACACTGAGCCAAAGAAGGAGATATTGCTACGAGTGACTGAAAGATTGGTCAAAGAGGTGGGTTTCAAGCAGGGCTAAAGAAGGAGGTGGAGAGGCAGACAGTTTTAGGAAGGGAATTCCAGAACTTAGGCTCTAGACAACAGAAGGCATGGCTGTCAATGATGGGGTGAAGGGTGCAGGTGATGCACAAGACACAGATTCTCAGAAGGTTGTAGGTCTGCAGAAGGTTACATAGATAGGGAGGGGCAAGGCCATGACGAGATTTAAATATGAGGATCAGAATTTTAAATTTGAGGAGTTGGGAGAATGGGGGCCAATGTAAATCAGACAGCACAGGGCTGATGAGCGAGTGAGACTTGGAGCAAGATAGGATATGGGCAGCAGAGTTTTGGATAAGCTGCAATGATGGAGGGTGGAGGATGAAATGCTGGCCAAGAGAGCATTGGAATAGAGAATCGGGAGGTGACAAAAGCATGGATGAGGGTTTCAACAGCAGATGGGGTAGAAACATAGAAAAATAGGAGCAGGAGTAGGCCATTCGGCCCTTCGAGCCTGCTCTGCCATTCAATATGATCATGGCTGATCCTCTATCTCAATACCATATTCCCGTTCTCTCCCCATACCCCTTGATGCCTTTTGTGTCTAGAAAGCTATCTATTTCCTTCTTAAATTTATTCAGTGACTTGACCTCCACAGCCTTCTGTGGTAGACAATTCCACAGGTTCACCACCCTCTGAGTGAAGAAATTTCTCCTCATCTCAGTCCTAAATGTCCTACCCCGTATCCTGAGACTGTGACCCCACCTCATTCTAGACCCCCCCAGCCAGGGGAAACATCCCCCCTGCATCCAGTCTGTCTAGCCCTGTCACAATTTTATACGTTTCAATGAGATCCCCTCTCATTCTTCTAAACTCGAGTGAATACAGGCCTAGTCGACCCAATCTCTCCTCATACGACAGTCCTGCCATCCCAGGAATCAGTCTGGAGAACCTTCGCTGCACTCCCTCTATGGCAAGTATATCCTTTCTTAGGTAAGGAGACCAAAACTGCACACAGTACTCCAGGTGTGGTCTCACCAAGGCCCTGTATAACTGTAGTAAGACATCCTTGCTCCTGTACTCAAATCCTCTTGCAATGAAGGCCAACATACCATTTGCCTTCCTAACTGCTTGCTGCACCTGCATGTTTGCTTTCAGTGACTGGTGTACAAGAACACCCAGGTCCCTTTGTACATCAACATTTCCCAATCTATCGCCATTTAAATAATACTCTGCCTTTCTGTTTTTCCTACTGAAGTGGATAACTTCACATTTATCCACATTATACTGCATCTGCCATGTATTTGCCCACTCACTCAACTTGTCTAAATTGCCTTGAAGCCTCTTTGCATCCTCCTCGCAACTTACAATCCCACATAGTTTCATGTCGTCAGCAAACTTGGAAATATTACATTTGGTTCCCTCATCCAAATCATTGATATACATTGTGAATAGCTGGGGCCCAAGCACTGATCCCTGCGGTACCCCACTAGTCACCGCCTGCCACCCTGAAAAAGACCCATTTATTCCTAATCTCTGTTTCCTGTCTGTTAACCAATTTGTGGCAGGGGCAGAGACAGGCAACGTTACAAAGTTAGATGATGGAGAGGATATCACAGATCACAGAATCACAGAAACCCCACAGTGCAGATAGAGGCCATTTCGGCCCATCGAGCCTGCACCGACACATATCCCACCTGATCCCCGTAACCCCTACACCAACACATATCCCACCCTATCCCCGTAACCCCACGTATTTAATCCCCCTAACACTAAGGGTCAATTTATCATAGCCAATCAACCTAACCCGCACATCTTTGGACTGTGGGAGGAAACCGGAGCACCCGGAGGAAACCCACGCAAACACGGGAAGAATGTGCAAACTCCACACAGACAGTCACCCGAGGCCGGATTCGAACCCGGGTCCCTGGCGCTGTGAGGCAACAGTGCTAACCACTATGCCACCGTGCTGCCACCTGTTCAAGAAACTCCATTAAATTTGTCAAACATGACTCATCTTTAATAAATCCATGTTGGCTGTCCTTAATGAATCCCTGCATTCCTAAATGCTCACTAATTTTACCTTGAATTATGTACTATAGGAGTTTGCCCACAATTGGCAAAGTTTGCCACAACCGCTGTCCCGGTTGGTTGATCATTACTAACTCCTCTGGTATGGACACCTCATACGCCATCCTGAGTCTGACCCTGCCAGAGCATTCACCACCAACATGGAAGAGGCCATGAAGCAGACCCAAAACAAGATGGAATGGCAACATAAAAGTCCTCCTCAACAGCGTGAACCTTACTGCCGATGAGGCACAAGTGAGAGCCCTGAAGCGTAACGCTTGGAAGAAGTAACATTCTCTTACGGATAAGCCCCATATACAATGATGATTTTTAGTCCTAACTTTTATCATATGCCTGCCTTTTAAGTTTGTTTAATTTTGGTCTCTCCATTTATCCATGCAACTATTTTTTGATTCACCCCCTTTTCACCTCATCAAAATATATTTATTTTGTATTCTATCCATCTCATATTGGAAGATTTTCCACTGCTA
Organism: Somniosus microcephalus; assembly: GCF_052327205.1. Taxonomy (NCBI): domain Eukaryota; kingdom Metazoa; phylum Chordata; class Chondrichthyes; order Squaliformes; family Somniosidae; genus Somniosus; species Somniosus microcephalus. The sequence continues at coordinate 401,355,862 of NC_140987.1, forward strand.
ACAAGTTTGCTCTCTCAGGTGGACATAAAAGATCCCATGGCACTATTTGTAGAAGAACTGGGGTGTTATCCCCAGTGTCCTGGCCAGTATTGAACCCTCAACCAACATCTCTAAAACGATTATCTAGTCATTATCACATTGCTGTTTGTGGGACCTTGCTGTGAGCAGGTTGACTCCACTTCAATTGTAAAGCGCTTTGGGACATCATGAGGTCACGAAAGGTGCTATATAAATGCAAGCCTTTCTTTCTTTGCTAACTTTTCTGCCCATTTAACTTGGACCTGCCCTCTTCTTATCTCACTGAACTTTGCCATTTTCCAGTCCACCGTTATATTTGATTTTTCATTATCCTTTTCTATTCTTATCTTGAACTTCAATATGTTATGACTGATATTTCCCAATTGTTCTCCTACTCTCCCAATAGATATTTTCCCCACTTCAATTCTGAGTACTAAATCAAGCAATGCTTCTTTGAAAGGTCATCGACCTGAAACATTAACTCTGTTTCTCTCTCCACAGATGCTGCCCGACCTGCTGAGTATTTCCAGCATTTATGCTTTTTATTTATTCATGCTTCTTTGCTTGTTGGAATAGAAACATAAAGGCTGATTTTAGCCCCCGTCCACTCAGCAGGGTCAAGATAGCTGGGGGGGGGGGGGCACAGGGGTGATGGGTGAATGGGACTTGGTGCAAGTTAGGGCACAGGCAGCCGAGATTTGGATCACCTCAAGTTTACGTAGGGCAGAATGTGGGCGGCCAGCCAGGAGTGCATTGGAATAGTCAAGTCTAGAGGTAGTAGGCACAATGCTAGAATCTATTATTAGGGACGAGGTAACAGTGCACTTAGAAAATCATAATATGATTAGGCAGAGTCAACATGGTTTTATGAAAGGCAAATTATGCTTGACAAATCTGTTGAGTTTTTTGAAGATGTAACTAGTAGGATGGATAAGGGGGAACCAGTGGATGTAGTGTACAGTATTTGGATTTTCAAAAAACATTCGATAAGGTGCCACACAAGAGGTTATTACACAAAATTAGGACTCATGGTATTGGGGGTAATATATTAGCATGGATTGAGGATGGGTTAATTGACAGAAAACAGAGAGTAGGAATAAACGGGACTTTTTCAGGTTGGCAGGCTGTTACTAGTGGGGTACCGCAAGGATCAGTGCTTGGGCCTCAGCTATTTACAATCTACTTTAATGACTTAGATGAAGGGACTGAGTGTAACGTATCCAAATTTGCTGATGATACAAAGTTAGGTGGGAAAGTAAGCTGTGAGGAGGACGCAAAGAGGCTGCAGAGAGATATAGACAGGTTGACTGAGTGGGCAAGAACATGGGCAAATGGAATACAATGTGGGGAAGTGTGAAGTTATCCACTTTGGTAGGAAAAACAAAAAAGTCGAATATTTTTTGAATGGTGAGAGGCTGGGAAATGTTTGCACTCAGAGGGACCTGGGTGTCCTTGTACACGAATCACAGAAAGTTAACATGCAGATACAGCAAACAATTAGGAAAGCAAATGGTATGTTAGCTTTTGTTACAAAGGGATTAAAGTATAAGTGTAAAGAAGTCTTAATACAATTATACAGGGTATTGGTGAGGCCACACTTGGAGTACTGTGTACAGTTCTGGTCTCCTTACCCAAGGAAAGACATACTTGCCTTAGAGGGAGTGCAGCGATGGTTCACTAGACTGGTTCCTGGGATGAGGAAAGATTTAGTAGACTAGGCCTATATTCCTTAGAGTTTAGAAGAATGAGAGGTGATCTAATTGAAACATATAAAATTCTTAAGGGGCTTGACAGGGTTAATGCTGGGAAGATGTTTCCCCTGGCTGGGAAATCTAGAACACGGGGTCACAGTCTCAGAATAAGAGGTCGGCCATTTAGGACTGAGATGAGGAGAAATTTCTTCACTCAAAGGGCTGTGAATCTTTGGAATTCTCTACCCCAGAGAGCTGTGGATGCTCAGTCGTTGAGAATATTCAAGACAGAGATTGATAAATTTTGGGGAACGAAGGGAATTAAGGGATATGGGGATAGTGCAGGAAGGTGGAGCTGAGGTAGGAGTTCAGCCATGATCTTGTTGAATGGGCTTGAAGGGCCAAATGGCCTACTGCAGCTCCTATTTCTTATGTTCTTACTTTATGGATGAATTACACACATAGCCTCAGAGCTGCTAAACTTCTCAAGAAGTCAGCAAGTTAATCAGTCTATAACCATACTAGAAATGAAATCGCACTATCCATAAAAAGGCAAATCATCAATTCATATTTGACACTTCTAAACATAATTTGTTTCCATGGCCTCTCTCTTCACCTGTACCAGCTCCGCTTTAAAAAGTGCTCCAGCTGGCTGTCCAAGCTTAATCTTGCTCTTTTACACAAACTATATTTTTGCAGACTGCTGGAAAATAATCCGGGGAGCACATGGGCTTTCAACAATAAATACTAAATCTGCTTTACTGTAAAACATGTGAAAAACAAAGTAAGGGATTTGGACACAGCAAAACTTGGGTCACTGCCCGCAAGCTTTTACTTGCTGATTGTGCATTCCGACATGTTAACAGCTAGAAGAAACTTATAAAATCAATCATACACTGAAGTATTATACAGCATGTGTGCACACATCTCTGATAAAGCCTCAAAAAGCAAAATTAAAAATGCACAACTCTAGTCAGGGTAACCAGCAGCCTCGGTGTATATTCCCAGATGGATGTTCTTATTGTGCGTTAAAATGCTTCGGGAATCCCGACACTAAATATAAGACAGCCCTGCAAATAAGAATTGACGCAGCGATTTCAGTTTGAGCCCAGTTTTGTTTTCACAGGGTTAAAAAGTGCAACAAGCTCATCAGTTACTCTCAGGGAGTACATATTATCGCAGACCAACAAAGCACACGTGGCACGGAGAGCATTAGAGAACATGCGCGACAGGTACAGTATTATATAAAGATGCTGCACTGCACCTTGTCTCTGAACCATTGTTGAATCGCAACTCCTCCTTTACACTCGACGCTCCGGCTGCCCCATTACACCAAGGAGTGATGCGACCAGCAGCCACTCAACACTTGCAATCGGCAGGGTTTGTGAGGCTGTTCCCTGTTGGCGCTTTGCTGCCGTATCCTCTCTGCTCCGAATGGCGCTGCTACTCCTCTGCTGTTCTGATTGTATTCAGTGATTTGGTGAACCTGTAACTGCTGCATTCAGGAGCTCCAGCAAAAACAGAATCAGACTCCGAGACATCGGGCGAGTCAGAGGCAGAATCAGGCAGAGTGAGAAGCAAAGAGAGAGAGAAACATGGGTAAAATAAAGAGAATCAAGATAGGGAGCACTAAGCAAGAGAAACCAAGTGGAAAAGTGCGAGAAAAACAGGCTGACAGGTAGAAGAAAATGAGAAAAATGACGGACAGTGAAGAGACTGAGGCAGATGTAGAGGGCGATAGAGATAGTGAGAGAGAAACAGGGAGAGCAAGAAAGAGAAATAGAGGCCTGAAAAGTGAGAGAAAGAGACAGATAAATAGCAGGAGAGAGAAAAAAGAGGAATAGGCGGGGGAACGAGAGAGATAAACAGACAAGGAGACCCAAATGGAGAGCGACAGGGAAAGTTAGAGAAAGAAACAGACACAGGGAGAATAAATGAAAAACTATATAAAAAGTGAGACAGAGTGAAAGATAGTGAGAGAAAGAGATAAGATCAAAGACAATGTGAACTCGCTACCACATGAAGTAGTTGAGGCAAATAGCATTGATGCACTTAAGGGGACAGTACATGAGGGAAAAGGGAATAGAAGGATATGTTGATAGGGTGAGATGAAGTAATGTGCGAGGAGTATCGTGTGATGCATAAAACTGGCATTGACCTGTTGGACTGAATGGCCTGTTTCTATGCTGTAAAATTCTATGCAAGAGAAATGGACACCAGGAGAGTGTCAGAAAAACACAGAGATACTGAGCAATGAAACGTAAACTGAAGCAGGGAGATACAGATGGGCAGAAGGACATAGAAGGAGAGAGGAAAAATACTTTTAATGGCCTTGCTGCACACCCAATAAGCAGACCTCACAAGCGGAACAATCCAGAAGCTGCAGCTACATTTTTATCCCCATAGAGAACTTTTGGGACTTACACAGATCCTCGTACGTCAGTGTCGCCAGCACTCTTACTCACTCTTCATTGTTCCAGAAGATGGAAATACCAACACCCCACAATCATGTAAGTTACATGTCCCAAATTGAATTACTAAGTTTGTCTGTAACAATTTTAACAAATAAACGCACATACAGAACATACTGGCCCAGAATTTGTGGTCCTGAACTGGCAGCGTTCACCCTCATTCCGCCTTTCAAACTGACCCCAACTTCAGGATTTAGCACATGCGCGGCCTAATGCAGAAATCCTGAAGTTGGGGTCTGTCATTCACTGCACCTCCACAGGCTGCACTTTGCGCCCCCCCCACCCCCCCGGAAACGGCAATCAGTGAAATCTCAAATCAGGGAAACTAACGAAAACTGTAGTGTATGTAACTGTTCTACCTTTAAAAGAACTATTGTATGTAACCGTCCACCTTTAAGAGAACTATTTTAGGTGTGGCACTACTTTATCCTGGCTGCTGTATACTGTAATACCGACGGTGACCACAGTGCTGTGGCAGAATTTATTGGGCAGATTCGCCCTGACCTTCGAATAGTAAAGTCCTGTTAAAGTTACTCTTGTAGTCTGTGTATTACTTCGCTATACAACCCACAGACTTTACAGTGGCGATGAGTTCGATCTTACCCTGCGGCAACAATACTTCTGAAGAAGTAAACGAGCGTCGAGAAGAGGCACCCGCCCTCGTCGTTTTGCTGAGAGAAAACTCGAGTCTGCAGACCAAGAAAGGAGGAAGATTTCAAACACGAAGTCTTCCATCAGCAACAGGCACGGATTGTCCCTTCTGCCACGGTGGTGAGTGAGCCGATCAACACGAGAAGCAAGTCGGCCACGGTGACTGTGAGTAAAGGGAAAATAGAAACAAATAAACGGAGGATAAGGGCGGTGCACTCGACCACGGTCGAGGGGGAAAGGAGCCAGACAGAAGTCGGGCCCAGAGGCGCTGAGACTGGGGCAGCGTGGAGCAGAAGCCGCGGTACAAGCGGGTTGGGGAGCGTCGTGAGACGACTAGACTGCGACGGCGAAAAAGGCCGGACAAATACCGCGACCACGAGGCACTGCGACCGGGATCGTAAGGCGCGGGAAGATATAAACTTAAATAAACTGCGGAGAATGCAGCCGGGGAGGAAGCACCGGACTGCGAGAGGCTGGGAGGAGCGATTGGGTGAAAAAGGTCGGACAGTGACCGAGGCCACGAAGCGCTGCGACCGGGATCGTAAGGCGTGGGAAGAGATAAAATAAATAAATCGCGGAGAACTCAGCCGCAGCCGGGGAGGGAAGCACCGGACTGCGAGAGGGCTGGGAGGCGCGATTGAGAGCCGCGCGAGCAGGAGAGACAGAGCCCGAGCGAGAGCCGCGCGAACGGGAGAGACAGAGCCCGAGAGAGAGCAAGCGAGAGCCGCGCGAGCGGGAGAGACAGAGCCCGAGGAAGACTGAGCGAGATCCAGCCCAGCGGCTGAAACTGTTCGCCGTCAACGGGTTGTACCCAGCACCGGAGAGACAGAGCCCGAGCGAGGGAGACTGAGCGAGATCCAGCCAGCGGCTGAGACCGTTCGCCGTCAACGGGTTGTACCAGAGCTGGTTGCCCGGCCGAGAGAAGGGAACACGCTGAAGCCGAAGAGCAGGCTGCGAACCCCGAAAGCCAGCGGCCGTCGCCCGAGGGAAAAGCTTACCCCTCCCGCCAGGGGAAGAAAAGCGGGAACCGCCATCTTGAAAGTGGGCGGGGAAAGAAGATAAGCGCGGGAAACCGCGGGAAGCCGCCAGTAGGCGGAGAAAAAGACAGAAGCGGGAACCGCCATTTTGAAAGGGGCGGGGAAAGAAGATAAGCGCGGGGAAACCGCCATCTTGGAAAAAAAGAGTTAAAGAAATATTTCGTTGTTGTTTATCAGAGAGGTGAAGATGCCTAAGCGTGGTAACATCAACGATTTCGATTCCGAGGTAGAAGATTGGGCCACGTATGTAGAACGCATTGAGATATATTGTAAGGCCAATAAAATAGAGGATGATGATAAAGCTATAACCTTGCTAAACTCGATGGGGGCGAAGACATACAGGCTATTGAAGCATCTTCTAGCACCAGTTCAACCGGTGGATCAAACCTTCGATAATATTGTTGCTGTTCTGAAGGATCACTTGAACCCCACACCGCTGATGTTGGCGGAACGATTCAAATTTTATGCGAGAACGCAACGGAAAGAGGAAAGCAACGCGGAATACTTGGTCGAACTGCGTAGGCTAGCGAAATACTGCCAGTTTGGAGGAAATCTGACAGAGGCATTGCGAGACAAGTTCGTGTGCGGGTTGTCGAAGGAAGGAACGCAAAAGCGACTGCTCAAAGAGAACGACCTTACACTGGATAGGGCTGTCCTTATTGCAGCATCACACGAAGCCGCAGCGAAAGGAACTGCGGAAATGCAGCTGAAGGCAGCGGTCCTCAGTGTGGATCAAATTACTTCGGGTGCAACGAAATGTTATCGTTGTGGGAAGACAACACACAACCAGAACCAATGCTGGTTTAAAAACCAGGACTGTAGGAAATGTGGCAAACTGGGGCACATAGCCAAAGTATGCCGGTCAGGGAAGAAGACCAACAGCCAAAAAAAAAAGCCATCACAGGAAAAGTACAACAAAGTACACAAGGTGGTTGAGAAGAGTTCAGATGAACAGAATTCGGATTCAGACCCAAGCGGCCAGGAACTGGGTAGTCTGAGAATTCATAATGTGAGTAAGGAAGCTGACCTACAAACTATCTGGGTCATGCTAAAAATAGCCGGAGTCCAAGTGAGAATGGAATTGGACACTGGATCAGCCCTATCAGTCATAAATCGAAGGGATTACAACCGGCTATTCTCACATATACCCTTGAGAGATACCGAGTTCGTATTGCAGACATACACGGGGCATAAAGTATACCCCATGGGAAAGATAAGAGTCAAGGTGAGAGACAGGGGCAAAGAACACCCCGGAATGGACTTATACGTACTACCTGAGGGAGGACCACCACTTCTAGGACGGGAGTGGATCAAGAAAATAGACATGGAATGGCACTACCTCAAAGCAATAACGAGTGAGGACTCGGGGCAGACAATCAGCTCAGACTTTGAAACGGATGACGATAAGACCAGCCCAAGCATGAAAGACAAGTCTAAAAAGAACTTGCTGACTAAGGTTGGTAGAACGAATGTGGGCCTAAAGGCTTATGCTCCAGAGGAGAACAAAGTTTCAGAACAGAATTCCTCTGAACAACAACAACATAGCTTGACAGAGAATTCTGAGTCTGTTCAAGTTACAGACATATATATTACTGAGGAACATCGAGCTCGAACGCAAACTTATTTCAGATTACGACAGCAATTAGAACAATTGAATTGCCGTCTCGAGCAAGAGATGAAAGCAATGAAAAAGTTCTATGATACTGAATGGGAGAATCTGGAAAGACAACAGAAGCAGCTGGGGAAGAAAAGGGAGCAGGAGCACACAAACCGTCTGCACGAGGAGGCCAAACGAATCAAAGCTGATTCGGCTTCTGAAGGGGCGTGCTCCAATCCGGTGGAACAAGATGTGCCGCAACTGAAGGCGCTGGTTAGCAGGTTGCAGGCAGAAAAAGCTGAGTTGGTCGACATGACTTCCGAGCTCCTACTGAAGTTGGGTGCAGCATCACCGGACGATTCATTTGTGGAAATTCGAATGATGGGGGCTGCGGATGATGGCGAAGTAGAAGCAGCAAAGGAGCCCCAGGACAAGGTTCTAAACAGCCCTGCAGCTAATGGAAAAGGGATGAGGACAGAAGAGTTAACAGTCAGCCAACTCCTCCAGGGCAAGGTTATAAACAGCCCTGTAGTTAATGGAAAAGGGATGATGGCAGAAGAGTTAACAGTCAGCCAACTCATTCATATGCTGAGGGATAAAACTCTAAAATGGGAAAAACTTAAATACGAGCCTCAATCTTCAAAGGGAAGGGAGCTCTCAAAAGTCATTGGAAGAGCTGAGGTGGCAACCCAGACTGAGAAGTCTGCAGCAGAACAGCCCTTGGATGCCAAAAGTACGCTGACGCACGGCAATGTAGAACAACAGCATACTGAAACAGCTACTTCAGTAGAGGGATTGAATAGTCCGATCAATCAATCTCCGAATGAAGTTGAAGTATTGAAATCACAAATGAGGTCATTAGTAAAAGACTTGCAGGAAGCCCAGAAAAAGCGGGATGAATCTGAACACATGATGAAGTCTCTTCAGGACAGATGTCGGGATTTGGAACAAAAGTCGGCTAACGTCCAGCTGGGTAAGGAGGAAATAGAAGACCCTCTCGCGGGCCTAGCTCAGGACGACACCGAATATTACCATGATCTGTTGAGTGACACTGAATATTACGAGGACCTGGTCTGCCCAGCTTGTGCCGAGAACTCCCAAAGTGCCGAAATCAGGATGAATCACTTAAAGTCTAAGGAACATAGGGAGATGGTGGCGTTACAGCTGGCAGCTGACAATGGAGCCCCGAGAGTCTCCAAGAAGCAAAAAAGGAAAAGACGAAGCAGAAGATGATAACCATCTGAACCATTATTACCTCTACCTGATCACACACGTGGTCCCCCGAACGGAGCCAAATCAGTTGGAAAGTAGGAAAATTTCCCAAGGCAATCCAACTGTTTTTTGTTTGTTTTAAAAAGTCAGCAATGCTGGTTCAGAAGTGATGGAAGTAAAGCTGTTAAGTCTAGGGAAGGACTATGGGATGAGTCCCTCTAGCAAGGTGACCCGACTACACCACGGAGGCGTGGTCCAGACCGAGTCAAGAAGATCAGAGACTGAATCTGTGAACTGTTTCCCGCAGAGACTGAATCTGTGAACTGTTTCCGCAGAGACTACCTCTGTGAACTGTTGTAACATGAAGTTGGATATGTTATGTTATGTTAACGGGGAATAAGTATGTTGTAAGCTAAAAAGGGAGGATTGTAGTGTATGTAACTGTTCTACCTTTAAGAGAACTATTGTATGTAACCGTCCACCTTTAAGAGAACTATTTTAGGTGTGGCACTACTTTATCCTGGCTGCTATATACTGTAATACCGACGGTGACCACACCGGTATATAAGTGCTGTGGCAGAATTTATTGGGCAGATTCGCCCTGACCTTCGAATAGTAAAGTCCTGTTAAAGTTACTCTTGTAGTCTGTGTATTACTTCGCTATACAACCCACAGACTTTACAAAAACTTCAGCTCTTCTGCAGTAATACCACTGTTAAATTCCCCACTGAAAGTCAGCCGTGTCTCAGTGAGTAGCACACTTACCTCTGAGTCACAAGGTTCTGGGTTCGAGCCCCACTTCAGAGACTTGAGCACAGTAATCCAGGCTGACACGCCAGTGGAGTGCTACACTGCCGGAGGTGCCACCTTTCAGATGAGACGTTAAACCGAGGCCCTGCCTGTTCTCTGAAGTGAATGTAAGAGATCCAATGGCACTATTTTTTTAAAGGTAAATCAGTGTCAGAGCAGTGGGAGGCATTCAAGGACGAGATCCGGAGGGTTCAGACCAAACGTGTGCCCTTAAAGAAAAAAGGTAGGACTAACAACTCTAGAGCCCCCTGGATGTCTAGAGATATGCAGGGTAGGATAAAGAAAAAAAGGGAGGCATATGACAGATACCAAGGGCTAAATACTCCAGAATCTTTAGAGGAAACATAGAAACATAGAAGATAGGAGCAGGAGTAGGCCATTCGGCCCCTCCAGCCTGCTCCACCATTCAATGAGATCATGGCTGATCATCCAAATTCAGTACCCTGTCCCTGCCTTCTCCCCATATCCCTTGATCCCTTTAGCCTTAAGAAATATATCTAACTCCTTCTTGAATATATTTAATGAATTGGCCTCCACTGTCTTCTGTGGTAGAGAATTCCACAGGTTCACCACTCTCTGGGTGAAGAAATTCCTCCTCATCTCTGTCCTAAATGGCTCACCCCTTATCCTTAGACTGTGACCCCTGTTTCTGGACTCCCCAGCCATCGGGAACATCCTTCCTGCATCTAGTATGTGTAGTCCTGTTAAAATTTTATAAGTTTCAATGAGATCCCCTCTCATTCTTCTAAATTCCAGCGAATATAAGCCCAATCGACCCAATCTCTCCTCATACATCATTCAGTCTGGCGAATCTTCGCTGCACTCCCTCCATGGCAAGAACATCCTTCCTCAGATAAGGCGACCAAAACTGCACGCAATACTCAAGGTGTGGTCTCACCAAGGCCCTGTACAACTGCAGCAAGACATCCTTGTTCCTGTACTCGAACCCTCTCGCTACGAAGGCCAACATACCATTTGCCTTCTTAACCGCCTGCTGCACCTGCATGCTTACCTTCAGCGACTGGTGCACAAGGACACCCAGGTCTCGTTGCACTTCCCCTTCTCCCAATATTATTGCCGTTCAGATAATAATCTGCCTTCCTGTTTTTGCCACCAAAGTGGATAACCTCGCATTTATCCACATTATACTGCATCTGCCATGCTTCTGCCCAATCACCCAACCTGTCCAAATTATACTGGAGTTTCTCGGCATCCTCCTCACAGCACACACAGAAGTACAGAAAGTGCAGGGGTGCAAATAAAAATGTATAGGAAAACAAAGAGAGAGCATGAAAAATTCTTGGTAAGTAAAATCAAGGAAAACCCAAAGATGTTTTATAAATATATTAAGAGTAAGAGGATAACTAAAGAAAGAGTAGGGCCTATTAGAGATCATGAGGGTAATCTGTGTGTGGAGGCGGGAGACGTTGGTAGGGTTCTTAATGAATACTTTGCGTCTGTTTTCACAAATGAGAGGGGCGAAGCAGACATTGCTATCGGGGGAGAGGAGTGTGAAATATTAGATGAAATAAACATAGTGAGAGAGGAAGTATTAAGGGGTTTAGCAGCTTTAAAAGTGGATAAATCCCCAGGCCCGGATGAAATGTATCCCAGGCTGTTAAGCGAAGCAAGAGAGGAAATAGCAGAGGCCCTGACCATCATTTTCCAATCCTCTCTGGCTTCAGGTGTGGTGCCGGGGGACTGGAGGACTGCTAATGTGGTACCCTTATTTAAAAAGGGAGAAAAGGATAGACCGAGTAACTACAGGCCAGTCAGCCTAGCCTCGGTGGTGAGAAAATTATTGGAAAGAATTCTGAAGGATGGGATAAATCTTTATTTAGAAAGACACGGATTAATCAAGGATAGTCAGCACGGATTTGTTAAGGGAAGGTCGTGTCTGACAAACTTGATAAAAAATTTTGAGGAGGTAACAAGGCGGGTAGATGAGGGTAGTGCTTTTGATGTAGTGTATATGGACTTTAGGAAGGCTTTTGATAAGGTTCCACATGGCAGACTAGTCACGAAGTTAAAAGTCCATGGGATCCAGGGCAAAGTGTCAAGTTGGATTCAAAACTGGCTCGGAGACAGGTAGCAGAGGGTAATGGTTGATGGGTGTTTTTGTGACTGGAAGGCTGTTTCCAGTGGGTTTCCTCAGGGCTCAGTACTAGGTCCCTTTTTGTGGTATATATCAGCGATCTTGACTTGAATATAGGGGGTATGATTAAGAAGTTGGCAGACTAAAATCGGCTGTGTGGTTGATACTGAAGAAGGAAGCTGTAGACTGCAGAAAGATATCAATAAATTGGTCAGAATAGTGCCAAATGGAATTCAATCCGGAGGAGTATGAGGTAATGCATTTGGGGAGGGCTAACAAGGAAAGGGAATACACATTAAATGGTAGGACACTGAGTAGTGTAGAGGAACAAAGGGACCTTGGAGTGCATGTCCACAGCTCCCTGAAGGTAGCAGACCAGGTAGATAAGGTGGTTAAGAAGGCATACAGAATGCTTGCCTTTGTTAACCGTGGCATAGAATACAAGAGCAGGGGGGTTATGCTTCAATTGTATAAAACACTAGTTAGGCCTCAGCTAGAGTACTGCGTGCAGTTCTGGTCACTACATTACAGGAAAGATGTGATTGCACGAGAGAGGGTACAGTGGAGATTTACAAGGATGTTGCCGGGAGTAGAGAATCTTAGCTATGAGGAAAGACTGGATAGGCTGAGTCTGTTTTCCTTGGAACAGAGGAGGCTGAGGGGAGACCTTATTGAGGTGTATAAAATTATGAGGGGCATAGATAAAGTGGGTAAAAAGGACATATTTCCCTTAGCAGAGGGGTCAAAAACCAGGGGGCACAGATTTAAAGTAATTGGGGGAAGGTTTAGAGTGGATTAGAGTGGAAATTTCTTCACCCAGAGGGTTGCGGGGGTCTGGAACTCACTGCCTGAAAGGGTGGTAGGTCCCGCATTGGATTCATCAATCACCTGAGAACTCATTTTTAATGTGGAAGCAAGTCGTCCTCGGTTCTGAGGGACTGCCTAAGAAGAAGAAGAAGAAGGTAGAGGCAGGAACCCTAACCACATTTAAAAAGTACTTGGATGTGCAATTGGGATGCTCTAACCTGCAGGGCTACGGACCAAGAGCTGGGAAGTGGGATTAGGCTGGATAGCTCTTTGTTGGCCGGCGCAGACACGATGGGCTGAAATGGCCTCCTTCCCTGCTGTAACTTTCTATGATTCTCTGATTCTATAAGTGAGACCCAAAGGGATTAGGTGTAACTGGGGTTTTAACAGCGTATTGACTGCTAATGGCCTTGAAAAACAAATTTTAATTTTGTTGAGTGCAAATTTATCCATTTTAATAAAAATTGAAATTTTTAAGAAACTTTAAATTTTTTAAAATATTTTGTTCATCTTTATTTCAGGTTTACCTTTACCCCATGTGAGAGTTCAAATTTTTGTTTTGCTCTCTATAACATTTTTTAAAAGTTAGAATCAAAAAGCTTACTCACTTCCTGGTTCCGGTCTGTGAGAATTCTGCATTGTGATTGGCTGCTTAGACAGCTGTTGCCGCCACAGCAGCTCGCCCTATGGGATTCCCACTATACTACATTACATAGAAACATAGAAGATAGGAGCAGGAGTAGGCCATTCGGCCCCTCGAGCCTGCTCCGCCATTCAATGCGATCATGGCTGATCATCCAAATTCAGCACCCGGTCCCTGCTTTCTCCCCATACCCCTTGATCCCTTTAACCTTGAGAAATATATCCAACTCCTTCTTGAATATATTTAATGAATTGGCCTCTACTGCCTTCTGTGGTAGAGAATTCCACAGGTTCACCACTCTCTGGGTGAAGAAATTCCTCCTCATTTCTGTCCTAAATGGCCTACCCCTTATCCTTAGACTGTGACCCCTGGTTCTGGACTCCCCGACCATCAGGAACATTCTTCCTGCATCTAGTCTGTCCAGTCCTGTCAGAATTTTATAAGTTTCAATGAGATCCCCTCTCATTCTTCTAAACTCCAGCGAGTACAAGCCCAATCGACCCAATCTCTCCTCATACGTCATTCCTGCCATCCCAGGTATCAGCCTGGTGAATCTTCGCTGAACTCCTTCCATGGCAAGAACATCGTTCCTCAGATAAGGCAACCAAAACTGCACACAATACTCAAGATGTGGTCTCACCAAGGCCCTGTACAACTGCAGAAAGACATCCTTGTTCCTGTACTCAAACCCTCTTGCTACGAAGGCCAACATACCATTTGCCTTCTTAACCGCCTGCTGCACCTGCATGCTTACCTTCAGCGACTGGTGCACAAGGACACCCAGGTCTCGTTGCACTTCCCCTTCTCCCAATCTATTGCCATTCAAATAATAATCTGCCTTCCTGTTTTTGCTACCAAACTGGATAACCTCACATTTATCCACGTTATATTGCATCTGCCATGCTTCTGCCCAATCACCCAACCTGTCCAAATCATCCTGGAGTTTCTCGGCATCCTCCTCACAGTACACACGCCCACCCAGCTTTGTGTCGTCTGCAAATTTGGAGATATTACATCTAGTTCCCTTGTCTAGATCATTAATATATATTGTGAACAGTTGGGGTCCAAGGACCGATCCCTGCGGTACCCCATTAGTCACTGCCTGCCACTCGGAAAAAGACCCGTTTATTCCAACTCTTTGCTTTCTGTCTGCCAACCAGTTCTCTATCCAAGTCAGTACCTTGCCCGCAATCCCATGTGCCTTAACTTTACACGCTAATCTCTTATGCGGGACCTAATCGAAAGCCTTCTGAAAGCCCAAATACACCACATCCACTGGTTCTCCCTTATCTATTTTACCATGATGTGGAGATGCCGGTGTTGGACTGGGGTGGACAAATGTAAGAAGTCACAACACCAGGTTATAGTCCAACAGCTTTATTTGAAATCACAAGCTTTCGGAGCGCTGCTCCTTCATCGGGTATTTTACCAGTTACATCCTCAAAAAATTCCAGTAGGTTAGTCAAGCGCGATCTACCCTTTGTAAATCCATGTTGACTTTGTCCGATCCTGTCACTGTTTTCCAAGTGCTCTGTTATTACATCTTTTATGATGGACTCTAGCATTTTCCCCACTACCGATGTCAGGCTTACTGTAATTCCCCATTTTCTCTCTACCACCTTTTTTGAATAGTGGGGTAACATTAGCTACCCTCCAATCCATGGGTACTGTTCCAGATTCCATCGAATGTTGGAAGATGATCAGCAATGCATCTACTATTTCTAGGGCCACTTCCTTAAGTACCCTAGGATGTAGATTATCAGGCCCTGGGGATTTATCAGCCTTCAATCCCATCAATTTCCTTAACACCATTTCCCTACAAATACTGATTTCTTTCAGTTCCTCCCTTTCATCAGACCCTATGTTCCCTGACATCTCTGGGAGGTTATTTGTGTCCTCCTTTGTGAAGACAGAACCAAAATATGTATTTAATTGGTGCCATTTCTTTGTTCCCCATTATAAATTCCCCTGATTCTGACTGCAAGGGACCTATGCTTGACTTCACCAATCTTTTTCGCTTCACATATCTATAAAAGCTTTTAGAGTCAGTTTTTATGTTCCCTGAAAGCTTACTCTCATATTCTATTTTCCCTTTCTTAATTAATCCCTTTGTCCTCCTTTGTTGAATCCTAAACTGCTCCCAATCCTCAGGTTTACTGCTTTTTCTGGCCAATTTATATGTCCTCTCCTTGGATCTTATGCTATCCCTAATTTCCCTTGTTAGCCACGGTTGAGTCACCTTTTTTGTTTTATTTTTATGCCAAACTAGGATGAACAAATTCGGTAGTTCATCCATGCGGTCTTTGAATGTTTGCCATTGCCTATCCACTGTCAACCCTTTGAGTGACATTCCCCAATCAATCCTACCCAACTCATGCCTCAGACCATCGTAGTTTCCTTTGTTTAAATTCAGGACCCTAGTCTCTGAGTCAACAACTTCATTCTCCATCTTAATGAAGAATTCGATCATATTATGATCGCTCCGACCCAAGGGGCCTCGTACAACAAGATTGTTAATTAATCCTTTCTCGTTACATAATAATACATTGATTTGAATTATGTGTCAGAAAACCCAAACTTCTTGACACAGAGATCGCAAGATCTTTGTACGAAGCTTACTTCAGGACCAGTGGAGAACGCCTTTGCTTCGCCACTGACCGCAAATTCCGGGCCAATATTGCTATCGATCTCTCAAACCTTTGATGGTACAATCTGCTCCTTCAGTATTAAACGGTAAATAGTCTTTTGCACCACAAATTTGTCTTTCACTCCAGCACCGACTTCAAGACAGTTCTTAGAGATTCTCCATACCATGTCCCTCTTACTTTGTTTTCTCATGCTTTCTTGCAGCCCCCAAGCCTAGTATTTGTATATATCCTATATTTCGCTTTGATTTGACTAGACATCAGAGGATTCAATTACATAAAAATGCAATTTTTTTTGCCCATCTGTTTGACAACTTCTGTTCCAAAGTGAATTGAGCACAGATTGTATTAGTCACAGCTTGGAAATGGGGCTCTCCTGCCCTATTTCACATTAAACCAGTCTGAGGATCAACAGTATGAAGTATTTACAGCAGTCCAGATGAGCTGGCATCTGTTGACCATTCAGATTTCCAGGCACTAGCTTTTACCCCCCCATCTAAATTTATACAGTTACAGGACTACTGACAGACAGTGAGAAAGAAAAAAAGAGACAAAAATAGTTGAGAAAAAAGAACATAAGTACAGGTGTAGACGATTCAGCCCCTTGAGTCTGTTCCACCATTCAATTAGATCATGGCTGATCTGTACCTCAACTCCATTTATCTGCCTTTGTTCCATATCCCAATTCCCTTACCTAACACAAAATCTATCAATCTCAATCTTGAAATTTCAACAGCCTTTTGGGGTAACCGTGATATAAAGGCCAACATTCCATTACCCTTTGTGTGATAAAGTGCCTCCTGATTTCACTCCTAAATAGCCTAGATTTAAATTTAAGATTGCATTCCATTGTTCTAAATTCCCCACCAGAGGAAATAGTTTCTCTGTAAATACCCTATCAAATCGTTTGATCATTTTAAATACTTTGATTATATTACCCCTCAACCTTCTAAACTCAAGGAATACAAACCAAGTTTTTGCAATCTGTCCTCATAATTTAACCCTTTAAGCCCTTGTATCATTCTGGTGAAACTGTGCTGTACCCCCTTCCAAGGCCAACATATCTTTCCTGAGGTTTGGTGCCCAAAACTGAACGCAGATCTCCAGATGGTGTCTGACCAACGCTCTGTACAACTGAAGCATAATGTCACTTTTGAATTCCAACGTCCTTGAGGTCAAGGCCAACATTCCATTAGCCTTTTAGATTCCTTTTTGCACCTGTCCACTAGCTTTTAGTGACTCCTCAATCTCTCTGCTCCTCCACAATTTCTAGCTTCTCACCATTTAGAAAATACTCTGATCTATCTTTCTTAGGTCCAGAGTGGATGACCTCACACTTCTCCACATTGAACTCCATCTGCCACAGTTTTGCCACTCACTTAATCTATCAATGTCCCTTTGCAATTTTCTGCCCCCATCCACACTACTTGAAGGCATAGGTAATTATAAAACAATTCCAGCAATCTGCTGCATTAGTGAGAAAACAGTGTTGGGCAACTCGGTGCAGAATGGTGCTGTACTTCCGATCAGTAGGAGGCAGGTTTGACTACAGGGGAGTCCAGTTTCTTCCAGATCATATGGGAAAGGGGAGAAGGTTAGTTAAAGCAGATTCCTAAACAGACGGACTTCAAGGCGGCACTATACCTGTAGGTAGGAGGTTTCAATGTTAATCTGTCAGTCACAGATTCACTCACAACGGTGTCACGTACAGTAGGTGCTGTTTATTCAGTTATATGACCTACCTTTTCTCAAAGTTTTTCTTTTAAAATATTCATTTAAGAACTTATATTTTACATCCCTTTTTGAAAAAAATAGATTTACTAAATTGAATTTTCTATTGCAGCTCCAATGATATCTTGGTTTTAATCTTCCCCCAACTACTGTCCAGGTCAATTGCACTCCTGATCAAGGCCTCAGCAACACCCCCCCCCCCACTGCTTCAGGCTATAATAAAACATTATAACAATCAATATAACAATCAATTGCCTTCTGACAATCAATATTAACTGCTTATGCCAGATTTGCTTTCTAACATTCAATAATAATTGCATATGCCGTATTTTCCTTCTGACAATCAATAATATTGGCCCGGAATTTGCGATTGTAATGACGGCGAAACTGTCAATGTTCGTTGTCATTACTCTGTAAAACTGACAGCAACTTCTAGCGTCTGCAAGTGCTGTTAAACGTGGAAATCCGGAAGTTGCCGTTAGTGATATCCAGTTTCTCCACAAGGTGCACTGTTGCAGTCTCGAACTTCCACTTTTTACTCACTATTCTTGCTGTAAAAACCCTTGAAAAAGTTAAGCCTTGTTGAATGAGGTATAACAGAGTTTTTAACGACGTACTAAGTCATAATTACTGCTGAACAACCTCTCCAGCAATGAAAAACTACTGTTATATTTGTGGAGTGTCATTTTCTCCATTCCATAAATATTCCATAGATTTTTTAAATAATAATTTTTTTTAATGTTGTTTATATTTCAGCTTCTATCTTAATTCCATGTCCCAATCTTTATTTCGCTTTCTGTAAAGATATTAAAAGTGAATGATAAAACCTGTTTTTTACCTCCTGGTTTACTGTCTGTGAGAATTCCTCAATGTGATTGGCTGCTTAGCCTGCTTGAAGACATCACTGTTGCTGGACACCACAGATCCCCTATAGATGGCGCCAAATGGAAAGTCACGTTGGAAAACGTGAAACCGACAACACAGAGCCCGCTAAAAGTTTGTGCCAGCTTTCTTCGAGGTCAAGCAGCAAGCAGTCACTTCACTGCTGACTGTAAAATCCGTGCTATTAACTGCATATGCTGGATTTTCCTTCCGAGAACCCATGAGCCGGTCTTGCCTTTCCTCTATTTCATCCAGGAGGGCCGCCCTCAGTATAATTGCATACTCTCTTCCTGCCAACTTTGGTCTTCATTTCGGTGGCCATCTGTGAGACACCAGAAAATCGCTGGAAAGGGGATTTAAAAAAAGGGGGGGCGAACTGCCTGCCACTTACCTTGAACCTCTAAGCTCCAGTCTGAAGAAAGCTCGTTGGTTATGTTTGAATCGTGCTGGATATTTATTCTGACTTATCTTCTGGCATACTTAAATTAAGTACAAGTGAGCTGGCTGACTCTGATGCTGATTTCGGTGTTAATTCCCGTCGGCAGGATCGGCACCAAAACAGACATAAATTATAGCTTAACAGGCCGTTACACTTTTTCAAAAAATTCCGCCCCTCTCTATCCTCTTATTTATCCTCTCCCCAACTGTTTCTCCATAAATAACTTTCATTTTCTAACTAATCATTTAATCATAGTAAATAACTTAAAATTTCAATTATATTTATTCATTTAATATCTTTAAATAAATATACATAACATTTTCAATTCATATACATCTTAATTTACATTACCATTAATTTTAAACATTTTAACATACTTAGTTACATTAAATGACTGATCAGTTCTATATTTTCCTGTAACATTTAATAAATAATTTCCCTATTTTACTCAGTAAAATATTAAAGATAATAGTGGTATTGAATCAGATTATTATAGTATTAATTTGTATTTACAGCAGACACAGGCCATTCGGCCCAACAGGTCTATGCCAGTGTTAATGTTCCACACAAGCCTCCTCCCATACTTCATCGAACCCCATCAACATTTCCTTATATTCCTTTCCCTCTAGCTTCCCCTTAAATGCATCTATGCTAGTAGCATCAACTTCTCCTTGTGGTAGGATGTTCCACATTCTAACCACTCTGGGTAAAGTCTTTCCTGAATTCTTTTTGGATTTCTTAGTGACTATCTTATTATGGCCCCGAGTTCTGATCTCCCCACAAGTGGAAACATCTTCTCCAAGTCTATCCTATCAAACCTTTCCATAATCTGAAAGCCCTCGATCAGGTCACCCCTCAGTCTTCTCCAGAGAAAAGATCCCCAGCCTGTGCATCCTTTTCTGATATCTGTATAATCTCTCAGTTCTGGTATAATTCTAGTAAATATTTTTTGCATCTCCTCCAGTGCCTCTATATCCATTTTATAATCAAGGAGGCCAGAACTATTCACAGTACTCCAAGTGTGGTCTAATCAAGGTTCTATACAAGTTTAACATAACTTCTCTGCTTTTCAATTCTATCCCTCTAGAAATGAACCCCCAGAGCTTTGTTTTTATAACCAGCATCACTACTTTTAGTGATTTACATCCTTGCGCACTTTTAGTCTACGGTACTCGATTTCCTGTTGTCATGATTTTATTACACTCTTTGTATCAGATTTTTCCATTACAAATTCCTATGTCCATATTTATAACAGAAAATGGCTCTGTAAACTAATCACTTTGGTATTCTGGCCACTGTGTGCCAACAATTTTATTGAATCATACAGCACAGAAGGACGACATTCAGCCCATCGTGTGTGCTGGCTCCTTGAAAGAGCTATCCAATTAGTCCCACTCCCCTGCTCTGTCTCCATAACCATGCAACATTTTCATTTAAATTTCCAATCCCCTTTCTCCTCCTTTGCTTATTCCTTCTTGTGATTCCTTCTCTTGTATCATGTCACAGCCAATAGTTGTGTAACTTTCTAAGCAACCTTGAGAGAATCTGGGAGTTTTGAAGTGTTATTTACTTCTCACGAAAAGAATTCTCAGCCACCAGTCTTTCTTTTGGTGAAAACAAGCATTTTTACTCTGTTACAAACTTTTTACGACCAAAATAAGCACTCTAAACAAAAAAACATATTTCACAACAACGTAACTAAATTTCCCCATTGAATTGTCTTTTATAACCTTTATTAAAGTTTTTAGTTTCAGCCTTTCCCAAGTGCCTGGCCTTAGATATTTTTGTTCAGTGCTGAATTTGGATTGTGCAGTACGAGCATGCAGTGTACCTGATTTCAACATTCTGAAAAAGGGGCCACATTATTAGCCTACCTTTTTCTCTTTATAGGTTATATTTGTATGTCCTCTTTAGCTACAGTAGATGTTGCCATTTGGGCAGAGGCTACCGAATGACTAGTCACTTGTCAGATATGTTGTTAGAGATAAACTCCACCATGAAAGCATTTATTCAATTTCTTACACTTCTCATTTTCATTACTTCCCCCTTATTTTGTCCACCTAGGGGACAGAGTAGGGATAATGGGTGGGTACTCAAATTGGCAGGATGTGACTAGTGGTGTCCTGCAGGGATGTGTTGGGGCCTCAATTATTCACAGTATTTATTAACGACTAGATGATGGCATAGAAAGTCATATATCCAAATTTGCCGATGACACAAAGATAGGCGGCATTGTAGATGAAAGAATTACAAAGATATCGATAAAGTGAATGAGCAAAATTATGGCAAATTAATTTCAATGTAAGCAAATATGAGGTCATCCACTTTGGACCTAAAAAGGTTAGAACAAGGTACTTTCTAAATGGTGAAAAGCTAAAAACAGTGGAGGTCCAAAGAGACTGGAGGGTTCAGGTACACAGATCATTAAATGTCATGTATAGATACAGAAAATAATCAAAAAGGCTAATGGAATGCTGGCCTTTATACCTAGAGGACTAGAATACAAGGGGGTAGAAGTTATGCTGTAGCTATACAAAACCCTGGTTAGACCGCACCTGGAGTATTGAGAGCATTAAGTTGCATTTTCATTACAGAAGTTGGCAGATATGCTGCATTTTCTCAAAGTTTTCTGCTTAAATTTCAGATTTCCAGCATTTGCCTTTTTTTCTTGTTGGATCTGATCCATGGGTACTCAGTAGTATCCAGAGGGCACAAGCATGCCACACCCAGCTTGATCGCCCCTCACTTTAGCACGCAGGTGAACACACACACACACACACACACACAAAGACAAACCAGTCACAAACTCAGTGATGAAATGGCTCATTTTATTGTGTGATACAAGGATGTGACTTTACAACAGGAGGTGGTACCTTAACACAAATACTCTAATAACTAGCTGTAATGAGACCACTTTATCACTGGAATATGAAGACATAAATATTTTCTTTATTACTACACAGTTGATGTGTCAGTGAACTGTTTGGGTGACAGGACATTTATCTTTGCAAAAGACTTCAGACACAGGTACACAGGCTGAGCTAATCTAAGTGATAAAGGGCATAAACTTCAGTACAGGAGAGTGGGTTAGTGTCTTACTGCCTTTCCAAAGATCTCAAACTAGCAAATGCATACACTGACATGAGGACATTACAACCATTAAGTATTTACAACAAAAAGACAACTTTTCTAAATATTCAAAAATAAAAACACACAACTGATGGACGATGCTTGGGTACTTGTCTGCAGAGATTTCCATTTTAATACAGGCTGTTCGAATTATTCAAGAGTATCCTTCATTATTGGCCTCCACAGGCTGCATTAAAATACCAACAATTATTGTAATCACAAACAGGAAAGCCACTCTTTGTATTAGTTGCAACTTCAATCTTGCACACCCTCATCCTCAAATGAAGCTGGTTAGACATGGCAAAGTTCAAATGGAGTATTTCACCGAGCGACGAACTCGACCCCCTCACTCATGTTGCTATTCTTCCGAACAAGGGTAAATTGTTTATTTTAAAAACGTGATTAGAAATGCAGGGCATGTGTCAAGTGAGCCACAGTGAATCCCGGCTATATTTTAGTGAGATTGCTGTTGTTTCGGAGAGGATCCAGTAACAATGTATG
Source organism: Somniosus microcephalus (assembly GCF_052327205.1). Classification (NCBI taxonomy): domain Eukaryota; kingdom Metazoa; phylum Chordata; class Chondrichthyes; order Squaliformes; family Somniosidae; genus Somniosus; species Somniosus microcephalus. The sequence continues at coordinate 401,378,221 of NC_140987.1, forward strand.
AGCATAGCACATCACCACTCCTAGAACCCTACAGTCCAGCTATTTATGATTAGTTTCTTCCATTCCAGTCAATGCCCAAAATGGAAATGAACAATGAGCTTTTCTGGAACCGAGTACCCTTGCTTTAATCATCAGTTTTATTAAATATTATAGGCTCTTCCAAAAAGGTACAGTGATATAACTTGTACTCAAATTATTAGGTACAAAAAAGTATACTGCTGAATAGAGTGTTAATTTTAAGTCTGCAGATGAGTTAGCACCAACCATCGCATTTATTTTAATACCATCCCATTTGGTTAAAAATTTCACACTAAACAGCAGTTCAAATGAAGACAAACAACCTTGGTCAGAGTCTGCTTAATCTGCACCTCTGGGCAGGCAGGTCTCTGGTACAAAAATGCTACCATAAGCTTCTACAATCAGCAGTAACACAGCAAATCAATGTGTACTGATGATGTTATGCACATTACATGAACATTTATTCTGGGAGGAATAAGGTCACATCAAGGTTTTACAGCAAACACAATTTTATAGGGTGTGGCCATTCAGCCAATGGTTGTGGTTTAAGATGCGAGTTCAAAATTGTAAATACATAAAAAGGCTGTTCCTAACAAACCCATTTCAAGTATTCCATTAAAACAACAGGATTCCAGGCCTTCGCATAAATATGTTGTTGTGGAATTGAGCTTGCTAATGGTGGAACTGAGCTTACTAATGGACATAGATTTCAGGTGCTCGTGAAGCAACAACAAACTTAACCCCTGCTAAATCCAAAGCACCAGTTACACATTACAGCCTTTATGTATCGCAAATAGACAGTGCAAACCAGCACAATACCCAGAGGCTTTGAAAACTAATTAACTGTGGCTCACCTGCAGGATAGTTTCCAGTAAACTGCTAGCTCACAAAGGAGCCTGGTGTAATAAGCTGTAACTACTAGTAATACAAACTCTGTTTATTCACAGATCTGTTACTGCAACTTCCTTTCAGCTGTAGCAAAACTATTCAAACACTCCATTTAGTCTGAAACAGAGCAGTGTGGCCAAATGTACAAAATTACAATCAACATTCCCAGTTACATGGACATCCTGATCTATGAATACAATTCTAGTATACCCCTTCACAGTGGCCCCAATCAAAAAACATTCCATGGCATTTAGTGCCGTTTACTAAGACTAACCAGAAACTGGATACTACTTTTCCCATGACAGTCTGCAAAGGGACAGCATTTTACAGTTAGTACAATTTAGAAAGATTCAGAATGAAAAAACATCAATTAATTTTGAACCTGAAGCCTGTGGGGACCATTGAAAGCAATACTCTTCACTAGGATATTGGCCAAATAGATTCAGTAAACAGCAACCAAGACATGACACTGTACTTAGCAGCCAGCACATCCTGTGCCAGACTTAAATTACAAAGTATGATTTTGAGTTAATTCAGGAGTACTGAAGTTGAATGCTGTCTATTTGTGCAATGCCATAATCATTGTCTACTTGTGAAGAACTCGTAGGGGCTACTCGGAGGAAAATTTTCCAGATACTTTCCCCAATGTGATCAACTGACTTCCAACTTTAAGTAAACAGATATTACACCACTGCATTTGAACTCCACATGGCTGTGCACATAGGCTAATGAGCAGAGACACACATCCAGAGAGGGCAAAAGTAATGCAGCATTAGTGGCTTTCCTCAATGGTAGAAAATCAATCCTGTTCTAGCACCACATAGTAGCAAGAAGGCTGTCCACCTCATCATACATCACCCAAGGCAGCAAAATAGGACATCATTCAGAGACACCAGGAGTCTTGCGGGCACATATGTTGCTTCCCCTCCCTCCCGCATCATAAAAACATTCTCTCCAGTCAAAGCAGCATCAGCACCTCAGCTCATACCCACATCAGGACCTCATCATAGACAATTTTTCCTTTTTCGAAAATCTGACACAGCAACATCTTTGCATATTCACACAAACATTTTACATCGTGCACACATTTCTGTACAACGTAGAGGACTGCATCGCTCAGTGTTAAGAGTGCAATACATAACATAATAAAATCAAACTCGATCTCTGATCTTAAATAAACCATGCAGCTGAAGGAAATGAAATTGAATTTTCTGAATGAAGAAGCTCCTGGTGTGTTTGACACCTCAGACAGCAGCACGCTCACTCATTACCGAGCCAGCACACCACCAAAAGGGAGCAAGGTGGCTAGTCAATGACTGTAATGCAGTTGGTGATGCTGGCCAATAGGGAACAGTTTGATTGTGCCAGTATTAGCAGGAGCAGCCACCCTCGTTGATTGGTGGTTCTGGTGGTTTCTCCAGCTTGATATCAATCACTGTGCAGATGGAGTTAAGGAAATTTCACCTTAAATGTAGTTGCATCTACACAAATGGCAGATGGGGAAAAGTATACTGAACAGTAAAGCATCAAATAAACCTGTACAAAACTAGATTTAAGAGATGCGTTTTAAATTTACAATCTGGTATAAAAAGCACCACAATTTCAATTACTGGCACATAGATCCAAACAAGTTCAGCTATGCTGATCCATTAGTATGAGTTACCTGTAATATGGCACTCAACTGGATGGAAAACAGCTGCCAGTTTCAGCTGTGTCTGGGGGGCGCAAGCAGTAATGAGCAAGGATATAGGGGAAGCTTTACCCATTGCAGCCCCCATCCTCAACTGTATATACCAGTGAAGGAAACATTCTGAATCTTTGCTCAATCTTGTGCTGTGCAACATTTCTTTATATTGGTTTCATTATTGTTGCTGTGTGCCAAACATAGGTTATCTCTTGGGAAACCAGCCAAGCACCCTACATTGACTATATCAACTTCACATCAAGCTCAATGACATTCAACCATCTTGGGTAATTCAGTAGCATCCTGCATAAAGATCATTCCTTCATAGTCACTGGGTCAATCCTGGAACTCCCTCCTGAAGGCACTGTGGGAGGATCTTCACCACATGGACTGCAGCAGTTCAAGGCGGCGGCTCACCACCACGTTCGAGGACAATTATGGATGGGCAGTAAATTCTGGCCTTACAAGCGATGCCCACATCCCATGAACGAATAAAAAAGTGTCCACTAGAGAGCAGATAGTTTAATGTCTCAGCCGAAAGACGGAACTGGACAGTGCAGCACTCCTCAGTACTGCACTGGAGTGTCAGCCTAAATTTTTGTGCTCAAGTCTCTGGATTGGGACTTGAACCCATAACCTGAGGCAAGAGTGCTACCAACTGAGCCACTGGCTGACACCACTAAACTCAAGGAACTGCACCTCATCTTTCGATTAGGCACTTTACAACCTTCTGAACACAATATTGAGTTCAACAATTTCAGATGAGAAGCTCTGTCCCCATTTTTTTGGACGGCAGATGTTGATATTCTGCTATTCCCATTTACATCTCTTCTAGGGTACGGTAGCATAGTGGTTATGTTACTGGACTAGTAATCCAGAGGCCTGGACTAATGATCTGGAGACACGAGTTCAAATCCACAGCAGCTAGGGAATTTAAATTCAGTTCATTAAATCTGGAATAAAAAGCTAGTATCAGTAATGGTGACCATCAAACTACTGGATTGTCATAAAAATCCATCTGGTTTACTAATGTCCTTTAGGGAAGGAAATCTGCCGTCCTTACCTGGTCTGGCCTATGTGACTCCAGACCCAAAGCAATGTGGTTGATTCTTAACTGCCCTCTGAAAGATACTCCCATAGCTTGCTTAAAACCTTGTTATATCTCTAACTTTTCCAGTTCTAACGAAAGGTCACTGACCTGAAACATTAACTCTGTTTCTTGTTCCACAGATGCTGCCTGACCTGCTGAGTATTTCCAACACTTTTTATTCATTGTTTTTTTATTTGGCTCAGCTACCAACAGAACCATTGGCGCAGCCTTTGTTTCCCACCTTTCCCACCTCTCTCTTCACCCCCCACCCCATCCCTTTAACCTAGTGTCTCAAGTCTGCTCTAAATATCTCCAGGCGAGATGACAGGAAAGTAGAATTGCCTAATTGCTTATTTCTCCCATTTCCCCAAAGCAACAGGAAATGGGATCACTTGTACCCCATCCAAATTGACAGAATTAATATTGCATGTCTCGGTCCTACCCTGGTGAGCAATGGGATTAATCTTCCCAAAACTGGGATTCCCTCCACAGCTCTAATATTTCATGAATATGAAAGAAAGGTGTCATAACTACATGACCCTATTCCAGTTAGTCTCAGACCTGTACACAGTAAAAGAAATGTCACTTATAGAACATCTTTAACTTAGCAAATTAGGATATTTTTCTTCACAGAAGAAGCAAACAACTGAGCAACAGGTCAATATCTAGTTCGGAATGGAAAAAAAACCTGACCTAATCATTCATATACTGTGATGTTTGTTGAGTTTTAAATTGGCACCCTACTTTTCCAGATCATGCACAGGTGGTTATTATTCAGAGTGTTATCCTGACAGATAGCAAAAAGCAAAATTAACAATTTTACTGCAACTCTGCATTGGTTTTGCGCTGACCTACAGCTAGATATTCTTTAAAAAGCCATGGGAAAGCGCAGTGAAGGATACTGTCTTCTTTACTCTTTTCAGGTGCATTGTCCATACCAGGAAGAGCAGCTGCTACACGTCGGAAAAGCTGAAAGATAAAAATCAGAAGCTGGTGACTTGAGACCGAGCGGTTCAAAAGGTAATAGAAGACAAGCTATCCAAAACAGAACAGATTTGCTCTGGAGAATACACGTGTCGAGTTTACAACCTACACTTGTGGTAACCTGTTCTAAATTGCCAACTTCCCCTAAATTTTACTCTTTTGCTCTCTATCAACAGGCTTGCACTAGTTGAAAGAGGAACAAGCAGATTTGGAACCATCCTGCTATGAATGACAATGCAGCTCAGTAACAGCTGGCAAAGGTTGTATCTAGTGCCAAGGTAAGGTGAGCCAAGCTTGTTATTGTCCTCCCTCGAGAAAGAAGATCATGCACTGTAGGGAGGTGTCCTACATAGTGATTAAATAGGTAAAATGGCTATTTTCTATTACAGGCACATTCAAGAACTTACACTTATATAGCACTTTTTTTGAAATAACATCCCAACATGCTTCACAGAGGAGAAAGGAGTGGACACCAGGCCTTTGCAGTAAATGTGACTAAAGGCTTGGTTGACGAGATGGGGTTTGAGAAGACTTTAAAGGTGTGGAGAAAGGAGTACAGGGAGTGGGAATGCACAAGATGCCAGAGTCAGATGACTGTAGGGCATGGAAGACTGGAGAGGTTTTCAGAAATATAGTGGGGCAAGGCCATGGAGAGGAATATTTTTGATTCAATTCATTGAGTGTAGGTTCACAAGGACTGGGTTATGGATTAGCAGGTTTTAGTGCAGGACTGGTTACAGGTGGTAGCATTTTCAATGACTTATGGCGAGTGGAATGGTGGCAAGAAGGCATTAAAAAAAACAATGGAGTCTGCAGCTAACAAAGGCATGGATTGTGGTGGCGGGAGTAATGGGGACAGAGATAGGCAATGTTGTGGAGGTGGAGTAAGCCGTCTTGTTGATGGATAGGATATGGGGTTTGAAGCTCAGCTCTGGGTTTAATAGAACACTGAAGGGTACATGCAGCCTAAATGAGCAGCTGGGGGGGTGAAATTAAGTTGATGGTATGGGTGTGGAGTTTTTGGCAGGAGCCTTTATGGCTTTGGATTTCCTATGTTCAATTAGAAAACATTTTGTGGCTAACGATTGGATCTATTATGCTATTCTATAGCAGAAATAAAGCTGTAGATTTTGATCGAGAGAGACTTGGTCTGCTTACTGAAACTGCAGTCTACCGGTCAACAGAAGTAATTTGGGGAAAAAGCCCAAATTTTAACAGTGAATTCAAAGTCATAAAACTCCAACAAACCTGAGCTCAGAGGAACATTCCAACACACTTGCAAAGAGATCTCATCCAGAAGCATACTTACCCCAACCCCCCTCCAATCTGTTCAGCATCACTGGAGGTCAGGTCACACACTGGACAACCAACTTGGCATGACAATAGTAGTCACTTTCTGGTAGTTTGTTCCACTAAGATTACTCAACTGGTTAAAAAGTCTAACCATTTAGGATGAATGTGTACACCACACTGATCTCAGCTGCTCATGGTGTAATAGACCACCTGCCTTCTCCATTAGCTTGGCTCAGAGGACCAAGGACATGTGGGAGAGGGGATTTTTCTTCCATTTAAGAGAGGAACATTATGTTCAAAATGAGTGTCAACATTTTAAACAGAGTGGTAAATAAATAAAATCAGGGAGGAGTCAGTAAACAGACAAGAGTCACCGTTAAGAGTACTTCAGCAGTGTATTTCCACTGATGTTAATCCATTTTCCTCATACTACTGACTTGACTTTAGTATCTTCTCCCAGCCTGTACCCTATGTTACTGATTTTAATCCAGCCACTTGCTTTGTCTGTCTCAGTAACTCCTCCCAGCTAGCATCCTCTTAACTGCAAATTTTTAATTAAATACTTTGATTATAATTACTAAGTTTTATAAATATTGAGACCAATGAACATTTAGCAATTTGGATAATTACACAACAATGCATCATGTTGATTATCTACAGAAATAAACTTAAAATTCAAATCTCTACCAGTACTAGACAGCAGTTGCTCCTTATAGGAATCTATAAGAAGCCTGAAATCAGTGCAGAGTCTATTCAGGGTCCAGACAATTGCATATAAAGCATCTCTCCTTTTTGGGGAAGAGTGCTCCAGATTTCCACTATCTTTGCATGAAGTGCTTCATGACATCACCCTAAATGGCCCAGCTCTAATTTTAAGGTTATGCCCCTTGTCCTGGACTCCTCCACCAGAGGAAGTAGTTTCTCTTGATCTACCCCATCAAATCCTTTAATCATCTAAAACACTTCAAGTAGTTCACCCCTTAATATTCTATACTCAAGGGAATACAAGCCTGGCCTATACAACCTGTCCTCATAAATTTAACCCTTTTAGCCCGGTATAATTCTGGTGAATCTGCGCTGCAGCCCCTCCAAGGCCAATATCTCCTTCCTGAGATGCAGTGCCCAGAACTGAACGCAGTGCTCTAAATAGGGTAGAACCAGAACTTTATACAAGTGTAATTATAACTTCCACCCTTTTGTATTCTAGCCTTCTTGGGATAAAGGCCAATATTACATTAGCCTTTTAAATTATTTTTTGTACATGTCCAGTAGCTTTTAGCGATTTCTGTACTTGGACTCCTAGATCTCTGCTCCTTCACAATTCCTAGCTTCTCACCATTTAGCAAATACTCTGATCTATCTATCTTCGGTCCAAAGTGAATGACCTCACATTTTCCCATATTGAACTTCATCTGCCACAGTTTTGCCCGCTCACTCAATCTATCAATGTCCCTTTGCAACTTTTTGCTCCCATCTGCACTATTTACTGTATCACCTAACTTGGTGTCATCATCAAACTTGGATATACGGCTCTCTATTCCTTCATCCAAGTCATATATAATGATAGTGAAAAGCTGAGCCCCCAGTACTTTGCATTGTCACATATGGAGGTGTATAACGAAAGCAGTGTTAAATCAGATGGAACACACAATGTATTTATTATTCTGCTGCTAAAGTGAATCAGTGTTGAAAGGGCCTATCCCTTTAAACTACAAAATCTAATTGCTTCAAGTCTGAAGTCAAAGACTGTTTTGGCAAGAGAAGTCTGTAGATTGGAAGATCTTTGTAAATTTCTACTTGAAGGTCTAAAAAAAAAATCATGAATTGATTGCCTTTATTTCTCTTTTTTATACTGGCACTTCAAAGTATATTATACGAGATGAGACATGATAAATATTCAAAACTTTTACATATGACATCTGATTTATGGTGGGAGATACCATGAGAGCTAAAGCTGGACAGTAATTTAACCTGTAGAGAGGACTCGTGATGTAAATAGTTTCTGTCTTCTGAACTGATGTGACATATGGCATAAGAAGATTGAGAACTGGATATATGTTGGAACTCTGTCAGCTGTGGCTCAGTTGGTAGCATCCTCACCTCTGAAGGTTGTGGGTTCAAGTCCCACTCCAGAGACTTGAGCACAAATATCTAGGCCGACACTCCAGGGCAGTACTGAGGGAGTGCTGCACTGTCGGAGGTGCCGTCTTTCGGATGAGATGTTAAACTGAGGCCCCGTCTGCCCTCTCAGGTGGAGGTAAAAGATCCCATGGCACTATTTCAAAGAGGAGCAGGGGAGTTATCCCCGGTGTCCTAGCCAATATTTATCCCTCCATCAACATCACTAAAAACAGATTATCTGGTCATTATCACAATGCTGCTTGTGGGAGATTGCTGTCCACAAATTGGCTGCCACGTTTCCTACATTACAACAGTGACTACACTTCAAAAAGTACTTCATTGGCTGTAAAGTGCTTTGGGACGTCCAGCGGTCGTGAAAAGCACTATATAAATGCAAGTCTTTTCTCTTTTCCCCAACACCCATGTTCTTCAATCTGCGTATTAAATCTGTATTAAAAGTCATAGGACAGAACAGATTAGACACTCGTGGACTTATCATAGAAATTTACAGCACAGAAGGCGGCCATTCGGCCCATCTTGCCCGTGCCAGCCAACAAAGAGCTATCCACCCTAATCCCACTTTCCAGCACTTGGTCCATAGCCTTATAGGTTATGGCACTTCAAGTGCATATCCAAGTACTTTTTAAATGTGATGAGGGTTTTTGCCTCTACCACCTTTTCAGGCAGTGAGTTCCAGACCCCACCACCCTCTGGGTGAAATAAATTCTCCTCAAATCCCCTCTAAAACTCCGATCAATTACTTTAACTCTATGTCCCCTGGTTATTGACCCTTCTGCTAAGGGAAATAGAGTGGATAGGAAGAACCTATCTTGGCCCCTCAATTTTATACACCTCAATTAGGTCTCCCCTCAGCCTCCTCTGTTCCAAAGAAAACAACCCCAGCCTATCCAATCTTTCCCCCAGCTAGGGCAACATCCTCAAATCTCTTCTGCACCTCCTCTAGTGCAATCACATCCTTCCTGTAATGTGGTGACCAGAACTGCATGCAGTATTCTAGCTGCGGCCTAACTAGTGTTTTATACAGTTCAAGCATAACCTCCCTGCTCTTGTATTCTATGCCTCGGCTAAAAGGCAAGTATCCCATATGCCTTCTTAACCACCTTATCTACCTGTCCTGCTACCTTCAGGGATCTGTGGACATGCACTCCAAGGTCCCTCTGATCTTCTGCACTTGTGTCCTACCATTTATAGTGAATTCCCTTGCCTTGTTAGCCCTCCCCAAATGCACTACCTCACACTTCTCCAGATTGAATTCCATTTGCCACTGTTCTGCCCACCTGACCAGTCCATTGATATCTTCCTGCAGTTTGCAGCTTTCTTCTTCACTATCAACCACACGGCCAATTTTTGTATCATCTGCAAGTTTCTTAAATCATACTTCCTACATTCAAGGCCAAATCATTGATATATACCACAAAAAGCAAAGGACCCAGTACTGAGCCCTGCAGAACCCCAGTGGAAACAGCCTTCCAATCCCCAAAACACCCTTCGACCATTACCCTTTGTTTCCTGCCTAAGCCAATTTTGGATCCAACTTGCCACTTTGCCTTGGATCCCATGGGATTTTACTTTCGTGACCACCTGCCATGCGGGACCTTATCAAAAGTCTTGCTAAAATCCATATAGACTACATCAAACGCATTACCCTCATCAACCCGCCTTGTTACCTCCTCAAAAAATTTAATCAAGTTAGTCAGACACGACCTTCCCTTAACAAATCCATGCTGACTGTCCCGGATTAATCCGTGTCTTCCTAAATGAAGATTTATCCTGTCAGATCAGGTAGTTGTCGCCAAATGACAACTTAGTATGGCAGGGCAGACAAGGCTAGTATTTGTACAAAATTTGCAAGATATGGACTGTCTGGAAGCATAAATGCAAGAAATATCTTCAGGTGGACTCGTTTCAGCACAAAGCCAATGCACACGAGCAACAACTGGGCACAATCAGCAGTATACACGAGGAGAATTTTTTTTTTTTTTTTTTTTTTTTGCGGAAACCCCATCATACACGTGTGCACAGAGATTTAGGATAAGGACATGCTGGAAGAGAGATTATTTAAATACACCATGAGATTCTGATTTCATACTAACTTCGCCTCATGGATGCTAGTTCAAACTAAGAGTGCTATATTGGAGATCTGCAAGAAATTTGGGATAGTTAATTGTTTCGAAAATGCTATTAAGTGAACCACTATGATTAATATTTCTTCTAATTTCATTTCTTAATAAATCTGATTTATAGCTGCAGCCTGAGATATACAACCTGATTGGACTCACTGGCACATAATTAACAAAGTTACTATTTCTAACATATGTATCAATGGTAAATGGGGTTATTGTTCCACTGGAACACGCTATTGCCCAGATTGTGTTTAACTATGGACTCCCTCCTATTGTTGCCTATCTATTCCATTACTACCAGGAAATATGTATCCCTTTTTATACAAAAAGTCACATTTTGGTTCATAGGAAGCATGGGCTTGCCTGTGTAACTGGTCCTTTGTGCTGGACACAAGAAAAAAGGACCTGGAGTATATCAAAAACAAAACAGGGATTGGGTAAATTTGGGTTATAACCCTGGTGAAGAGGAGATTAAGGAATGATTGGATTGAGGCACTTGAAATAATGAAGGGAATAACTTCCTCTTAGTAGGGGAATCCAGAACAAGGGACACTCTTAAAATGAGAAATATACTGGTTGAAAATGCACCAGAAACAAATGTCTTTATACAAAAGGGCTGTGAGCACGTGGAAAGCACTGCCTTAGAAGCCCATAAATGTAAGATCAATTGAGGGGTTTTAAAAGGAGTCAAGATACTTTGGAAGTAAGAGTATTAATGAAATTGAAGAAAAGGTCAGGAATCAAGATGAAAAAGATAGCGAGATAGCCAAATGGCAGAGCAGACTCAATGGGCCTCTCTCTCTCTTCCTGCTTTCTTTGTACCCCACTAAGGGTCTCTGGTGGGCCATGACATTGGCATCTACACACACACACTCACTATGTCTCCCCTCAACCACAGGAGTCTGTGCTGAAGTCCAACACCTGCTTCTAGACAGGCAAGATCCAACAGCTTCAGTACACCACTTGCAGAAACTAGAAGATACAGCTCCCTGCATGTCTTGCCTCAGTTTTCACACAACTCTAAATATAACGGAAATAGAATCAGAAACAAACACTGCTCTAGGGTGCACAACCTGAAGAGCCTCATTCTGTTTACTTCATTCATTACTCACCTGTGATTAGAAACTAAGCAGCCTATTCTCAGCTCACACCAGGGTAAGGGCTCTCTGTTCAATCCTTTGGTTTCACGTTGTTTACCTAGATATTGGTTAGGTTAAGACACACTCTGGTAAGTGGACGAGAGATCCACTTACAGGAATGGTCAATGACATGGAACCCATGTAGATTTCTAGCACAGAACTCAAGCACTGTCTGACAACACACAGAGGCAATGAAGGAGTCTAAAGATACCCATTATGTCATACTAATGGGCTTATCCCAACCCGGGCATCAATGAAAAACCAGCAATTAAAAAGAGCTAAAATTCCCCAAATTAGATCTCCAACTGTTACAATATAAACCCTTTCACATTGAAAACTAAATGCAGGAGATTCCAAAATCTTGGCAAACTCTCTTATTTAAATCCAATTAAAGGAGTCTCCAAAGGCTTAGTTACAATGAACTGGCTAGTTACACACAATAACCAAATCATTTAACTTTGTCAAGAGATAGGGGAGCAGGATAAGCTGGACCAGGGGTGTCCAAAATGCAGCCTTCAAGCCTTGGTGATCTGGCCTCTGAAACCCAGGTAATTCAGTCTTATTTGTGCTCACATTTCTTAACTGCTGATTTGTCCTGTGTGAATTTTGTAGGCCTGGAGGTTTGGTCCTAGTCTCAGTACTGTTGCCTCATTAGTGGATAAATCCTAAATCAGTGTACCAAGATCTGTTGGTACTGGCACCTTGCTATGTATACAAAGTAATAGGAACATGGATTTAAACTTCATCTGCCCCTGAAGCTCCATAGTATGTCGCACACAACAACTTGTATTTATATAGCGCCTTTAACGTAGTAAAACGTGCTATATAAATACAGGAGTATTAAAACAAAAATCTTATATCGAGCCACATAAGGAGAAATTAGGACAGATTACCAAAAGCTTGGTCAAAGATAGGTAGACAAAAAGCTTGGACACCCCAGAGCTGCAGAGTTCTGGGGGGGGGGGGGGGGGGAAGGAAAGAGAAAGAGGTACAGTAGAACTAATTAACAATGGCCAATTGTAATAACTACAAAGAAATATTTTAAAATAAAGGCAAAACTCTTCCAAGACCAGTTCTGCAGATTAACTTTTGCCTACTTTACAGAAATCAATTTGTAAATTCAGGGCAGCAACTGTTCAGTACAAGCCCCGGGTGAACCTCACACTCCATTCCTACTTTTACATACATGTACATACCTGCTTGACATTATATCCTGCTTTAGCGCTGGTTTCAATATACATCACATTCAGCTCCCTGGCTTTCCGCTCGCCCTCCTCCATAGAAACCTGTCTACAGTAATGGAAGTGCAACACATCATCAGCACATGATCAAAAGCAAAACCAAGAACTGACATTGTAACATATTAGAGTCTAGAAATAATAAAAGGAACAGCAACATTTTGGACTTTTAACAGTTCCAAAGTCACTAAGTAACCCCTTTTCTACTTTGCTCACACCACACAAGTCTGGAATGAGAAATGGTCACTCAGCCCCGAGCTTACTCCATTCAAGACGACACACAGTTTTTGATCTTGAGGTAGCTCAGAGGAATAAAGAAAACCAGAGGAAGTATCTTCTTCCTCAGCATCTGAGAAGTGGAAATTATTTTGCAATATCTACAAAATGCTAAATATACTTACAATTCCAATTTCACAGGAGCATGTAAACACACGGTCCAGGACAACATCTCATTATTGCTGAAGACTTGTTTTGGGGTGCAAACACGCTTACTATTCCTGGTGACTCACCTTGGAGTGCAGAATCACTCACTTCACTATACTTGAAGGTTCACCCTACAATGCAGGATCTCTCAATATCCCTGGAGTTTCATCCTGGAATACAGGATCTTTCATTATTCTAAAGCAGTCCATGCTCTCACCCTTCATCTGGTAAGCAGAACAAATTAAGCCTCCACTACAAATCAAACATGTAGCCACCACTGCATCACAAATCCCTGTCAAATTTAAAGCAGTGTACAAGAATGCAGCTAGTGGCTCAGGCCCCATTTGAGCTTGCTTTTGGAGACTATGTTCTTATTTTTAATCCCAAAGATCTGAATTCTCACAAATGAGACCCCAAAAGGGTGACACATCTGGTGCAAATCTCATGAGAAGCATACCTGTGACACCCAGGTTATAATTCATTAATCACCTGGTTTAACAGGTGAATTAACAGTTCACAACAAATAAACTCATCACTAACATCAGTTAAATAAAAAAAGTATGAAATATACAACAAAAGAAAAAGGTTACATGTGGAAAAACTCATTTCGGCTTGTTACCTTTTGTCTGCCAGGTCGGTTTTGTTCCCAACCAGCATAATGATGACATCACTTCCCCTTTCTGTCCGCACATCATCAATCCATTTCGAAGTCTGTTGGAAAGAGTTCAAATCTGGAGGTAGTGGGGAAGGGGTGAAGAGAAACAGAGAGTCTAAGAATACAGCAATGCATACAACAGGTTTTTAGCGCAAATTAACAGCAGCTATACAATGTCTGTGTAGCTTTGTGGGGAACTCAATTCCACACTATCCAAACTCCATGCTGTGACATTCACTTCCTGCCTGAGCTGGATTAAACCACCATATACAAAATGAAAGATTTTATTGAAGAAATTAGTTTCCCGGTCACCAAAAACTAATAGGCACAGGAAATCCGACAGCGATAGGCTTCTCAGATGTGTTTCAGAGACCGATATAAATCATAGCTGTTTTAGATCCAACTGTGGCACTTACAGCCAGCTTGGTTGCTAAAAGGGTTTTTCCAATCGTTTGTTCCTGCACAAGGATTTCACTCCATGTAAAAAAAAATTTCAGCAGCTACTGATTTGATTTTAAAGACTGATTTTACAGTGAGTGCCTCCAGACTCCAATGCATAGGACAAAAATTTATTGCTGTAACAGGAAGAGATATTTTCAGCTCTTTCACTCCACTTTTCTCCTCTTGCTCGCACTCTCTTCCCCCCCCTCCCCCAAACATCTATCCCACTCCTCCTTTGCTCTGCCCTCCACGTCCCACCCTCTCCCTTTCTGTCGTTCACCCCAAGTGTCAGCTTGGTCAGTAGTGCAATTTTTGAGTCAGAAGATTGTAGGTTCAAGTCCCACTGCAAGGCTGCAACATATAATCTAGGCTGACACTTCAGTGCCATTCTGAGGGAGTATCACATTGTCAGAAGTGCCATCTTTTGAGATGTTAAACTGAGGTTTACTCTATCTGTTCAGGTGGATGTAATTGATCCCATGGCACTTTTCAAAGAAAAGGGCATTTTCCTAGATGTCCTGACAATCAGCTCAACAAAATGCACCAGAACTTTGACTGGTCATTCATTGAATTGCCATTTGTGGACTGTACACAAATTGGCTGCTGTATTTGGCTACAAAACAGTGACTACACTGTTAATTGGTTGTGAAGCCCTTTGGGACATCATAAGGACATGAAGATATTCATTTCTTCCCCCCCCCACCCTTCACTTCTCTGTTCTGCCCCCTTTCTTTCCTTCACCTCGCACTTCTCTTTCTCCACTTCTCTGTCCATATCAATTCCCCTCCTTCCTTCATGCATCTCTCCCTTCTTCACTTCTCACCTTTACTTCACCATCGCCCCCTCCTTTCTCCCCAGCCTTCATTTCTAACACCCACCCTCCGCCTCTTCACATCTCCAGTCTTCCCCCTTTTCACTTTGTTCTACTTGCTTTGTTTTCTGTTTTTACCTCTACAAAATTATTTCTGGAACCATGGATGAGGCACTGGCATCGGGATCCAGACAAGTTAGAAACAGCAGCACGAAGGGTCATCTGACGAAGCACCCGACGAAGGGTCACCGACCTGAAACGTTAACTCTGTTTCTCTCTCCACAGATGCTGCCTGACCTGCTGAGTATTTCCAGCATTTTCTATTTTTATTTCAGATTTCAAGCATCTGCAGTATTTTGCTTTTGTATTAGAAGCAGCAGCATCTGGACTCAGGTGGGCAGGCAAGAGGCAGCAGAATGGTGGACATTGTATCAAGAATTGGTGAGAAAGGCTGCTCAAAATGATGCTGTGTACGTGGGGTGGGAGACGTAGGCTCAGTCTCCTGGTTGCCGACTTTTCATATTCTGTAGGGGACACTCAGGCTTAATAGCCCTGTATCCCATTTTAGGAGCCACGTTGAGTTACTCCAAGGTGGACTTACCAAGCTCTGACTGCAACCATCCCTCCCATACAAGTAAAAAGCCACATTGAGCAAGGTGAGTGATATGCATAAAAGAGAACTAAACTCAAAAAAATGGAGAAGCCAGAAACAACCAATCTGCTGGTGCAGAATGAATCAACCAGGAATGAATTATTCGCCTCATCCAGCACTTTAACAAAAAACTTTTTCTCTTCCTTTCAGGGGTCAAGGATCGTAAGCTTCAACAACTCAGACACCAACACCCTTCTGGAACCTTCACAGAAACCCCATAGTGCAGATAGAGGCCATTTCAGCCCATCGAGCCTGCACCGACACATATCCCACCCGATCACCGTAACCCCTACACCAACACATATCCCACCCTATCCCTGTAACCCCCCTAACACTAAGGGTCAATTTATCATAGCCAATCAACCTAACCCGCACATCTTTGGACTGTGGGAGGAAACCGGAGCACCCGGAGGAAACCCACGCAAACACGGGGAGAATGTGCAAACTCCACAGTCGCCCGAGGCCGGATTCGAACCCGGGTCCCTGGCGCTGTGAGGCAACAGTGCTAACCACTATGCCACCGTGCTGCCACCTTCTTCCCCTTCACTTTCCTCTGACCCCATCCCTTCTTCCAATCTCACCCCCTGCCATGTTTTCACTACCCTCTGACCCCGAACAATCAGTCCTCAGCAAAGGCCTGAGCTTCATCCCCTTATGCCCCCATCTCAATGAATTAAGAGCTTGGCACGACGCAGAGCTCTTTTTCCATCGCCTTCGTCTGCGTGCCCATTTCTTTGGCCAGGAACCTCCCCCCACAGCTGACCCGTTCTCCTGTTTTCAGAATTCTCGTTCTACCTGGACCCCGCCCTCTGACCTCTTACTCCCTCTAGATCTTTTTATTGCGAACTGCCGGTGTTACATCAGCTGTCTCATTTTCTCTGCTCCCCTCCCTCACTCCAACCTACCTCCCGCTGAACTTGCAGCACTCTGTTCTCTCGGATCCAACCCCAACATTGTCATTAAACCTGCTGACAAGGGTGGCGCTGTTGTAGTTCGGCGAACCGACCTCTACCTTGCGGAGGCTGAACACCAACTCTGACAACTCCTCCTACCTCCCCCAGACCATGGTCCCACTACCAATTATCAAGCCATCATTTCCAAGACTGTCACGGACCTCATCTCCTCTGGAGATCTTCCCCCCCCCCCCCCCCACAGCCACCAACCTCAGTTCCCCAACTCCACACAGCCCGCTTCTACCTCCTTCCCAAGATCCACAAACAGGATGCACTGGTAGACCCATTGGGGTAGATTTTGCCAAACCCGTCGGGAAGGCGGCAGGACTGCCCCTTTTGGGTTTTTGACCCGCCTACTTCAACGTCTGGCCAATCCGCGCGATTTTCCCTTGATTGACCTTGAGCCCACCCAGCGGGCTCAGCAGGCCAATTAAGGGCCACCCGGCAACAGGTGACATCACAGACTGAAATTTCATCTGTCAAGAGTTCTTGACAGATGAAATATCAGCGCCTCACAGCTGTGAAACTGACACCGAGTTCTAAGCTGAGTCATTCTGCTCAGACTCAGTTAGAACTCTCGCCGGCACTCAAAGCTGAAGGCTGTCACTTTTGACAGATCGCAGCCGTTCAGCTTTCAGTTCCGGCTGAGTGATGCGCTCCCGACGGCTACAGGAAGAAAGGCTGTTAAGGTAAGTACAGGTAAGTAAAAGTTCTTTACACACTTTAGACACACCAAACATACTTACCTTTGCACTCATGCACCCATCACTCACCTGAGCGCCGACATCACGACCCCTCCAACTCCTTCAACCCGACGGCCCGCCCGCTCTACCTGGCGTGGTTTGGAGCCGTCGGGAAACCCACACGAAACCCCTCAAAATAGGGATTAGGCTAAAAACTGCCTGTTAACTGGCAGTTAATTGGCACTAATCCCTTCCCGCCTGGTTTCGGCAGGTCCCAGTGCGGGGCGGGTACCCGCCGCCCCCGAAACTTACGTGGGGCGGGGTTTTTGGCAGGATGGTTTCAGGACCCCCAAATTCGGGATTTCCCCCCCCCCCCCAAACACGCCTGAAACCCCGCCTGACAGCTCACCGAAAATCTAGCCCATTGTTTCAGCCTGTTCTTGCCCCACGGAACTGATTTCTTCCTATCTCGACTCTTTTTTCTCTTTGTCCAGTCTCTTCCCACCTACATCCGCAACTCTTCCAACGTCCTCCGCCACTAACAGTTTCCTGGCCCCAACTATCTCCTTTTCACTATGGACGTCCAATCCCACTATACCTCCATCCCTCACCAGGCCGGCCTGAGGGCACTCCGCTTCTTCCTTGGAGAGGCCCAACCAGTCCCCAGCCACCCTCCGCCGTCTGGCTGAACTTGTTCTCACATTGAACAACAACTCCTTAAGACGCCACTCACTTCCTCCAAATTAAAGGTGTTGCTATGAGAACCTGCGTGGGTCCAAGCTATGCCTGGCTTTGTGGGATATGTGGAACATTCTTTATTCCAGTCTTACTCAGGTCCCCTCCCTCAGCCTCTTTTTCCAGTACATTGATGACTATATCGGTGCCGTTTCCTGCTCTCACCCTGAACTAGAAGATTTAATTCACTTTGCTTCCAATTTCCACCCTTCCCTCACCTTCACATCGTCCATCGCCGACTCTTCCCTTCCTCAACTTCTCTGTCTCCATTTCTGGGGATAGGCTATTGACAAACATTCACTACAAGTCCAGTGACTCCCACAGCTACCTAGACTACACTTCCTCCCACCCCGCTGCCTTTAAGGACTCTATCCCATTCTCTCAGTTTCTCCATCTCATCTGCTCTGACGATGCCACCTTCCATACTAGTACTTCCGATATGTCTTCCTTTTTCCTCAACCGATTCCCCTCTACCATGGTTGACATGGCCCTCGACCGTGTCCGTTCCATTTCCTGCACTTCTGCTCTCACCCCTTCCCCTCCCTCCCAGAACCACAATAGGGTTCCCCTTGTCCTCACCTTTCACCCCACCAGCCTCCACATTCAACGTATCATCCTCCGCTATTTCTGCCACCTCCAGCGTGATCCCACCACCAAACACATCTTCCCCTCCCCTTTCAGCATTCCGAAGGGACAGTTCCCTCCACGACACCCTAATCCACTCCTCAATCACCCCCAACGCCCCTTCCCACAGCCTCTTGTCGTGCAAGTGCAGGAGATGCAATACGTGCCCTTTTATCTCCTCCCTTCCCACTGTCCAGGGCCCCAAACACTCCTTCCAGGTGAAACAGCGATTTACTTGCACTTCTTGCAATTTAGTATACTGTATTCGCTGCTCACGATACAGTCTCCTCTACATTGGGGAGACCAAACGCAGATTGGGTGTCCGATTTGCGGAACACCTCCGTTCAGTCCGTAAGGGTGACCCCGAGCTTCCGGTCACCTGTGACTTTAATTCTCCGCTCCATTCCTCTTCTGACCTCCTCCATCCTCGGCCTCTTACACTGTTCCAACGAAGCTCAAGGAACAGCACCTCATCTTTCGATTAGGCACTTTACAGCCTTCTGGAATCAACATCGAGTTCAACAATTTCAGACCATAACGTCTGCCCCTATTTTTTTTCCACATGGCAGGAGTTGATGATTCTGCCATTCCAATTTACACCTCATCTAGACTCATCTTTTGTTTCTTAACTTGTCCCATTACCATCTCCTTTTGCCTTGTACCATCATTTCTGTTGTCTTTTAATCTCTCCTGCCTTCCATCTCATTACAGACCTTCCCTTTTGTTCTTTCCTCCCTGCCCCCCTTTCTCTGCTCCTGCACTTGCTGTTTCATCTCTAACTTAATTTTCTAGTTCTGACAAAGGGTCATCGACCTGAAACGTTAACTGTTTCTCTCTCCACAGATGCTGCCTGACCTGCTGAGTATTTCCAGCATTTTCTGTTTTTATCAGATTTCTAGCAACCGCAGTTTTTTGCTTTTCTATTAATCCATCAGGACCTGCCTCAGCAATCTACAACACTGCAGGAAAGCAGCAGTGATGGAATTGGAAGGTGAATGGAAACCTACTACATGCCCCACTGAGAACAGCAGCAGCACTATCTGCTTCATTCCCTGCTGGTGGACCAACCATTTCTGCCAGTGGGTTTCTCCACAGCAATATTTTTAAAGTCAGAATCTCCTTGATACCAATCTCTCCCATTTCCTTCCCTCCAATACCAGATCTCACTCCTGTCGCCCTCAACTACCAAGAATGGGTGGTTCTCGCTTCCTTCCCACCACTCTTGTACCACCTTCTCTGTCAACAGGACCTCTATGCTCCCTGTGCTTAACCCATTTTACAGCAGAAAGTGAAAGTCAGTCAATCAGAAAGTACTTTAAAGTTTTGAATCTAGTTCTGAAACACCCCTTAAACACCATAGCTGAACAATGCAGTCCCTGCTAGATAAATGCTGAAAACCAGATGAAGTGGCATATGTAGCACTGGTAGCTTGAACTCAGTGTGCAGCGATGACTCAGTCAGTCCCTGTTAGTAGCAGCAGGATAGCAAAGAAAGGAAGGTTTCAAGATTAGGAAAGAAAGTAACGCTAATCCAGGCACATTCTTTACCATGGTGAATGGTTCACATACAGGGAACATAGCTTACAAGTTAGGAGTAAGAAGGGAAATTGGATAGAACTTTTTCACCAAAAGGGTAATAAGCATTGTAGAATGTTACCAGGGAAGGCATTGAAATAGACACCAACTGGTTTCAGAGGTAATTAGATGTGGTTCAGGGGTGTATTAGGATTGCATTAGGTTGGGTGTAATGGCATTTATTTGCCGATTCTTAACAATTCTTGACCCGGAGCAACAGATGAGACATCCATGAAATGCAAGATAATATTTTGATTTAGGATTGAGGACACAATGGACCGAAGAGAGGTCTGTCCACAATGCTTGAAACCTATTACAATACAGTTTGACAATCTGTTTATAACACACCCAGTTTTATTTTCAGGACACCTGCTTTCAAACATTGACCTCCTTTGGTGTAGTGATTAGAACAGATAGTACTGCAGGGTTTCTTCTTGCAAAAACACTGCCACATTTTTGAGGGGGTACTGCAAGGTCACCGATCATGACTGTACTGTTACATTTAGGGATCAAGGAGGAAGGGGAACTTACACTCTGAATCTACTGCCATGCTTGGCACCGTGGCATCACTTGCATTAACTGCATCACTACATTATAGGAGACACTGTGGAGTTGCTAGCTACACACTTATGGATATTAACAAGAGACTATACCAGCTGTGTGATAAACAGAATTGTGTCAGGCACAGGAACATAGTGGAGTAACAGAAAGAATTAGCAGGAATTTGCACTCACTTGTAATATCATAGACTACAACAGCAATAGTGGAGTCACGGATGTAGCTGGGAATCAGGCTGCGGAATCGCTCCTGGCCGGCTGTATCCCAAAGCTGCAGTCGAACCTGCAGAGACCAGGTCCAGGACAGCAGAGAAAGAGAAAAGGCAAGGGGAAAACGACAGGATCAAGGACCAATCTCAATCAGCACAGCAGAACGCCACTCACTGGGAGCAGGTCAGAGTCTCCACTATTGTGTTTCATGATAATTGGGTTTAGTTGCAAATTAAAAAACAGTTAGAAAGACTGAAAAGCTGAACAACAAGCATTTTACATCAATCTCAACTCAGGGCCTGCAGAATGAAACTTGTGTCTGCATCCATGACAATTTTGTAAGATCATTGATAACTTTCCTGAAACACAAGGAATTGACTTATCAGATGTCAAGTATTACAATTATAATAGAGAACTTAATTCTGTGTGCACCCTTGTGCCACCAGCCAGAAAATTTAATACAATTAAGTTCATATTTGGCTTGTGAACAGAACTTGAAATCACCTTCAGTCACAGCTGCAGCTTATACAAGGGTGTGGAAAGTGCAGGCAAAGTAACGGTCACAAGCTAGTCCAATACACATTACACATTTTAAAGGCTCAGATACACCACCCTTTGAACCTCTCAATTGTGTAAGTGTTGTGGAACTCCCTTGTATATGTCTGTTACTATATGCTTTAAATAGTTCACCTGATAAGATCACATTCCTGTCAATTTTCTTTAGGATGACTGAAATTCATCCCGAGTTGTATTATATGAAATATTTTCTGTAAAAGTGACCCCTTACACAGCTGTCTCATTTGATTAACTCAACTGAGAATCTCAGCTTCAACTTTTTCTATCCCAGACCTCAGAAAGATTGCTGAATTAAGACAGTTCTGGATGTAACCATCAGAGCAAGAAAAAGATGAAAAACAGCAGTCCTCCAACAAGCAGCTGTATCAATGTGATATATGGGACAGGGGAATTGGATTCAAGTGCTAGAGCTCTCTCCCTTCTATCTTTAGCACCTGGTAAGGGTTGTTTGCGTAATAGATATGGGATCCGCAATTCTAGAACACAGTGGAGCTAAATACATAAGCACAAAAATAACCTTCAATTCAGGATAAACTCAACAATCTCACTCAGAGGTTGGCAGATGAAGATATGCCATTTGTACAATAGAGAGAATTTTCTTAGTTACGGCAATAGGTATGTAACCGGGGCTGTACAGGAGTGGGGGCAGGGGGGGGGGGGGGGGGAAGAGGGAGTGGGTAAATCTACATCAAACTAGACCCAACCCCTGAAGGAATTCAGAGAAAGCTTTGCACGGACTTGTATTATGGGTTACCGGGGGGCTGCCTGATGCGGTCAATGGGTGCAAGTGAAACATGTTCCATTCCCAGATGTGTTAACCTTCACCTTAATAATAATAAAGGAAAAGTTGTTCAGTAAAAAGGCATTTTATTAATGATGCCTCAAAACCTATGAAACTGAGCAGTTATTTTGAACGAAATAGTGCGTTAATTACCAGATAGTCCATAAATTGTTTATAAACAGCACTGATTGCACTGGAATCAAACGCACATACACCGAATACCTACTTGTAATATCAAACACTACAACAGCAGCAGCCGAGTCACGGATGTAGCTGGGAATGAGGCTGCGAAATCGCTCCTGGCCTGCAGTGTCCCACAGCTGGAGTCTGATCTGGGGGTGGAGGAGCAGAGGGGAAAAACCAAATGGGAAAACAACACAGGAAAAATACACTAAACGGCAAAGTAAACAAAAGAAGAATGCAGGGAACCTAAAAACCTGAAAGCAGATTGGTGCCTTTCAAACCCACCAGAAACTTCACAACCATTGCCAGTTCTCAGACGCAGGTACGAACCATATACTGTATAATGAATTAAATGGATGTTCTGTACTTACTCATGTCATGAATGTACTGAAGCAGAATTGGAACCCGCTCGGCCACATACACCCAATAAGTCTCTGCATTGAAGATTAACCTCATCTCAGGCATCCAGTCAGTCATTCAACAGGAGAATCACTGGTGTATTAGCTGTTTTCTCACATCCTTTCCTGAAGATGCCAACTGATGTTGGGATATGGTTCCACGGATGTTGGCTGCCCTTTAATACCTCACCCAAGTGACATTCTTAGTACGTGACCCTAGATAGTGAACGCTGACATGCTATTCAACCATAAAGGCATCACAGCTGAGCCCAATTCTGTCCTCACTTGATTTCCACACAGGCACTTTCCAGCAGAGATCACTAGATAGGAACTAGAAGCAGGAATCTTGGCTGATTTGAGCTCTCCTGTCAGCAAACAGTTGCATGGTTCATTGGAAGAGACCAATGACAAGGCTTCAACTTTTCTCTTCATGCCACAAATGGGCCTTGAGCTGGAAAGACAAAGAACTCGGCCTTTTTTGGAGAGTGTACAGGCCAATGAGGACCACTCACTGCCAGTTTTTCTCTGGATATATTTTAATAAGCCCTATAAGCTCTGTCAGCAAAACAGCCGATTGGTGCTTCCAGACCATCACTAATGCCCTCATTTCCTATTGCTCACTGTCCAGTGGTTGGCAACATAGTAAAGATGCATTGCTAATATTCTCTCACCTATAGTCTTTTTTTTTGGCATGGCTCAGATTGGGAACTGAAGTGGAAGTCGTCAAACCTGCATCCTATCATCTATGGTGCCAAACATCAGTAGTGCGACATGCAGCATTACCACAGCACTCACTCAAATAAATGGCTTATTCCCAGTTTAGTTCATTCGTTTAAAAAGAGTGCCAAGACAGTTACAATAATTAGCAACCACTGAACACCTCAAACACTAGATCTCGGAGGGTATCACACAATGACCTGAAGTCATTTAAGACAGACGGTCTTGCTGCTAGGTCCTATTCTTGGACAGGGAGGAGGTTCTTGCAATGGACCGAGATTATGACCCCACCTGCAAGGCTGCCTGCAGGGCCAATTGCTCTCATCTACAAAAATTCAAATGCTGCAGCCTGCAACAGAAGACAAGCAGCTCATATTTCATTAACTGGCAGAAAAATGATTGCCGAGTCAGCAAACTGTGCTGGGGGTACTGGTTTCAATTACAGCCTACGCTGGCTTTTACACTGATGGCTTCCTTGGATAGGGATCTTGAGTAGTGTGGAGATTAGATGTGATAGCTGTCAGAACAGGAAATCAAGTCTCCATGGATTACACCTTGTGCCAACCGTAGCAGATTTTACTAGCTGGCCACACAGCAGCATACATCCAGACAGTCATACCTGCCTTCTGTGCTGTAGATCTGCACATTTGGCCCAGAGGCTGCAAAGGGCAATATAAAGCAATCAATCAAAAGTCTTCAGTGTTGGCAAAAAGGAAACAAGAAGCCAGATTACCTGTAGTCTGCAAAATTTACCTCCGGTAATTAATGTAATAGATAGCCGAAGAGCTACGGGTCATCTAGGTGGGTTCACATTTCTCAATGCAGGCCACTTTGATGACAGTCCTATACCAAGAACTCTCCAAAAACTAATGGGAGGGTAAAATTAAATTACTAGACAAGGGTGTCTTATTTCACTGTAAAGAGCAGGCCCCCTTTCAAATGTGTACGATTACTCTAAACCCAAACACCACAATTCATTTTGTACAATGTGTGGAAGGGTGCGAGACATTGGGAAGTTTAGTTACCAGCTTTTGGGATCACACTCTTCTAGGCAGTTTTTATTGTCATTATACATCAAGAGCACATTGCAGGGTCAGGGCTGCTGACATACAAGCAGACTGTGGTGCATCATAGAGCCAGCAGGGGCCGACTCTGAACTCAAAAGTAGAGCATGAGAGAGAGAACAGACAGGTAAAAAACTGGATTGAAACAAAAAAGGGAGCAGAGGGAGTTAAAGATTGAGAGGCCACGTAAAATTAGTGTCTCAGAACTTAGAATATTATTTTAGAGGGAATTCCCAACCTAAAGTCATTGCGAGAGCACCACCGCCACCACAAAAACTGCAGCAGTTCAAGGAGAAGGCCCACCATCATTTTCTCAGAGCACCTAGGGATTGGAAATAAATGTGTGGTCTTGCCATAGATGCTAGGAATAAGTATAGTAAGAGGGCAGAAACACAAATAAGCAGCTAGTGGGTATGTAGAGAAGTAAATCAGGGTAGTTCGGAGAAAAGTTAAGAAGTACAGTGAAGGAAAGGAAAGAATAAGGAAAAATGGAAAAGGGGTTTGAGGAGTATGAATGGATCAACGCTGCTGTGCTTATTGGGGAACTGGAGGCACTACTTAGAACAGAGAGGCATAATGCCACAACCTTGACAGAAACTTGGATTCAGCCCTAGGCAAGACTGGGAATGGAAGATTCCTGCCTACAAAAATCAGGAAAGTCATCCTGCCCTAGGTGGTATGCATCCCAGAATTCTGAACAAATTGGGGATGAGATAGCGGAAGCATAGATAAAAGTTTTCCAAAGTAAGAATTGTGCCAAAAGACCGAAGAGTGGCCAATATCTCATCCCTATTCAAGAAAGGGAAAAAGGGATAAACCAATTTGTCTGAATTTTGATTGTGGGCAAACTTTTATGGGTAGAAATGACTGCTAGTTTAGGTTGCAATATCTTTGCTACAGTGTTGTAGCCCTATCTCTGACCCACACACACATCAGGCGAGGTTTTGCATCGGCAGCAGGGACATGCAATTGCTGCTCAAGCCCATATTATGGGCTGAAATTAATGAACACTTAGATAAACAGGTCAATCAGGGACAGTCAGCATGGATTTGTAAAATGCAGGCTGTGTTTGGTTAACTCAACTGATTTTTTGAGGAAATCGGAGATAAATGGAATGTGATGGATGTTGGATTTTCAGAAGGCATTTGGTAAGATACCATGAGACTTGCACAAAATTTAAAATGGTAAAGAAAATGTAACAGCATGGATAGAGATACTAGGTAACAAAAGCAGACAGTGGGGTTAAACAAATGTACTTTACATTGACAGAATGTGGTGTTCCCCAGGATCTCTGCTGGAAACTCTTGTTTTCTATTTATATAAATATGAGGTGAATAAGCACACAAAAGGTTCATTCATGAGGGAAGGCTCAAAAAATTGGGACACTTTTTACTATACTTAGCCTCAGGTCAGAAGACCAGTGGGAGTTAGATATTTGCATTCCGAGACCAAAAGCAGTTGGGCCAACAGCATTTCCCCCCAGGAATTTTTTTTTTTTTTTTTTTATAAATGGAAAAACCTTACCTGCACATCCTGGGAACTTGATTAGATAATCTAAAAAGATTGTTCAGAAGCTAAAAACTAAATGATCTACCAATTTCCATTGGAGTGATGAGATGGAAAGTTTCCCCCCTCCATTATGGTAGATAATTGAGGTTCCACTGTACTGTATGCAGCACCAAGTTTACATTGTATCATTGGACAGAACATGAGATCAGCCTAGAACTCATGTCACTTAAGCAGACAATTTCAAGTGCACCAGCAAAGGGCTTCCCTTAGTCTCCTCCAATCTGAGCCACTGATCCCTAGTCCAGAGGTCATATGTCCAGATCAATAAATATATTTTAAACATGGCCTGGGAAGAGAGGACTGAATGTTTGTTTAAAGCAGGTCCATTCAGCTTCTGCATGGAGTTACCAGCTCCAGTCTCACATGTAGGCATTTGTATTTACAAAAAATTATCAGGAACAAAATTACTAACCAGTTTAATACCGCTTATCTACTTGTATATCTACACTTGTTTCTCTGACTGCAGACAATACCTGGTATCATGGAGAAAAGTAATGAGACTGGACCATTTCCAGTGCAACTCCTTACATTTCACAAACAGCGCTCTGTTGGTCACTTTATTAAAAATAAGAAAAATAAAAAGGATGTTTTGGAGACTTGGTTTAGTTGGTAGATGCACCATGTGGTATGACAAAGGGCCACCGACCCAAGGATCAATCTGTTCTAAGTTAACTGATCTCAGCCAAGATCATGGTGGATGCTACAATTGGCCTCAGTGGTTTGTACTTCCAGACTGAGAGAGGGGGGGGGGGGGGGGGAAAAGAAGGGTGAAGGGGAAATATATGACATAAGCTGGAGCCCACATTCTCAATGCCTAGAAGCTTACTGTGCTGGAAAATTCTCTCTCAAAACAGGATCAGACTCTTGAGATTCCCACTTTGGGTGAATAGCCTACCCATCATTTAGGCTCATACATGAAACATGGCTAGTTGGACAAGATACTGCAAGGGCACCAGTGCTAATGAAATCACATACCAGTATGGGTTAACATCTTCAGGAAAAAAAAAACAGGGGCGTTCCGGTTTTGTGACATACAGGCAGTCTGCAAAATTAACCACCCAATAATTGCAGCACCCTTTTCACTGCTCCGATAACCAGAAAAATGAAGAGAGGACTTGAAAACAGATTGTTTCCCTTCAGTATAGTGGTTTAGTTGTCATACTGCATAATTATTCTGCAGAATTAACCCAATTCATGTAATTTTTCTTGACTGCAATCCAGCAAAAAAGCTCACTTGCACCAAACACCAGCTCACAACCTGTAAGTGGTTTCAATTGAATATTTTGATTTTTTTGTGTTACAGGTGCAGGAATAATTCAGTACTAGTTTACAGAACCACCAAAAAGAAAACATTTCTGCCTCAACTCAGGTGGAGATTTTCAGTGTGAGGCAGTTGATAGACAGCTAACTGTAAGATGATAGACTGCATCCATTTTAATTTTCACTCGGCTGACTGGTTGTACTGAATAACATAAATCCAGAATCTTCCATCAATGAGCAGCCCCCAAACAGCAATGAATATCTTTCAACCAAACTTCAGCAAGGATAAAGTGCGTGCACATAAGATGAAAGCACTGGTTTGAGACACAAGAACTCTTATTGGCTGACCATACTCACCGTCCGATCTTCCAAATACATTGTTTTCGACAGGAAATCAATTCCAATTGTTGCCTGGGAACAAAACACCAGATTAGAAGAACTAAAAAAACATCGACATTGATCATAGGACAAGAGATCACAAGTACAAAATTCACAAGGCTCGAGAATGGTTAGATTTAGAAAAACTCAGGACAAACTCCCAGTGAAAGTATTTGATTTAGAGTCAATTGGTACGTTTAAAAAAGGAGCTGCCAATCTGTTGACAAGTTAGCTTAAGGATAGAGAGACATTAATAGGTCTGCTGGATTTCTCCCCCAACTCCCCCCCCACCCCGAAAAAGAACTTTTGTTCTTAATAGTAAAAGGATAGAAGAGAGCATGATAATTATACATGGACTGGCTTGAGGGGCCAAATGGCATTTTTTCACATGGGACTTTAACAACCAACCAGCTGAAACCCCTGTGCAATGGCTGACAGCTTCTAACAAACCATCAGCAACTGCTCCCCTCCAGGGTCGGATACATCCAAACATTCAGCAAACCCCCCAAACTTCCAACTATCTGTCCCCAAGTTGCTAACTTTTCCAACCATTAGCAACTCCCTCGAACAGGGACTGATCGACAAATTCTGTTACCAGCCAATGCCTACTTGGAAATAGACAAGACATCGACAGACCCCAATCCATTTCAAAACACAGGAGATTTTAGGACCAGGATAAGGGCACAAGCTCACCCCTTTTCTGGTTGACCTTAATCCCATCTGCACACTTTCCATTATATTCCTCCAGAAGTGCATAGAATAAAAAAGCTCAGTCGCAATAAAGTTTTCATAAAATTCATGAATAATTAACTCCCGAGCACCAAGGTTACAGAAAATGCCTTGTGATTCAAAAATATTTACAGCCCAGTACTGAGCAAGAATACAGGTACTTAAAGCAGTTGACTTTGTTTTTGATTTTAAATTTCCTTTAAAGATTTGTGTTTAAACAAAAAGGCCCTTGGCCCCATGTCTGAGGGAAATCATGCAATCAGTTGACCATCATAGGTACTGTTCACCCATTAATAAACAAACAGGGAGCTTGTTGGTTTACTTGCTTAAACACCTACCCCAGCATCAACAACCTCATGGAAAATTCTCAGTTAATCAAGAATATAGGTTTGTCACGGTATGGGTTTGCCTCTCCCTATGTCTACCTCCCCCACCCCTCAGAGAATTCTGCGTTCTTCCAATTCTGGCCTCCTGTGCCTCCCCAACTTCCTTCATCACACCACTGGTGGTCATACCTTCTGCTGTCTAGGCCCAAGCTCTGGAATTTCCTCCCTAAACCTCTCCCTTCCTTTAACATGCTCCTTAAAACCTACCTCTGACAAAGCTTTTGGTCGTCTGTCCCAATATCTCCTTAGGTAGCTCCGTGTCAAATTTTATTTCTCATCGCTCCTGTGAAGTGCCTCGAGACGTTTTACTGCGCTAAAGGCTCTATATAAATGGAAGTCGTTGTTGTTCCCCAATTTTTTAACCCTTTGTCGATGTACTCAATTTGTCTAGATTAACTAGAGCACTGTGCTTGTCACAGTTTAAGCTTAAGGTTCACCCTTTGATATCAAACAGGAGCAGCAGACAACTAGCACCACAAATCCTTGGACTGTTCAAACCAGCTAACATCAGTGACTACTTTCCAAACCATTGGAGATAATTCTCTTTCTCGCTAGCCCCCAAATCTCTTGATATAGATTAATCACATTAAATTTCGGGAAATGGAAACAAGAATACCCCAAGGAAGGCACAAGCACTGTTCTCTAGCCGAGTAGGTATGCAATCTGCTGAGCTCTCTGCTAATACCACACTACAACAACCATCTCAGTTGCAAGGGACAATACATCCTCCAGTATCCTAATGGCCTGCTCATGAAGGATTTGGACTTTGACATGCCCTTTCCCTAGACACTGTGGTTAAGAACAGACACTCAACATGTGGCAGAGAAGCATTGCAAAGCATGGAGTTCGGCCACTTGAAAAGTTGTGCGAAGGAGGTACTGGCCTCCTGCGTCACTCACCTGGTAAGTGTTGTCGAAACTGTCATACATAAACCTGGTTATCAGCGATGTCTTTCCAACTGCAACAGAAACAACATTCCTCAAATTAGCAAATATACTTCTATAGTTTAAAGAAATATAATTCACAAGAGCCAAATATCATGCACAATTAAGGGAAACAAAAACTGCCATCAGAACAGCCAAGAAATTAATGGAGTAGTAGATAATTGCAGTTGCAATGGCAAAAGCTTTTTTAGCTACGTTAGGAGTCAGAGGACCATTGAAAATTGCATAGCACCATTGAAAGACATCTTAAGAGTAGATTCATACGGACTCGCAAGATATGGTAGTGATGTTAAATGATTATTTTGCATCAGTCATAGAAACATAGAAGATTTTTTTACCTTATGTAATTCTTTAATGTTAATTTCAGCATTTCTTCCCAACAGTAAACCAGAGGCCTGAAACAAGGCCAGTTACCAGTGATTTGAAGTGTAAATCAGTATAAAATCATTGTGCACAATCTCTAACTTTTCAGGCCATTGTGAAGCACTCTGATTCCTTGAGGCCAGGTGTCATTCTATTCCATTTCCATAGCCTAGGCTGACAACTGAGAGGCTCCAGCTCTTAGATCAAACAGTAGGCAATATCACAAGGTGTTAACTGTGATTAATAGCTCACAATCATATTGTCTCCCTCCCCATCTCAGACTTATGGGGGGGGGGGGGGGGGGGGAGGGGTTTTCTATGTCTATCTACTTTCTCAGACACAAGACGCGAGCTGTAACATAGAAACAGAAGATAGGAGCAGGAGTAGGCCATTGGGCCCCTCGAGCCTGCTCCGCCATTTAATGAGATCATGGCTGATCATCCAAATTCAGTACCCTGTCCCTGCTTTCTCCCCATATCCCTTTAACCTTAAGAAATATATCCAACTCATTCTTGAATATATTTAATGAATTGGCCTCTACTGCCTTCTGTGGTAAAGAATTCCACAGGTTCACCATTCTCTGGGTGAAGAAATTCCTCCTCATCTCTGTCCTAAATGGCTTACCCCTTATCCTTAGACTGTGACCCCTGGTTCTGGACTCCCCACCATCGGGAACATCATTCCTGCATCTAGTCCTGTTAGAATTTTATAAGTTTCAATGAGATCCCCTCTCATTCTTCTGAACTCCAGCGAGTATAAGCCCAATCGACCCAATCTCTCCTCATATGTCATTCCTGCCATCCCAGGTATCAGTCTAGTGAATCTTCGCTGCACTCCCTCCATGGCAAGAACATCCTTCCTCAGATAAGGCAACCAAAACTGCACAGAATACTCAAGGTGTGGTCTCACCGAGGTCCTGTACAACTGCAGCAAGACATCCTTGTTCCTGTACTCGAACCCTCTCGTTACGAAGGCCAACATACCATTTGCCTTCTTAACCGCCTGCTGCACCTGCATGCTTACCTTCAGCAACTGGTGCACAAGGACACCCAGGTCTCGTTGCACTTCCCCTTCTCCCAATCTATTGCCGTTCAGATAATAATCTGCCTCTGTTTTTGCCACCAAAGTGGATAACCTCGCATTTATCCACATTAATTAATCTGCCACGCATCTGCCCAAATCATACTGGAGTTTCTCTGCATCCTCCTCACAGCACACACGCCCACCCTGCTTTGTGTCATCTGCAAACTTGGAGATATTACATCTAGTTCCCTTGTCTAGATCATTAATATATATTGTGAATAGCTGGGGTCCTAGCACAGATCCCTGCGGTACCCCACTAGTCACTGCCTGCCACTCGGAAAAAGACCCGTTTATTCCAACTCTTTGCTTCCTGTCTGCCAACCAGTTCTCTACCCAAGTCAGTACCATGCCCCCAATCCCATGTGCTTTAACTTTACACGCTAATCTCTTATGCGGGACCTTATCGAAAGCCTTCTGAAAGTCCAAATACACATCTACTGGTTCTCCCTTATCTATTCTACCAGTTACATCCTCAAAAAATTCCAGTAGATTAGTCAAGCACGATTTACCTTTTGTAAATCCATGTTGACTTTGTCCGATCCGGTCACTGCTTTCCAAGTGCTCTGCTATTACATCTTTTATAATGGACTCTAGCATTTTCCCCACTACTGAGGTCAGGCTTACTGGTCTATAATTCCCCGTTTTCTCTCTACCACCTTTTTTGAATAGTGGGGTAACATTAGCTACCCTCCAATCCATGGGAACTGTTCCAGAGTCTATAGAATGTTAGAAGATGACCAGCAATGCATCTACTATTTCTAGGGCCACTTCCTT
This sequence comes from Somniosus microcephalus, assembly GCF_052327205.1. Lineage (NCBI taxonomy): Eukaryota > Metazoa > Chordata > Chondrichthyes > Squaliformes > Somniosidae > Somniosus > Somniosus microcephalus. The sequence continues at coordinate 401,410,343 of NC_140987.1, forward strand.
AAGTACCCTAGGATGCAGATTATCAGGGCCTGGGGATTTATCGGCCTTCAATCCCGTCAATTTCCCTAACACCATTTCCCTACAAATACTGATTTCATTCAGTTCCTCCCTCTCATTAGACCCTATGTTCCCTGACATCTCTGGGAGGTTATTTGTGTCCTCCTTGGAGAAGACAGAACCAAAGTATGTATTTAATTGGTCAGCCATTTCTTTGTTCCCCATTATAAATTCCTCTGATTTTGACTGCAAGGGACCTACGCTCGACTTCACCAATCTTTTTCTCTTCACATATCTATAGAAGTTTTTACAGTCAGTTTTTATGTTCCCTGCAGGCTTACTCTCATACTCTATTTTCCCCCTCTTAATTAATCCCTTTGTCCTCCTTTGCTGAATCCTAAACTGCTCCCAACCCTCAGGTTTGCTGCTTTTGCTGGCCAATTTATATGTCCTCTCCTTGGATCTTATGCTATCCCTAATTTCCCTTGTTAGTCACGGTTGAGTCACCTTTTTTGTTTTATTTTTATGCCAAACAAATTCTAATTCTTCCATGCGATCTTTAAATGTTTGCCATTGCCTATCCACCATCAACCCTTTAAGTAATGTTCCCCAATCCATCCTACCCAACTTGCGCCTACCATCGTAGTTTCCTTTATTTAAATTCAGGACCCTAGTCTCCGAGTCAAATACTTCACTTTCCATCTTAAATGAAGAATTCTATCATATTATGATCGCTCTGCCCCAAGGGGCCCTCACACAAGATTGCTAATTAATCCTCATTACATAATACCCAGTCTTCACTACTGTAGACACTGTTCAACTGTAGACACTGTTCAACAACCAGCTGTAAAGAAATGGTTAATAAGGCTGACAAAGTTTGCTAATGTAAAGCCACTACTGATTTGCCTTCATATTGTAGTAATGTTTGCTTTTAGCCTTTGTTAGGTAGGAAAGTATGATTCTTAAATTGTAATATTTTAAATTAGTTAAAAGTGTAGAGCAATTCTCATTTCCGAGTGTAACACTCCCCCATTCTGTTCCTTACACAGCACTTTAAGTATGCCTTTTCTGTCCCTTGTCCACGAGAGCCATTGGCCGAGGGTGAATTCAAACCCAGGCCCCGAGATGAAAGATCATCGCGATGACTGCCAAGCTGGGTTTGCACAGTATTCAGAATCAGTTCAACCAACCATGGTCAATAATTAAAAGCACTACTTTACAATTTCCCCATGCACTGAAGGAACACTCCAGCACAGGTACTTACATAAAGTGACATTAGGAAAAGAAAAATCCCTAATGTGCATGGGCTTTGTTTTTAGAAAATACTTGCATCTTGATTTAGATTAAAAAGCCTCAAGATAAAATTGATGCATACTGCTCCTTTAGATAATTACAAAGGTCTGAAGCTCAATACTGAAACTCACTAACCTGTACAGTACAGCAGCGTGGAGCATGTTAGCAAATAATCACCTATGAAAGAATCTGCTGCCGTGGTGTTTGACGTTTGACCTGAAAATCTGGAATGGAGGTGAAATTACACGGAAAAAAGGGATATGCATCTGAAGCTCTGCATATCTGGTCAATAAATTTCAGTAAAATTAATGTGGTGGAAGAGGAATTTCATATTATGGCCACTTGAATTACGAAAAAATCAATTATAGATTTGGGGTTGTCTTTGGAGAGGGGTTTTGGACTTTAACGCTAGGTTGAAGTGCTGGTCATGACAGAAGGAATATCATAGGCATATTGCATGACATTAAAAGTTTAAGAGGGATTTTTCCAATAGCATATTGATAACAATGCACTGAATAAGCCTAGTGACAGCATTGATGGTGCTACTCAACTGTTGGAAAATGTTCAGAGAGACAGAATTATTGATCAACAGGAAATATTACATTTAAGTCAATAACTAACAAATAGGAAATTAGCAATAGGCAGCACTGACCTCTGACTGCACAGGACTATTGTGCACCGGCAGACCAGAATTTAATCTCATAGCCCATATCAGTGACCAACTGATCCAACTATTAAAATTACTGATTGAGAACTGTATGCAGCAAGACTTATTCTCAAAGACTTGAAAGACCAAGTATCTCCAGGGATCATTGTGCGAATCCACAAACTAAAAATGGTATGGACTTGGGTACACGGGCACAATACCAAAATTTGTAGGCAACTTAAAAAAAATAGGTAGTGTGATTAACTGTAAAAAAGGACTGAAAATCATTTCAGGCAGAAAGTTAGTATGTTGGACAGATGGATGTCAAATAAAATGTAATGCAGAAAGAGATGAGATTATACATTTTGGGAGGAAGAATGAGAAAATAGACACTAAATGGTATTAGAGCAGAGACATTTAGGGAGTCAGATACACAAATCATTAAAAGTACAAGGACAATTTGATAAAGCTCTTCAAAAGTGTATAAGACCCTTTAGCTTTAATAAATACCATCGATAGCTGTAATCCAGTTCTACCTTTGCAGCATTAACCAGCTACATCAGTCAGTCCGGTTACCAGACACACAAACGTAATACACTGCCTTGCTGTTAATGATCCTACTATCTTTATTTCAGGGAAGTACGGACACAAATAATGAATTCTTTTTGTAAAATCATTTTTTTTGAGAAATGTCTTTTTAACGTGAAGCAATTTTCCCATTGAGTTCAAGAAAGAGTGAACTTTCATCAGGCACATAGACAGCACGGACAGAAAAATCTGTGAAGACTGGACACAAGCACACTATCTCCATTCTGCAATTGATATCATAGTGCAGACATAAGGAAATCTTATTACCTCAACCAAGATTGCCAAAATCAATTAATTCATCCAGATATCAAAAAGTACCTAGTTAAAATATTACTTCCACAAAAATAAACCCAATCTTTCCAGGAACACACTACTAAAATCAGTCCCAGAGCTCCCACTGCAGTCTGTCGCCGTTCTATTCTCCAGAGTATAAAGACTGCTGGCAGTGCAGTAGTGGTGGATGTCAATTGGAATATTCATCTAGGAGTACTCAGTGCATGTGGCGTGAAGCATAATACGTATTTTGCATGCATGATACAGAACCATCAGCAGCAGCATTACCCAAATACCAGTGCACATACAATTTATAAAACAATAACCTGGAGCTACAAGGGTTGATTATAACTCGGCGCGGGGCGGGAGTGAATTCCCCCATGGAGAGTTTAGGCTGAAGCGCGGGCCACTTTAACACCCAGGCATCATTTAAATACTCTGCCACTGTCTCCTGGCTACAACCAACAAGAGTGATGTCAAGGCTGAGAGACAGGAGCGCAAATTAGTTCAGGACACCAGGGACTTAGAGGAAACACCCCCAGCATGAAGTTAGTGCTGCAGAGGGGGATTCCCAGGGGGGTGCTGGTGCTAGGAGGGAGAGATAAGGCTGCGGGGTGCGTGCGTGTGTACGGGTCAAGGATTCACGCAACGCCCTGCCATCTTAACCACCTCCCGCAGCATTCCAGGTGGACAGGCAGGGTTAAAAATCTGAAGGACAAGACATAACTTCAGAGTTGTGCTCAACAGGGGGAAAGTATCTACTCAAACTACGTCTCTGCAGTTCAGAACAGAGAAAGTGATTTGTGTATTTGTACTCCGAGATCCCTTTGTTCCTCTACCCCACCTAGACTCGCACCCTCCAAGTAATAAGTGATCTCCCTATTCTTCCTACCAAAATGTGATACATCACATTTATCTGCATTAAACTTCATTTGCCAATTATATGCCCATTCTGCAAGTTTATTAATGTCCTCCTGTAATTTGTTGCAGTCCTCCTCAGTATTGACTATCTCCCCCTTTGATTCCAAAGTCTAAATCGTTAATGTAAATTGTGAACAGCAGTGGTCCCAGCACTGATCCTTGTGGACCACCACTACCCACCTTCTGCCACTGCAAATAGCTATCTTTACTCCTACTCTCTGCTTTCTGCTTTCTGCTTTCTGCCCTGAAGCCAGCCAGCAATCCATTCTGCTACTTATCCCCCGACTCTGCATTCTCTCACCTTGTTCATCAGTCTATTATGGGGTACCTTATCAAAGACCTTTTGAAAATCCAGATAAATTACATCCACTGCATTACCATTGTCTACTCTCAGATACCTCTTCACAAAATTCAATAAGGTTGGTCAAGCTTTTGAAACCCATGCTGACTATTCATTATTATATTTTTGGTTTCTAGAGGTTCTTCTATTTTCTCCTTTAGTAGGGATTCCATTATTTTTCCTACCACCAACGTTAAGCTGACTGGTCTATAATTCCCTGGACATGTTCTATCCCCCTTCCTAAATATCGGTATTATCTTAGCTATCCGTCAGTCCTCAGGCACTACACCTTTTTCTAATGAATAATTAAATATGTGTAGTAATACCTCTGCTATCTCTTCCCCAGATTCTTTTAAAATGAGTGGATGTAATCCATCCAGACCAGGGGTTTTTATCCTCCAGAGTTTGATTAGTTTATAATATATCCCCCACTTTTTATTTTAAATGCACTTATCTCATTACTAATCTCATCATCCAATGTCATGTCCACCTTTTAAGGCATGTCTCAAGCTCCCAGGCTTGCAATAGGTCATAGGAGAGATCCAGGACCTAGCTGTGAGGTGGATTTGTAACAAAATTTGTAGCATTCATCAATTTGAAGCCAGCATTTGATTCAGCGGATAGGAACTCAATTTAGTTACTTCTGAAGGGAGCGGGTGCTCCAGATAAATTTGTCCAACTCATTCAACTCCTATACAATGGTATAGAATCATAGAATGGTTACAACATGGAAAAAGGTCATTCAGCCCGTGCCAGCTCTCTGCAAGAGCACCTCAGCTAGTCCCACTCCCCTGCCCTGCAAATTTTTATTTTTCAGGTACTTATCCAACTCCCTTTTAAAAGCCATGATTGAGTCTGCCTCCACCACCCTTTCAGGCAGTGCATTCCAGATCCTAACCACTCACTGCGTAAAAAGGTTTTTTTTAATATCGCCTTTGGTTCTTTTGCCAATCACCTTAAATCTGTGTCCTCTGGTTCTCAGACCCTCTGCCAATGGGAATAGTTTCTCTCTATCTACTCTGTCCACACCACTCATGATTTTGAGCACCTCTATCAAATCGCCTCTCAAACTTCTGTGCTCCAAGGAGAACAACCCCAGCTCCTCCAGTCTCTCCGCGTAACTGAAGTCCCTCATCCCTGGAATCATTATCGTACATCTTTACTGCATCCTCTCGAAGGCCTTCACGTCCTTCCTAAAGTGCGGTGCCCAGAATTGGACACAATACTCCAGTTGAGGCCAAACCAGTGTTTTATAAAGTTTCATCATAATTTCTACGCTTTTGTACTCTATACCTCTATTCATGAAGCCCAGGATCCCATAAGCATTTTTTAACTGCTTTCTCAACCTGCCCTGCCACCTTCAACGATTTGTGCACATATACCCCTCGGTCTCACTATTCATGCACCCCCTTTATGATTGTACCCTTTAGTTTATATTTCCTCTCCTCATTCTTTCTACCAAAATGTATCACACTGCATTTTTCTGCGTTAAATTTCATCTACCAGTTGTCCGCCCATTTCACCAGCCTGTATGTCCTCTTGAAGTCCATCACTATCTTCCGCACTGTTCACTATTCCTCCAAATTTTGTGTCATCTGCAAATTTTGAAATTATGCCCTGTAAACCCACATCCAAGTCATTAATATATCTGAAGAAAAGAACAACCAGTTGCATGTGCATAAGCAATGATACCAGCACCTTATTCAAAACTGGATCTGGAGTTTGACAAGGATACATTAATCAGCCCTGATCTGTTTCTGCTACCCGTGGACTGCATCTTGGAGCAGTTAGTCAAAGCATGAATGGCACCGAATGGGTTTGGAAACTTTCATTGACTTTAACTATGAGGACAAACAATACCGTTCTTGCGGTAATGCCAAAGATAGTAAATCTGGCACTGAGTATCCTCAAAGATGAGGCTGCACCATTAGGTTTTGAGCTCATCTGGCAGAAAACCAAGTACATCACATTGGAGATGCAATTCCTCTGGTTTCCACTACTGTGAACAACAAAACCAGAGATGGCTATATCATCCAGTTCTGAGGAAAAGTTTTATACCTAAAGCATCAACTCTCATGTTTTTGATGAATGTTGTCTGACCTGCTAAGTATTTCCAACATTTTCTGCTTTTGTATCATCTCTTCATCCAGATTGGAGGGGATACTGGAGGACTACTGCCACCCAAGGAACTATACCTCAGCATAAATAAACAGGAGAAAAATGTTTTCAGACTGATCAGTTAACTCTACATAAAATAATAAATCAATGCAACACATTGAATAGGGACTTCATACGCAGGATTCCAAACCAGTGCGTGCTTATGCACCAGTGTAAAATCCAAACAAGTCAGCAACAGGAGCTGTCCCTAAACACACAAAGGATTCCTGCCAACAGGATTAGGGAAGGGGAAACAAATTGGAAGAGCAAGGGACATTCCTACAATGACATGAGGTGTCCCAATGACTGAGGAAGTGGGGTGGGGGAAAGAAGAGTGTGGCAATAGCTGGGAAATGACAGAGTCCCAAAGACTGTAAGAGGGGTAAATAGAAGAATAACCAGGAATGAGGTGACAGAGAAAAGATCCCAAACTTCACAAGAGGAAATGGACAGATATCTGTTTTTTCCCCAATGTGGACAAATCTACACAAGACAGATTGCGATGTACAAGCCATTTTGATATTCTAGACATCAAAGTCCAATCCTCCATATCTATGATTCACTAGACAGAAACTACTTAATCCAGGTTCTTCTGGAAGGAGTTTTGGCAGAGATATGTGCTGAGGCTAACTCCTCTTCCATAGTACTAAGTGCCAGGTCAGTGGTATACCATCCATTCCTGCAACTCTTTTCCACAAATCCACCTCACAGCTGGGTCCTGGATCTCACATATGATCTACTGCAAGCCTGGGAGTTCTAAACATGAAGATCTTTGGAGACATGGCTTATAAGGCATAAGCTTAACTGTACTGGGACTTTGCAGTTCATTGAAGAAAATTTAAAAAATACCAAAGTGTCCTTTTTCTCTTTAGCACAGTCCTGAAGGATGAAAGACGAAGGCCCCAACAACTGAAAGGAGGGAGAGACTGATGACGGATGCTAGCCACTGAAAATAAGCAGTGAAGAGGAAAGGGAAACGAGAAAGACGGGGAAAGCGCTCCAGACACCACAATCAGGTTGATCAGTTAAGTTTCTAGGTGGGCAGAGGGAGGGGGGGGAGAAGAAAGTCTCCTTCAGCGAGGTCATTGCTCAGACCCGAGGCTCAATGGGGCGGGTCCCCGAGCCTCAGTGCGAACCAGCAGTGTTAGTAACAGGCCCAGGAAAGACCAGGGCCTCAGTGCCTGACCGAAGCCAAACGAAAGGCCCGGATGCTACCACCCGCCGCTCTGCCCTCGCTTGCGGCAAGCCAGTTTTAGTCACGACAGTCCGAGGCTCATCGCTAAGGCCTAGCGCCGCTCACTCACCGCTCTGTTCGCCCAGGAAGACGAGCTTAAACTTGCGCAAAGGATTTCCGAACTCTCCACCGCCGCCGGACATAATGATGGTGCTAAAAGCGAAACGAGGCGAGCGAAACCGTACGACCACCAAGACAAGCCCGTCACCGCAGCAACAAATGCGTCACTTCCGCCGGCGCCGCGAAGCCCCACCCTGTACGTTCGCCATCAAGGTGTGACCGCCGCCACGTTACTATGACGACTATAAAAGGTCACGCAGTCGACGTGACCCCCTCTTTAGGGGGCGGGGCATATGTTGGGTATGGTATTCAAGAAGGGGAAAGTAACGTGAGGGGAGTGGAGGAATTTTAGTCTGATGACACCTCTGTGAAGCGCCTTGGACATTTTTCTACAGTAAATGCTCGATATAAATGCAAGTTATTTTTGTTGTTTGCGTAAGGAAAAGATAAGGGAGGGAGGAGTGGCCACTCCTATTAGGAATCAGAGTGTAATAATGCCCAGGAGTTGAACAGGGAACCCTTATCACTGTACTTTGGCTTAGTGGAATGTACCCTACATAAACTCGAGCTCATCCAAAACTCTGTTGCCCGTATCCTACTTCGCACCAAGTCCCATTCACCCCACATCACCTGCCGGTCCAGCAACGCCTCGATTTTAAAATTCTTATCCTTGTTTCCAAATCCCTCGATGGCCTTGACCCTCCCTATCTCTGTAACCTCCTCCAGCCCTTCTCTGCGCCCTCCAATTCTAGCCTCTTGTACATCCCCGATTTTAATCACTCCACTGTAGGAGTCTACGTACTCCTAGCAAAAAATACTGAACTCGGAGAGGTTCAACAGAAAAGGTTTAATTGTTGAGACTGCATGTTGTACACAAAATGGCGTCAGAGCCTACACCAAGTCCGACTGCCTTTCATCAGTGCACAGCTTCGACTGCTCCTCCCCCGCTCTGGGCTTAACTATGTTGCAGATCGAGTTTCTTAAAGGTGTGATCCTTCTTAAAGGCATGACGCCTGATTTATAGTCTACGGACCGAAAAGTGGATTGTGTCCTTTCTGTGATCGGTACGCCACACCACCATTGGTGGCCGTGCCTTCAGCTGCCGAGGCTGTAAGCTCTGGAATTCTATCCCCAAACCTCTGCGCCTCTATCTCTCCTCCTTTTAAGATGCTCTTTAAAACCTACCACTGTCCTCATAGCTCCTTATGTGGCTTGGTGTCAAATTTTGTTCAATAACTTTCCCATGAAGCGCCTTAGGACATTTTACTATGTTAAAGCGCTTTATTAATGCAAGTTGTTGTATCATGTACTGCCACGTAATGTTCAGTAGGTGGAAGAATAATACTAGTAGCTCAGGCTATAAGCTAGTAGTTAAATGTATTAAACATAAAAAGTAAAAGAACAGTACTGAACACCAACATCACCAACAGTGATTACAAATATTCACAAAGGCACATCTGTATTAATCTTCAATATAAGACTGACAGTCAAAGCATGTACACCTACTCTTCTTCCACATCATCAAACCTCTCATTCAAAGTATAATTTTTAACTTTTTTTTTTACCAAAATGTACCACCTCACATTTACTGACATTAAATTCCATCAACCACATTTTTGCCAATTCCACCATCTTATCACTATCTCCTTACAGCTTTCTTTGGTCAGCAGAATTATTTACTATGCCTCCTATTATTTATCGTTTGCAAATTTGGACACTAATTCTTGGTCAAATAAATTTGACAAGACAAACTTCAAAAGCTCCACTGAGGTGAAATTTATATTGAGTTTTTAGTAAAAAAAAGAAGCGGTGAGTGTGAGAAAAAAATGACTACTATTTATACACATGATTTTGATTTTGCTTTGTGTTCTTTAAGCTTTTTAAAATTCATTTGTGGGATGTGGGCATCTCTGGCAAGGCCAGCATTTATTGCCCATCCCTAGTTACCCTTGCCAAGGTGGTGGTGAGCCATCACCTTGAACCGCTGCAGTCCGTGTGGTGAAGATACTCCCACAGTGCTGTTAGGGAGGGAGTTCCAGGATTTTGAACCAGCGTCGATGAAGGAACGGCAATATACTTCCAAGTCAGGATGGTGTGTGACTTGGAGGGGAACTTGGAGGTGGTGGTGTTCCCATGTGCCTGCTGCCCTTGTCCTTCTAGGTGGTAGAGGTCGCGGTTTGGGAGGTGCTGCCGAAGAAGCCTTGGCGAGTTGCTGCAGTGCATCTTGTAGATAGTACACACTGCAGCCAGTGGTGGAGGGAGTGAATGTTTAAGGTGGTGGATGGGGTGCCAATCAAGTGGGCTGCTTTGTCCTGGATGGTGTGGAGCTACTTGAGTATTGTTGGAGTTGCACTCATCCAGGCAAGTGGAGAGTATTCCATCACACTCCCTGACTTGTGCCTTGTAGATGGTGGAAAGGTTTTGGGGAGTCATGTGGTGAGCCACTCGCCACAGAATACCCAGCCTCTGACCTTTTTTAAAATTTGTTTATGGGATATGGGCTTCGCTGGCATGGCCAGCATTTATTGCCCATCTCTAATTGCCCTTGAGAAAGTGGTGGTGAGCCGCCTTCTTGAACCGCTGCAGTCAGTGTGGTGAAGGTACTCCTACAGTGCTGTTGGGTACAGAGTTCCAGGATTTTGTCCCAGCGACGATGAAGGATCGGCGACATACTTCTAAGTCAGGATGGTGTGTGACTTAGAGGGGAACTTGGAGGTGGTGGTGTTCCCATGCGCCTGCTGCCCTAGTCCTAGGTGGAAGAAGTCGCGAGTTTGGGAGTTGCTGCAGTGCATCTTGTAGATGGTACACACTGCAGACACGGTTTGCCGGTGGTGGAGGGAGTGAATGTTTAAGGTGGTGGATGGGGTGCCAATCAAGTGGGCTGCTTTGTCCTGGATGGTGTTGAGCTTCTTGAGTGTTGTTAGAGCTGCACTCATTCAGGTAAGTGGAGAGTATTCCATCACACTCCTTACTTGTGCCTTGTAAATGGTGGAAAGGCTTTGGGGAGTCAGGAGGTGAAACACTCGCCGCAGAATACCTAGCCTCTGGCCTGTTCTTGTTGCCATCGTATTTATGTGGCTGGTCCAGTTAAGTTTCATTGATGAAGCAGCTGAAGATGGTTGGGCCTAGGACACTGCCCTGAGGAACTCCTGCAACGATGTCCTGGGGCTGTGATGATTGACATCCAACCACCACAACCATCTTCTTTTGTGCTAGGTATGACTCCAGCCAGTGAAGAGTTTTCCCCCTGATTCCCATTGACTTCAGTTTTACTAGGGCTCCTTGATGCCACACTCGGTCAAATACTGCCTTGATGTCAAGGGCAGTCATTCGCCTCACCTCTGGAATTCAGCTCTTTTGTCCATGTTTGGACCAAGGCTGTAATGAGGTCTGGAGCCGAGTGGTCCTGGCGGAACCCAAACTGGGCATCAGTGAGCAGGTTATTGGTGAGTAAGTGCTGCTTGATAGCACTGTCGATGACACCTTCCATCACTTTGCTGATGATTGAGAGTAGACTGATGGGGCGGTTATTGGACACATTGGATTTGTCCTGCTTTTTGTGCTAGACATACCTGGGCAGTTTTCCACGTTGTGGGATAGATGCCAGTGTTGTAGCTGTACTGGAACAGCTTGGCTAGAGGCGTGGCTAATTCTGGAGCACAAGTCTTCAGCACAACAGCCGGGATGTTGTCGGGGCCCATAGACTTTGCTGTATCCAGTGCGCTCAGCCGTTTTTTGATATCACGTGGAGTGAATCTGTTATGTTCATTAATAACTAGTCGTTTTTATTAAGATCAGCTAATTTTTGCTAGACACTTTATTGAGCACATGTGGACTAGGTACAGTATCTGTAGAGGCCTCCATCCTGACTGCTGCCTTGTGGGTAGCCTAGTGCATCGTGGGTAGCCCACTCTTATATACATACAGCACCACCTAGTGTACCATTCCAGAATGACAGGTTACTGATCATTACAGAATCGAATTGGCTGAGGACTGGCTTCAGTGGTGGTGGCGACCTCAGGAGGAAGCTTTAGAAAGTTTATTAAGCTGATGAAGAGAGGGGAACAGACTCAGGTCAGAGAGGGTGAGAAAGGGGATCAGAGTGATTGTGTCTTTGTTCAATTACCAAATATAGTTGAAGTTTGAAGGCAACTAAACATTTCATCTTTTTTTCCAGTATCTGCAGTATTAGTGTTTAATTCACTGTCACTTCTCTTCTAGGAATGCCCAGCTTGAAGAAGTTCTGTTCTTCTCTCCAATGGGATTTCTGTTTGTCTCTTTTACTTTGTTCATCTTCATTGCTTTCTGTTTCCTTTCTCATGTTTGATCAGGTATCTACCAAAACGCGCTTTCACAGCAACTGTCTCCGGCTCTGACTTATTCTACGTGGATACCAACTGAAATTCCACCCTTCATGTTTCGGATCCACCCAGAATTACAGATATCAGCGTTCCTTGAACCACTGCTCTCGCAGCATCCTGAGATCCACGCTCAACATCCATGAACACTCTCGACCTCTCCAGCCACACCAACTCACTCTATCTCAAAGCTGTCCTGGTCCACAGTTCCATTTCACCCTTTGCCTCATCCAGCGCTTTAACAAAAAACTTTTTTCTTCCTTTCAGCTGTCAAGGATCGTAAGCTTCAACAACTCTTGGACACCAACGCCCCTCCAGAACCTTCTTCCCCATCCCCTCTTCCAATCTCACCCCTTGCCGTGTTTTCACTATCCCCTCTGACCTTCCCCTCTCTGACCCCGAACGATCAGTCCTCAGCAAACGCCTGAGATTCCTCACTTTACACACCCACCTCAATGAATTTCAAGCTTGGCACGACGCAGAGCTCTTTTTCCATCACCTTCATCTCCGAGCCCACTTCTTTGGCCAGGAGTCTACCCCCCGCACTGCAGACCCTTTCTCCTGTTTTCAGAATTCTCCTTCTACTTGGACACCTCCCTCTGGCCTCTTACCCTCTCTAGATCTTTTTGTTGCAAATTGCCGGCGTGACATCAGTCATCTCGGGCAGACACGGTGGCATAGTGGTTAGCACTGTTGCCTCACAGCACCAGGGACCCGGGTTCGAATCCGGCCTCGGGCGACTGTCTGTGTGGAGTTTGCACATTCTCCCCGTGTTTGCGTGGGTTTCCTCCGGGTGCTCCGGTTTCCTCCCACAGTCCAAAGATGTGCGGGTTAGGTTGATTGGCTATGATAAATTGACCCTTAGTGTTAGGGGGATTAAATATGTGGGATTACGGGGATAGGGTGGGATATGTGTTGGTGTAGGGGTTACGGGGATCGGGTGGGATATGTGTCGGTGCAGGCTCGATGGGCCGAAATGGCCTCTATCTGCACTGTGAGGTTTCTGTGATTCTGTGATCTCATTTTCTCTGCTCCCCTCACTTACTCCAACCTACCTCCCTCTGAACTTGCAGCACTCCGTTCTCGCAGATCCAACCCCAATATTGCCATTAAACCTGCTGACAAGGGTGGCGCTGTTGTTTGGCGAACTGAACTCTGCCTTGCGGAGGCTGAACGCCAACTCTCTGACATCTCCTCCTAAACTCCCCCAGACCATGAACCCACTACTGAACATCAAGCCATCATTTCCAAGACTGTCACTGACCTCATCTCCTCTGGAGATCTTCCCGCCACGGCCGCCAACCTCATAGTTCCCCAACCCCGCACAGCCTGCTTCCAGCTCCTTCCCAAGATCCATAGAAACATAGAAGATAGGAGCAGGAGTAGGCCATTCGGCCCTTCGAGCCTGCTCCGCCATTCAATGAGATCATGGCTGATCATCCAAATTCAGTACCCTGTCCCTGCCTTCTCCCCATATCCTTTGAGGCTCTTACTCCCTGTGAGGATGGGAACGGGGACTGCGGGGAGGATGAGCAACCTGGCCACAGCACCGTGGAGCAGGGGGCCATTCAAGTGGGGGGAGTTAAAAGAAATGTTGTAGTGGTACGGGATAGTATCTTTAGGGGGATAGATCGGGTTCTTTGCAGCCGAGAGCGAGAGTCCCGAAGGCTGTATTGCCTGCCCGGTGCCAGGGTTAAGGACATTTCTTCTGGGCTGGAGAGAAACTTGGAGTGGGAGGGGGGGGGATCCAGTTGTCGTGGTCCATGTTGGTACCAACGACATAGATAGGACAAGGAAAGAGGTTCTGCTGAGGGAGTTTGAGCAGCTAGGGGCCAAATTAAAAATCAGAACCACAAGGGTAATAATCTCTGGATTACTACCTGAGCCACGTGCAAATTTGGCTAGGGTAAATACAATTAGAGAGTTAAATGCGTGGCTCAAAGACTGGTGTGGGAGAAATGGGTTTTGCTTCTTGGGACACTGGCATCAGTACTGGGACAGGAGAGAGCTGTTCCGTTGGGACGGACTTCACTTGGCCAGTGCTGGGACTAGAATCCTGGCAAATCGAGTAACTAGGGCTGTAGAGAGGGCTTTAAACTAATTAGTGGGGGGGAGGTTTTAAGAGAGCGAAAAATAAAAATGACAGCGGAGAAGGCAATAGAGCAAGGTAGCAGTGGGGGAATTAAAAACCAGAGCGTGTCAGGAAGGGACAGAATGTATAATGATAAAGGTAAAGTAGTAAAAGGGGTAAAAGCAGGAATAAATTGTCAGAAAACATATTTGAAAGTTCTTTATCTGAATGCACGCAGCATTCGTAACAAAATAGACGAGTTGATGGTACAAATAACTACACATGGGTATGATCTGGTGGCCATTACGGAAACATGGCTGCAAGATGATCATGACTGGGAACTAAACATACAAGGGTATTTGATAATTAGGAAGGACAGACAGGAAGGAAAGAGAGGTGGGGTTGCTATGTTAGTCAAGGATGGAATCACTGCAATAGTCAGAAACGATATTGGGTCAAAGGATCAGGATAGTGAAACAGTTTGGGTGGAGATAAAGAATAATAAGGGGAAAAAGTCACTAGTGGGCGTAGTCTATAGGCCTCCTAACAGTTGCAACTCTGTTGGTCGGAGTATAAATCAGGAAATAGTTGGGGCTTGTAATAAGGGAACAGCAATAATCATGGGGGATTTTAACTTTCATATTGACTGGACTAATCAAATTGGGCATGGCAGCCTTGAGGAAGAGTTCATAGAGTGTATTAGGGACGGGTTCCTTGAGCAGTATGTAACTGAACCAACCAGGGGGCAGGCAATCTTAGATCTGGTCCTGTGTAATGAGACAGGATTAATAAAAAATGTCCTAGTAAAGGATCCCCTTGGAATGAGTGACCATAATATGGTTGAATTCCAAATTCAGTTTGAGGGTGAGAGAGTTGGATCTCAAACCAGCGTACTGAGCTTAAATAAAGGAGACTATGAAGGTATGAGTGTAGAATTGACTAAAGTGGACTGGGAAAACAGATTAAAGTGTAAGACGGCACAAGAGCAGTGGTCTACATTCAAGGAGATATTTCACATCTTTCAAGATAAATATATTCCACTGAGGAAAAAGGGGAGTAAAAGAAAAGACAGCCATCCGTGGCTTAGTAAAGTAATAAAGGATAGTATCCGACTGAAAACAAGGGCATATAAAGTAGCCAAATCTAGTGGGAGGATAGAAGATTGGGAAGCATTTAAAAGCCAGCAAACAATAACTAAAAGATTAATTAAGAAAGGGAAGATAGATTATGAAAGTAAACCAGCAAAATATATAAAAACAGATAGCAAGAGTTTCTACAGCTATATAAAAAGAAAAAGGGTGGCTAAAGTGAACGTTGGTCCCTTAGAGGATGGGACCGGGAAACTAGTGGTGGGGAACATGGAGATGGCAAAGACGCTGAACAAATATTTTGTATCAGTCTTTACTGTAGAGGACACTAAAAATATCCCAACACTGGACAAACAGGGGGCAATGGGGGGGGGGGGGGGAGGAGCTAAACACGATTAAAATCACTAAGGAGATGGTACTCGGTAAAATAATGGGACTTAAGGCGGATAAATCCCCCGGACCTGATGGCCTACATCCTAGGGTCTTGAGAGAAGTAGCGGTAGGGATTGTGGATGCATTGGTGATTATTTTCCAAAACTCCCTGGACTCAGGAAAGGTCCCGGCAGATTGGAAAACTGCTAATGTAACTCCCTTATTTAAGAAAGGAAGTAGACAAAAAGCTGGAAACTATAGACCAGTTAGCCTAACATCTGTGGTTGGCAAAATGTTGGAGTCCATTATTAAGGAAACAGTAACAGAGCATTTGGATAAACATAATTTAATAGGACAGAGTCAGCATGCTTTTATGAAGGGGAAGTCATGTTTGACAAATTTGCTCGAATTCTTTGAGGACGTAACATACAGGGTGGATAAAGGGGAACCAGTGGATGTAGTGTATCTGGACTTCCAAAAGGCATTTGAAAGGTTCCACACAAAGATTACTGATCAAGATAAAAAATCACGGGATTGGGGGTCATATACTGGCATGGGTGGAAGACTGGCTATCTAACAGAAAACAAAGAGTTGGGATTAATGGTTCATTCTCAGGATGGCAATCAGTAACTAGTGGTGTTCCGCAGGGGTCAGTGCTGGGACCCCAACTCTTTACAATCTATATTAATGATTTGGAGGAAGGGACCGAGTGCAATGTATCCAAGTTTGCCGATGTTACAAAGATGGGAGGGAAAGCAGTGAGTGAGGAGGACATAAAAAACCTGCAAAAGGACATAGACAGGCTAAGTGAGTGGGCAGAGATTTGGCAGATGGAATATAATATTGGAAAGTGTGAGGTTATGCACTTTGGCAGAAAAAATCAAAGAGCAAGTTATTATCTAAATGGAGAGAAACTGCAAAGTGCTACATTACAAAGGGATCTGGGGGTCCTGGTGCATGAAACACAAAAGGTTAGTATGCAGGTGCAGCAGGTGATCAGGAAGGCCAATGGAATCTTGGCTTTTATTGCAAGGGAGATGGAATATAAAAACAGGGAGGTCTTGCTGCAGTTATACAGGGTATTGGTGAGGCCACACCTGGAATACTGCGTGCAGTTTTGGTTTCCATATTTAAGAAAAGATATACTTGCTCTCGAGGCGGTTCAGAGAAGGTTCACTAGGTTGATTCCAGAGATGAGGGGGTTGACGTATGAGGAAAGGTTGAGTAGGTTGGGCCTCTACTCATTGGAGTTCAGAAGAATGAGAGGCGATCTTATCGAAACATATAAGATTGTGAGGGGTCTTGATCGGGTGGATGCGGTGAGGATGTTTCCACTGATGGGTGAGACTAGAACTAGGGGGCATAATCTTAGAA
The DNA here is from genome assembly GCF_052327205.1 of Somniosus microcephalus. Taxonomy (NCBI): domain Eukaryota; kingdom Metazoa; phylum Chordata; class Chondrichthyes; order Squaliformes; family Somniosidae; genus Somniosus; species Somniosus microcephalus. The sequence continues at coordinate 401,427,115 of NC_140987.1, forward strand.
TAAGGGGCTGCCCTTTCAAAACTGAGATGAGGAGAAACTTCTTCACTCAGAGGGTAGTAAATCTATGGAATTTGCTACCCCAGAGAGCTGTGGAAGCTGCGACATTAAATACATTTAAAACAGAGATAGACAGTTTCCTAGCAGACAAGGGAATTAGGGGTTACGGGGAGAGGGCAGGGAAGTGGACATGAGTCTAGATTCGGATCAGCCATGATCCTATTGAATGGCGGAGCAGGCCCGAGGGGCCGTATGACCTACTCCTGCTCCTACTTCTTATGTTCTTATGTTCTTATGATCCCTTTAGCCTTAAGAAATATATCCAACTCTTGAATATATTTAATGAACTGGCCTCCACCGCCCTCTGTGGCAGAGAATTCCACAGGTTCACCACTCTCTGGGTGAAGAAATTCCTCCTCATTTCAGTCCTAAATGGCTTACCCCTTATCCTTAGACTATGACCCCTGGTTCTGGACTCCCCGGTCATCAGAAACATCCTTCCTGCATCTAGTCTGTCCAGGCCTGACAGAATTTTATAGGTTTCGATGAGATCCCCTCTCAATCTTCTAAACTCCAGTGAGTATAAGCCCAATCGACCCAATCTCTCCTCATACATCATTCCTGCCATCCCAGGTATCAGCCACAAACAGGACTGCCCTGGTAGACCCATCATTTCAGCCTGTTCTTGCCCCACGGAACTAATTTCTTCCTATCTCGACTCTTTTTTCTCCCCTTGTCCAGTCTCTTCCCACCTACATCCACGGCTCTTCCGACGCCCTCCGCCACTTTAACAGTTTCCAGTTTCCTGGACCCAATCTCCTCCTTTTCACTATGGACGTACAATCCCTCTACACCTCCATCCTCCACCAGGATGGCTTGAGGGCGCTCCGCTTCTTCCTTGAACAGAGGCCCAACCAGTCCCCATCCACCACCACCCTCCTCTGCCTGGCTGAACTTGTTCTCACATTGAACAACTTCTCCTTTGACTCCATTCACTTCCTCCAAATTAAAGGTGTTGCTATGGGAACCTGCATGGGTCCTAGCTATGCCTGGCTTTTCGTTGGATATGTGGAACATTCTTTGTTCCAGTCCTACTCAGATCCTCGCCCTCACCTCTTTTTCCGGTACATTGATGGCTATATTGGTGCTGTTAACTGCTCTCATCCTGAACTAGAAAATTTCATTCACTTTGCTTCCAATTTCCACCCTTCCCTCAACTTCACATGGTCCATCTCCGACTCTTCCCTTCCCTTCCTCGACTTCTCTGTCTCTATTTCTGGGGATAGGCTATCGACAAGCATCCACTACAAGCCCACTGACTCCCACAGCTACCTGGACTACAATTCCTCCCACCCCGCTTCCTGTAAGGACTCTATTCCATTCTCCCAGTTTCTCCGCCTCCGTTGCATCGGTTTTGACGATGCCACCTTCCATACTAGAGCTTTCGATATGTCTTCCTTTTTCCTCAACCGAGGATTCCCCTCTACTGTGGTTGATACGACCCTCAACCATGTCTGTCGATTTCCTGCACTTCTGTTCTCACCCCTTCCCCTCCCTCCTGGAACCATGATTGGGTTCCCCTTGTCCTCACCTTTCACCCTACCAGCCTCCACATACAACGGACCATCCTCCGCCATTTCTGGCACCTCCAGCGTGATCCCACCACCAAACACATCTTTCCCTCCTCCCCTTTCAGATTTCCAAAGGGACCGTTCCCTCCGAGACACCCTGGTCCATTCCTCAGTCACCTCCAACTCCCCCTCCCCTTCCCACAGCACCTTCCCGTACAAGTGCAGGAGATGCAACACCTCCCTTTTACCTCCTCCCTTCCCACTGTCCAGGGCCCCAAACACTCCTTCCTGGTGAAACAGCGATTTACTTGTACTTCTTGCAATTTAGTATACTGTATTCGCTGCTCACCGATACGGTCTCTACATTGGGGAGACCAAACGCAGATTGGGTGACCGCTTTGCAGAACACCTCCGTTCAGTCTGTAAGCGTGACCCCGAGCTTCCGGTCGCCTGTCACTTTAATTCTCCGCTCCACTCCCACTCTAACCTCTATGTCCTCGGCCTCTTACATTGTTCCAATGAAGCTCAATGTGAGCTCGAGGAACAGCACCTCATCTTTTGATTAGGCAATTTACAACCCTCTGGACTCAACATCGAGTTCAACAATTTCAGACCATAACCTCTGCCCCTATTTTTCCACATGGCAGCTGTTGATGTTTCTGGCATTCCCATTTACACCTCTTCTAGACTCATCTTTTGTTTGTTTACTTGTCCCATTACCAGCCACTTTTGCTTTGTACTATCATCCCTTTTGTCATTCAATCACTCCTGCCTTCCACCCTATCACAGACCTGTAAGAATACACCATTCACGGTAAACGTGACTGAACCTAAAGTGACCAAATTTAATGTCCCGACAGGCTTTGAGGGCAAGAGACTTCTTGGCTAAACACTTATCGAATCAGTTTTAATTTTTCAAACAAATTCTGCCCAGGCTTGTGGTTTAACAAAAGAAGACAGAAGTAGTTGCCATCACATTTGGATGCAAGTCTTTTATCTTCCCTCTCAAGCAACCTGTCTTGGAAGATAATACATGACTCCAAATAGTTAATTCCAAACATTAAAAAGCAGTCTCAAATTCAATCAATGTCTGCAGCTAAGAATTTAAATTCTGAACATTACCAGAGCTCCCACTGCACTTTTCCAGCAACGTTCAAGCACCGCAGCACCTTGAAGTCATTTCTAGATCAAAGAACCACTCTTGGTAATCTAGAGACTTCTTGGCTAAACATCTGTAAAATAAATGATGCGCTTGCAAGCTGTTTTTTTCTCCAAAAGATAAGATCTTGAAAAGTTCTGTGAGAACAAGGAGTCAACCCTCAGGCGCAAAAACAAGGACTTCTTCAACCCATGAAGTAACTGGTCTTGGTTGACCAAGCATCAAAACAGATAGGAAAGTGAGAGAGAGAAAACAACACTAGTCACACATAATAACAACAGAAAATGCTGGAAAAACTCAGCAGGTCAGGCAACATCCGTGGAGAGAAATTTGAGTTGACGTTTCGGGTTTGACCCTTCTTCAAAACTGGAGAGAAAAGGAACTAGATCGAAGGCAGGGCTGCGATCGGACAAAAGAACAAAAGAACCAAAAGAAGTAAAAGAGATTAGAAGCTAGACGAGATGGTAATATGCTGGGATTAGGTGTAAAGTGTACTGGCAGGGCAAAAGATAGCTGCCAGGTGTGAGAGAAACAAAAGGAAAGGGTGGGGGAGGAAAGGAGTGGAAAAATATAAGTAAAAATGAAATAGGGGCCGAGGTTATGATCTGAAATTGTTGAACTCGATATTGAGACCGGAAGGCTGCAGAGTGCCTAATCGGAAGATGAGGTGCTGTTCCTCGAGTTTACGTTGAGCTTCCGTGGAACAGTACAAGAGGCCAAGGACGGTGAGGTCCGAGTGGGAATGGAGCGGTGAATTGAAATGACAGGCGACCGGAAGCTCGGGGTCACCCTTACGGACTGAACGGAGGTGTTCCGCAAAGCGGTCACCCAATCTGCGTTTGGTCTCCCCAATGTAGAGGAGACCGCATCGTGAGCAGCGAATACAGTATACTAGATTGCGAGAAGTACAAGTAAATCGCTGTTTCACCTGGAAGGGGTGTTTGGGGCCCTGGACAGTGGGGAGGGGGGAGGTATAGGGGCAGGTGTTACACCTCCTCCGCTTGCACGGGAAGGTGCCAGGCGAAGGGGAAGGGCTGTTTGGGGTGATAGAGGAGTGGACTAGGGTGTCTCGGAGAGAGCGGTCCCTGCGGAATGCTGAAAGGGGAGGGGAGGGGAAGATACGTTTGGTGGTGGGATCACTTTGGAGGTAGCGGAAATGCCGGAGGATGATCCGTTGAATGTGGAGGCTGGTGGGGTGAAAGGTGAGGACAAGGGGAACCCTATCGTGGTTCCGGGAGGGAGGGGCAGGGGTGAGGGCAGAGGTGCGGGAGATAGAACTGACACGGTCGAGGGCAGTGTCCACCACGGTAGAGGGGAATCCTCGGTTGCGGAAAAAGGAAGACATGTCTGAAGCACTGGTGTGGAAGGTGGCATCGTCGGAGCAGATACGGCGGAGGCGGAGAAACTGGGAGAATGGAATAGAGTCCTTACAGGAAGCGGGGTGGGAGGAAGTGTAGTCCAGGTAGCTGTGGGAGTCAGTGGGCTTGTAGTAAATATTGGTCGATAACCTATCCCCAGAGATGGAGACGGAGAAGTCGAGGAAGGGAAGGGAAGAGTCAGAGATGGACCATGTGAAGGTGAGGGAAGGGTGGAAATTGGAGGCAAAGTGAATGAAATTGTCAAGTTCGGGGCGAGAGCAGGAAACGGCACCGATACAGTCATCAATGTATCGGAAAAAGAGGTGAGGCAGGGGACCCGAGTAGGACTGGAACAAAGATTGTTCCACATAGCCCACGAAAAGGCAGGCATAGCTAGGACCCATGCGGGTACCCATGGCAACGCCTTTGATTTGGAGGAAATGAGTGGAGTTAAAGGAGAAGTTGTTCAATGTGAGAACAAGTTCAGCCAGGCGGAGGAGGGTCGTGGTGGATGGGGACTGGTCGGGCCTCTGTTCAAGGAAGAAGCGGAGTGCCCTCAGGCCATCCGGGTGGGGGATGGAGGTGTAGAGGGATTGTACGTCCATGGTGAAAAGGAAGCGGTTGGGGCCAGGAAACTGGAAACTGTTAAAGTGGCGGAGGGCGTCCGAAGAGTCGCGGATGTAGGTGGGAAGAGACTGGACAAGGGGAGAAAAGATAGAGTCAAGATAGGAAGAGATAAGTTCCGTAGGGCAAGAACAGGCTGAAACGATGGGTCTACCAGGGCAGTCCTGTTTGTGGATCTTGGGAAGGAGGTAGAAGCGGGCTGTGCGGGGTTGGGGAACTATGAGGTTGGTGGCAGCGGGGGGAAGATCTCCAGAGGAGATGAGGTCAGTGACAGTCTTGGAAACGGTGGTTTGATGTTCGGTAGTGGGGTCATGGTCCAGGTGGAGGTAGGAGGAGGTGTCGGAGAGTTGGCGTTCAGCTTCCGCTAGGTAGAGGTCAGTACGCCAAACAACAACAGCACCACCCTTGTCAGCGGGTTTAATGACAATGTCAGGGTTGGATCTAAGAGAATGGAGTGCTGCAAGTTCAGAGGGAGGTAGGTTGGAGTGAGTGAGGGGAGCAGAGAAATGGAGACGGCCGATGTCACGTCGGCAGTTAGCGATGAAAAGATCTAGAGAGGGTAAGAGGCCAGGGGGAGGGGTCCAGGTAGAATGGGAATTCTGCAAGCGGGAGAAAGGGTCAGTTGTGCGGGGGGAAGACTCCTGGCCAAAGAAGTGGGCACGGAGACGAAGGCGGCGGAAAAAGAGCTCAGCATCGTGCCGAGCTCGAAATTCATTGAGGTGGTAGGAGTTCTAATTGTCCAATTGTTTAAGTCCTCATCTGTTCCGTCTCCCTCGGTCAACCTAAGGCCAACCATTGAACTACGTAGTTCATTTTTATCCTTTTTATCTGGCGCCATTTCAGATTTTGACCTTTTCTCGTGCACATTCTTTCTTAAGTATTTCAATGGGTTTAGGATTTCCTCCTTCGGTTAACTTTATTCCTAACTTAACAGCATTCTCTTGCCAGCTGGCTAATAGGGAACTGTCTTTAATTTCTTGGCAGTACTGTCGCCAGAGTCCAATTAGTTTCTTAGTCTTACTTCCCATGTTCTTTTTCCAAATCATTTCTTGAGCTTGTTTAACCGTTTCTAAACTTTTGGGACCCCCTAGTGGCCATTGTTCGCTGCCTAACTTTTTATTTAAACCCCCTGAGAGTTGTCTCAATTGTTGGGCTTTGTCCGGGTATTTGTCACATAATGTTTGTAGGGCACTGCCCTCGTCTCTCGTTGTGTCTAGGTAATTACCCATGGTTCTCTTACACTAAGGGTTCCTTTTCAGGATTCGAGTTACGTTTTACACGTGTCTCATATATTTCACGGATACCGGCACGCAAAACTAAACACTACAATACAATAAGTACAATACTTAGACTTAACAAAAACACAGTGACAATACTTAGACTTAACAAAAAACACAGTGAGTCGTCTATATTCATCAAATAGTAATTTTAGCCTCTGTCACCGCCTGGTACAGGTATTCTTAGCCTCTGTCACCACCTGGTACAGGTATTCTTAGCCTAATTATTCAAATCGTAAATTTAGCCTCTGTCACCGCCTGGTACAGGTATTCTTAGCCTAATTATTCTACTTATACGACCCTTATCTTGCACTCCCCGAGTACAAGTTGCTATAGCTCTAGAGTCCCCGACTCTCTCTTTTTACTTTCTTTCAAGTATTCTTTTTCTCTTTCTCTAAAATCACTTATCTACTTTTTAGTCCAATCGGAGCCTGAGCGGGCCAAGTGAAATACGAGGCCGGCGCTTTACCCGACTTGGATACTTATTTCCTAAATTTACACAGTATTCGCCAGATTGACCCAGATCTCGTCGGGACACCACACAAGAATTAGCGAGTGGCAAAACTTTTATCGGACTTACGGATCAGAGGAAAACCGAAGTGGTAAATTTAAACATACTCACTCCGGGGGCCCATTTCCTCCTCTCACGTCCAAAACTAGTTCGGCTCTTAATTTCGCGAATTCTCGGTGATCGTCCGTTGAGATCCCACTTCTGACACCAAATGTTGACCCAGGGGGGAATGAGGAGGTGGCGCGGTAGTTCGGGACATGAATGCTGTGGGCAAGTTGCCAAGCTTTTGGTATTAAAAGTGCTACTAGAAGACATTCGAGGCTGCAGTCGAGGGCAACCTGGTTAGTTGCCAGTTAAAGTCATACGTCTAGTCACCGCCGAGCCGACCTCTCGCTGGTGTTAGTACGTATATGATTGCTTATGATCACTTGAGCTTAAAGTAAATGATTTGATTAGATTCGTGCGTGCTTACTTGTAATAAGTAAATGATTTGAATGCGGGTTGTTTTACTAAATGACCCGTGCGTGCTTACTTGTAATAAGTAAAGGAGAGCACAGGTTGTTATGTAATTTTGTGTGCTTACTTGTAACCTCTTGTTGATTTTAAGTAAAGAATGGTTTACCCTGAAATCTTTGTCTCGAGTTGTCTGTTCCACGGATCTGAACTCTATAAACTGTCAGACAGAAGTTCAAAACAATCTGAACGTCTTACAGATCTTTCCTTTTGTTCTTTCCTCCCCTCCCCCCTTTCCCTGCCCCTGCACCTGCTTAAAATCTGTTACTTCTCTAATTTTTTCCAGTTCTGATGAAAGGTCATCAACCTGAAACGTTAATTCTGTTTCTCTCTCCACAGATGCTGCCTGATCTGCTGAGTATTTCCAGCATTGACTGTTTTTATAACAGGAGAGATTGACTGGGAATCCATTAAAAGTTTTGCAAATTCATACAGTTCCTATTACACTTCCCATGTCAAGCTTTTGCCATGGATCTGTCATGCCTAAGTAATGCCTGGTTAACATTTACATGTTATTACTGGTACTAAATTATCCATACTTACTATTGTATTTAGCTTTCAGTTATCCCACCATTGGTGGCTGTCACAGTTTTCGAGTGTTTGCACCAGATACTCTCTTGAGTTCACTCCCATAAGTGTACCTTGTGTCTCTTATGATCTAGAGTGCCTAATATCTAGTTCAATTATATAACCCAGGGATTGTAACAGAATTCTTGCTATGGCCACAGGCTACTGAAATATTGCACATGCTACTGTGTATGGTCCCCTTTTTTACAGAAGATAGACTGAAAAGCACTCTATTAAAAGGAAGCACAACTTCAAACTAACACCTGTGGGTGAATTTGCTCAGGGTTTCACAAAGTTCATGGCCACAACAGAATTTCCGTGGAACTTCTGCCCAAGCTACAGCAGAAGACTGGGAGAACCCCAAGGAAGTTCACCTCCCCAGTTTATTTTGCATAAAATGCATGAATGAACAGTGTACAGATTTCACAGATCAATTTCCTATGCTCCTCTGTTATGTAAAACAATTTAACAATTAACTCTTTTAACATTGGCCTCTCCTAGCTAATTATATATGCGTCTTTATTTCTTGAAGTTAGACCTCTAACATATAATAGGCAGCTTCTTACTGCTGAAACATAGAAACATAGAAGATAGGAGCAGGAGTAGGCCATTCGGCCCCTCGAGCCTGCTCCGCCATTCAATGCGATCATGGCTGATCATCCAAATTCAGTACCCGGTCCCTGCTTTCTCCCCATACCCCTTGATCCCTTTAGCCTTAAGAAATATATCCAACTCCTTCTTGAATATATATAATGAACTGGCCTCCACCGCCTTCTGTGGTAGAGAGTTCCACAGGTTCACCACTCTCTGGGTGAAGAAATTCCTCCTCATTTCTGTCCTAAATGGCCTACCCTTTATCCTTAGACTGTGTCCCCTGGTTCTGGACTCCCCGACCATCAGGAACATCCTTCCTGCATCTAGTCTGTCCAGTCCTGTCAGAATTTTATAAGTTTCAATGAGATCACCTCTCATTCTTCTAAACTCCAGTGAGTACAAGCCCAATCGACCCAATCTCTCCTCATATGTCATTCCTGCCATCCCAGGTATCAGCCTGGTGAATCTTCGCTGAACTCCTTCCATGGCAAGAACATCCTTCCTCAGATAAGGCGACCAAAACTGCACACAATACTCAAGATGTGGTCTCACCAAGGCCCTGTACAACTGCAGCAAGACACCCTTGTTCCTGTACTCAAACCCTCTCGCTACGAAGGCCAACATACCATTTGCCTTCTTAACCGCCTGCTGCACCTGCATGCTTACCTTCAGCGACTGGTGCACATGGACACCCAGGTCTCGTTGCACTTCCCCTTCTCCCAAATTATTGCCGTTCAGATAATAATCTGCCTTCCTGTTTTTGCCACCAAAGTGGACAACCTCACATTTATCCACGTTATATTGCATCTGCCATGTTTCTGCCCAATCACCCAACATGTCCAAATCATCCTGGAGTTTCTCGACATCCTCCTCACAGCACACACGCCCACCCAGCTTTGTGTCCTCTGCAAATTTGGAGATATTACATCTAGTTCCCTTGTCTAGATCATTAATATATATTGTGAATAGCTGGGGTCCAAGTACCGATCCCTGCGGTACCCCACTAGTCACTGCCTGCCACTCGGAAAAAGACCCGTTTATTCCAACTCTTTGCTTTCTGTCCGCCAACCAGTTCTCTATCCAAGTCAGTACCTTGCCCCCAATCCCATGTGCCTTAACTTTACACGCTAATCTCTTATGCGGGACCTTATCGAAGGCCTTCTGAAAATCCAGATACACCACATCCACTGGTTCTCCCTTATCTATTTTACCAGTTACATCCTCAAAAAATTCCAGTAGATTAGTCAAGCACGATTTACCTTTTGTGAATCCATGTTGACTTTGTCCGATCCTGTCACTGTTTTCCAAGTGCTCTGCTATTACATCTTTTATAATGGACTCTAGCATTTTCCCCACTACTGATGTCAGGCTTACCGGTCTGTAATTCCCCGTTTTCTCTCTACCCCTTTTTTTGAATAGTGTGGTAACATTAGCTACCCTCCAATCCATGGGTACTGTTCCAGATTCCATCGAATGTTGGAAGATGATCAGCAATGCATCTACTATTTCTAGGGCCACTTCCTTAAGTACCCTAGGATGTAGATTATCAGGCCCTGGGGATTTATCGGCCTTCAATCCCATCAATTTCCCTAACACCATTTCCCTACAAATACTGATTTCTTTCAGTTCCTCCCTTTCATCAGACCCTATGTTCCCCGGCATCTCTGGGAGTTTATTTGTGTCCTCCTTTGTGAAGACAGAACCAAAATATGTATTTAGTTGGCCTGCCATTTCTTTGTTCCCCATTATAAATTCCCCTGATTCTGACTGCAAGCGACCTACGCTTGACTTCACCAATCTTTTTCTCTTCACATATCTATAAAAGCTTTTACAGTCAGTTTTTATGTTCCCTGAAAGCTTACTCTCATATTCTATTTTCCCCTTCTTAATTAATCCCTTTGTCCTCCTTTGTTGAATCCTAAATTGCTCCCAATCCTCCGGATTATTGCTTTTTCTGGCCAATTTATATGTCCTCTCCTTGGATCTTATGCTATCCCTAATTTCCCTTGTTAGCCATGGTTGAGTCACCTTTTTTGTTTTATCTTTATGCCAAACTGGGATGAACAAATTCTGTAGTTCATCCATGCGGTCTTTGAATGTTTGCCATTGCCTATCCACCGTCAACCCTTTCAGTGACATTCCCCAATCAATCCTACCCAACTCACGCCTCAGACCATCGTAGTTTCCTTTATTTACATTTAGGACCCTAGTCTCTGAGTCAACTACTTCATTCTCCATCTTAATGAAGAATTCTATCATATTATGATCGCTCCGACCCAAGAGGCCTCGTACAACAAGATTGCTAATTAATCCTTTCTCATTACATAATACCCAGTCTAAGATGGCCTGATCTCTGGTTGGTTCCTGATATACCTATCATAGTAGACATCTTTAAAATTTAGTCAATAAAATTGATATACCTATCAATTCGTCCAATAAAAGGCGACGAGTTAAGAACGTAACTAAAGGTTTTTATTGACTAAATAACAGAGCCCACCCTCGTGGGTGATCGGGTCCAACAAGGAGGAATACCAGCCAGTCGACTACCTTTATACCTGGGCAGGTAGGTGGAGCCATGGGCGGAGTCGGAGGTGGTCAGCCCAGGTATAACAGCGCGACAAGAGGCGACCTCGTATCGTGATACAACGGTGATAACAATACAACAGTGATAACTATAGTGTAACGATAAAGTGGTTTACCACAGTTCCTCAACATATTGGTCCAGGAAACCATCCCGTAAACACTCCAGGAATTCCTCCTCCACAGTCTTGTTACTAATTTGGTTAGCCCAATCTATATGTAGATTAAAGTCACCCATGATGACTGCTGTGCCCTTATTGCACGCTTCTTTAATTTCCCTTTTAATGCCATCCCCAACCTCCGCCTTACTGTTTGGAGGTCTATATACCACTCCCACTAATGTTTTCTGCCCCTTGGTATTTCTCAATTCTACCCATACAGATTCAGAGCTGCGGCGGCAGGTGGGCGGACCTGCGAGGGAACGAGGTGGCTGAGCGGCGGCAGTTAAAAAGCGGCTCTGAGACCAGGTAGGCCTCAGAGCAGCGGCGGCAGGCGGGCGGACTTGCGAGGGAACGAGGCGGCTGAGCGGCGGCAGTTAAAAAGCAGCTCCGAGACCAGGTAGGCCTCAGAGCAGCGGCGGCAGGCGGGCGGACCTGCGAGGGAACGAGGTGGTTGAGCGGCCGCAGTTAAAAAGCGGCTCCGAGACCAGGTACGCCTCAGAGCAGTGGCGGCAGGCGGGCAGACCTGCGAGGGAACGAGGCGGCTGAGCGGCGGCAGTTAAAAAGCGGCTCCGAGACCAGGTAGGCCTCAGAGCAGCGGCGGCAGGTGGGCGGACCTGCGAGGGAACGAGGCGGCTGAGCAGTGGCAGTTAAAAAGTGGCTCCGAGACCAGGTAGGCCTCAGAGCAGCGGCGGCAGGCGGGCGGACCTGCGAGGGAACGAGGCGGCTGAGCGGCGGCAGTTAAAAAGCGGCTCCGAGACCAGGTAGGCCTCAGAGCAGCGGCGGCAGGCGGGCGGACCTGCGAGGGAACGAGGCGGCTGAGCGGCGGCAGATAAAAAGCGGCTCCGAGACCAGGTAGGCCTCAGTGCAGCGGCGGCAGGCGGGCGGACCTGTGACGGAACGAGGCGGCTGAGCGGCAGCAGTTAAAAAGCGGCTCCGAGACCAGGTAGGCTTACTAATCTGCAGTCTCCGAGCTCAGAGGGAGGGAGAGAAGTAAAAAGTAATCAAAGTGTGACGTCACCAGAAAGCAGGTAAGTGATTGGTTGGTGAGTATTTCTCTCTTTTTAAACTTTAACTCTGTGGTTTATAGTTACTAAGGTCTCTCTGGTGTAGCGGGGACTGTTGGTAAACCATTTAACTGTAGTGTAATTCTTGGGATTGATTTGATTTAATTTAATTTCAATTAATTAAAGGGTAAGTCATGGCAGGACAGCCCGGCCACATGGTATGCTCCTCCTGCGCTATGTGGGAACTCAGGGACACTTCCTGTGTCCCTGACAACTACATGTGCAGGAAGTGTATCCAGCTGCAGCTATGGACAGACCGCATTGCGGCGCTGGAGCTGCGATTGGATGCATACTGGAGCGTTCACGATACTGAGGACATCGTGAATAGCACGTTTAGGGAGTTGGACACCCCACAGGTAGAGGTTGGACAGGCAGAAAGGGAACGGATGACCAACAGGCAGAGTACTAGGCGCAGGCAGGTAGTGCAGGTGCTGCTTTGAACCCACAACATAGATAAGGGAGAACCAGTGGATGTGGTGTATTTGGACTTTCAGAAGGCTTTCGATAAGGTCCCACGTAAGAGACTAGCGTGCAAAGTTAAATCACATGGGATTGGGGGTAAGGTACTGACTTGGATAGAAAACTGGTTGGCAGACAGGAAGCGAAGAGTTGGAATAAACGGGTCTTTTTCCGAGTGGAAGGCAGTGACTAGTGGGGTACCGCAGGGATCGGTGCTAGGACCCCAGTTATTCACAATATATATTAATGATCTAGACGAGGGAACTAGATGTAATATCTCCAAGTTTGCAGACGACACAAAGCTGGATGGTCGTGTGTGCTGTGAGGAGGATGCAGAGAAACTCCAGTACGATTTGGACAGGTTGGGCGATTGGGCAGATGCATGGCAGATGCAGTATAATGTGGATAAATGCGAGGTTATCCACTTTGGTGGCAAAAACAGGAAGGCAGATTATTATCTGAACGGCAATAGATTGGGAAAAGGGGAAGTGCAACAAGACCTGGGTGTCCTTGTGCACCAGTCGCTGAAGGTAAGCATGCAGGTGCAGCAGGCAGTTAAGAAGGCAAATGGTATGCTGGCCTTCATAGTGAGAGGATTCGAGTACAGGAGCAAGGATGTCTTGCTGCAGTTGTACAGGGCCTTGGTGAGACCACACCTTGAGTATTGTGTGCAGTTTTGGTCGTCTTATCTGAGGAAGGATGTTCTTGCCATGGAGGGAGTGCAGCGAAGATTCACCAGACTGATACCTAGGATGGCAGGAATGACGTATGAAGAGAGATTGGATCGATTAAGCTTATATTCGCTAGAGTTTAGAAGAATGAGAGGGGATCTCATTGAAACTTATAAAATTCTAAAGGGACTAGACAGACTAGATGCAGGAAGGCTGTTCCCGATGACGGGGGAGTCCAGAACCAGGGGTCACAGTCTAAGGATAAGGGGTAAGCCATTTAGGACAGAGATGAGGAGAAATTTCTTCACCCAGAGAGTGGTGAACCTGTGGAATTCTCTACCACAGAAGACAGTTGAGGCCAATTCATTAAATATATTCAAGAAGGAGTTAGATATATTTCTTAAGGCTAAGGGGATCAAGGGATATGGGGAGAAAGCAGGGACAGGGTACTGAATTTGGATTATCAGCCATGATCGCACTGAATGGCGGAGCAGGCTCGAGGGGCCGAATGGCCTACTCCTGCTCCTATCTTCTATGTTTCTATGTTACAGCTCGCGTCTTGTGTCTGAGAAAGTAGATAGACACAGAAAACCCCTCCCCCCATAAGTCTGTGAGATGGGGAGGGAGACAATATGATTGTGAGCTATTAATCACAGTTAACACCTTGTGATATTGCATACTGTTTGATCTAGGAGCAGGAGCCTCCCAATTGTCAGCCTAGGCTATGAAAATGGAATAGAATGACACCTGGCCTCTCAAGGAATCACAAAGAGTGCTTCATTCACAATGGCCTGAAAAGTTTGAGATTGTGCACAATGATTTTATACTGATTTACACTTCAAATCACTATGGTAACCGGCCTTGTTTCAGGCCTCTGGTTTACTGTGTAAGATTTGCAAAATTTCTGAATTTCCCCGAAGGCTGTTATTAATAAACGGGACCCTGTGTGGACATTTTAAATCAAAAAGGGTACCTGATGCGCTATCAATTACTCATAAAAGACTGAGAGTTAAGAGAGTAACTAAAGGCTTTTATTAGCAAAGAACAGAGCATGCCTCTCGTGGTTGACTGGGTTCCAAGAAGGCAGGGGGCTGCAGGTCAATCACCTTTATACCTGGGCCTGTGTGGGTGGAGCCAGCCGAGACATGTTGAGGCATGCATAGGTACAATAGTGTGTATCAACAACAACAACAACAACAGTGGTTACCACATTCACCCCTTGTTTAAAATTGAGTCCGGCGGGGTGAAGTGTACTAAAGGTTCGTGTAAGTAAGTCTATCAGGTGGCCTTGTATGACGTCCTGATCGTCGTGGTGGCGGCGGTGATGGTGCAGCATCCAACGTTGAGTCTGGCGTCTCATTGAGTGGTTGGGTGGTCAATGACGGGTCCTGGGGCTGCGGCATGCCGTCTAGCGGGGTTGGGTTGTGGGTAGTGGTGGATGGCAATGGTAGTGTTTCAGGGGCACCCAAAGGTGCGAGATCTCGTGTGGGGGCTGTGTCCTCCCGCCCGTCCGGGTACGCTACGTAAGCGTACTGGGGGTAGGCGTGGGTAGTGGTGGATGGCGAGGGGGGGGTTTCGGGAGCACCCGAAGGTGCGAGGTCTCGTATGGAGACTGTGTCCTCCCGCCCGTCCGGGTACACCACGTAAGCATACTGAGGGTTGGCATGGAGGAGGCTCACCCTCTCGACCAGGGGGTCCGTCTTATGGGACCTCACGTGCTTCCGCAGTAGGACGGGTCCTGGAGAAGTCAGCCATGTCGGTAACGAGGTCCCCGACGTGGATTTCCTGGGGAAGGAGAACATTCTCTCGTGAGGGGTAGCATTGGTGGCTGTACAGAGCAGTGACCGAATGGAATGGAGCGCCGCAGGGAGGACTTCCTGCCAGCGAGAGGTCGGGAGGCCCTTAGATTTCAAGTTTAAAAGGGCTGCCTTCCAGACCGTCTCCTTCTCCCTTTCCACCTGGCCATTCCCCCGGGGGTTGTAGCTGGTGGTCCTGCTTGTAGCGATACCTCTCGAGAGCAGGTACTGCCGGAGTTCGTCGCTCATAAAGGATGAGCCCCTGTCGCTATGAATATAGCTAGGGAAACCGAACAAGGCGAAGAGGTCATTCAGACATTTAATGACCGTGGTACTGGTCATGTCTGAGCAAGGGATGGCAAACGGCAAACGGGAGTACTCATCAATTATGTTGAGGAAGTACACATTGCGGTCGGAGGAGGGGAGGGGCCCTTTAAAATCGACGCTCAGCCGTTCAAAGGGGCGCGTGGCTTTGATCAGGCTTGCTCTGTCTGGCCTATAAAAATGCGGTTTGCACTCGGCACAGATTTGACAGTTCCTGGTCATGGTCCTGACCACCTCGATGGAGTAGGGCAGGTTACGGGATTTGATGAAGTGAAAAAACCTGGTGACCCCCGGGTGGCAGAGGTCATTGTGGAGGGTCTTCAGTCTATCGACCTGCGCGTTGGCGCATGTACCACGTGATAGGGCATCTGGGGGCTCATTGAGTTTCCCGGGCCGGTACAAGATATCGTAATTGTAGGTGGAGAGTTCGATTCTCCACCTCAAGATCTTGTCGTTCTTGATTTTGCCCCTCTGCTTATTATTAAACATAAAAGCTACTGAACGCTGGTCAGTGAGCAGGGTAAATCGTTTTCCGGCCAGGTAATGCCTCCAATGTCGCACAGCTTCCACAATGGCCTGGGCCTCCTTTTCGACAGAGGAGTGTCGAATCTTGGGGCCCTGAAGGGTCCTTGAGAAAAAGGCCATGGGTCTCCCCGCCTGGTTAAGGGCTGCAGCTAGGGCAAAGTCGGAAGCGTCGCTCTCCACTTGGAAAGGAATGGACTCATCCACTGCGTGCATTGTGGCCTTCGCAATATCTCCTTTTATGAGAGTGAAGGCTGCACAGGCCTCTGCTGTCAGGGGGAAGGAGGTGGACTTGATGAGGGGTCTAGCTTTGTCCGCATAGTTCGGCACCCACTGAGCATAGTACGAGAAAAACCCTAGGCATCTCTTCAGTGCTTTTTGGCAGTGGGGGAGGGGGAGCTCCATAAGGGGGCGCATCCTGTCGGGGTCGGGGCCGATGACTCCGTTCTCCACTACACAGCCAAGAATGGCAAGGCGCTTGGTACGAAACATACATTTGTCCTTGTTGTATGTTAGGTTCAGCCGCTGGGCCGTACGGAGGAATTTCTCTAGATTAACATCATGGTCCTGCTGGTCGCGGCCGCAGATGGTGACGTTGTCTAGATAGGGGAAAGTGGCCTGGAGCGCGTTCTGGTCGACCATCCGGTCCATCTCCCGTTGGAAGACTGAAACCCCGTTGGTGACGCCGAAGGGAACTCTGAGGAAGTGGTAGAGACGACCGTCAGCTTCAAAAGCTGTGTACTGGCGGTCCTCAGCCCTGATGGGGAGCTGGTGGTATGCCGACTTCAGATCAATCGTCGAGAACACCCGGTATTGTGCTATCTGATTGACCATGTCAGATATGCGGGGGAGTGGGTATGCATCTAGCTGGGTGTAGCGGTTGATCGTCTGGCTGTAGTCAATAACTAGGCGCTGTTTTTCGCCAGTCTTCACTACCACCACTTGTGCTCGCCATGGGCTGGTGCTACTTTCAATAATCCCTTCCTTCAGGAGTCTTGCTACCTTGGATTTAATGAAGCTCCTATCCCCGGCACTGTAACGCCTGCTTTTGGTAGCGATGGGCTTACAGTCGTGGGTGAGGTTAGCGAACAAGGAGGGGGGGGGGACTTTAAGGGTGGAGAGGCTGCAAATGGTGCGCGGCGGGCGATTTAAAAGCTGCTGGCTGCAGACTGTGAGTGGGGGGAGGGGTCCGTCGTACGCTAATGTGACACTCTTAAGGTTGCACTGAAAATCCAACCCCAGTAGAACGGCAGCGCAAAGATGGGGCAGGACCAGGAGTTTAAAATTTTTGTATTCTGTGCCCCTTACTGAAAGGGTCACTACACAGTAGCCACCGACGTCTGCTGACTGGGCTTTGGAAGCCAAAGAGATCCGATGTCGCGTCGGCAGGACCGGGAGAGAGTAACTCCGCACCGTGTTGGGGTGGATAAAGCTTTCCGTGCTCCCGCTGTCAAAAAGGCAGGTAGTGGCGCGGCCGTTTACCTTAATGTCCATCATGGACCTGGACAGTTGATGAGGGAGAGATTGGTCCAGCGTCATGGAGGCCAGCGTATGGTCGAGCGAGTCGATGTGGTCGTCAGATGAGGCGGTGGTTGAATCCGGGTCCCCCGTGGTTGAAGTTGGAGACGTCCGAGATGGCGGACAAAATGGCGGCGCCCATGGTCCCGATCCCCACGCGGCTGGGGGAGCCCAAGATGGCGGACAAGATGGCTGCCCCCACGGTTCGCACGCGGCGCTGCTGGCGTTAGCGGTTTTACCTTTGCAGGCGCTGACATAGTGTCCTTTCTTCCCGCAGCCGGAGCAGGTAGCGTTTCTCGCCGGGCAGCGTGCTCTGGGGTGTTTTGCCTGGCCACAAAAATAACATTTCTGTGCCTTGGACATCACAGCAGCAGTTGAAGGTGGCGGTCCCATGACCCAAGGTTGTGGCGTCCACGTTGCGGAGCGGTTAGGGGAGAAGGCATCCATATTCCTGTGGGCCGCGTCGAGCGAGAGCGCGAGGGACACTGCCTTTCTCAGGTCCATTTCTCCCTTTTCCAACAGTCTCTGCCGGGAGTAGTCGGACCTTAGACCCGCAATGAAAGCATCTCGGATCAGTCCCTCCGTGTGTGCTGCGGCTGATGCTTCTTTGCAGTCGCAGTCTCGGCCGAGTATCCGTAGTGCCCGTAGGAAGGCCTCCACCGATTCCCCGGGCTGCTGTCTGCGGGATCTTAAGTGGTGCCGGGCATAGACCGTATTTACCGGGCGTGCGTATTGCCCTTTTATCAGACCGATAGCCGCCGCGTAGGTCGTCGCGTCCTGGATTATTGTATAAACTTGGTGGCTCACCTTTGAGGCCAGGATTTCCAACTTGTTTTCGTCCAGGGTCACAGTTGAGGCTTGCAGGTAGGCCTCGAAGCAACGCAGCCAATGCGCGAATTTGGTAGCCGAACCCGCCTCTTGGGGGTCTAGGTCCAGGCATGTTGGTCTGAGGGCTCGCAGCAGCTCCTGTTGCTCAGCGTTTGGTGCAGCAGTCTGCTGTTCAGCGTTTGGTGCAGCAGCCTGCTGTTCAGCGTTTGGTGCAGCAGCCTGCTGTTCAGCAAATGTCGACATTTTGTTTTTGCTAATAAAATTGATGCGCTATTAATTACTCATAAAAGACTGAGAGTTAAGAGAGTAACTAAAGGCTTTTATTAGCAAAGAACAGAGCATGCCTCTCGTGGTTGACTGGGTTCCAAGAAGGCAGGGGGCTGCAGGTCAATCACCTTTATACCTGGGCCTGTGTGGGTGGAGCCAGCCGAGACATGTTGTATCAACAACAACAACAACAACAACAACAACAACAGTGGTTTACCACAGTACCCAAGATGGCGTCCGTGCCTCGTGGCAGCAAGCCTGTGAGATTTTAAAATGGACTCTGCAATGCAGACAGCTTGTGGATCGAAACCCAAGCTGCAGGCTTTTGTGAAGAGAGACTTTGTATTTTGGAACCAGACAGGACTCTGAATTGTGCATTAGACCGAAATGGAGACAAATCTAAATTCAGTTTAGGCCTATAGTTAAGGCCATCAAACAGTCTACATATATTATCGGAAACAGATTAACAGAGCCATCGAGGCCGGACAGGCCCATCAAGGAACTTTTCAGGACAATACAAGTCAATTATCGGGCCGGTAGATGCGATTACCGGCCATCTAAAACCAGTTAGTATGGATTGCTGCCATTATTTAAAATAGCCCGCCAAGATTAAAACAAAGAACTAACCTGATTTGGCGCACAGATAAGGGTTTTCGACGAAGGTATAATTGAAGGCCCCTAGGTAGCAATCGGTGTCGTCTTCGGTGTGCTGTGCTGTCCTGGTGCTGCTGCTCTTCAGCCCCTCGCCCTCGTGGCTGCCGCTCTTTCCCCGTCCCGCACTTACCCCCTGGCCTTTGCCCGTGCCCTTTTCCCACTCCATCTGGAACTAGCCCCGGCACCGAGTCGGGCGGACACGGACAATTCAGGCCAAGCGAGGCGGGACACGACGAGGGAAGGAGGGAAGACCACCGGAGGGAAGGGCACCTGAGGAAGACCGGCTGAAGAAGACCAACTGAGGAGATGAACTGAGGGGAGGCTTCGAATTATCGGGCCTTCAGCCTCAGCCGACCTTCGAATATCTGCACACCAACTCAATCTGGCGGCTGTCGACGAAGCATCATCCCTGCAAGGTAAAGTACCCAAACAGAGACTTTAACTTTGGGGTACTCGAACCTGGACAACGCCCTTGCAGCGCTCGGAGGCCACGTGACGACGGCAGGCTCCAGAGAGCACCAAGAGCGAACCCCGAACCCAATCGCTGTTTTGAGTCTAACAAACATTTTGATTGGTGAGCATGAAGTTCTGACCCCTCATAGCTTAATCTAGTTAGGTATAGGGGGTGGGATTAGGATATGGGGATTGTTAAGATAGTTGTTTTCCCTCGATGTGCCGTGTGTTCCCCATTCCCTGTATAAGTATCGTTATTATTATTCTTTTGCATTTGTAATTTTGCCTGTAGAAGTGTACACTAGTAATTTTTCCCATAAGATTGTATCAAGTTTTTCCTCTTCAATAAAATCTTGTTTTTTGTTTACATCCAACCACCTGTCTACTCGAGTCTTCTCTGTACCGCCATCTTGTACCTAAGTCCGGTGTCTAGAACCCAGGGGCGTGGGAGCGATTTGAACCGCTCACAAAACAATCAGGGGCATAACTGACTGGGCGTACGTACGCGCCAAACAGCACCACCACACGCCACCCCCTACAACTGTTGGGAAGAATTACATAAGGTAAAAAAATCAAAGCAACGCAGACAAAATTCAAGTTGTTACAGTGGCACAGTATGTTCATAATTGGCTCTCCTGACACTAAGTGTAAGGTAGTTTATTAGCTTTTAAATGTTTTGAAGATAAATTGAACTTTTACTTTTGGGACCAGTTGCAAATTAATTAAACAAGTGTGGCCTCAACTGATGAAATCAGGATTCAAAGGCAGCCGTAAATTAATTAAATAAAAAAAGCTTCAAGTCATTGAGTGAGCCAGCCATGATTTTGGGCTTCCATTCCCCCAATCGGGCTATAGGATCAAGGCAACAATTAAAAAAATCTTTTCCCTGCACTTTTGTATACAAGGCAATAGATAGTGAATGTTAGTAGTGCCACAACAAAGAGCAGACTATTCCTTTTGCTCAGTGGTGGCTGTGGGAGGGAGGTGCTGTGCTCACAGGGGTGCTGTTTCGGGTACTCTAATATTCTTCACTCTTCTGCTTGCAGTTCAAATCTGCGTAGACCACCTGTGACTCTAATGAAGCAGAGGTTTGAGGATAGGTCATGTCTAACATGTCCAGGTAGAAGTGACGAGGTCCATACCCACAGGTCCTGGAGTTGTGGTGGATGTGCACATAGTGACTGAGGTGCCTTTGGACCTGCAGATGAAATTCCATCATGAAGTACGTAGAATATACAAAATGGAAACAAGCCATGTGGCCTGACCAGTCCATTTCAGTGTTTACCCTCAAACAAATATTTCTAATCACATTTACCTGCCCAGTTCTTATTCCCTTTATCCCTTTTTCCATCACCCACCTATCCATTTAATCTTGACTGTTAACATGGTTTCTGCTTCAAACATTAACTCTAGAAGTGAATTCCACAGTCTTGCAACTTTCTGTAAAGAAGTTTCTCCTGACCTCTGTTCTAAATCTCTGACGTTTAGTCTTGCATCTGTGGCCCCTCGTTCTTGGCCCCTAAACTACAGGAAACAGTCTACTTCTATCTACCCAGTCCCAGCCTTCCATAATTTAAAAAAACTTCTATTATATCACCCCATAATCTGCATTGTTCTCATGATAAAAAGAGCCAGTTTTTCAAATCTTTTAAGAAATGGTTCTCCTCATGCAGATCATACAACATTAGGGAATTGACACAGTGAGTTCCATCCTCACAATCTACTTGAATTCCTGCAGCTATTTGCCACATTAAATGCAAGTGCAGAACAGCAAATGTGATGATTGTGCAAAAAGGCAGCACTAAGGACTCAACAAATCTGAAAAACGATAAATGCACATTTAAAATGCTTGCAGGAAAAAAACCACAGGTTTCAAACCGTAACCAAAACAATAAACTCGCTTACATATTGATGTGCCCAGGTTTATGGAGGAGGCCAACACTGTGGGCAAAACTTTACCCAAACTTAGGAAGTCTGGGGTGGGACCTAATTTGTTTAATTTGCAAATTTATATGAGGCCCACATATGCCAATATCATACTTTCAATAAACTGGCCAAAATTGCACATTGGGAAATCGGGACTACACGTTGCACACCCAATTTTATGACTAGTGTCCGCTGTATGCGGGATCCCGTGCTCCCGATGGAGCATTTCAAAATTGGGACTATATACTTCATAGATACCAGTGACCTGTAACGCATCACACATCAATGATCGACTGTTGCTCTGGTCAATTGGTGTGAAGCTATCGTAGGGAAAATACTGATGTACAGAAGCCCATCTTCTTATGTGACGATAGAATGATTCTCATATGACATGGGCTGTACAATATTCAGCTAGATTATTGTAGTATGCTACTATGGGTAATGATAATATTGCAACTTAATGTTCTCCACATGTCTTAAGAACATAAACATAAGAACATAAGAAGTAGGAGCAGGAGTAGGCCATACGGCCCCTCGGGCCTGCTCCGCCATTCAATAGGATCATGGCTGATCCGAACCTAGACTCACGTCCACTTCCCTGCCCGCTCCCCGTAACCCCTAATTCCCTTATCAGCTAGGAAACTGTCGATCTCCGTTTTAAATTTATTTAATGTCACAGCTTCCACAGCTCTCTGAGGTAGCAAATTCCATAGATTTACTACCCTCTGAGTGAAGAAGTTTCTCCTCATCTCAGTTTTGAAAGGGCAGCCCCTTATTCTAAGATTATGCCCCCTAGTTCTAGTCTCACCCATCAGTGGAAACATCCTCCCCGCATCCACCCGATCAAGCCCCCTCACAATCTTATATGTTTCGATAAGATCGCCTCTCATTCTTCTGAATTCCAATGAGTAGAGGCCCAACCTACTCAACCTTTCCTCATAAGTCAACCCCCTCATCTCCGGAATAAACCGAGTGAACCTTCTCTGAACTGCCTCGAGAGCAAGTATATCTTTTCCTAAATATGGAAACCAAAACTGCACGCAGTATTCCAGGTGTGGCCTCACCAGTACCCTGTATAACTGAAGCAAGACTTCCCTGCTTTTATACTCCATCCCCCTTGCAATAAAAGCCAAGATTCCATTGGCCTTCCTGATCACCTGCTGTACCTGCATACTAACCTTCTGTGTTTCATGCACCAGGACCCCCAGATCCCTTTGTACTGTAGCACTTTGCAGTTTCTCTCCATTTAGATAATAACTTGCTCTTTGATTTTTTCTGCCAAAGTGCATAACCTCACACTCTCCAACATTATATTCCATCTGCCAAATTTCTGCCCACTCACTTAGCCTGTCTATGTCCTTTTGCAGGTTTTTTATGTCCTCCTCTCTCACTGCTTTCCCTCCCATCTTTGTATCGTCGGCAAACTTGGATACGTTGCACTTGGTCCCCTCCTCCAAATCGTTAATATAGATTGTAAAGAGTTGGGGTCCCAGCACTGACCCCTGCGGAACACCACTAATTACTGATTGCCAACCCGAGAATGAACCATTTATCCCAACTCTCTGCTTTCTGTTAGATAGCCAATCTTCCACCCATGCCAGTATATTACCCCCAATCCCGTGATTTTTTATCTTGTGCAGTAATCTTTTGTGTGGCACCTTGTCAAATGCCTTTTGGAAGTCCAAATACATCACATCCACTGGTTCCCCTTTATCCACCCTGTTTGTTACGTCCTCAAAGAATTCGAGCAAATTTGTCAAACATGACTTCCCCTTCATAAAACCATGCTGACTCTGTCCGATTAAATTATGCTTATTCAAATGTCCTGTTACTGCTTCCTTAATAATGAACTTCAACATTTTACCAACCACAGATGTTAGGCTAACTGGTCTATAGTTTCCAGCCTTTTGTCTACCTCCCTTTTTAAATAAGGGCGTTACATTAACAGTTTTCCAATCTGCTGGGACCTCTTCCACTAGCAATACCATGTATTGTTCAAAACACCAACTAATTTAGCATGAGAAAGAAATATAATGTGTACACCATAAATATTTAGTGATTCATAATAAATATATTTAGTAGTAGTGTACAGTGGGGTATTTAGTAGATTGCTTGGGGATATTTAGTAGAATGCACAGTGGGTATTTTGTAGATCTCATGGGATATTTAGTGGGTATACATGGGGAAGAATATTGTACAGTGAACAACATTTAGTAGAGTACTTGCAGGAGCTATTTAGTGGAATGCACATGAGTATTTAATACAGTAAACATTGAACATTTAGTGGAATGTACATGAATGCATTTTGTACAGCGTACAATGGGGTATTTAATGGAGTGATATTTGACCCTGAAATGAGCTTCCGACCACATAGGTGCGCCATAACTAAGACCGCCTACTTCCACCTCCGTAACACTGCCCGTCTCCGCCCTTGCCTCAGCTCATCTGCTGCTGAAACCCTCATCTATGTCTTTGTTACCTCTAGACTTGACTATTCCAATGCACTTCTGGCCAGCCTCCCACATTCTACCCTAAGTAAACTTGAGGTCATCCAAAACTTGGCTGCCCGTGTCCTAACTCGCACAAAGTCCCATTCATCCATCACCCCTGTGCTCGCTGGCCTACTTTGGCCCCTGGTTAAGCAACACCTCGATTTTAAAATTCTCATCCTTGTTTTCAAATCCCTCAATGGCCTCGCCCCTCCCTATCTCCTCCAGCCCCACAACCCCCCCCCCCCGAGATATCTGCGCTCCTCTAATTCTGCCCTCCTGAGCATCCCTGATTTTAATCGCTCCACCATTCGTGGCCGTGCCTTCAGCTGCCTAGGCCCTAAGCACTGGAATTTCCTAATTCCCTCCCTAAACCTCTCCACCTCTCTACCTCTCTTTCCTCCTTTAAAATGCTCCTTAAAACCTACCTCTTTGATCAAGCTTTTGGTCGTCTGCCCTAATTTCTTATGTGGCTCGGTGTCAATTTTTTTTTTGTCTTATAACACTCCTGTGCAGCGCCATGGGACGCTTTACTATTTTAAAGGCGCTATATAAATACAAGTTGTTGTTGTTGAGTGCCTGCAGATGCATATTTAGCAGACTGCATTTGACAGGTATTTATTAGACTGCTTGTGAGGTGTATTTAGTAGAATGCTTGTTAGGAGTTTTCAGTTGGTCCTGTGGGCTCTTTATTTCCTGACAAGTTCCTATGAATCTACTTCTGTTAAATGTTGAACCAGAAAGAGTCTATTAAACAATCAGATGGAAATAAGAATGAAGGCCCCGATATAAACTCGGAGACAAGTTGGAAGTGGGGGGGTGCGATATCGCGTGGGAAACCCGGAAGTAAGTTTAGTTCGTCTGTCTGTAGCATTTTAACGCAGGCACCTGCTGTTGAGTTCTCGCCTTGGTTTCAATGGCAAATTTCAGGAAGTCCGGGAAACCCATGGATGCACCATTAAATTTAAAATTGTGTTGTAATATCGCACCAATTGAGCGATTAGCATATGTTAATAGGTAACCCGCCTTTACTGAGGTAGTTGCGTGCAACCATCCTAACGTGTCCAAGTTAAACGCGGAAGTTGGCCAGTTGGATCCGCCTTCTGGACATGCTCGCATTTTTGCCGACTTTAACCCCCTCACCCGCACCTAAACCCATGCGCTCCTCCATGTTAAAATTCTTCCTGAAATATCACTTGAATACATCTGTGGATAGATAGCCGTCTAAGAGAGATTGCTCCAAATAAACCAAAACCCCCAAATATAAAGACCTCCTCCAAAGCAGAGAGATCTTTAATACAGAGAGATTGAACAGGGAGAATACACAAAATAGACTTCCCCATAATAGGGGCTCTTCGAAGAACAATATCCCCAAATAAAGAAATAAAAACAGAAAGTACAGCAGACCCATCATCATTTGAAAAGAGAAAAGATAGGTTAACATTTCAGGTACAGACGTTCATCAGTTCTGATGAAAGATTTCTACAGCTCAAAATAAAGGAAGAAATTATTAATGCTTGATATTTTTCAGTGCTCTAGAAATACTGGAGAACTACCTGAGTACCGGAGGACAACAAATGGAGTTCCAATATTCAAAAAAGGATTTAGACAGGAGCCTGGCAATAACAGGTCAGTTAGCCTAACATCCATAGTGAAAAAAAGCTTGTGGGCATTCTAATGGGTGCCATAAATGAACAATGAAAGGAGCAAGCAACATGCTTTTAGTGGTTACATGTAATACCTTACAAACCTGGAATTCTTTGAGGGAGTAACTAAACTTATAGACAAGGAAAGTCCAGTAGATGCTGTAATGATCAATAACATGTCATTCTATAGTGGACACTAGGTGGGGCCGTAGAGCTGTATATAGCTGTATGTGTATAAGACTACACTACCCAGCTGTATAGATATTAAGACTACATTACCCATGAGGCACTAGGCTACCCACAAGGCAACAGTCAAGATGGCAGCCTGCACACAGGAGCACACATGCTGCATCTCTACAGATACTGTACCTAGAGAATGTGTACTGAATAAATGACTAGCTAGAAGCTAGCTGTGTTCATAATAAGAATGTCTAGTTATTAATGAACATAAGATGGTACCAGGGTGGTGAAAATCTGCTGAAAATTGTGAAAAGCGACATGGAGAATTTGAAGCCACCAGAGCGTTTGAAACTCACAGAAAAAATCAACTACAATTGGCAGACTTTTAAACAACAATTCGAACTCTACATTGCAGCCATCGGATTCGGTACGAAGCCAGACGCAAGGAAGATAGCGTTGCTGCTCACGGTTGCAGGCCCACAGGCGATAGAGGTATTTAATACATTTGTATTTAATCCAGCGGAGAACAGAGAAAAATTAGAAGATGTGCTAAAAAAATTTGATGCACATTGCTCTCCCAAAAAGAATGAGACGTATGAAAGATACATCTTCCGTTCTCGGACACAGCAACAAAATGAGACTTTTGATAGCTTTATAACTGATCTGAAACTGAAAGCACAGACATGTAATTTCTCTGAGCTGAAATCATCCATGATTCGTGACCAGATTGTATTTGGTATTCATGATAAAAAAGTCAGGGAACGTCTGTTGAGAGAAACCGAACTAAATTTGGAAAATGCGGTGAAAATATGCCAAGCCAGCGAGCTAGCTTGAAAGCACGCGAAGACTTTCAGTGAAATCAATAATGATGCGATTGTAATGAGTGATAATGCTGCTGTCGGTGCTGTGTCCTACAAGGGGAAGAAACGTGGGCAGAACAGAAATGAAAAGCAATCGGAGGATGAAATTTTTAATTGTAAACGCTGTGGTTACAAACACCAGTTAAGACAATGCCCAGCGTTTGGAAAAATGTGCACAAAGTGTAATGGAAAGAATCACTTTGCCAAACAATGCTTTTCAAAAGTAAAAACAATGAAAGGGCAACAAGTTAATGTGATTGAGGACACTGATTTAAGTGAGACATTTTTTGTAGGAATAGTGTCATGTGACGATATCAAAAAAGATACAAAAAATGTGCAGCCCTCAGAAATGGACAATGCTGAACATAAAGTCAATGCAGTAAAAGTGGACAAATGGATGATCCCACTGCAGATAAATGGAGCATTAGTTACATTGAAACTGGACACTGGGGCAAAAGCAAACTTAATCAGTATGAGTGACATAAAAAATATGAAAGAAAAGCCCAAAATACAAAAAAAGTCAGTACTACTGAAGAACTATAATGGACAGAAAATAGATAGCTTAGGTGTATGCAGACTTAAAGTGACAGTCAAAGACAAAGTGCATCATCTCATGTTTTCTGTTGTGGCTGAAAGACTTGATTCGATACTAGGTGACAAAGCTTGTGAAGACTTAGAACTGGTCAAGAGAGTCTACCGTATAAACTGTGCCATAAGCAGACCAGATGACTCAGGTGATGAAGCAGAGAGCCCATCAAGGATGAAAAGGTCAAAGGGTATCCATGTCTTCAAAAAGCCTAGTTTCTCCAAGAAGAAAGAAAAAGACTTTAAGGTCAAAGAGAAGCCAAAGGAAGAAAAGCACAAAGAGGAAAAACACAAGGAGAAAAAGTCCAAAGATATAACCGCAGCAGATGTTGTTAAGCAGTGGAAAGAGAAAAAGAAAAAGAAGAAGCCTGCACCAGAGCAGGAAGCAGTTCCGGTGGATACTCCTTCTTTCCTCAGGCCAATCTTTGGTGGTCCATTAGCCGAGGCTGCTGAGAGGACTATGCTGTATGATGGGATCCAGCTGCCAGCAGTTTTTCGAGAGTGCATTGACTACATTGAGAGTTATGGCATGAAGAGTGAAGGAAACACTGAAACCCTCTCCAAGCAAAGATTGCAAGGAGACCTCGATCTATTCAAGACCAGATCGATGACAATGCCGCAACTGCATCTTGTCATTCACCGCCAGAACAATCTCATGAAGGCACATCAGACTTACCCGTGTTGAGAAGATCCACACGTGAAGTAAAAAAGCCTGATAGACTTAATCTTTGAGTACAATGTAAAGCTTTGAAAATGTGTTGACTGATTTGAAAATGTTTATGTTTATAGAGCACTAACAAAAGTGTTACTGATATTATCTTTATTGTTTTCTTGAAAGTTGATTGATATTGATTTTGTTAAACCTCAAAGAAAGGGGGATGTAATGATCAATAACATGTCATTCTATAGTGGACACTAGGTGGAGCCGTAGAGTTGTATATAGCTGTATGTATATAAGACTACACTACCCAGCTGTATAGATATTAAGACTACATTACCCATGAGGCACTAGGCTACCCACAAGGCAACAGTCAAGATGGCAGCCTGCACACAGGAGCACACATGCTGCATCTCTACAGATACTGTACCTAGAGAACGTGTACTGAATAAATGACTAGCTAGAAGCTAGCTGTGTTCATAATAAGAATGTCTAGTTATTAATGAACATAAGAGATGTAATTTACTTTGATTTTCAAAAGGCAATCGACAACTTTTCTCATGTGAGACTGGTAAGGCAGCTTAAGGCTCTTTGAATAGTTGACCCACTGGTGGGAATTTTAACTCCCAGGTAGGAGAGCAGCCTAACGAGTATCCTGCCCGTCCAGGAGCAGCAGTGGGAGTCCCAGCTGCTTTCAATGGCCGGGCCTCATCAATTTGCTGCTGGCCAACTACCTGAGCAAAATGGTGGTGGAAAGTCAGGCAGCCCAGAGGCTGTGTGGCAGGCCCAAGGTAATTGTGGGGACAGGGGTTCCGGAGCGGCCAGCAGTTTGGGAAGAGGGAGTCCGGCCAGGGGAGGCCTACACTTCATTTGTGGGTCAGGAGGAGCACTCTTGCTCCTTCTGCCCAACAAAAGAAAGTTTCAAGCTTACCTTACAGGGCCTGTTTGGTGGTCTGACCAGGTTCTTGGTGATGAGGTGACCACTGCAGGTGCCCCGCTGACATCCTGGTTAAGATGGCGTAGAGGTCCTATTGATGTAATAGGACCCTAATTTGCATTAATGTATGATGCTCCTGACTCGGGTGGACACTTCATACACCTGAAACATCAGTCATTTTTAAATCGCCACAGATTGGGGACCACTCCATTTTAACTGCCTCCATGCCTACTTTCCGCCAAGTAAAATTATCCCCATTGTCTAAATGGGTTGAGAATTGGCTTCACAAGAAGGTGGTGATCAATGGAAAATGCTTTGTCTGGAAAGTAGAGTTCCACAGGGATCTGTTCTTGGACCCTTGATGACTATTTGTGAAAGATATGGAAAAGGTGTCCATTATTATTAAATCTGCTGATGATACAAAGCTCTGTGAGCAAGTAATAAGTAGAAAGCAGATTGACTATCTCCAGAGTAGCTTGGACACATTGGGGGTAATTAGAATCCCAAAAACGGGTGGGTTTGGGTCGGGTGGAATGTTAACATTTTTAAAATTTCAAACCTGAACCCAACTCACCTTGGACATTTCCACTTCCGGTTTTAATGGAGGCAAGACGGGGGGAATTTGGTGACCAATCTGCTTCCAGGAGGCGGGTCAGTCATTGAAAGTTTTAAAGGAGGTGGTGTGCATCCATTTTTAACTCATGTCGGCCCGGTTTCCCTGGCTTTGAGAAACCCGGCAGGTAAAAGAAGGCGAAAAGGGCTGGATCCAAAGTGCCTTTACAGCACTGCTTGTGGGCCAGAAGGAGCAGGAATGCTTCCCCCCTGGCCCAACAAGCTACCCTGTAAAGCCCTCCTGCGATCTGCCCGACCCGCCACGTCCACGAGCTCCAGCCCTCCGATCTCCTCCCACGATCACTGACCCTTGTGATCTCGCCCTGACCACGCTGTACCCCCCCACCACCACCGCGACCACCACCTCTCCCCCGTGAGCATGCTCTACCCCCAGACCATGATATATGCCCGCCAGGGACCACCAACTCACCCCCCAATCATGCTCTCCCCCTCCCTGCAATCTCTCCCCCTCCCCCATCCTAGACCTACCTGCTCCTCTGCTGCATCCTTGTGCTGCAGGCTTTCCCGCCCGACAGGCAATCAGCCTGGCAATCAGGCTGGCTGTTGGGCAGGAAACCTGGAAAAAAAAATTTAAAGCTGCCCTGCAGTTAGATACCGCAAGATGTTAGGGAAACCCGTACTTCCAGGCGTGCCCTTCCTAACTCCTCGAACCCCCCGCTCCGAATGCGTGGCTTGGTAAATATTATATATGGACATATGGAAAATAGATTTTAATAGATTTTAATGTGGACAAATGTAGGGTAATGCATACAGGAACAATAAACACATATAACAAGTTATTCATTTTACATTAACTATTGGAGCTATGGGATTAAGCAACATCCAATCCCATCGGGATTCAACAGGTGCTGCCCCTTAAAGGGATGTTACCTTTAAAATTTCAGGGGGCATGACTAACCCAAACTGTTTTCAAACAAAAAAAATAATGTGAGTTATAAAATAATAAAATCATAACATGAAATGATAGGATCCTATACTAAAATAGGCTCATATACAACTACTGGATTGGGCTAAACCTAACCCCACATGGATTCAATTGGCTGCCTCCCCAAAGGGGCAATACCATTTAAAATTTCACCCAAACTAGTTATAAACAAAAGAAACGAACTAAAATAACAGAATCCCCTTGACGAGGTCCTATTTTAGATTGGCCAGTTTCATTATCGAGCCAGGCAAGCCTATTCCCACTGGAATGGAATCAAGTACCTCCCCTAAAGAGCAACATCACTAAGAGTTCAAGGAGGGGTTGGGCTGCCTAAACTAATTTAGTAGGAAATTGTGTGGCCAGGCAAGTTAATCCCAATGCTTTGCATAGCTGAAAAGAAAAATGTCTTACGCATGATCATTGATCATTCTCTGAACGCATCTGATCAGTGTGAGGCAGCTATTAATAAGGCAAACTGGGCTACACGTGGAGGGCACTCCACTATAAGTTATACTGACATTGTGTAGATCAAGAGTGAGGTCATTTCTGCTTTATGGCCACCCTACTTCATACATTGGAAAGGACTCAGAAAAGAGTAACCAGGAAAAATCGAGGCTTTAGGGGTTACGTTATGAAGAATGACTCAAGCTGTTGCTGGGCAAAAGCTCGAGGGGAGACATGATAGAGATCTTCAAAATATTAAAAGATAGTACAAAATACAGATGAGGTTGAAATAAGCAAGCTGACGTAAGAAAACTACTAGGCACTTGGTCTAAGTATTAAACAAGGCTTTAATCAACTGTTTTTCAAAATGGAGATCTAGTTGTGTCCTTCACTAGTTCCTGTTAAAGAATGTCCTGAGCAAGCTGGGCCCATGCCCGAGTATTTATACTCTCCCTGGACAGCGCCACCAGCAGGCCGCCCAGTATCATTTCATAAGTCATTTCCACATGAATGACAAGATTCATGTCACAAGCTATTTAACTTGGACTGTGCGCATAGACTAGAGAACTCAAATACAAAATTAACAAGCCTCAAGTAAGGTTAAAGATTAGAAAAAGCTGTTTTCTCCCACAGTGTATATGTGGGAGAAACTCCCAGAGAAGGTAGTTAATTTGGGGTCAGTTGGTATCTTTAAAAGGGGTTTGGAAAAATATCTGTTAAGAAAGGGTTTGCGTTTTTTTGAGATATTAACAACACTGCTTGATTTTTTTTGAGGCAGGTAATGGAAGGAATTAATGAGCTGCAGGCCAATGATTTCCCATCCTGCACTCTCGAGGAGCACTCAATGATGGAACATGTCCTTTAGTTTTTCCTAAAGTAGGGGATCAACATGCAGTGTGGAAGGGAAGTCCATGATAGAACAATCATACATGGCCTCCAGATGGTGTGGTTTTGATAGAATCATACAGCACAGAAGGAGGCCATTCACCCCATTGTGCCTGTGCCAGCTCTTTAAAAGAGCTATCCAATTAGTCCCACTCCCCTGTTTGATGATTTGATGGGCCAAATTACCTAATATTTTTCTGGATTTTCTTATGTACCTTTTATTTTTATTTCAGATTGACAGCATGTGCTATTTTTTAAATGCTATCTTCCCCAATAGAGACTCCTCTCAAAAACAGGGAAACCATAACACAGAGAAACCCCAGTAGACACCCCTCAAATACAGAGAGCCCTCTATGTATCTATATGTGTACATTAGCTATCCAAATATATTCTGAACGTATGTGCACATGTAATAGAAAATATTAACACGTCTATAAGTGTCAGTGTGTATACATAAATTTAGTAGCTGTGTGTGTGGGCTAACTGCATTCGCAGTCAACCTTTGTTTTGTGCCTCATGTCAAATGAAGCTTCATAAATTGCTTTTGTACAACTCTGCGTTCTTATAACTTCACAAACTCTGCACATTTCTCTTTTGCTGTTGTGTCCGTAATCTTGGGTGGATTGTTTCGCATTATGTAGTAAACGACGAGAAAGCACATGAAAGTGACTACTAGGAAAATAATCTGGAAACCCATGAACCTGAGAAAGGACAGAGAGAACATTAAATCATCGAAGATTTGTTTGGTTTAACCTCCTGTGCTATCATAATGTAGCAATTTACATGAAAAATGGGAGGTAATAGCATGCAATCTGTAGTATAGGATTAGTGTGGGGGAACATAGTCATGTAAATAAATACTGCTAAATTACTAAGGGGAAATAAATATACTTGTGTAAATAAAAGAAACAATGCAGAGTTATGGACAAATGTAGTTGAGTCAAGGAAAAATATATCAGACATTATTTACCTCCAATATTACTGTAGGAAATATACTAACAATACAGGGTTTTTGTGGAGAAATTTACTCATAAATACATTAAACAGTGAAGGATTACGGTGTAGGAATTCAGTAGGGAAATGTATTACTAAATATACTAAACAGTGCAGGAATACGGTAAGGAAATGAGCTCATGTAAACATACTAAACAATACAGTATTACTGTAGGGATATGTACTCATGTAGGTATGCTAAATAGTACTGGATTATGGGGAAATATGCTTATGTAAATATAATAAATAGTACAGCATTATTGTGGGGAAAATGTACTTGGTTAAATACACAAAACCATACAGGATTACAGTGGGAGATGTACTGTGCAACAGACTAAACAGTAGAGGATTACAGTGGGGAGATCTGCCCATGTAGACCTGTTGATCTGTTTTGCTTTCTTAATTTAAAAAGCAGTAGCCTAATTATTCCAATGTGAGCATAGGTTATGCTCAAATGGTTAGAAATGGAATTTTCACTGACACAAATGAATGTCTGCTATTTACACCCAATTTTCCGAGGTCAGTTCATTATTAGAATTAACCACAGCACCAGGTGCAGATTTGGACGAGTTCAGTTTGCACCCTAATGGTGGGAGTGGAAAATTGCATATAAGTGAAATTTAAACAGATTGAGACAATTTAAAGGGACTGTTGCAACAGGGTGACAAAAATTCTGAAAGCCTTTGGAAAGGCTTTTCAGTCCATGGGCATCTTTTGCCAAGGCTGAAGGGAGAAACAACTAAAAAGTGACCAGCAGAAATTAAGGGAAAGGAAACCCTAGATGCAAGCATGAGTCTGCAGGCGAGTAACTGAGCAGCCCAGCATCTTGTTTGATGGCAGCTAAAGTGTAGATTGTGGTGCACAAAATAGTTATGAGGAGAAGTTGCCTGTGCAACTTAATGGCACCATCCCCATAGGTCAGTAATGTACCATGCCTGCAGGAGGTGGAACCAAGTTTCAGGCTCCAGCTTACTGTTACTGTTATTGGAAGTGCCAACTTTATGCTGCATGGTAGGTTCAGGTGTCTTTGCAGGAGATGCCATTACTCTGCATCTAGTTCTCTGATGACCTGAACTCTGGGACATTTTTCCATGTTAAAGACACGATATAAATGCAAGTAGTAATTGTTGATAAGACAGTTCTCCATGATCCAGTTCTGCCCAACAAGAAAGCCCTGAATATCTTGAGGCAATGCTAAAGGGGCAGAGATACAGCGCAACAGTTCTCCATCCCTGTTTCATGACCTTTGTGCTCAGAGAAGCGAGCATCACCCATCTGCAGTAGTTAGGAAAATCATCCGTCAGGTTGGTGGCATCTTGGCAGCTGCAGCCAACCAGGCAGTGCTGACTTTTGATCACCCTAGAATGCCTTCTTTCATATAGTGCCACAGAAAACATGACATACTTTTTTTTATTTGTTCATGGATGTGGGCTTCACTGGCAAGGCCAGCATTTATTGCCCATAATTGAGGTGCTTCTGAGGAGGCATCCAACATTACAGTTAGTCAGGCATTGACATATCTTCGTAGTGTTTTATTTGAAAAAGGAGCTTCCACATGAACCAATCATCTTCCAAAGTGATGTATGTTCACGTTTGATTGTGGATGTAGGCATGTGGGTAGTGGCAGTTGGGCACAGAGTACCTCTTGTGCAGTACAACCTGGCTGGCATCCCTCTGTTGGTCCTCCTATTCTTCCAAAGATGTCAGAGAGTGTATTCTCATTGCAAATCTCATTGGTAGCAGTAATGTTACTGGAGCAAAAAAGAACAATCAGAACAATTGGCAGAAAGACTCCATGTTCAGGGACAGTGGGGGTGGAAAATGGTTTGGTGGCCTGCTGTACCGATCCCCAGAAGTAACAGTGGGCACCAGAAATACCCACCCACTTTTGTGGAGACATATTTTAATGAAGGCGTAATGGCATTCTGATGTTATTTGCCACATTTTCCTTCATTACTGCTTGCCATATTTAATGTCTGTATAACACAGGCATCTACCATTCCTAGGTATAATGGCAAAGGTTGAGGTCATTTGAAAATGATATTAAAGCCAACTTACAAGCTGCTGCCAAATCTCTATCCAGCAACCATTAATGACTATTTTTTTGTTTCCTTGTTGTTCACATGATGTAAAATGAGTGGAGATCCAGTGCAACAGATTCCACCCACTTTTCCAATTGTGATTGCTCAATTTGAACATACAAATTGAATGTTCCCAATCGGAAAATCTGGACTCATGGGTCTGATTTGTGAATGGTTTATTCTGTGAAGAGGTCCTGTACTCATTTATTTTGCATCTTTTATGCTGTTGCTCAGATGTGAATTGGACAGTGAGATGATCCAATATAAAGAGGAATGTCTTTTCTCAATACCTTATACGGAAAAGGTCATTGTCATAATATTGGCAAGAAGCCATGTATCCACATTTGTACTCCCACCGGATACAGGTGCTGTCAATAATAACTCCAAACAGGATAGGACCAGGAAGCCAACCTGCAAAAGAGCAATGACATAAACATTAGCTGAAGAATCATAGACCGCGCAATGGGGATGAGCTGTTGAAGGTTTCTTCTCCCCGCTTTATATTCTCATCTTCCTGCTTGACCAAGCGAAAAAGCAGACTGGCTGCTCTCAAGAGGAGCTCAGCAGGTGATCCTTCCAATCAGAAGAGGATCAGCAGAAGAGTCCTGAAGTTAGGAAGGGGTCAGTAAAGAAGCCCTGCAGCTAGGAGATGATTATTTGGGGTGGGGCGAGGGCCTTTCAGTCCAGTGATATCTAAGCGAGATGAATCATGACGACAGTGGACAGCATCTAAGAATGAAACTCAACAATTCCAGTGTGAAATCTCTCTTTTAATGAAATTGGAAGACTGCCTGTTTTCTCTGTAATTATCAACTTATTAACAAAATTGTTAAAATGTCTGTTTCAAAGCTGCTCATTCCTGCAATTTCATGAGTTGTTGTCAATTATGGAGAGAAATAGGCATTCTCCAGTTCTTCATTTAAAGAAGAATTTAACTGCCAGAATCTGTCTAAATATAGAGGATGAGAGTAAGTCAAAATAACCATAGAAATGAGGAGGCAAGAGACAGTGAAGCTTCAGTGGAAAATGCTGTACTACTTCCTGTAGTGTCCGTGTGTAGATAAAGACACTGAAGACAGGAGTTGGTTCATAGGTATTTACTAAGCAAGTCTGGGGGGGGGGGGGTTCTAAAGGATATACACAATACACAGGCTTATATAGCCCAAGTGGCAATTACCGGCATTACGCACACCTGGGGCTCTTAAAGGCACATACACCATAATTCCTCCCCTTCTAGCTAACTAGTACATCATATTTTAAGTAATTATTAATTACATGTTATATGCAAAATAATATACATTGCTGTATTAATTAATTATAAGTTAGTCTCTCAGGAGGCTTCCTGACTCGGTCCGGATAACGCCTCGGGGGTGTAGTAGTTTCTGGTGGTGTAGTAGGTTCTTCTGGCAAGGCTGATTCGGCTTGAAGGCCAGTGTCGGGTTCATCGGGCTCCAGTATCACCGGATCGGAGGTAGATATGGGTATCTCTACTTCATCGTTAGATGTATAGAGTGGTGGTGTAGGTTGTCCCTTTTTGGATGACTTGATGATTTGGTCAGCATGGCGCCTTATTATGCTGTCTCCGATGTCCACGGTATACATCAGTGGTCCTAATCGTGTGCAGATAGTTCCAGGCTGCCATTTCTCGGTACGGTAGTCCCGGGCCAAAACCGGTTGGCCTATCTGGAAGGCCCTAGTTGGCCTTTCATTCATGCCCTGAAACTGCCGGTTCTCCACGTCCCTTCGGATGTTGGGCTTGACCAAATCCAGCCGGCATCTTAGGTTTCTATTGTAGAACATCATGGCGGGAGTTTGGTTAGTAACCATATGCGTTGCATTCCTATATGCAAATAAGAAGTTATCCACCTTGTGCTGAAGTTTTATGTCTTCATTACCCATGGCCTTGATGGCCTTCTTGAAGGTCTGGACAAACCTTTCAGCCAATCCATTGGTGGCGGGATGGTATGGGGCGGACGTGTAGTGCTTTACCCCATTGTTCTTTAAGAACTTTCTGAATTCTTCGGACACAAATTGCGGTCCATTATCAGAACATATCTGCTCCGGCAGCCCATTCCTGGCAAATATGGTCCTTAATACTGTGATGGTTTTTTCCGTGGTGGTGGAGGACATCTTTATTACCTCCGGCCACTTGGAGTGTGCATCAACTGCGATTAAGAACATCGAGTCCATAAATGGACCAGCAAAGTCGATGTGCACCCTTTGCCAGGGAGATGAGGGCCACTCCCATGGATGTAGAGGGGCCTGTGGCGGAGCATTTTGGACCTTCTGGCATCCTAGGCAGCTCTTGGTCATGTCTTCGATGTCTCCATCGATACCTGGCCACCATACAAACGCCCTAGCTAGGTTCTTCATTTTCACTCCACCCAGATGCCCCTCGTGAAGCTCCTTTAGCACTTTATCCTGGAGTTTGGGTGGAATCACCACTCTGGATCCACACATCAAGGTTCCTCGGCACACTGACAGCTGTTCTCTTCTTTGCGAGAATGCTGGCAACAGTGGTTCGCCATGTGCTGGCCATCCCTTCACTGTTAAATCGTAGACCCGTGAGAGAGTAGGGTCATTTCTTGTCTCCCTTTCAATGGCAGAATTTGTCACCGGTAGACATTCCACTATGGTAGAGTGGAATATCTCTACTGGGTCTACTGTAGGTGCCTCTTCTATCGTTGGCAACGGTGGGCGTGATAAACCGTCAGCATTCCCATGCTGTTTTGACCCTTTGTATTCAATGTTGTATTGGTGTGCCCCTAGAAAAAGGGACCACCTCTGTAGTCTTTGTGCCGTCATAATGGGGACACCTTTTTTAGGGTTGAATATGGAGATGAGGGGTTGATGGTCAGTCAGCAAGGTAAATTTTTGTCCGTGTAGGTAATGGTTGAATTTCTTCACTCCCCATACCAGGCTGAGTGCTTCCCTGTCTATCTGGGCATAGTTACGCTCAGCTGAGTTCAATGAGCGTGACGCAAAAGCTATCGGCCGTTCCAAGCCATCAGGGAATCTATGGGACAATACCGCTCCTATGCCGTAAGGGGATGCATCGCACGCCAGTCTGATTGGTAGTGATGGGTTGTAATGAGCCAAAATTTTCTCGGATGTGATTAAGTCTTTACATTTATGGAAGGCACGTTTACAGTCTTCGTTCCATTTCCAAATCACTCCTGTCTGTAGAAGATCATTAAGAGGGTGTAGAATAGTTGA
The DNA here is from genome assembly GCF_052327205.1 of Somniosus microcephalus. Lineage (NCBI taxonomy): Eukaryota > Metazoa > Chordata > Chondrichthyes > Squaliformes > Somniosidae > Somniosus > Somniosus microcephalus. The sequence goes on from NC_140987.1 coordinate 401,465,039, forward strand.
TAAGTTCGGTAAAAATTTATGATAGTAATTTATTAATCCCAGGAATGACCTTAATTGTGAAACATTTTCAGGTGCTGGGGCTTTTATAACTGCTTCAATTTTTTCAGGTGACTTATGCAACCCTTCCTTATTAATTATGTGGCCACAATATGATATCTGATTTTGGAAAAATTCACACTTGGGGCGATTTGCTCGTAGGCCCCGTTCTTTCAGCCTAGTGAGCACCTGCTCCAAATTGGCAAGGTGCTCGTTGTCGTTTTCTCCTGTTATAAGGATGTCATCTAGGTAGCATTGAGTCCCCGGAATCCCTTGCAGGACTTGCTCCATAGCTCTTTGCCAGATAGCTGGAGCTGATGCTATTCCAAAAACCAGTCGATTGTACTGGTACAGGCCTTTGTGTGTGTTTATTGTGAGATACTTTTTAGAGGTCTCCTCAACCTCCATCTGTAGATATGCCTGTGCCAAGTCAATTTTTGTGAAACGTTTCCCTCCGGATAGTGAGGCGAAAATATCTTCTATCCTCGGAAGAGGATACTGTACCGTGTGAAGGACCGGGTTTACAGTCACCTTAAAGTCCCCACAGATGCGAATTTTTTCCTGTTCCTCAGAGTTATTTTTCAATGTTTTTTTCATGACTGGAACGATGGGTGTTGCCCATTCGCTCCAATCTATTTTGGATAATACGCCTGCCTTTTCCAAATTCTCCAGCTCTGCCTCGACTGCCGGACGTATTGCGTATGGCACCGGTCTTGCCTTAAAAAATTTTGGAATTGCTGTATCTTCCACTTTTACTGAGGCGGTGATGTCTTTCAAGGTTCCTAGTTTCTCTTGAAACACTTCTTTGGCGTTGGCCAAGATGTCTTTTAATCGTTCAGGTATGATGTCATCATTGTTTTTTTCCTTACTGGTCACCGTCAGTGCCTGAATGGAGTGCCAGTCTAAACGTATCTTCCTTATCCATTCACGTCCCAACAACGGTGGACCACCATCTTGTAGAATGTATAAATACAACTTTTGTATTTCTTTGCCGTTGTATACCACAGGCACCCTTATTTTTCCTTTGGGGTATACTTTCTGCCCCGTATATGTTTTTAAGATAATGGATGTGTCTTTTAGAGGTATATGCGAAAATAGCCTCTCGTAATCTCGTCGATTTATTACGGTTAGAGCTGATCCTGTATCTAGCTCCATTTTAACTGGGGACCCTGCTATTGTGAGGGTAACCCAAATGGTTTGGTAATCCTCTTTGGCAAGTACATTATGTAATTTGAGACAGCTTAGTCTCTTGTTTCCGGAGTCGCTATCGCTATTCTGGTCTTCGGAGCTATTGTCCGTCATCATTTGTACCTTCCTGTACTTTTCTTTATTGATTTTTTGTTTTCTGTCAGTGGATTTATTTTGTCCAGATTGGCATACCCATGCAATGTGTCCAATCTTACCACATTGCCTGCATGCTTTGCCCTTGAACCAGCAGTCCCTCTGGTTATGGGTGGATCTGCCGCAGCGATAACATCTTCCGAACTCCTGTGTCATTTTATGGGTGCCGAAGTCCTGTGTCTCTTGTTGTATCTCTGCAGCTCCTTTTGCTGCTGCTTCGTATGATACAGCCATACTGAAAGCTTTGTCCAATGTTAAATCTTTTTCAGAAAGCAGTTTTTTTTGTGTTCCTTCACTTAAGAGACCGCAAACAAATTTGTCTCGAAGATAATCCGATAGTCCTGCTCCGAATTGGCAGTACTTTGATAGCTTTCTTAATTCGGTTAGGTAATCAGCGTTACTTTCATTGTTGTGTTGATTTCTCTTGAAGAACTTGAATCGTTCCACTATCAGCAGCGGTGTTGGGTTTAAATGCTCCTGCAGGGTATCAACAATTTCTTTAAAAGTCTTGTCCTTTGGTTTGGCTGGAGTGATTAAATTTCGTAACAGCCCGTATGTCTTCGCGCCCATTAAGTTCAGAAGTACTGAAGCTTTTTTTTCATCTGTTATTCCATTTGCAGTGCAATAAACCTCTACTCTTTCCACGTATGTGGTCCAATCTTCTATTTCGCCATCAAAAGCCTCAATATTACCAGATTTAGGCATTTCAGAAAAGATATGGCGCTTACCGCGCTTTTTTTTTTCTCTCTGTAGCAACGATATGGCGCTTCCCGCGCTTTCCCGCCGCTGCTACCGATAACAATGCTGTTTTACTGTGGTTTCCGTTTATTCACTGTTGGAGACTCGTTCCCGACAGAGGTCTAAACGCTGACCTGCTTGCCGCGCCGGCCGTCTCTTGAGTGCACCCTCCCAGTCCGTTATTGCTTGCCTCCGATTTCGCTGCCTGTCTCAGCTGTAGAGCCCGCCGCTGGAGCTCCAGCCTGACGCCCAGGAAGGATTAGCGCAGTACCTGTCACCAGCTTGGCCAGCTGGTGAAACCACAGTTTCTCTTACTTCCTTGAGTCTTCTGGACGCTGGAGGAATCGATGTCCTTGAGGTGCTGCCGAATTGCAGGTAAGTCCGTTTCCACTTCGTCGCCACTGTAGTGTCCGTGTGTAGATAAAGACACTGAAGACAGGAGTTGGTTCATAGGTATTTACTAAGCAAGTCTGGGGGGGGGTTTCTAAAGGATATACACAATACACAGGCTTATATAGCCCAAGTGGCAATTACCGGCATTACGCACACCTGGGGCTCTTAAAGGCACATACACCATAATTGCTCTTAAAGGCACATACACCACACTTCCCATCACAGTAACATTCTGAACAGACAGATAAATAAACAATGGTTACCCAGTACTTGGAGTAAGACAGACTGAATTCCGACCGCAAATGATGTGGTTTCCTTGGACACTGCCCTAAAGTTGATGAGAAAACAGATGATGTTGAAGTAATTGGTCCCTGATCAATCTCCTGTCACTCATTCATAAGGTTTAAACTCTGATGATATTTATTATTGAGGATTGAGGTATTTCCTACCTCTCTCAGTCTAAGGATAAGGGGTAGGCCATTTAGGACTGAGATGAGGAGGAATTTCTTCACCCAGAGAGTGGTGAACCTGTGGAATTCTCTACCACAGAAGGCAGTAGAGGCCAATACATTAAATATATTCAAGAAGGAGTTGGATATATTTCTTAAGGCTAAAGGGATCAAGGGATATGGGGAGAAAGCAGGGACCGGGTACTGAATTTGGATGATCAGCCATGATCGCATTGAATGGCGGAGCAGGCTCGAGGGGCGGAATGGCTTACTCCTGCTCCTATCTTCTATGTTTCTAGAACAGCACTGCATGTACATTGAAGAACCATGCAAGACCGCCTCTTAAAGTTCCTAACACCATCCATTGTAAAGATATTTATATTTTTGCAGCAGAGATAATGGCCTGGTTGATAACTGAAAAGCGGGAACTTTTTTTTCTATACGTTTATGGGATGTGGGCGTCGCTGGCAAGGCCAGCATTTATTGCCCATCCCTAATTGCCCTTGAGAAGGTGGTGGTGAGCCACCTTCTTGAATCGCTGCAGTCCGTGTGGTGAAGGTAGTCCCAGTGCTGTTAAGGAGGGAGTTCCAGGATTTTGACCCAGCGACGATGAAGGATCGGCGATCTACTTTTAAGTCAGGATGGTGCGTGACTTGGAGGGGAACTTGGAGGTGATGGTGTTCCCATGCACCTGCTGCCCTTGTCCTTCTAAGTGGAAGAGGTCGCAGGTTTGGGGGGTGCTGCCGAAGAAGCCTTGGCGAGTGGGCGGGGGGAGGATTTACAGCCATCCTGATGGTCCTGACAAATTTAATGACAGGACCTGTTTTTAATGTTTTCAATAGGTTTCCCGGCCGCAGCCAGTCAGATTGACAGTCTGACTGGCTGTCGGCTGGGAAGGCAGCTGGGGGAGAGGAGCAAATTATGACATGGCAGCGGGGAGTCGGACATCGCGCGGGGTGAGTTGGCCGATCGCAGGGATCCCTGATTGCATGGAGGTAAGCTTGGTGGGCCGGGTGGAAGCACACTGCTCCTCGTGGCCCACAAGCAGTGCTGTAAATGTACTTACCTGATGGATCTGGCCCTTCATGCCTCCCTTCAGGAAACCCGGCCTACAGGCATTAAAATTAAAAGTTAAGTTAAATTGGAGGGATGTAGCCTCCTTAAAATATTTTAGTGACCAACCCGCTTTGTGAGAGTGGGTTGGTCGCCCATTCCCCAACACACTTCCGTTAAAACTGGAAGTGGGTGGGTTGGGGTCGGATTGCCCAATTTTTTTATTTTTAATCCCCACCTGGCCTGGGGGTGGGGGGGGTTAAAATCCCTCCCAATGCTACAGATATCCTTGAGCTTGCTGCTAATAAGTGAAGGTTAGTAGCATAAGGACCACAATTGTGGAGCATTAAACTGAATCAGAGAAAAAATTGAATTATTTTCATAATGGAAGGTGCCAGAAGAAAGATTTTTCTTACATGGATAAGCTTGGGTAGCATGGTTGTACATTGGACAAACAATTTTGCAACAACTAAGAAACCAAGAGCCTTTACAGTCATTAATGATCTTTTCTTTTATAAAACAGAGATAAATATGAGGCAGTACATAAGGAATATAAATGTGTTCATTTAAGGCAAAAGGGAGAATATCTGGTTGCTTCCAGTCCTATTGGCAGTTAAACGAATGAACAGGATAATTGACTTCAATGAGTGAGTCCTTTTGTGCTCACATTGTACATAAACCCTAAGTAGGGAGAAATGTGGTTTGGATAGAGTTGGGTAGATTGTACATCATCTGTGGAAGAAATGGGCTTGATGAAATGAATGGCTTCTTCTTGTGCCGTGCTTTTTTATATTCTTATTTAGTGTTGCTATTAAGTTAGAGACTAGGGGCTAGATTTTCAGTATAGGCAGTTTTGGGGCGCTAGCTTTAGCGCCCGCCCGAAGTTAGCGCCCGCCCCAAAGTAGCGCCCCGTTGCCGGGAATTCAGTGGCTTCGCCCTAAGAGGTTGGTGGAGCGCTAAAAGAGGCGTTCCACTACTCTCTTTAGGCGCTAAGCCGGCGGTCCAGAGGGATAGCGCCCAGGCGGGGCGCAGCACGGGTGCGGTCATTTTTGCACTGACAGCAGACCCCGTGGTGCCGACCAGCTCTTAAAGGGGGAAGGGACGAATTGGTCTGCTGCCACGCCCTGCACACTGCAGCCTTGCAAAGAGGCCTCAACACTACTGCTCAGCCCCAGGGAGTCATGGCAACGCCAGAGAAGGCCCGTCAGCGTGCCCTGCGCTTCTCAGAGGGTGATCTGGACATAATGGTCACAGCTCTGGAGGTGAGGCGCAAGATCTTGTTTCCAGAGAGTGGGAGGAATCCAACCCACCACGACTACACCAAAGCCTGGAAGCAGATCGCCCAGAGGGTGACGTTCACCGGCGAGGCCCCCAGGACCCACAAACAATGCCGTAAGAAATACAACGATCTGACCAGGATTGTGAGGGTGAGTAGCCTTTCCAGTCTCCTCCTCATTCTTGCATGTACACCTGACATGATGGGCAAAGGGACCTGAAAGTCCTTTTGGCCAGCCCTCAGCCAGCAGCATTGGGACAGTCATGAGCATCAAATGGCCATTCGGCACTCTACACTTTGGCCAAGCTATTCCACCATGGGAGGCAGTGGACAGTACATCAGGGCTTCACTCTGTCCAAGCTATTCCACCATGGGAGGCAGTGCACACTACATCAGGGCTTCACTCTGTCCAAGCTATTCCACCATGGGAGGCAGTGCACACTACATCAGGGCTTCACTCTGTCCAAGCTATTCCACCATGGGAGGCAGTGCACACTACATCAGGGCTTCACTCTGTCCAAGCTATTCCACCATGGGAGGCAGTGCACACTACATCAGGGCTTCACTCTGTCCAAGCTATTCCACCATGGGAGGCAGTGCACACTACATCAGGGCTTCACTCTGTCCAAGCTATTCCACCATGGGAGGCAGTGCACACTACATCAGGGCTTCACTGCGCACTTACAGCCCGTCCTTTCTCTTGCAGGCTAAAGTAGCGTTTAATCGCCAGGCCCGTGCCAGGGGTGGCCGCGCCAAGCTGCAGAAGCTCACTCGGCTGGAGGAGCGCGTGTGTGTGCTCATGGGAGCCCGTGTGATTGTCCCCACAGCGTGCGGTGTATCCGACCCTCCACTGCCCGGCAATGGTAAGGACCTCGCCTTTTGGCCCTCTCGCGTCGCACTGGCCCATCCGAGCTACCTCCTTTGCCACTGTCCCACCAATGCGCTGAATCCCACCAGTCCTAACTCCCTCGCTGACGCCGTCTCCTCACTCTGAAGCTACTCTTGTGCATTCCTGCTTTCAGCTGGTGACGACCAGGACCCTGAGGCTGCCAGTGACAGCACCTCCAACCAGGAGGAGGAGGAGGAGCAAGCCGGACCTTCGGGGGAACAGTCACGTCCCGCAGGAGAGGAGGAAATGCTTGACACCTCCTCACTGGACGAGTGCCTGGAGGAACTGTCGCAGGGCAATGCAGCTTCTGGGACCAGTGGCGTCCAGCCACCCAGCAGCCGTGCGCGTGGCCCGCGGCCTTCCCCCCAAAGGGGGGAAGGATCAGAGGGGAGTGCTGCTGCTCGGCACACTCGCCGTCACCAACGCGGCAAGGGTCCCCTAGTTCGCCCCCCTCCTCCCCAGCGGGAGAGTCGCGACTCCAGTCCGGACACCTTCACTTCGGAGGAGGTGCGGAAGCTCGATCAGATGGCCGACGACTCGGACCGGCGCCACACGGAGCTCATGAGCGTGGTGGGGCGCATGCCTGAGGCCATCAAGTCGCTGGCGACCAGTGTGCGCGAGTTCGGGGCAGCAACTGCCGCGACTGGCCGCATGCTAACTGATGCCGTCAAGACCCTGGCGGATGTGATGCGCGCGCACACCAGGACCACAGGGCCACTCACTGCTGCCACACGCGCTGTCTCAGGCAGGCATCGCCAGGGCAGGCGCCGCGCTGGACCATCCCAGCAAGCCGGCCGTCGGCTGATTGCTGCGGATCCTGCAGTGCGGGCCCGGCCGAGTGCCACCGCGCCACAGCACCAGCCAGCGCATCCCAGACGCCAGCTGGCCCACATTGCGCCATCCGTCGCCGCCATTCCCCCTCTGGGGCGTCAAGGGCAAGCGGCTGCAGCTGATGGTGGCCAGGCTCAGGTGCGCCACTCAGGAGACGGCCCCTCGAGGCCCAAACGCCGTGTAGGCCGCCCCCCAGCGGCATCTGGCGGAAGGGCATCTGAGCCTCAGGCGCCTTCCCCCAGCCTCGCAGCAGCCACTGGGCAGAGCTTGCGAAGGAGCAGCAGGCAGGGCAGGGGAGGCAAAATGCTGGCCAAGGTCTCGCCCTCGCGGGCCACTCAGTAGAGGGTGTGGCCAGCTTTCCTTTAATATGGCGGTGGCCATCTTTATTTTGCCCATGGTTGTGCTTTTGGAGGGCTTTTTTTTTGCGTTAGGCCGACGTTGAGGCCCGGTTTCAATAAAGGTGGAGTGGCTCCTCCCCAGTTTGTGGGAGTGAGTCGTTTGTTGGGCTTTTTGTGGGGCCCGTTTATTGTTTTTGGGGATTCATGTGGGAAGGGCTTTTCATTTTTGTGTAATAAAAAATTATCTTTATTCATGCAGTCTCCATGGTTGTTCTTCTTAGTGTTTGTTGGCTTCGCCGGCTGAGGGCTTGCGGAGCGGCTGCATTCATCTTCCCTCATGGCCCCTGGCCATTCCCTGACAGGGGGCTTAGAAGTACCGTGTAATAAGGTGGCGTCGTGCGGCCCTTGGCCCTGGTCGCTCCCTCCTGGGAACGTACTCCTGCTCCTCCTCCTCCTCCTCCTCCTCCTCCTCATGCTCCTCCTGCTCCTCCTCCTGAGGTGCTGGTCCAACGTCAGGTGGCAGTGCCTGAGTCCTGCGGATAGCCAGGTTGTGTAGCATGCAGCAAACCACCACAAATTGGGAGACCCGGTCCGGCGAATACTGGAGAGCTCCTCCGGAGCGATCAAGGCAGCGGAACCGCTGCTTGAGGACCCCAATAGTTAGCTCGATGATGTTGCGGGTGGTTTGATGGCTCTCGTTGTAGGCCTCTTCAGCAGCGGTCCTGGGCGCGCGGAGCGGGGTCATGAGCCAGGTGCACAAAGGATAGCCTTTGTCCCCGAGTAGCCATCCTCTTGGGGGAGGCTGTGCCTGGAACATGTCATGCACAGTACTCTGCCGCAGGATAAAGGCATCGTGGCTGCTGCCTGGGAAGCTGGCATTGACTGCCATGATGCGCTGCTTGTGGTCACAGACCAGCTGCACATTCAGAGAATGGTAGCCCTTCCTGTTGCGATACTGCTCGCCATGCTCCAGAGGGGCCCGCAAAGCCACATGCGTACAGTCAATGGCGCCCTGCACCAAGGGGAATTCCCCAAGTCTGGAAAATCCCAATGCGCGCTGATGCTGGCTCTCCAGGGCCATGGGGAAGGAGATGAATTGGCTTCTCCTTCTGAACAGTGCTTCGGTCACCTGGCGGATGCAGCGATGCGCGCCGTACTGGGAGATGTTTGCTATGTCCCCAGCAGCGTATTGGAAGGAGCCGGTGGCATAGAAGTTCAATGCCACTGTCACCTTCACTTCCACCGACAGAGACGTCCTGCACCTGAGCTTTGGCCGCAGATCTCGGCGAAGCAGGTGGCAGATCTCTGCAATCACCCCCTTTCGGAATCGGAGCCTTTTAACACATCGCGCGGCACTCATGTTTAGGTAGGAGCGCTGCTGGCGGTATAGCCTGACTGGGTAAGGCCTACCTGGCCGACGCCTGTAGCCCCCTCTGCCTCTAGCCAGGGCTGCCCCTCTCACAATGCGTCTGCGAGCCCTACGGACATGGAGCTGCAGCTCCGCGTTGGCACCCCATGCAACCCCCATCAAATCCTGGCAAACACTCTAATTTCCAAATGGCCACTTGCAGCGCTGTTGCCTGAGTCCAAAAATACCTGGCTCTTGCTGCTTGAAACCAGTTAGCTATCCTCCTTGTTGTGTCTCCAGAAATGCGTTGCACAAGACTGTTTTCTGAAAAAAGGATGGCCTTTATACTGGAGAGGACGTTCCCTTTAATTAGCGCCCCCCGGGGCCCGCGCTGGTTGTGTTGCGTTCCTTTTTCCAAACGCTCCGGCCGCCCGCCGCACAATGGGGCGGTCCGACTGAAGTTTGCAATCGGGGCGGCCAAAGGGCGTTGCACGAGGATGTGACGTCATTTTCTGCGCGCGCATCCGGGCGGGCGCTAAACTTTGCGCCGGCGCTAACGGGCAACTTAATTTGGGGCGGGGCGCAAACTGCGCTGCGCCCGGGCGCTACACGCATAGCGCCCGGAAATCACTTCTCTTAAGGCGCTAACTGCTGGCGCAAGCAACTGAAAATCTAGCCCTAGAATTTCCACTAAGCTGATCAAAAATCTTTCTTGAATTGCTTTATATCTTCATTGTCTGAAAAAATAAAACAGAACAATTTAAAGTGACAGCTATTGTATGTCACTTCTGGTTCAACAGAGGTGTGGGGGTCACGGATCACAAGTTTGCTTTGAAGGGACATGAACGCAAGAACAATCGGGGATGAGAAAAGGCTATTTGGCCCATTAAAACTTCTGCCTCTAGAACCCTATGTCTGATCGTAGCTGTATTTGGAACAACACCAATGTTTTGCCACTACTACTGCGGCAGTATATTGCAGATGGTGATATGGCATTGCGAGTGAGGACATGGATTCTTCAGAATGTCCCAATTACTTTAGTAAGGCGCTTCAACAATCCTTTTGTGGACACAGCTATTATCATTGGTCACAATGTTTTGAGAATGTAGGGATCACTTGGCTCATCAGGTTTTCTCCTTTCAACAGACCCTTTATAGTCTGCATTATCCTGGTCTTTCCTCAATTTATCTAATCTTCTGAGGGAGGTGAATAGCTATTGGGAAAATTGGGAAGAACTTGGTCCATAAACTTAAGCTCATCCAAAACTTTGCTGTCCGTAGTCTAACTTCCACCAAGTCTTGTTCACCCATCACCCCTGTGCTTGTTGACCTACAATGGCTCCTGGTCGACCAATGCCTCCAATTTAAAATTCTCATCCTTCTGTTTAAATCCCTCCATGGCCTCGCCCCTCCATATCTCTGTAACCAACTCCAGCCCTACAACCCTCCGAGAACTCTGCGTTCCTCCAACTCTGGCCTCTTGTCCATCCCCACTTCCTTCACCCCACCATTTCTTCAACAGCACCTTCCAAACCCGCGACCTCTACCACCTAGAAGGCAACAGGAACATGGGAACACCACCACCTCCAAGTCACACACCATCCTGACTTGGAAATATATCGCCGTTCCTTCATTGTCGCTGCTCAAAATCTTGGAACTCCCTACCTAACTGCACTGTGGGAGTACCTTCACCACATGGACTGCAGTGGTTCAAGAAGGCAGCTCACCACCTCTTTCTCAATGGCAATTAGGGATGGGCAATTAGGGATGGGCAATAAATGCTGGCCTTGCTAGCGATGCCGACACCCTGTGAATGAATAAAAAAATTTTGATGGTCATGCCTTCAGCTGTTTGGGCCCTTAGCTCTGGAATTCCCGACCTAAACACCTCCGCCTCTCCACCTCTCCTTTAACTACCTCCTTAAAACCTACCTCTTTGACTAAGCTTTTGGTTACCTGTCATAATGTCTCCTCCTTCGGCTCATTGTCAATTTTTGTCTGATTATGTTCCTGTGAAGCGCTTTGGGACGTTTTACTATGTTATAGGTGCTATATAAATGCAAATTGTTGTTGTTGCTTTGGAACTGAAGGTCATGCAGTGAAACTCCAGAATATCATTGTAGAACTAGCTGACCTCCCATAGTATTGCTTGCAGACAAAAATTAAATATGCTTTCATGTACCTGTTTCTCTGCTCATATGCTCGTCTCAAGCTATTTGTCTCCCATAGTCTGTTTCTACTCTTTCTGGATTTCTTTTTCCTTGACTTTCTGTCTGTCTGTCTAGCTGATTATTTCTCTCTCTCTCTCTCCAGTTCTGAGACACTAAATTGGAAAATCAGAGCACTCTGAAGAGCCACAGCGCAGACTGATTTAAAAGTGGATGATGAGCAATTTAAGAACATAAGAACATAAGAAATAGGAGCAGGAGTAGGCCATTCGGCCCTTCGAGGCTGCTCCGCCATTCAATGAGATCATGGCTGATCTTCTGCCTCAATTCCATTCACCGGCCCTATCGGCATATCCCCTGATGCCCTTACTAGTCAGAAATCTATCGACTTCTGTTTTGAATATACCCAATGACTGAGCCTCCACAGCCCACTGGGGTAGAGAATTTCAAAGATTCACCACCCTCTGTGTGAAGAAATGTCTTCTCATCTCAGTCCTGAATGGCCTACCCTTTATCCTAAGGCTGTGGCCCCTGGTTCTAGACTCCCCAGCCAAGGGAAACATTCTACCAGCATCCACCCTATCAAGCCCTGTAATAATTTTGTATGCTTCAATGAGATCCCCTCTCATTCTTCTGAATTCAAGAGAATACAGGCCTAGTTTACTCAATCTCTTATCATACGAACGTCCCGCCATCCCAGGAATCAATCTCGTGAACCTTTGCTGCACTCCCTCTATGGCAAGTATATCCTTCCTTAGGTAAGGAGACCAAAATTGTACACAGTACTCCAGGTGTGGTCTCAACAAGGCCCTATATAATTGGAGTAAGACTACTTTACTCCTGTACTCAAATCCTCTTATATTGAAGGCCAGCATACCATTTGCCTTCCTAATGGCTTGCTGCACCTGCACATTCACTTTCAGTGGCTCATGTACAAGGACACCCAGGTCCCTTTGAGCATCTGCATTCCCCAATCTTTCACCATTTAGGAAATTCTCTGCCTTTCTGTTTTTTCTACCAAAGTGGATAACTTCACATTTATCCACATTATATTCCATCTGCCATGTTCTCGCCCATTCACTGAGCCTGTCGAGATCCCCTTGAAGCCTCTTCACATCCTCTTCGCAACTAACACTGCCACCTAGCTTTGTGTCATCAGCAAATTTGGAAATGTTACATTTAGTCCCCTCATCCAAATCATTGATATAGATTGTGAATAGCTGGGGCCCAAGCACCGATCCTTGCGGTACCCCACTAGTCACAGCCTGCCATCCTGAAAAAGACCCGTTTATCCCTACTCTTTATTTTCTGCCTGTTAAACAATTCTCAATCCATGCTAGTATATTACCCCCAATTCCATGTGCCCTAATTTTGTTCACCAAATACATACACCCCTGCACAACCCCACCATGGGTAGCATCAGTACCCAAGAAATTTTGGTAGTCTGTTCCTAACTTAAGCAGGAAAAGTAACACCCAAAATAACAGATGGGTAAAAAGGATACTTTTTTTTAACAATATAGATTACACCTACTCAAACCTACCTAATCACGTGAGTGCAGCAATAGTAGAACTGCATTCATAGAGTTCCATAGTGCATTTGATTTTTGCTATTAGCTCTGCCTTTAGCCCAGTTCCTAACTCGATGTTTTACCAGCTCCTTTTGGAAAGTCTTCACAAATATGACAGAGAGTATAGTAACACGAACAATATGACGTATAGTAACATGCTGTATAAGGAGCAGCATCACTTAGAATAGGTTGCAGTATTATATAGTACAGGATGCTATAGTAGGAATCGTAGGTTTCATTTGGTACCTGAGAACCAGCATTAATGATGGAGTGTAACACAGACAACATATCAGCATAAGGACTCCGAGGAGGAAGAGGAATGAAATTAAAAGATGTAAGCAAGGAACGTGGCACGGCACTGGCTCTGCAGAGTCGCTGCATGCACAATCTGTGTAATTCTGCTGAGGAAAAGAGAGACATATTAGAATGCTAATGCTGATTACTTCTCTTACACCTGGGACAGATGCTGCCTAAGTCCTGTCTTCATGCTGCTTATTCATGCAGTGGTCACGATATTGAATGAAATCTATATAATAGATTTGCAAGTACTCCCATGCATTGAATTCACAAAAAAACTCCCAATGTCCCTGAAAAAAAAGTTTAAAGTTCTTTCAGTGGCCATGTTGATTTCCCCTCCCCCCCTCCCAACGTCTATAATCTCCTAAAACTAAAAGTTACTAGTCTATCTCCTATGGTGTTGCACACAGGGAATCAAGACCAAATGTAGTCTTTAGGCAAATGGGGTTAGAGGGTGGAGGATAGTTGGACTCAGGCATGCAGATGTGTTCAAATTTATCACCTTTTTTCTCCTTGGTGTGCTGCAACTAATGATGAATCAGGCTGGGGATTATGGCTGGAAGTCAGTCACAATCAGTCAATCAGGTAAAAGTGGTGCAAGTTTATCTATATTCAAGTACATTTAAGGATAATTTTAACAAATTTGATGTCCTTATCTATATTTTTTTTCAATCTTAGATTTGCCGTACTTCATGTCTACAAACCTTACTTCCTGTTGTCACTATTTTCATCAGACTTTTCTGTCAATCTTTTTTGTATTATAAATTTCTATGTCCACATTTATCGTGGAAATCATTAATGTAAATTTGACACTTGTAATTGTACAATCTGGCCACCAAGAGACACTGTATTGTTCTTTACTCACAAAATCGCCCAAAATGCTTTCTGCAAAGCTTTTTCTGAAAATTTTCAATCCTGTTTTTTTTCTCAATAGCTGAAATTTCTAATTTCAATAATAAGGGTTTAAACAAAATAAAATTAAAAAATACTTCACAATAATATGATTAAATTCATCCATTGAATTGTGTTGATACAATCCCCCCAACTCTCTCTCCCACTACTCCATGGACAATTGCTGGTCTTTAACCAACGACTTCAGGCTTTATATTCACTGACTAACTTTAAATAATGGAATCTACATCCAGGTTTGTCACTGAGATCTGGAAAGGACAATCCATTCTCAAAGCACATGGTTGTGATAAGCTAACAAAATGACTCATGTTATTTGGTGCTTTCATCTGTTACATATTCCACCACAGTGAGCCATATACCTTGAAAGCCATGCATTTATGAATATATGTATATGTCTGTCAGAAGGTTTCATTTATACCTGGATTTTATTAGTAGTGATGTTGAATAAACGCTTTTTACAGCCAGCATAGCAAGGAGACACATATTCAACTCCATCTGCACCACACACTGGGTTGAAAGCCGAGACCGGACACTGGCAGTTCATGTTACAGGAGGAAACAAGGCCTGAGGTAATATTTCTGGAACACAAAAATGTGAGTTACATAGAATGACACAGAAATTACAACATGGAAACAGGCTGTTCGGCCCAACCAATCCATGTTGTTTATCCTCTACATGAGCCTTAGTCCTAATCCCTTGTTCTCATAACCCTTTATTCCTTTTTCCTTCAACCACTCATCTAACCTATTCTTAAGTGTTGACATGGTCTCTGCTTCGACCAGTAACTCAGGTAATGTATTCCACATCCTAACAACCCTCTGTGTAAAAAAACATTTTTGCTGTTCTCTGAATTTCCATGGAGATTGTCCCAATCGCCCGCCATAACTTCGGCAGGAGATCGATGGATCCCCCAGAGAATCAACAGCCATTTACTTTGTTTCTCCAAGTGAACTGCCGATCTCCCGCCAAAGTTATGGCAGGAGGTAAGGACAATCACCTTGGAAAATCAAGGATATTAAACATTTTATTTGTGTTAAAAATGTTAGAATTGATTGAAATAAACAGAGCGCTAATACCAAAGATGTGATAAACAGAGTGGAAGGCACTAGCATATTGTAGGGGAATACGTGATATGGATATCATATGATATTTGGTGTGGGATGTCTGGATTACATGTCATATTCAGTACTGCAATAGGGATATTGTGTGATATACCATTTAGGCTGTATGGATACCATGTCATAAATGTTGCAGGATGTATGGATACCATGTGATATACAATGCAGGCTCAGTAAATATATGTGAGGTACATTGCTGGTGGTATGATTACTGTGTGATGTACATTGGGGGCTGTCTATGCCATGAGATCTAAGTGCATGCTATGTGGATACAGCATGATCTATAGTTTGGGCGGTATGAATATTGTGTGATATACAATGCTGGCAGTGTGGATATGGTTTGATATACAGTGTGGGTTGTCTAACTAGCATGTGTTATATGATGCTGGTGGTATGGATAACTTAGAATGACACAGCACAGAAGGAGGCCATTCGGCCCATCGTGTCTGTGCCGGCTAACTTGTCACATACTGTATGGCAATATAGGTAGCTTATGATATACAGCAGTGGTGATACTGATAATATGTGAAAAATAGTCCAGCTGGTACCATTACTGCGCATGCTATTACCTGTTAGTGAAGTTATCGTTGATGCCTGCGATTCTTTGTGTTGAGCAACCCAGAAACAAAGTGGGGACAGATATAATGATGGAAATGAAGACAACGACACAACAGAAGCAAGCAGAATTCTTATCTGAGATCTTAAATTTCTTCACCATAACACTACCAAGGAGAATTCCAACCGTGGAAATAGGAACAATAAAGCTGCCTGGAAAACAGGAATAGGGATTCAGGTGAATGTAATTCATTATCTTCACCAAACTAGATTCAACTACCTACTAAACCAAAGTGGTTACTTATTCATTTCAAGGGAAATAATTAACACAAGATCACCTACTTTTGCTGGGAGTCTGTTAATTTCTAACAACAGTCAAGCCTCATACTCTGATTCTCTGTTCACATTCCAGGCTAAAAGACATGTGTGCATCCTAACTATGCCTCGATCATTCCCCCCACCCCCACTCCCAAGTTTTTCTCTTCCCTCTTCTGTGGATGTTAACTTTTGTTAGGTTGCATTCCAATTCCCAGGTTCAAAGCTTTTGTTTGGAGTGGGTCACTCATTAGTGTCTTTGAGTTCATTACAGTAATTAGATCAACAAAAGGTGCAATTACCGATTTAAAGAATGTTATTTTAATACCCATTGCTGCCTGTGAGCCTCCTGACTTCACTGTAGTATCTATGACACAAGCCAGAGAAAGGCTTGGAGACTCCAAACCATCCTGGGTTTTATAATAGTTTTCAATCAAACAGCATTGCCCTTTATCATAGAATCATAGAATGATACAGCGCAGAAGGAAGCCATTTGGTAGAGCTATCCAGTTAGTCCCACTCCCCTGTTCTTCCCCAAAGCCCTGTAATTTTTTCCCTTCAAGTATTTACCCAATTCCCTTTTGAAAGTTACTATTGAATTTGTTTCCACCACCCTTTCAGGCAGCATTTTCCAGATCATCACAACATGCTGCGTAATTTTTTTTCCTCATGTTGCCTCTGGTTCTTTTGCCAATCACCTTAAATCTGTGTCCTCTGGTTACTCTATCAAAATGGTTCATGATTTTGAACACCTCTATCAAATCTCCTCTTAACCTTCTCTGCTCTAAGAAGAACAATCCCAGCTTCTCTAGTCTCTCCACATAACTGAAGTTCGTTATCCCTGGTGCCAGTCTAGTAAATCTCTTCTGCACCCCCTCTAAGGCCTTGACATCATTCCTAAAGTATGGTGCCCAGAATTGAAAACAATACTCCAGCTGAGGCCTAGCCAATGTTTTATAAAGGTTTAGCAGTACATTGTTTTTGTACTATATGGCCATGATTTCTCCTCCCTGGGCGGGTCCGTGGCGGGTGACGTCCATAGCAGCCCACAAGCCCGTTGCTGCCTGCATCCCGCTGCAAGAAAAGACCTTGCCGTAATGGGGCTTGTTAAACCCGCCCAGCGCATTATCCGGCCCAATTAAAAGGTACGCATCTGGTGACGTCAGCGCTGATGCGTTAGGTGACGGTATATATATATTTTTAAAATTTGTTTATGGGATCAGGGCTTCACTGGCAATGCCAACATTTATTGCCCATCCCTAGTTGCCCTTGAGAAGGTGGCGGTGAGCCGCCTTCTTGAACCGCTGCAGTCCGTGTGGTGATGGTACTCCCACAGTGCTGTTAGGTAGAGAGTTCCAGGATTTTGACCCAGCGACGATGAAGGATCGGCGATATACTTCTAAGTCAGGATGATGTGTGACTTGGAGGGAAACTTGGAGGTGGTGGTGTTCCCATGCGCCTGCTGCCCTTGTCCTTCTAGGTGGAAGAGTTTGCGGGTTTGGGAGGTGCTGCCAAAGAAGCCTTGGTGAGTTGCTGTAGTGCATCTTGTAGATAGTACACACTGCAGCCACGGTATGCCGGAGGTGGAGGGAGTGAATGTTTAAGGTGGTGGATGGGGTGCTAATCAAGCGGACTGCTTTGTCCTGGATGGTGTCGAGCTTCTTGAGTGTTGTTGGAGCTGCACACATCCAGGCAAGTGGAGAGTATTCCATCACAGTCCTGACTTGTGTCTTGTAGATGGTGGAAATGCTTTGGGGAGTCAGGAGGTGAGACACTCGCTGCAGAATACCTAACCTCTGACCTGCTCTTGTTGCCACAGTATTTATGTGGCTGGTCCAGTTAAGTTTCTGGTCAATGGTGACCCCCCAGGATGTTGATAGTGGGGGATTCGACAATGGTAATGCCATTGAATGTCAAGGGGAGGTGGTTAGACTCTCGCTTGTTGGAGATAGTCATTGCCTGGCACTTCTGTGGCGCGAATGTTACCTGCCACTTATCAGCCCAAGCCTGAACGTTGTCCAGGCCTTGTTGCATGCAGGCATGGACTGCTTCATTATCTGTGGAGTTGCGAATGGCGCTGAACACTGTGCAGTCATCAGCGAACATCCCCATTTCTGACCTTAAAGGAGCCATGTCCCCATTTCATTTGAATGCTCATTTAAGAGTGTGCAAGCTACTGTGAGTGCTTGTTTGTTTATAAGATGAGTTCACAGAGGTAGAGGGCTGCTTCACGATTCTGCGATGACTCCCTCCATGTGCTTGTGGAGGGAGTCCGAGCACGCAGGAAGGTTCTCTTCCCTGCCAGTGGCCGCAAGAGACCTTCCCAGGAGACCAAGGCAGCCTGGCTCCAGATTGCGCAGGAGGTCACACAGGTCTGTGGTCATGAGGACCTGGGTGCAGTGCTGCAAGCGTTTCAATGATCTTGTAAGATCAGGAAAAGTGAGTATAAAGCCACACTTACCTTCATGCTGCTGTGCCTCTAATCACATCCCCATCACTCTGCCTTCCCAACCCTACTCCTGCACATCCTTACTCACACCAACATCCCTTGCACCTCCACCATCCCTCTCTATCTACATTATCACATCCCCATCTTACTAACCATCTCTCACTCTCACCCTCATTCTAGTGCAATCATACCAACTAACAACACACAAGGAGGCCACTTGATATTGCCACCCCACTCCATCATAGTCTCCCTCTACACATCTAACCCATCCATTCCTTACACTCATTCCATCACTCTCACTCAACCTTCTCTTCTTTCCCTCCTTGCGGGAAAAGAGAGTCCACAATAAGAGGGAGAGGCAGAGAATGAGAGGAGACCCTGAATCCCTTGCAATCCTCATCAGTGCGGAGGAAGCTGCCCTGGAGATCACTGGAGCAGTCGACCAGCCGGAAGTGGGGGATGGAGAGAGGGGCTCATCACAACAACCTGGTGACAGAATCAGTTTCCATACAGCTGCATGGCATTCATCAGTCACTCACATGGGGGCTGATGTCAAGAGACAATGCTCATCCTGTGCATAATGGTATCTGTATGCAATCTACATATGATGTATCTAATTGATCTCTTTACTCTCCCACAGGACCATCAAGAGCCCCCCTCTACTATCCAGGAGGAAGAGTGAGAGCACTCCTCAGAGGAGCCTCCAGCCTCTGAGGGCACAGTGTCACCTGAGACAAGACAAGGCAAGCCAGCACCAGCGCAGATACACACACCTCGGTGGGGCCATCGCGACATAGTCATGTTATCACCTGGTGTCTCACACAGCACCCATGAGCAAGGGCAAATGGTGGAGACAGGGTCAGCAGTGGAGACTCCTCATCAGAGGGCGCAGGAGTCTCCTAGGTCTGCTCAGCTGCATGCAGACACTGAGCCTCGGGGGCCATCCAGGAAGAGGGCGATCCTGGAGCTGCAGGAACAAGTGCAAGAGGCTCTGACAGGTTTTGCGAGTGTGGTGAGTGCGAGTGCTCAGAGAATCAAGGAGACCTTCTCCAACATGAGCACCACCGTAGCACAGGGAATTGCGGCTGTAGGTTCCTCCATGCATGGAGGACCTAGTGCACCAGTCGCACGAGCATGTGGTCTCTTTGCAAAATAGATGGGCATCTATGGAGGCTAGATGGCTATCTGTGGAAAATAGATGGACATCTACGGAACATAGATGAGCATCTATGGAGGATAGAAACCATAGACGTCCTTTCTAGGAGGGATGCCAGTGTAGACGTGGGTCCTCAAGGCCCCACTGATGTGCAGCAAGGTGCTCTCCAACCTATTGTCTGCTCTATGACACATCTGGTGCAGATGTGGCTTTGATTATAATGCTCCTCAGCCTCATTACTTGGCCTCCTCAAAGGTGTCATGAGCCACGTCTTCAGTGGATAGCACTTGTCTCCAAGCAGCCAGTCAGTAAGTCTGTTTGGAGGTGCGAAGACTGGCGCAGGACGAAAGAGTCATGGCAGCTGCCAGGGAACCTGACGCACACATGCATGATGTTCTTCCTAAGGTTGCAGACGAGCTGCACAATGAGGGAGTGGAAGCCCTTGTGGTTAACAAAGACTGCTGGGTTATGATGTGGTGCCCTGATGGCCACGTGTGCAGTCGATGATGCCCTGCATCCATTGGAAGTCAGCCAGAATGGCAAAGCCGGGCGCACGCTCAGTAACACTGACGTCATCAGTGGAAAAGTTTATATAATTGGCGGACTTGTCAAAGAGGGCATCGGTGACCTGGGTGATGCATCTGTGGGCGGCCGACTGTGAGATGCCACAAATGTCTGCTGCAGATCCGTGGAAGGAGCCTGAGGCGAAGAAGTTGAGGGCGCTGGTGACTTTGACAGCTACTGGTAAGGCGTGTCCATCCGCTCCTCTGGACTGCAGGTCTTGCTCCAGCAATGTGCAAATGTCTGCGACGACCTGGCACGGTAGCCTGAGCCTCTTTTGGCACTACTGCTCAGTCATGTTGAGGAAGCTCATCCTCTGCCTGTATACCTCCTGTTGGAGGTATCGCCTCCAGCGCGGTCCAGCCCTGCGCTGATGCCCTCTGCCCTGTGCAGCATCAGGTGGTTGAGGAAAAGGCTGGCGGTCTTGTTGTTAGTGCTGCTGGTGTGTCTGGTTCTGCTGGTGTTGCAGCTGATTGTGGTCAGATACTGAGGACCAAAGTGAGAGAGTATAAACGGTACCCATGCTGATGGGATAGATGGCAGGTGAACTTGAGATGACAGAAGCAATCTGTCAATGGTGAGAGAGGTTGTTCCAATGAGGTGACATTGGATAGAGAGTTTGCTCCAAACACTTGCAACCTGCATAAAGCTCAATCTGTCTTCCAAATGCAGTAAGCAATGGCTTCTGAGCTTGGAAAGTGAACAGCTGTGAGATGAGAGCTTTTATAGCACATATCGAGCTGTCAAGTAATCAGCTGATTCCATGGCCAATCAACTCCCACCTCAGCTTAACAGATGTGATCCCTGAGCAGCCTGGTCCCCGTGGGCGAGCGGGTAAAGTCTAAAGGTGAGCTCAAATTTGTTCTTAATCATCTGTTAACAAGGTCTTAATGACCTGAATTGGCTCCCCCGCCGCTGCGTGTCAGGTCTGCTCAGCGCTGATAGATCCGACATTTGGTAAAGGCACATGGCAGCAGGTTCACAGCGGGGTCCCGACCTGCTGGGAAAAAAAACACTTTCCCACCCGACCCGCCACTGATCATGCCTGCTGACCCCCCGCAATATCCATCCCTATGTCTTTATTTATAAAGTCAAGGATCCCATATGCCTTTTTAAACAGCCTTCTCAACTTGTCCTGCCACCTTCAAAGATTTGTGTACATACACCCCCAGTTCGCTCTGTTCCTGCACCCTCTTTAAAATTGTACCGTTTGGTTTATATTGCCTCTCTTCATTTTTCCTACCAAAATGTATCACTTCACAATTCTTTGGCTCTCTATTAGTAAATATATAGCCCTTTTGCACATGCTGCAACATATGTGTCTCTTTCTAAACCCTCACCTATCAGGATGTTTGCAAATGGAGCAGTTATTGAGAACTGTCTTTCTATATACTTGGCTAGGAATGTTGCTTGCCCAGATATCACAATGGAAAAGCTGCATTTTGCAATCACAGTGAAGAGAAAAATAGGATTCTTGAGCATTCCAAGCAAGGTGACTGGGAAACCTGCAAGGCAAACACACACATTCATGTAAGGAGGAAAGACATCCAATTACATCTCATCCTGAACTTTTGTTAACTTGGTATGGTGACCAGTTGCAGCCAGGGCCAGGAATAGTATCTGGTTGTCCAATCCTTAAATTCAGGATTACATACAGTGTCTGGCTTCCCATTGAGTCCTGTCAGAATAAGGTCACTAATAATTACCTTCAGGAGAGATTAAAAAAAGAATTGTTAACGCTAGAAATTGGGAAAAACAGAAAATTAAGATGAGATCATATGGTAATTCACTTTCAGGACAGTGGGTCTCTGAGTTCTAAATTGAGAAACCAAGGTGAAGGATAGGATCCTTAGTTAGGAAGCCACCAAAGTTCAAAAGATTAACAGGGTCTGTGGTTCTGTGCACCAGGGCAGTAGGTGAGGCAAGTGACCCTGCATAGGAGGAGGGTTCAGCGGACCCTCCTCTGCCCAAGGCGGCGGGTATACAGACAATGCCACAGTTACTTGGGCAGGCCCAAGGAGTTCTGTCTTCATCGCCTAAACTTCACCAGGGAGGCGGTCTTGGAACGGTGTCTTCTTCAATCAGACCACCAAGCCTTGTCCATGACTGGGGTGGCACTCTCGCTGCTGGTGAAAATCACTACTGCCTTCAATGGAACTGCCTTGGGTGATAGCTACTGACAGCTTGGCTTTAGTGCACTGTTGCATACAGCAGGTCACTCATGCATTGTTTGCTAGGGAGAAGGATTTCATCTCTTTTCCTAAGAAGAATGACAATTCTTCACTTTTTAAGAGCAGCTTGTTTCCTAAAAATCCAGCTGTTGTCCAACTGGGTGGGACTGCACTCGCCTGGTTCCATTCTTATCTATCTAATTGTAGCAATGTATGCAATGGCTTCTCTTCCCGCTCCCACACCATTACCTCTGGTGTCCCCCAAGGATCTATCCTTGGACCCCTCCTATTTCTCATCTACATGTTGCCCCTCGGCGACATCATCCGAAAACACAGTGCCAGTTTCCACATTACACTGGCGACACCCAGCTCTACCTCACCACCACCTCTCTCGACCCCTCCATTGTCTCTAAATTGTCAGACTGCTTGTCCAACATCTAGGACTGGATGAGCAGAAATTTCCTCCAACTAAATATTGGGAAGACCGAAGCTATTGTCTTCGGTTCTCGCCACAAACTCTGTTCCCCAGTCACTGACTCCATGCCTCTCCCTAGCATCTATCTGAGACTGAACCAGATTGTTCGCAACCTTGGTGTCATATTTGACCCTGAAATGAGCTTCTGACCACATATCTGCACCATAACTGAAACTGCCTATTTCCACCTCTATAACATTGCCCGTCTCCGCCCCCGCCTCAGCTCAGCTATTGCTGAAATCCTCATCCATGCCTTTGTTACCTCTAGACTTGACTATTCCAATGCGCTCCTGGCTGGCCTCCCACATTCCACCCTACGTAAACTTGAGGTCATCTAAAACTCGGCTGCCCATGTCCTAACTTGCACCAAGTCCTGTTCACCCATCACCCCTCTGCTCGCTGACCTACACTGGATCCCGGTTAAGCACGCCTCGATTTTAAAATTCTCATCCTTGTTTTCAAATCCCTCCATGGCCTCACCCCTCCCTATCTCTGTAATCTCCTCCAGCCCAGAGCCCCCCGAGCTATCTGCGCTCCTCTAATTTTGGCCCCTTGAGCATCCCTGATTTTAATCACTCAACCATTGATGGCTGTGCCTTCAGCTGCTTAGGCCCTAAGCTCTGAAATTCCCTCCCTAAACTTCTCTACCTCTCTTTCCTCCTTGAAGATGCTCCTTAAAACCTATCTCTTTGATCAAGCTTTTGGACATCTGCCCTAATTTCTTCTGCTCAGTGTCAAATTTTGTTTTATAATACTCCTGTGAAGCGCCTTAGGACATTTTACTGTATTAAAGGCGCTATATAAATACAAGTTGTTGTTGTTGAAGAGTACATGTGCTCATTGATAGAACCAATGTGGCTTTTTAGACTCCTTCCATCTTATTCAGAAATAGAATGATGGCCTTCCATTTCATCAAGGTCTAGGTTGTGCGTGACTACCATCCCATGAAGGTAGACAGCAGGTACCCTCAAAGCTACACTCATCAACATTTCTACCTGAAAGTTTATATTTCCTACATTACAACAGTGACTACACTTCAAAAGTACTTCATTGGTTGTAAAGTGCTTTGGGATGTCCTGAGGTTGTGACTGACGCTATATAAATGCAAGTCTTTCTCTTTTTATAACATAAAAACATAAGAATTAGGAGCAGGAGTAGGCTATTCGGCCCTTCATGCCTGCTCCGTCATTCAAGAAGGTCATGGCTGATCTTCGACCTCAACTCCACTTTCCCGCCCGATCCCCATACCCCTTGGTTCCCCTAGAGTCCAAAAATCTATCTATCTCAGCCTTGAATATACTCAATGACTCAGCATCCACAGCCCTTTCGGGTAGAGAATTCCAAAGATTCACGACCCTCTGAATGAAGAAATTCCTCCTCATCTCAGTCTTAAATGGCCGACCCCTTATCCTGAGACTATGTCCCCTAGTTCTAGACTCACCAGCCAGGGGAAACAACCTCTCAGCTTCTACCCTGTCAATCCCCCTCAGAATCTTATATGTTTCAATGAGATCACCTCTCATTCTTTTAAACTCCAGAGAGTATAGGCCCAATCTACTCAATCTCTCCTCACAGGACATCCCTCTCATCCCAGGGATCAATCTAATGAACCTTCGTTGCACCGCCTCTAAGGCAAGTTTGTCCTTTCTCAGATAAGGAGACCAAAACTGTGTACAGTACTCTAGGTGTGGTCTCACCAAAGCCCTGTACAATTGTAGTAAGACTTCCTTACTCTTGTGCGCCAACCCCCTTGCAATAAAGGCCAACATGCCATTTGCCTTCCTCATTGCTTGCTGTTCCTGTATGCTAACTTTCTGTGTTTCCTGAATGAGGACACCTAAGTTTCTCTGAACATCAACATTTGAAAGTTTCTCACCATTTAAAAAATATTCTGTTTTTCTATTCTTCCTACCAAAGTGAATAACCTCACATATCCCCACATTATACTCCATCTGCCACCTTAATGCCCACTCACTTAACCTGTCTATATCACTTTGCAGGCTCTTTGTGTCCTCCTCACAGCTTACTTTCCCACCTAGCTTTGTATCGTCAGCAAACTTAGATACATTGCACTCGGTCCCTTCATCTAAGTCATTAATATAATTGTATGCCATGTCATACAATAGCATGGGAAGAGGTACATTCAACAGGCACTAACCTTAGCAAACTTCTTCAAGATGTCAAACTTGTGACCGAAGACACTGTGTTGACCTGCTCTATCACCTCTTTCCATGCTGTCCTGACAGCTTCCTTCTGAGCATGGTGCCCCCCCAATGCAAAGATTGCACTCTCCTTTGCCTTACCTCTCTGAGCATAACCTGCAGGGCTCTATAGTAAGGGGAGCTGTCCTGCATCCTCTCTGGGCCCTTGAAATCTATCTCCTGGGGCATGCTCAAAAAGCCAACAAAAAACAATTTGCAAACAGTGAACTTTAACACCACAGGAACTGCAGGTGCCCCTTTAAGATGTAATAGCTGTTCTTTTCTGCTGCAGCACTGGATCTGCCCCCTGCCCCACTCCCAGGCCTCGATGGTCACAGTGCATGGCCCAATCAGCCGTCCGGGCGCTGCATAACCATTTAAAAGAGAAGACCTTGGAAACACTGAGAAATTCCCACCTCTGCTATATCGCTACTTCCAATTGAAGCTGAGTAGCTCGGAGCAATCTGGTTCAGGGTTCAGGGTTGCAGAGGACATTGCCCAGCTGGTTTCTTGGGTTCTAACAACATTGGCTATTGCAGACTGCCCTAAACATGGCATCACTATAATTGCCAGAGGAAACAGAAATTCTACACCAGAAGCCATTTCTGCAAACTAATCCCTTGCTATTTCCCAACTGTGAGCACAAAACTGATATTTATAAACTATTTGTTGTTAATCAGGAGGAATTAAATTAAATCTTCAAAGATTTATTTTGAAAACAGAGGGAAATGATTTCCATTGGTCACTTGATATTGTAAACACGGGAAAATTTCTTCTGATTTCTATTTCTGGAAAAATTGTAACTGCTTTCTTTCAAATTATGTTTAATATTTTTACTTAAAATAGTGAACATAAAGGACCAAATTTCTGTAGCTCCGGGATTGTAAATTAAGGTCCTGAAAATCAGTGGGGATTGCTCCAATTACCGCTGTACCGCTGTAATTTTGCCATGAGGTTGGGGTAAACCCCAGAGAAACATGTAAATGGCTGAAAATGGCCCTGTACACCATTTCTTTTTCTGGAGGCGGGTCCACTGGTCTCTCACCAGAGTTACGGCAGGGGACGAGGAGAACCCCCATGGAATTTGCAGTCCTAAGTGCTTCCTGGGCAGGGAAGGGCAGAATCTGGAGTGGGATTTAATTACGTTGTGTCCGCAACCCTTTGTCTTTCTGTCTGTCAGCGATCAATTACAGTAAGGAAATTACAATATGGCTATTCAAAGTCTCTCAAGCAAACTCAATATGTCACTGAATTTCATTACAGTAGGTGAGATACTTTTCATCAATCATATTATCGACTTGTACATTTATAGACAGGAAAGACCTAGGAATCAATCAATATTTGCACACAAGAGCATGCACAGGTAGGCTGCAAGTCCAGTTAAAGTTTTATGCGCAGATGAAGTTAACAGCTGCAGGACCAGGGAAACTTCTGCTTACAGGACTGCTGCCATTTGTTAGTTT
Source organism: Somniosus microcephalus (assembly GCF_052327205.1). Classification (NCBI taxonomy): domain Eukaryota; kingdom Metazoa; phylum Chordata; class Chondrichthyes; order Squaliformes; family Somniosidae; genus Somniosus; species Somniosus microcephalus. The sequence goes on from NC_140987.1 coordinate 401,491,140, forward strand.
GGAAGCTGCCCTTCACACACACAACTCTTACTCTCGATTGACGACATTTAGAAAAGAAAAATACTGTTGAGCATTACTCTTAATGAACTTCCCAAGAGAGGTGTTCTGAAGTCCCGATCCCATTTGCCCAGATTTCAGCAGAAGTATCTGTTTGGATTCTTGTCCTTTCAATTCTTCTAACTAGAATCAAAGATGTTAAAAGTAGTTATCTGTAAATCCTCAACACACTGGTACTTTACTAGTATACATAAATGGCGAGTTCTCTTGGTTGAATGCTCTTTCCGATTTTGTTATTGTGAAAGTAAAGGTGATAACTATAAAATAATGACACAAATTCTGTACTTGGATACTCACATGTTTCTTATGTAACATAGTGCTGGCAATTTTCTCATGCTGCATTTTCATTCTGTTTCTCCAAAATGGGACCTGGTTCATGCACATCTGTAGAATTCCACCCGTGGAATACAAGGCGCACAAACGATAATGTTGCATCTAAAGAATGTTTGTAATGGAAAGGAAAACCGGCCAGGGTTGTATAACGGGAGGCCGATTCGCTACCACCTGTTGTACCTGCAAAGGTGTTCGCTGCTGGGCACGAAGAAAGCTTCCCACAAAGATCTCACGATCTCTGTGGCAAGAAGTTCTGCTTTTCCGCCGTGCAGTTGAGATCGGTGTAATTTAGTGGGAATTCCATAGCTGTTGTGCAGTCAACACGCTGTCTAAGCAGCTAATCACAATGCAGAATTCTCACAGACTGGGATTGAGGAAGTGAAAATCTCCTTTTATTCTGACTTCTTAAAAATGTTATGGAGAGCAAAACAAAGATGGGGGTTGCCACATGGGGAAAAGATAAGCCTGAAATAAAGATGAACAAACTTAAAAAAAAATGCTTTTAAAGTTTCTTAAAAATTGTAATTTTTATTAAAATGGAGATATTTGACACGCCACAACATTAAAATTAGTTTTTCAGGGCCGTAATGTTTGTTTAGCAGTCAAAACGCTGTTAAAACCCGAGTTACACCCTAATCGAACAAGGTCTAACTTTTAATGGGTTATTTAACAGCGATATTACCATGGAAAAGCCCAAGTTTTCATCAGTTTCACTGATTTTTTCCCCCTGATTACACTGATTGCCATCTATGGGGGGGGGGGGGGGGGGTTGACACAGCGCAGCCAGTGTCGGAGCTGTGAATGACTGACTGCAACTTCAGGATTTCCGCATTAGGATGTGCATGCGCTAAATCCTGAAATTGCGGTCAGTTTCAAAGGGTAATAACAGCGAATGCTGTTCGTTCGCTGTAATTACCTGATACGCTTATCAATTACTTCATAAAAGGTGATGAGTCGAAGAAGAGATGATGAGTCGAAAGAAGAGATGAATAAGGCTTTTATTAGCTAAGAAGAGACCATGCTTCTTCGTGAGTGACTGAACAAGTCTGAACGAAACCCACACAGTGGTGGGTGGAGTCAGCTGAGGCATGCCTCCATACACAGCGCCACCCAGAGGTGGCAATATACAATACAGTGGTTTACCACATTCACCCCTTGTTTAATGTGAAGTCCGGCGGGGTGAAGGGTACTACAAGTTAAGTCTATCAGGAGGCCTTGTCTGACGTCCTGATCGTCGTGGTGGCGGCGGTGGTGTTGCAGCATCCGACGTCGGGTCTGGTGTCTGGGTGGTTGGCGAAGATTCCTGGGGCTTTGGCATGCCGTCTGCAGGGGTTGGGTTGGGAGGGGTGGTGGGGGATAACAGTGGTAAGGGGGATAACGGTGGTAAGGGGGATAACGGTGGTAATTCAGGGGTACCCGAGGGTGCGAGATCTCGTATGGAGACCGTGTCCTCCCGCCCGTCTGGGTATGTCACCCAGGCATACTGGGGGTTGGCGTGTAGGAGGTGCACCCGCTCGACCAGGGGGTCCGTTTTATGCGTCCTCACGTGCCTCCGCAGTAGGACGGGCCCAGGAGAAGTCAACCATGCCGGTAGCGAGGTTCCCGATGTAGACTTCCGGGGGAAAACGAACATTTTCTCATGAGGGGTCGCATTAGTGGCAGTACAAAGCAGTGACCGAATGGAGTGAAGCGCTGCAGGGAGGACCTCCTGCCAGCGGGAGGTCGGAAGGCCCTTAGATTTTAGTGCTAAGAGGACTGCCTTCCAAACCGTCGCGTTCTCCCTTTCCACCTGGCCGTTCCCCCGGGGGTTGTAACTGGTGGTCCTGCTCGTGGCGATACCTCTTGTTAGCAGGTACTGCCGAAGTTCGTCGCTCATGAACGATGAGCCCCTGTCGCTATGTATATAGCTGGGGAACCCGAACAGAGCGAAGATGTCATTCAGACACTTGATGACCGTGGTACTGGTCATGTCTGGGCAAGGGATGGCAAAGGGGAAACGGGAGTACTCATCAACTATGTTGAGGAAGTACACATTGCGGTCAGCGGAGGGGAGGGGCCCTTTAAAATCGACGCTCAGGCGTTCGAAGGGGCGGGTGGCCTTGATCAGGCTTGCTCTGTCCGGCCTATAGAAGTGCGGTTTGCACTCGGCGCAGATTTGGCAGCTCTTGGTCATGGTCCTGACCTCCTCGATGGAGTAGGGCAGGTTACGGGATTTGATAAAATGGAAAAACCTGGTGACCCCCGGGTGGCAGAGGTCATTGTGGAGGGACTGCAGCCTATCACTCTGCGCGTTGGCGCATGTACCACGTGATAGGGCATCTGGGGGCTCATTGAGTTTCCCTGGCCGATACAAGATATCATAATTGTAGGTGGAGAGTTCGATTCTCCACCTCAAGATCTTGTCGTTCTTGATTTTACCCCTCTGCTTATTATTAAACATAAAAGCTACTGAACGCTGGTCAGTGAGCAGGGTAAATCGTTTCCCGGCCAGGTAATGCCTCCAGTGACGCACCGCTTCTACAATAGCCTGGGCCTCCTTTTCGACGGAGGAGTGTCTCGTCTCGGGGCCCTGGAGGGTCCTTGAGAAAAAGGCCACGGGTCTGCCCGCCTGGTTAAGGGTCGCGGCTAGGGCGAAGTCGGAGGCATCGCTCTCCACTTGGAAGGGGATGGACTCATCCACCGCGTGCATTGCGGCCTTCGCGATATCGTTCTTGATAAGAGTGAAGGCTGCACACGCCTCTGGTGTCAGGGGGAAGGAGGTGGCTTTGATGAGGGGCCTGGCTTTGTCTGCATAGAGGGGCACCCACTGGGCGTAGTAGGAGAAAAACCCCAGGCATCTCTTCAGTGCTTTTTGGCAGTGGGGAAGGGGTAGCTCCATTAGGGGGCGCATTCTGTCGGGGTCGGGCCCGATGACTCCGTTCTCCACCACGCAGCCGAGGATGGCCAGGCGCTTGGTGTGAAACATACATTTTTCCTTATTGTACGTTAGGTTCAGCCGTTGGGCCGTACGGAGGAAATTTGCTAGATTAACGTCGTGGTCCTGCTGGTCGTGGCCGCAGATGGTGACGTTATCCAAATAGGGGAAGGTTGCCCGCAGCGCGTTCTGGTCAACCATTCGGTCCATCTCCCTTTGGAAGACCGAAACCCCGTTGGTGACGCCGAAGGGGACCCTAAGGAAGTGGTAGAGGCGGCCGTTTGCCTCGAAGGCAGTATACTGGCGGTCCTCATGGCGGATGGGCAGCTGGTGGTACGCTGACTTAAGGTCGATGGTGGAGAATACTTTGTATTGCGCAATCTGATTGACCATATCAGATATGCGAGGGAGGGGGTACGCGTCCAGCTGGGTGTACCGGTTTATGGTTTGGCTGTAGTCGATTACCATGCGGCGTTTTGCAGTGGTTTTAACGACTACAACCTGGGCTCGCCAGGGGCTAGTGCTACCTTCGATAATGCCCTCCTTCAAGAGCCGCTCCACCTCAGAGCTGATAAAAGCTCTGTCCCCGGCACTGTACCGCCTGCTTTTGGTAGCGATGGGTTTACAGTCGCGGGTGAGGTTAGCGAACAGGGGAGGGGGGGGGACTTTTAATGTGGAAAGGCTGCAGGTGGTTTGCAGCGGGCGATTTAAAAGTTGTTGGTTGCAGACTGTGAGTGGGGGGAGGGGTCCACCGTATGCTAGTGTGACACTCTTAAGGTGGCACTGAAAATCCAACCCTAGCAGGACGGCAGCGCAAAGACGGGGCAGGACTAGCAGTTTAAATTTTTGATATTCAGTGCCCCCTACTGACAGGGTCACCACACAGTAGCCGCTGATGTCCATTGACTGGGACTTGGACGCCATAGAAATGCGATGGTGCGTTGGCAGAATCGTGAGGGAGTGGCTACGTACCGTGTCGGGGTGGACGAAACTCTCTGTGCTCCCGCTGTCGATCAGGCAACTGGTGGCGCGGCCGTTTACCGCGATATCCATCATGGAGCTGGATAGATGGTGAGGGTGGCCTTGATCCAGCGTCACGGAGGCCAGTATGTGGCTTAGTGAGTCACTATAGTCATCCGCCGAGACGGTGGTCGGTTCCGGTGACGAAATGGCGGTTGAGTGCGTTGGATACGATGGCGGCGGATGCCATGCGGCCGGGGGTACACAAAATGGCGGATAAGATGGCTGCTCCCACGGCCCGCACGCTGCGCTGCTGGCTGGCTTCCCCTTGCAGGCGTTAGCGTAATGGCCTTTCTTCCCGCAGCCCGAGCAGGTAGCTGTCTTAGCTGGGCAGTGCGCTCTGGGATGTTTTAACTGGCCACAGAAATAGCATTTTTGGGCCTGGTTACTGGGCATCGAAGCAGTTCTTACCGGAGGCTGCTGTCTCGGTTGGGTCGCTGCAGCGGTTGGTGCCGGGGGCGGCGGTCCCGTGTCCCACGGTTTCGATTGCCATGTCTCGGCGCCGTTACGGGGGTATGCCTCGAGGTTTCGGTGGGCCTCCTCTAACGAGAGCGCAAGGGCAATGGCCGTCTTCAGGTCGGGTTCCTTGCTTTCTAGCAGTCTCTGCCGGGTGTGGTCTGACTGGAGGCCCCTGACGAAGGCATCACAGGCGAGTCCCTGCGCGTGCTCCACAGCCGTTACCGCTTTACAATCGCAGTCTCTGCAGAGTGCCAGTAGCGCCCGTGCAAATGCCCCTACCGATTCTCCCGGTTGCTGCCTGCGGGATCCCAAGAGGTGTCGGGCGTAAATTGTGTTCACTGGGCGCGTATATTGCCCTTTTAGTAGCTCGAGGGCCGCCACGTACGTATTAGAGTCCCGGATTAGCATATATACTTGATGGCTCATCTGGGCGGTCAAAATTTTCAGTTTGTGATCCTCCTCTGTAACCTGTGAGATTGCGAGGAAGGATTCAAAGCAGCTCAGCCAGTGTTCAAACTTGGCTGATGCACCCACATCTTGAGGGTCGAGGTCCAGGCGTGGTGGTCTGAGGGCTCTCAGCAATGTCTGCTGTATCCGTTGCTGTTGTTGCTCCTCAGGTGTCGCCATTTAACTTTTAGCTAATAAAATTGATACGCTTATCAATTACTTCATAAAAGGTGATGAGTCGAAGAAGAGATGATGAGTCGAAAGAAGAGATGAATAAGGCTTTTATTAGCTAAGAAGAGACCATGCTTCTTCGTGAGTGACTGAACAAGTCTGAACGAAACCCACACAGTGGTGGGTGGAGTCAGCTGAGGCATGCCTCCATACACAGCGCCACCCAGAGGTGGCAATATACAATACAGTGGTTTACCACATTACCCACCTCAAACAGTGACCTTTTACCAAATCCCTTGACCGACCCTTTGGCCGACCTACCCGTTATCACAGTGAAAGAGGACATCCCTCCTCTGCTGCACAAGAAGACTTTTATGGGCTCCTTCTCAAATTGTGGAACCTTGCGTCTGCTACTGATTGCTCAAAGACATGTTCCTGGGCTGCTTCCAGGATAGCAGCAGCAAAATACAAAGAGCACTATTGCATCCCCAAGGAGGCCTGTAAGAACGGTAATAGTACACAAAATGGGCAAGCAACAAATAATGGGAATGAATTATGCTTAGTGCTCGTCCACATCATGCAAATGAGCAGAATGCAGTAATACAGCCAGGTTCAACAAACTTCAAGTTGGGCACGTGCAAACTACGATTTGCTACTTACCCCTTCCTTGGACATTGTTCTCGGAAAGAAGAAGTATGGAATGGAACTGAGAGCCACCAGTGAAGCAATGAAAAGGAACCCAAGCCACCAGGCACCAACCCACCTTGGGTCTGAAGGCGTCAACTCAACTGCAGTTAAAGACACAGGCAAGTAAGTGTTTTTATTCAATTAATTTTCTCCCTCCATATTTTCCTTTGTTTTGTTCCCCAAGTTCTTTTACCTCCACAAAGCCTATTTCATTGGTTCCAGGCACAGAAATCTTGGTGACTGCTGCTGATCCAATGATCAGCCACCAGGCGAACATATCACAAAATATAGCTTTATCAGTAACATAGTCTTGTGTCCAAACTCACTTCACATAGGACCCTTACAATGACACAAGGGGGAAGACCTTCATTTCTCACTGAGCATGTGAATAATTATTGGCCTTGATTCGTGGTGGGTTGTACTCTCAGAGTACATCGTCGTACCACCTTTGAAATTGACCACATGTTTGGCATTTCCGCATGCACGAAATCCCAAACTTGCGATCTGTTAAGTTCCGACTGTGCAACGGCGTCACTGCACGTTTCACTTACCCATTCAAGTCAACGTGCTGCCAAAAAGTTGGGTTAATTGCCCACCTACTGCGCATTAATTGCCCTAAAGATTTTTACATCTAGTGCAAACAGGCCTGTTGCACAGCTTAATGGAGGGGGGATGAGAAAAGTGTATTAGTTTATGCTACAGCCTTAACAATGAGACACAACTTTGTGTCTGAGCGGATACAAACTTTGAAATAACTTTCATTTGTACGAGTTTGAAAATAGAGCCTTTTTGTGTCACTGCCTTTGCTGCCCAAAAGCCTTTTATAGTTTCTATTTAGAAAGGATTTCATTCACTTTCATGATTTCCTCATCTTATCAGACATTTATGATGTGCCTCAATGAATCCGAGACTCAACGTTAACGGAGCAAAGCAAGGCTTTTATTAACTCAGAAAGTAATACACAGTGGAGAAGTGTCTCTCATCCAGAGATCTGCTGTACTGCCTGTGAGACACGCTGGGGCCTGCTTAAGTAGGGGCCAGGTATGGGCGGAGCCCTACACACAATACAATACAGGTAAGGAAATTAAACTGAAACTAAACTCCCCTGCTTGTCACAGTCACAGGCACAATCAAACACAGAGAATACAGAGTGCCTGATGAATGGCATATTTCATCACAATTTAAACTCTCGATTTTAGATTATTTAAATTAATCAAAGGTTAGTTAGTTTAATAGAGGAGAAACGAATTTGATAGGACTATAAGTCTGTAATTATAGGTTTGTGTATTATAATCTTGGTTTGTGTATTAAGTACTATGGCAATGATTGTAATTTATTAATAAAATAGCATTCTGCTGCTAAATTATTAAAAATGAGTTGTGAGCAAATCAGCAATCTCCTGTTTCTTGATTGGCCAAGAGTCAGGAAGTGAAAGGAGCACCGCCCCACGTGATCCCAGGTTCACATACGCACCCATGGGCCACTATGCTACACACAACTCTGGAGCGTTTGAACACAACTTTTCAAAGGGGTTTTGCACGAGGCAAGTGTGGATCTCATTTGGATGTTGGAGGCATACTCCTTAGCTACACCACCGACTGTGAATTCAGGGCCAATGATCTTAACCAGCTGCCCAAAATAGAGAGGAGACCTTCATCCACCCCACCCCACCCCCTGAGCTGGATTTAAACACAGATACCAGAGGTAAAATGACAAACTGTAACCCTCAGCCTAAAATGGTCTAGGAAAGATACCAGAAATGTTCTGTAGAAATTTATTGGACTTGTGGATTGAGGTCTTTAACCTCAAGAAATGATTATGCAGTTGCACGAGGTGGTGCAAGGAGGGTTTCCCTGTTTAGCACTTCAGGGCACCCTCTCCAGACAACAGCAGTACATCATTCCTGACATCAGGTGGTGACCAGGCTCAATGCTGTGTATACTACCTGCAGGATCAGGGAACAGATGCATAAGCACACTTTAAAGAATCTGGAAAGATAAAATAACCTGACCGCACCATATATCAAGTAGATGGTTCAAGATTGCATGTCAACTTTTTCCACACTTACTGCTTGCCCATGGCAAATTCTCTCACAAACTTACAGCCCCTTCATGCATGCCATGCATCACCATAGCATAGCTTCAAGATGCGATGTATGGTGTAAAGCTTTACTACACTCACTGATACCCATTGGCATGCAGGTTATGAATGACCTGTCAATGTGCATGTGCTCTTTTAACTTCCAGCATCTCAAGACTACGGTCCCAAATTTGCATGGGGCCTAGTGGTGCAGTTCTGGTGTAAGTCCAGCACAATCATGGCCTGTGATATTGGAGGGCCTGGGACTGGGGGAGGCAAATCTTAGTGCCGAGCGCCCTGTATGTCAGATGAACTGGCATACCAGCATTTTGAGTGGTAGTTGTGGAGCCCTCTCAGCAGTCCAAATCTAGGTCCTGGCCTGGAACCCTATAAAAACTGCGGCCTAGAAATTCGGTTTTGGCGCAGCGAGGGCTTTAGCGCCGGAAGTTAGTGCCGGCGCTAAGTCCCCCTGCGCGCGCCAAAAATTCAGTAGCGCCGCGCCCAAACGGCTGCCGGCGCTACTGAGGGGTCTCAGCGCCTCAAAACTGGCGCCATGCGCCGCATTGCGGCGCTATTCCGGCGCTGCGGCGCCCGCTGCGGTGCGGCAGGCTCGGGAAGTGCAGGCCTCCTCCTTCCGTTAAGGAGGAGCTGCCTGCACCCGGCCGCGGCCCGCGATAATCTTTTTAAAAATGAGCCCGGCACCTCGGACAAGTGCCAGGCTTGCTTCTGTTCCGGGGGTGGGGGGGGGGGAAGTCCGGGGAGGGAGCTGCGGCCAGGCGGCCGGCGGGAAAGCGGCCGGCCGCCGTGGGGCCTTTAATGCGCCGGCGCAAAGTTCTGTAAGGCACCTCTGCCAGAACGTTGCTTGCGGCTGCCACGGGCGAGGCGGCCGCAACTCAATTTCCGAGTTCGGGCGGGTTACCATGGCAACCGGGACGCTGCGCACACCGATGACGTCATCGGTGCCGGCGCAGCGCTACCGGCCTAACGCCGATTTAGGGCCCCTGTCAATTTCTAAACTGGCCATAACTTCGGCGCTAGGCCCTCTAGCGCCTCAAAAGCGGCGCTAAGGCCAGTGAATTTCTAGGCCTGCCAGTTCCATTTGTTGCTTCGGCCTGCTTATAAGTGAGTGGCTGATCAGTGCTACCTTTTCTGCCCTCTTCTCTAATCACAGATGCCTAAGATACACCAAGAGTGATGTAGGAATCTGCCAATTATATGCTGATGACGTGATCTTCCCCTGGCCCGGAACACTTCAACAGGATGAGGAGTGGAGGTCACGGATGGCCACTTCGCTGCACTTATGCTGGTGAGCAGTTCCAAGCATTTCTGGGATTTATTTTTCTCATTGTACAACAAGATGGCACAATGACGGTCCAATCCTAAAGGCATAAGACATCTCTAGTGAAGCATAAGTGAGGAAAGCATATGTTCTCTGACATGGCCATGTAGCTCTATCATGGTCTGTGGATACGCATACTTGGTGGAAATGTGCAATCTGCCTCAGATGCAGTCAGAGGCCTAGAAATTCATTACAGCCACTTTTGGGGCGGTAAAGTTGGGCGGCTGCTAAAGTTTGCGCCCGGCGCAAATTCGAGGCCACTTCTCCGATATTCATTAGCTTCGCCCTAAGAGTTTGCTCGAGCGCTAAAACTGGCGATGCATGCCTCTCTTTAGGCGCTAAGCCGGAGGTGGTGATCGATAGCGCCGAGGCCGGGCGCAGCGCAGGTGCGGCCATCTCGTGACTGACAGTAGACACCCTGGCGCTGGCCAGCTCTTAAGGGGGAAGGGTCGACTTGGTCTGCTGCCACGCCCTGGATAGTGGAGCCCTGCAGCTAGGCCTGAACACTGCTGCTGGACCCAAATAGCGCCTGAAACCATGGAGAAGGCCCGTGAACGAGCACAGCACTTCTCAGAGCTTGATCTGAGGGTGCTGGTTGGTGCTGTGGAGAAGAGACGCCATATTTTGTTTCCGGACAATGGCAGGAAGCCGCCGGCCCACGTCTACCGGAGAGCCTGGAGGCATGTCGCCACCAAGGTGACATCCAACAGCGAGGTCCCCAGGAGCGGTGTCCAATGCCGCAAAAAGCTAAATGACCTCACCAGGATTGTCAGGGTGAGTACCCTTTCCAGTGTCCTCCTCATCCTTGCATGTGCACCTCACATTATGGGCAAAGGGACCTGAAAGCCCTAATGGCCAGCCCTCATGCAGCAGCTATGGGACACTCATGAACATCAATTGCACATTGTGCACTTAACACACTGGCCAGGCTATTCAACCAGGGGAGGCAGTGCACACAAGATCAGGGCTACACACTGTACTTAGAGGCCATCCTTTCTCTTGCAGGCCAAGCTGGCCAATAATAAGAGGAGCCGGACTGCGACCGGGGGAGGCGGACCCCAGATCCAGCCGCTCACTGAGCTGCAACATCGCGTGGAGTGCATCATGGGTGCCCGGGTGATTGGCCCCGTTGCATCTGGAGATGCCGACCCTGTTCTGGGCACCAATGGTAAGGACATCACCTTTTGGACCTCTCTCGTCCCACTTGCGCATCAGATCTACATCCTTTGCCACTGTCCGACCAATGCGCTGAATGCCACCACTCATGCATCCCTCGCTGACGCCCTCTCCTCACTCTAAAGCTACTCTTGTGCCTTCCTGCTTTCAGATGGTGAGGAGGAGGTCCCTGAAGTTGCCAGTGACAGCCCCTCAGAAGAGGAGGAGGAGGAGGAGCAAGAGGAAGGCGGCCCATCAGGGGAACCCTCAGCCGCGGCAACCCATGCCAATGTAGGGGACACGTCTTCCCTGGAGGGGAGCGTGGGGGAAGTGTCGGAGGGGAGGGTAGCTCCTGGGACCAGCGGCCTGCAGAAACACGGGAGGGGGGTGGAAGCTCAGCGGCCTTCTCCCCAGAGGGGGGAAGGGTCGGAGGGGAGTCCAATTGCTGGGCCCAGCGGCGTCCAGCAACGCAGGAAGGGTCGGCCAGCTCGGCGGCCTTCTCCCCAGAGGGAGAGTCCGGCCTCCAGTCCGGAGACGGCCAACGCTGAGGAGATGCGCCGCCTCGAGGACTTGTCCGCGGACTCGGAGCGCCGGCACACGGAGCTCATGGGGGTAGTGGCACGGTTGCCTGAGGCCATTGAGTCCCTGTCTCGGAGTGTGACCGAGTTCGGGGCCTCACAGGCCACCAGTCGGGCGGAATTCGGGGCAGCTCAGGCAGCGAGTGGCCAGGTGATCAGTGGTGCCGTGCAGTCACTGGGTGCTCTGATGCGGTCACTGAACAGGTCAACACGGGCACTCACTGCTGCCACACTCGCTGTGTCAGCCAGGCATCGCCAGGGCACCCGGCGCACTGCAGCAGCACAGCGGTCTGTCCCTCGGCAGATTGGTGCGCATGCTGCAGTGCTGGCCCGGCCGAGTGCCAGTGTCTCAGGCGACCAGCGAGCGCCTGCCATCCGCCAGCTTGCCCCCATTCCTCCAGCCGCCACTGCCACTCCCCCAGTGGAGCTGCCAGGAGCTGCTGCAGCGACTGATGCTGGCCAGCCACAGCTGCAGCATTCACCAGCCGGCCCCTCGACGACCAGACCTCGTCTAGGCCGACCCCCAAGGGCATCTGCCGTCACGACATGTGCCCCTCAGGAGCCTGCCCCCAGCCTTGCAGCAGCCAATGGCCTCACTTTGAGGAGGAGCAGCAGGGCGTGCAGGGGCCGCCAAAGTTTGCAGAAGGCATCGCCCTCGCGGGCCACTAAGTAGAGGGTGTGTCCAAATGTTGTGTTTTCTGGAATGTGTGTTTTGTGAAGGCCGAGGATGAAGGCCATTTTTGTTTACATCTTTTGTTAATGCTCCCCAGGTTGTGGGAGTGAGTCATGTGTGTGAGTGTTTTTTGGGGGTTTCGTCTGTTTTTGGTTTTCATGTGGGAAGGGCCCTGAGTTTGTACAATAAACCATTTTATTTATTCACATTGTCCATGTTTGATCTTTGAAGTGTTTGTTGCCTTAACCGGCTGACGGCTTGCGGAGCGGCTGCAATCATGTTCTTTCATTGGCACAAGCCATTCCCTGACAGGGGGCCTAGAAGTGACGGTCAATAAGCCGCCGACGGGCGGCCCTTGGACCTTCTGCCTCCCTCCTGGGCTGGTACTCCTCGTCCTCCTCCTCCTCCTGCTCCTCCTCCTGAGGTGGTGGTCCAACGTGAGGTGGCAGTGCCTGAGTCCTGCGGATAGCCAGGTTGTGCAGCATGCAGCAAACGACGACGAATTGGGAGACTCGCTCCTGCGAATACTGGAGGGCTCCCCCGGAGCGATCCAGACAGCGGAACCGTTGCTTGAGGATGCTGATTGTTTGTTCTATGATGTTCCTAGTCGCTTGATGGCTCTCGTTGTATGCCTCTTCAGCAGGGGTCGTGGGCGCGCAGAGCGGGGTCATGAGCCAGGTACACAAAGGATAGCCTTTGTCCCCGATAAGCCATCCTCTTGGGTGAGGCTGTGCCTGGAACATGTCAGCCACAGTTGTCTGTCGCAGGATAAAGGCATCGTGGCTGCTGCCTGGAAAGCGGGCATTGACAGCTAGGATGCGCTGCCTGTGGTCACACACCAGCTGTACGTTGAGGGACGTCCTGCGCATCAGCTGTGGACACAGATCTCTGTGCAGCAGCTGGCAGATGTCTGCAACCACCTCCCTTCTGAATCGCAGCCTCCTAACACACTGCGCGGCAGACATGGTCAGATAGAAGGACTGCTGGCGGTATACCCTGGGTGGGTAAGGCCTCACTTGGCGACGCCTGTTGCCCCCTCTGCGTCTAGCCAGGGCTGCCACTCTCTCACGGCGTCTGTAAGCCCTTCCGGCATAAGGCTGAAACTCAGCGTTGGCACCCAATGCAGCCCCCATTATATGCTGGCAAACACTGAGATCTCAATGAAGGCAAAGATAATTGCTAAGCTCTGGCCTGAGCCAAAAATACCTGTCCTAGTGTTGGGCCAAAGCAGTAAGCTCTCCTCCTTGGTCTCTCTCCAAAAAACCGTTGCACAAGAGTGAATGCTGCAAAATGGCTGGCCTTTATAGTGCAGGGTAAGTGCCCTTTAATTTGCGCTCCCCGCGGCCCGCCTCGGCTGTGTACCGTTCCACTTCACAGTCGTTAGGGCCGCCCGGCGCACAATGGGGCGGCGCGAGTGAAGTTCCGGTTCCGGGCGCACAAAGGGCGTTGCACGACGAAATGACGTCATGATCTGCGCGCGCAGCAGGGCGCGTGCTAAGACTTTGCGCCGGCGCTAAATGTCTACTGAAGTTGGGGCGAGGCGCAGATCGCGCTGCGCCCGGGCGCTAAGCGCCTAGCGCTCGAGATCTACTCCTCCTAAGGCGCTAACGGCTGGCGCGCCCAACTGAATTTCTAGGCCAGAGTTTCCTTTGATTATTGCTCTGCAACTCCTCCTTAATCTAAGATTCCCGAGGGCAAAATTAATTCCCAGTGGACTGCCATTCTATCCAGTGGAGGCTATTTCCATTCAAAGGGCAACCACCTTGAATGATATAGGTAGTGTTAAAAAAGGAAAAATCAGTAGTAAACTGTAAAATGGCCAAAAATGACAGCAAAACTGAACCAGCACACAACACAGCACAATGCCAAGTGTTTGGAACATATGGCAATATCGGCCATGACCTGAAGTATGGTGTGACACCACAGGACACCAGCATTCTTGAACAATGATTCACCAATGGTACCATTTACCACTGGGAAACTAGCACTGTTCATTAATGGGATATTGGTACTACTTACCAATGAGAAATCAATGTTATCTGCCAAAGAGAAACTGGCACCATCCCCCAACAGATACCAGTGCCATATTGCTAGTGAGACAGAAACACTATTTACCAATGGGAAACTGATGCCATTTACCCATGGGACCTCAGCCCATTCACCGGTGGGACCTAGCAACATTCACCAATGGGAGACTATACTATTGACCAATGGGACTCTGGAACCATTCATTAGTGGGATACTTACACTTTAGAGATTTATCGATATCCACGTAGAATTGCAGCACTGCTGAACTGAACACGAAAGCCAACGCTGGACCTACAAAAGCGATGGTGTAAAGTATTCCTGAAGAGATAGGAGAAGCTGACAGTGAGGGATGAAAACAGTGTAAAAAAAAGTCTGGTGTGAAACTGAATAATGTAGGAATTGCACCTAGCCAGAGCTACTAGAGCTTACTCTGATTCAGAGCTGTGACTGTGTATGGCCTGTACTAACTGCAGACCTGTTCTGGTAATGACCCTGTACTGACCTGTGAGTTGTGCAGTAATGGAGTCAGTTCTGTAGACCATGTCCGACTACACCATGCTACAGTATTGGATTTGAATACTGAACTTGTTGAAAATGTCCCTGGTTCCATTAGGAGGTGAGAGATGGGAAGATTCAACACTGGATGGGCTGAGGATCTGTCTGCCTACTTCCATTGCCTTTGGTACGTTATCCCTGGGGCCAAGCACAGCCTCCCTCTTCTGCCTGACTCCCTCTAGCAGTATTTCCAAAGTTCAATCAGACAATCTCCTGACCTGACAAAAATCTCTTTCAAATTAAATTTCTTCTGTGTACCAAAATTAATTCTAATGATGCCTGCCCTTTTAAGCTTCTGAAGGCCTTTAAATCCTGCAGCAATGCATTGTCCCCCACACAATAGGAGAGCTCCCAATCCGAGGCATTTCCGATGTTTGGAGTTTGCCTGAAATATTAAAACGTGCTGACCTTGGAAATTAAGGCTAGGCTCGTTCTGATGACATCAGATGGATGCAATTCACTACTTTTGGTCAGGATGGTGGTCGATCAGAAAATCTAGACTAATCTGTGTAAAAGGGCAATAGTTATATACAGCGCTTGAAATGGCTCCTGCAGATGGAGTGGAGTTCCCAACTTACCTTTAACGGCCCACAAGAAACGTGTGCAAGAGGTGTACAGCCTTACTCCTGATACCAGGAATTGGATTCCTCATTTGCAACCAGGTCTGGGTGAATGCATTGATTCAGCTGGTGACCTCCTTCCATGTTGTTTGCACTTATGCTTTTACTGGAAGTTGTACTTCAACCCAAATAGAGCTACCCTCCTTTGGTGCAACAGATCGTCTAGCCATTTAGCATCAAATGGAGTAGTGTTCCTCATCTGTCTCCACTATACTGTTTTGAACAATTCATCAATTAATCTTCACCTCGATAGCTCCCTTTTTAATGGTGAGCTGCAGACCTTTAAGAACTGCTGCCTGGCGAGATCTTATGTTTCCCAGCCAAATGTGCTCTAGGCCAAGCTATCCGGGCAAGCTTTTTATTTGCCTGTAAAATTTTCAAATTAGTTGGAGGGACTTGGATCATAAGATTCAGCATGACCTATCTTCTGAGCTGCAGGCTTACCTGTGCCATGGGCTACCTCTATCTCAGTTTTTCCATTTTTACTAAATTATAGCTCACATCTTCTGTAATGTCTTCTCTTCCAGTCCTCTCATTGTTACCCTCCAGCGTCCCTCAAGATTCCATCCAAGGTCCACTTCTAGAGCACATTCACATACTACTCCAGTTGTGACTGGTGGTGGACCATTAAACACTCAAGAAGCTCGACACCATCCAAGACAAAGCAGCCCGCTTGATTGGCACCCCATCCACCACCTTAAACATTCACTCCCTCCACCACCGGCGTACCATGGCTGCAGTGTGTACCATCTACAAGATGCACTGCAGCAACTCGCCAAGGCTTCTTCAGCAGCACCCTCCAGAACCCATAACTTGTGCCACCTAGAAGGACAAGGGCAGCAGGTGCATGGGAACACCACCACCTCCAATTTCCCCTCCAAGTCACACACCATTCTGACTTGGAAATGTATCGCCATTCCTTCATTGTCGCTGAGTCAAAATCCTGGAACTCCCTCCCTAACAGCACTGTGGGAGTACCTTCACCACACAGACTGCAGCGGTTCAAGAAGGCGGCTCACCGCCGCCTTCTCCAGGGCAACTAGGGATGGGCAATAAATGCTGGCTTTGCCAGCGACGCCCACATCCCATGAACAAATTTTAAAAAACTACTTCTAGGGGGCAATACCCATAAAGGTGGAGCTGGGTCATTCAAGATTCCATGACTTTTGGTGTGCTGTTTGACTGCCCATACAACATCAATATATAAATAAGACAGAACTTCTTCCAGTTAAACATAGGCAAGAACAAAGACATCCTGTCCAATTCTCATCAGAAACTCTGCACTCACACCCTGCAATTCTCTTCTCTGTCCTGGTTGCTTGACAGTGTCAGTACCCTGCCCAACCTTAAGCTGAATTTCAAAGCCCACTTCTAGTCACTCATCGGGACTGCCTATTTCTACCTCCAAAACATCATCCACCTCTGTCTGCCTCACCACAACCGCTACTGAAATCCTTATCCATGCCTTTATTACCCCCTGGTATGACTTTTACCGCACCCTCTTAGCCAGGTTCTCAACATGCACCCTACACAAAATATAACGAATGCAGAATTCCATTGCTTGCATCATATCCCGCAGCAAATCCTGCTTACACATCGCCCAGTCCTCACTGGGCTCCACTTGCTCCCCGCCCCCACTGCTTTGAATTCAAAATTCACTTTCTTGTTACAAAACTGCCATGGCCTTGCCCCAATCTACCTCTGCAAATTCCTCTAACCCTACGCCTCAACTCATAACCCCACTCTTTTGAGCATTCACTTCATTATTTCCCCTTCTCTCGACTCCACCATTGGTAGTAGATCCTTCCGTCATGATGGCCCACAATCTGGATTTTGTTTTCTGAACCTCTCCATCTTCTTACATGTCTCCCCACCTTCAAAAGTCTTCTCAGAACCTATCTCTTCAACCTCCCGCCCTCCTATTGCCAGCTTTTTGCTTGGTGTCCATTACCTCCCTTCCCCTTGAAAAGAATATTGGAATGTTTTATTAATTGAAGACAGTATATAAGTGTAAGTTGTTGCAGTGGTGGGGTTGTGGAGTTGCAGTGGTGTAGTTGTGGAGTTGCAGTGGTGTGGTTGTGGGGTTGCAGTGGTGTAGTTGTGGGGTTGCAGTGGTGTGGTTGTGGAGTTGCAGTGGTGTGGTTGTGGGGTTGCTATTGCAGAGATTTTTGGTGCATCAAACCTACCCATATATATTGGAATGTTTTTCTCACTCCCAAAATCGTCTATGTATGAAATTCCAAAGGGCTGGATAGGGACCATCCCGATTCCTCGCAGCAGCTGAGTGAATATGAAGATGGTGACCACATTGCTGCCAGTGCTTCTGTCCTGCATGCACTCCAAATCTGTTGGAGAGGAAAGGGTTTCGGATTCTTCGACCTTACAAAGGTTGGAGTCTGTCGAATCTACAAAAAGTAGACAAAAAGCTAGAAATTGCTGTTAGCATTGTTTGATATTCCTCTGTCCACTATTTTAATGGGGGATTAACCCATTAAAAAAAATGCCTCTATTAAATAGCAGACAGAGAAAACCATATGTACATACTGTGCATTCATCCACTAATATCACCAACAGTAATTTCTAACTTGCAGACTTTTAAAGTGTTGGCACCACGTTTACCAATGCTTCACGGGTAAGTATGCTGTAATGGACTCAAGTGTTATATATGACATGTCAATTAACACCACTTGGTAATAATGAATTAAAAAAAAGAGCAGCATCCTGAGACAGGCCTGGGCCTGTGCGATAGACCCACAACCACCCTGCCGATAAGAGCTGAACACACTGAACAAGGCCTGGGTGATGGGCCATTCCACTTGATTCAACTGTTTTTTATATATATATTTATATGCAGTACAGTAGTGTAATGGTATGTTACTGGACTAGTAATCCAGTGTCTTGAACTAATAATCCAGAGAATGGGAGCTCAAAGCCCACCATGGCAGTTTAAGAATTGAAATTCAGTTTAAATAAAAAGCTGGTATCAGTAAAAGTGACCATGGAGATTGTCGTAAAAAAAAACTGGTTCATTAATGTCCTTGGTACAATAGTGTGTACTACATCAGATTAACAGCTTGATGTGAGTATCATGTGTTAATTGGTATATATATATATATATATATATAGAGTACAGCACGTGCTAGAGACATCTCTGTGCAGAACAGTCAGCAAGATAAGGTGCTAGTGTAGAAGTAGTGCACTGTATTCCTGTAGAACTGGGTTTAGAGAATAGACTCTTAGATGAAACTTATATCATATGATTTTAGGAGTGTATAAGTTCTAGGAGTGTATAAGTTCTAAGTATAGTGGAAAAGTACTTAGAAAAACAAGATGAAGTAACCCCGATTAAGAGTGAGGTGGGGACTCCTGTCTAATGGTTCTGTGCTGAGACTAGCCAAGTGATATATTGCAGAGCTGAACAAATCTGGTTTGAGTTAGTTTTCAGATAAAGGAATAACTAAGGGTTACAATATATTTTATGCCAAAAGTAGGTGTGTTATAGCAAAGGTCTAAATGGAGAATGCAATGTACCTTTGGGGGGTACTTCTGAGCAAGAATGGCTTGGATTGGTGATGCTATTGGTTCCTGATTGATATCCTACTTGTAACTTTGATAGACATACAGTATTTGCTTACTTGTAATCACATATACGTTCAATAAATCTTGAAAGTTAACTTGTATCTTGAGTCTTAGGGCTGGATTTTCATTGGGCCGTGGAGTCGGGATTGGAGGCGTGTGGGGGTTTAAAATCCCGAAATCGGGGGTCCCGACCCCATCCTGCCCCCAACCCGCCTCTATGCCAGTTTCAAAGGAGGCGGGTACCCGCCCCACACCGGGACCCGCCTCCCTGAGGCGGGAAGGGGATTAGTGCCAATTAACTGCCTGTTAACAGGCAGTTTTTAGCCTAATCCCTATTTTCATTGTTGAAATGTGGGATTCCCGACAGCTCCAAACCATGGCAAGTTAGCGAGGTGGGCCGTCGGGATGAAGGGCTTGGAGGGGTCGAGATGTCCGGTGTTCAGGTGAGTGATGGGTGCATGAGTGCAGAGGTAAGTTTGTTTGGTCTGTGTAAAGTGTGTAAATAAGTTCTACTAACCTTTACTTACCTTTACAGCCTTCCTTCCTTCAGGTCTCGGGAGTCCCTCATCTCACCGGCACAGAAAGCAGAATGGCTATCTGCTGTCAAAATCTGCAGCCTCTGCTTTCTGTTCCGGGGAGATCTCTAAATCATCCTGAGAGGAAGGAATTAACCTGGAGTACAGATTGCCAGTGTTTGACAGCTTTAAACTGCTGTGAAATGCTGATATTTCATCTGTCAAACAGTCTTGACAGATTAAATTTTAATCTGTGACGTCACCTGTTGCTGGGTGGCCCTTAATTGGCCTGCTGAGCCCACTGGGTGGGCTCAACAAGGTCAATCAAGTCAAAATTGCGTGGGTTGGCTAGAACTTGATGGAGGCGGGACTACAACCCCAAAAGTTGTAGTCCCGCCTCCCACCTGCCTCCTCAATGAAAATCCAGCCCTTAGTCTTTCTTAGAACTGGAACAAGCTGGACGGGTTACACCTTGGCAGAACCAGGACCAATATCCTTGCAGGGGGGTTTGCTAGTGCTGTTGGGAAGGATTTAAACTAGTTTGTCAGTGGGCTGGGAACATAAGTGTGGGTCCAGAACGGTGAGAAATAAAGCTGGAAGTGAAAGTTAGAAAAGTAGTCAGCAAAAGTAGTAGGGAGCAGAAACAAAGGCCAACAGTAAAGAGGGTCAAAGTGCAGAAAAATATTAAACAGGCAAAGTTGAAGGCACTTTATCTAAATGCACATAGCATTCGCAACAAGGTGGATGAATTAATGACACAAATAGAACTAAATGAGTATGATGTAATTGCCATTACAGAGACATGGTTGCAGGGTAACCAAAACTGGGAACTGAATGTTCCAGGGTACTCAACATTTAGGAAGGACAGACAAAAAGGAAAAGGAGGTGGCATAAAGCTGTTAATAAGGGATGAGATCGGTACGGTAGAGATAAAAGATCTTGGCTCGGCAGATCGTGATGCAGAACTGGAATCAGTTCGGGTGGAGCTAAGAAACAGCAAAGGGCGGTATACATTGGTGGGAGTTGTGTATGGGCCACCAAACAGTAATGGTAATGTAGGGCACAGTATCAATCAAGAAATTAGAAGAGCATGTAACAAGGGCAATATGGTAATCATGGGGGACTTTAATCTACATATTGACTGGGCAAATCAAATGACCACTAATGGTGTGGAGGACGAATTCTTGGAATGCATGCGAGATGGTTTCCTGGATCAGTATGTGGAGGAACCAACAAGGGAACTGGTTATTCTGGATCTGGTACTGTGTAATGAGAAAGGGCTAATCAATAATCTTGTGGTAAAGGGGCCTTTAGGGACGAGTGACCATAATATGATTGAATTTTACATTAAGTTTGAGAGTGATGTAGTCCAATCTGAAACTAAGGTCTTCAATCTAAACAGAGGAAACTACAAGGGTATGAAGGACACGTTGGCCATGGTAGATTGGGAGACTACACTAAAAGGTACAATGGCTAACATTCAAGGAAACAATGCATAATTTGCAAGAAACATATATTTCTCTAGGGCATAAAAACCCAAAAGGAAAAGTGATCCAACCATGGCTAACAAAAGAAATTAAAGCTAGTATTAAGTCAAAGGAGGAAGCTTTTTGCCAGAAAAAGCAGTCAGCCTGAGGATTAGAAATCAGCAAAGGGGGACCAAGCAATTGATAAAGGGAAAATGGAATATGAGCACAAACTAGCGAAAAATATAAAAACGGATTGTAAAAGCTTCTATAGGTATGTGAAAAGGAAAAGACTGGTGAAGGTAAATGTAGGTCCTTTATAGTCAGAGATGGGAGAATTTATAATGGGGAATGAGGAAATGGCAGAGAAATTAAATAGATACTTTGGGCTAGATTTTCAGGGAGCCGTCAGGCGGGGTTTCAGGCATGTGGGGGGCAAAATCCCAACTTTGGGGGTCCCGACACCATCCCGCCCAAAACCCTGCCCCACATAAGTTTCAGGGGCGGCAGGTACCTGCCCCGCACTGGGACCCGCCGAAACCAGGCGGGAAGGGATTAGTGCCAATTAACTGCCTGTTAACAGGTAGTTAACAGGCAGTTTTTAGCCTAATCCCCATTTTGAGGGGTTTTGTGTGGGTTTCCCGACGGCTCCAAACCACGCCAGGTTAGAGCAGCGGGCCGTCGGGTTGAATGAGTTGGAGGGGTTGCAATGTCGGCGCTCAGGTGAGTGATGGGTGCATGAGTGTAAAGGTAAGTGTGTTTGGTGTGTCTAAAGTGTGTCAAGAACTTTTACTTACCTTTACTTACCTTAACAGCCTTTCTTCCTGTAGCCGTCGAGAGCGCAGCACTCAGCCGGACCTGTCAAAAGTGACAGCCTTCAGCTTTTAGTGCTGCTGAGATTTCTAAATGAGTCTGCGCAGAAGGACTCATCTTAGAAATCAGACTGTCAGTGTTTGACAGCTTCAAACAGCTGTAAAACACTGATATTTCATCTGTCAGAAATCTTGACAGATGAAATTGCAGTCTGTGACGTCACCTGTTGCCTGGTGGTCCTTAATTGGCTTGCTGAGCCCGCTGGGCGGGCTCAACAAGGTCAATCAAGGGAAAATCGCGCGGATTGGCCGGACGTCGAAGTTGGCGGGTCATAAACCCGAAAGGGGAAGTCCCGCCTTCTTCCCGACAGGTTCGACAAAATCGACCCCTTTGTTTCTGTCTTCACGGAGGAAGACACAAAAAACCTCCCAGAAATACGAGAAAACCAAGGGTGTGGCGAGAATGAAGAACTTAAAGAAATTATTATTAGGAAAAAAACAGGACTAGCAAAATGAATGGGACTAAAAGTCGATAAATCCCAAGGACCGGATGACCTACATCCTAGGGTTTTGAAAGAGGTGGCCATTGGGATAGTAGACGCATTGGTTGTCATCTTCCAAAATTCTATAGATTCTGGAACGGTTCCTGCAGATTGGAGGATAGCAAATGTAACCCCGCTATTTAAGAAAGGAGGGAGAGAGAAAGCGGGGAACTACAGACCTGTTAGCCTCACATCAGTATTTGGGAAAATGCTGGAATCTATTATAAAGGATGCAATAACTGGGCACTTAGAAACTAATATTAGATTGGGCAGAGTCAACATGGATTTATGAAAGGGAAATCCTGTTTGACAAACCTATTGGAGTTCTCTGAGGATGTAACTAGTGGAGTAGACAAAGGGGAACTGGTAGATGTGGTGTATCTGGATTTTCAGAAGGCCTTCGATAAGGTCCCACACAAGAGGTTGGTGAACAAAATTAGGGCACATGGAATTGGGGGTAATATACTAGCATGGATTGAGAATTGGTTAACAGACAGAAAACAAAGAGTAAGGATAAACAGGTCTTTTTTCGGATGGCAGGCTGTGACTAGTGGGGTACTGCAAGGATCGGTGCTTGGGCCCCAGCTATTCACAATCTATATCAATGATTTGGATGAGGGGACTAAATGTAACATTTCCAAATTTGCTGATGATACAAAGCTAGGTGTCAGTTTCAGTTGCGAAGAGGATGTGAAGAGGCTTCAAGGGGATCTCGACAGGCTCAGTGAATGGGCGAGAACATGGCAGATGGAATATAATGTGGATAAATGTGAAGTTATCCACTTTGGTAGGAAAAACAGAAAGGCAGAGTATTTCCTAAATGGTGAAAGATTGGGGAATGCAGATGCTCAGAGGGACCTGGGTGTCCTTGTACATGAGTCACTGAAAGTGAATGTGCAGGTGCAGCAAGCCATTAGGAAGGCAAATGGTATGCTGGCCTTCATTACAAGAGGATTTGAGTACAGGAGTAAAGAAGTCTTACTCCAATTATATAGGGCCTTGTTGAGACCACACCTGGAGTACTGTGTACAATTTGGTCTCCTTACCTAAGGAAGGATATACTTGCCAATGAAGGTTCACGAGATTGATTCCTGGGATAGCGGGACTGCCGTATGAGAAGAGATTGAGTAAACTAGGACTATATTCTCTTGAATTCAGAAGAATGAGAGGGGATCTCATTGAAACATATAAAATTATTACAGGGCTTGATAGGGTGGATGCTGGGAGAATGTTTCCCTTGGCTGGGGAGTCTAGAACCAGGGGCCACAGCCTCAGGGTAAAGGGTAAGCCATTCAGGACTGAGATGAGAAGAAATTTCTTCACACAGAGGGTGGTGAATCTTTGGAATTCTCTACCCCAGAGGGCTGTGGAGGCTCAGTCATTGGTTATATTCAAAACAGAAGTCGATAGATTTCTGACTAGTAAGGGCATCAAGGGATATGGCGATAGGGCCGGTGAATGGAGTTGAGGCAGAAGATGAGCCATGATCTCATTGAATGGCGGAGCAGGCTCGAAGCGCCGAATGGCCTACTGCTGCTCCTATTTCTTATGTTCTTATGAAAGTCTTACACGATATCTTGCCAACTTCCTTTAGGGAAGGAAACCTGCCGTTCTTACTCAGTCTGGCTTACATGTGACTCCAGTCCCTGGCAACATGGTTGCCTCTTTA
This sequence comes from Somniosus microcephalus, assembly GCF_052327205.1. Lineage (NCBI taxonomy): Eukaryota > Metazoa > Chordata > Chondrichthyes > Squaliformes > Somniosidae > Somniosus > Somniosus microcephalus. The sequence continues at coordinate 401,514,838 of NC_140987.1, forward strand.
CTGCCCTCTAAAGTGACATAGCAAGCCATTCAATTTTGTCAAACCGCTACAAAGGATTGTGACATTTCAAGAAGGCCCACCTTCTCAGGGCAACTAGGGATAGTCAATAAATGCCAGCCTTGCCTACGGCACCCACATCCCGAGAATGAATATTAAAAAAAATATATAATGGCAATTTTGGATCGTACAGAAGCTAAAAGTGGCATCATAATCTAATCTGCTGCATTTTAACAAATCATGATAGACCACTGTGCAGTGTATGTTGCACTGGCATTCCACCCACACTGTTTGTGCTGTCACACAGAAAGAAAATTTGGCCATACCTCATAGTTCTATCTTATTGTGAAGCTCTGGTACCAAAGATGTAGTATTACAAGTCTGGTGTCGCCATGATCTACTTACTAATAATGGCTTGGTCGTAGATATATGGTCCCATGATGAAATGCGGCACGGTGGTGAGGAATCCAGACATTGCCACCAGCATGCCTCCAAGGGCAACCACACGAGGACGATGCACCTTGCTCCCAAAGTAACTGACAAACACCACTAACACCGTGCTGCCAACCTGCAGTGAGATGGTGATGAGCCTGGTTAGAGAAATGCTGAGAAAACCGATTAATGATAAAAGACTGGTTAGTAAAATGGTGAAGACCTGATTAGCAAAAACTTAAGCAGCCTGTTTAGTGAGATGTTGAGGAGCCTGGTAAGTTAAACAACAGGAAGCCTGCTTAGTGAAATCGTGATGAACGTTGTTAGTGAGAGAGTGAGGAATCTTGGTTAATGAGATGGTGAGGAGCCTGGTTAATGAAATAATGAGCTCGATTAGGGAGACAGTAAAAGACTGGTTAGTGAGATATTGAGGAGCCTGGAAAGTGATTCATGACTAGGGTCAGTACATGTGGAGTCAGGGGACAAGTAGTAGAATGGATAGCAAGCTGGCTTCAAGACAGAAAACAGAGAGAAGGGGGTTAAAGGTAGTTACTCAGATTGGCAAATGGTGGGAAGTGGTGTTCCACAAGGATCGGTGCTGTGACCACTATTGTTTACCATTTACATAAACGATTTGGACTCAGGAATCGGAAGCAAAATTAAAAAAAATTGCAGATGACACCAAATTGGTGGTGTAGTTAACACAGAGGAGTACTGCAACAAAATAGAGGAAGACATTAATAAACTTGCAGAATGGGTGTGTAATTGACAAATGAACTTCAATATAGATAAGTGCAAGGTAATACATTTTGGTAGAATAAGAAGTCCACATACCCCATGGAAAATCAGTGTCTAAATGGGGTAGAGGAACAGAGGGATCGGGGGGTACAAATACACAAATCATTAAAAGTCACGACGCAGGTTAATAAGGCCGTAAAAAAAAGCAAACATAGCACTGGGATTCATTTCTAGAGGGATAGAATTGAAAAGCAGAAACATTGAGCTGGATTTTGCGACCCCCACGAGTGCGCACCCGTAGGGGCCTCGCAAGTGCCGGTTTCAGGCATGCGAAGCGCATGCGCTAAAACCCGGCACTTGCGATCTGTCAAGAATCCTCTTGACAAATCATCCGCCTGCCCAGGAAAAGGGCCTCCGCGGGCAGAGTTCCGCTTTCTGCACAACCTCCGCCCGCTGAAAACCTTAAAAAATCTTATGCCTGGTAAAAGCATGCGAAAGGGCTGCTTTTACCAGCATAAGAATTTTTAAAAATTAACAAAAAAAGTTTTCACTCATTTATAATTTAAAAATACTTTAAAAAAAGGTATGTTTATGTTTAGCCCCATAAAAAACTTTAATTATTTTTTTCAAAAAATAAAATTTTTGTTAAAAATTACATTTAATGTAATTTTAACTAATTTTAAATACCTGTACATGATTAAAAAATATATATTTAATGTTTAACTATGTTTTTAAATGTGATCCCCATTCATACTTTTGACAGAGCTAGCAGGTAAGTGCGTAGATTTTTTCCGATTGGAGGCATCCGCACGTAGGAAGCCTCCGATTGGAAATTCAGGGCCATTATGTTAATCTTGTATAGTACCTTGGTTAGACCATACTTGGAGTACTGTGAACAGTTCTGGTCTCCATATTATAAAAAGGATGTAGAGGCACTGGAGAAGGTGCAAAAAAGATTTACTAGAATGATACCAGAACTGAGAGGTTGTATCTATCAGGAAAGATTGAACAGGCTGGGGCTCTTTTCTCTAGAAAAGATAAGACAAAGGGTGACCTGATAGAGGCCTTTGAGATTATAAAAGGGTTTGATAGGGTAGACATAGAGAAGATGTTTCCACTTGTGGGCACGACCAGAACTAGGGGCCATAAATGTAAGATGGTCACTAATAAATCCAATAGGGAATTCAGGAGAAACTTCTTTACCCAGAGAGTGGTTAGAATGTGGAACTCGCTACCACAAGGAATAGTTGAGGTGAATAGCATAGATGCATTTAAAGGGAAGCCAGATAAACACAAGAGGGAGAAAGGAATAGAAGGATATGTTGATGGGGTTCGGTGAAGAGATGTGCGAGGAGGCTCGTGTGGAGCATAAAGCTGTTGGGCCAAATTACCTGTTTCTGTGCTATAACTACTTTGTAAGTGAGATAATAATGAGATGAGTTAGTGAGATAATAAAACTTAGCAATTTTGCAAAGTTTTTTCTTCTTTTAATTTGTTTTTTTTGCCTAATTTTCTCTCCTGCTCACAAGATATTGAGTGCGGCAAAGATATGGGAACAGTAGCATAGTGGTAATGTCACTGGGCTAGTAATGCAGAGGCCTGAACTAATGATCCAGAGACGTGAGTTCAAATCCCACCACGTCAGCTGGGGAATTTAAATTCCGTTAGTTTAATAAATCTGGAATAAAAAGCTAGTATCAGTAATGGTGACCATGAAACTATTGGATTGTCATAGAATTGAACCCATCTGGTTCATTAATGTCCTTTAGGGAAGGAAATCTACCGGCCTATATGTGACTCAAGACCCACAGCAATGTGGTTGACTCTTAACTGCCCTCTGAAATGGCCTAGCAAGGCACTCAGTTGTAACAAACTGCTACAAAACAAAATAATAAGAATGAAACCAGATGGACCACCTGGCATCGACCTCGGCACTGGCTACGGACACGGCAACGGCACACCCAGCCCAGTCAACTCTGTAAAGTTCTCCTCACCAACATCTGGGGACTTGTGCCAAAATTGGGAGAGCTGTCCCACAGACTAATCAAGCAACAGCCTGATATAGTCATATTCACAAAATCATACCTTTCAGCCAATGTCCCAAACTCCTCCATCACCATCCTTGGGTATGTCCTGTCCCACCGGCAGGACAAATCCACCAGGGGTGGCGGCACAGTGGTATACAGTCGGGAAGGATTGGCCCTGGGAATCCTCAACATTGACTCCGGACCCCATGAAGTCTCATGACTTCAGATCAAGCATAGGCAAGGAAACCTCCTGCTGATTACCACCTACCTGTAAGCATCAAACGCAGGCCCCAAGTTTATTTCAGGCTTTTTGAATGACTGTTACTGCCTGTTTGGAGAAGATATGGGAGGGGCCCAGGTGTTCGTGGACAGGAGATTCCAGCCAGGCCTACAAACTAATTATGGGAGAATGTCTGGGCAGACAGAATTCTCTGGGAAGACAATGGGCTGGATTTTCATTGAGGAGTCGGGTAGGAGGCGGGACTACAACTTTCGGGGTTGTAGTCCCGCCTCATCGAGTTCTAGCCAACCCACGCGATTTTGACTTGATTGACCTTGTTGAGCCCACCCAGCGGGCTCAGCAGGCCAATTAAGGGCCACCCGGCAACAGGTGACGTCACAAAGGCTTTTTGACAGGTGAAATATCAGCGTTTCATAGCTGTTTGAAGCTGTCAAGCACTGACAATCTGTACTCCAAGTTAATTCCTTCCTGTCAGGATGATTTAGAGATCTCCCCGGAACAGAACGCCGAATGCTGGAACTTTTGACAGATCGCGGCCATTCTGTTTTCTGTGCCGGTGAGATGAGGGACTCCCGAGATCTGAGGGAAGGAAGGCTGTAAAGGTATGTAAATGTAAGTACAACTTCTTTAAACACTTTAAACACACCAAACACACTTACCTCTGCACTCATGCACCCATCACTCACCTGAACACCAGACATCTCGACCCCTCCAAGCCCTTCATCCTGATGGCCTGCCTCGCTAACTTGGCGTGGTTTGGAGCCGTCGGGAATCCCACATTTCAACAATGAAAATAGGGATTAGGCTAAAAACTGCCTGTTAACTACCTGTTAACAGGCAGTTAATTGGCACTAATCCCCTTCCCGCCTCGGGGAGGCGGGTCCCAGCACAGGTTGGGTACCCGCCTCCTTTGAAACTGGCATGGAGGCGGGTTGAGGGCGGGATGGGTTCGTGCCCCCCGATTTCGGGATTCTATGTTTCTATGTTTAACCCCCCCACACGCCTGCAATCCCGCCTCCACGGCCCAATGAAAATCCTGCCCAATGGGTCCGGGGAGGTGACTCATACGGTCATAAGCACCTAGATGAGATAGCCCCGAAAGGGAGGAACCGGACAAAAGAGGGCCATGGTAAATTAATGGAAAGCCAATTAACCCAGGATCAGGTGACAAGTGCAGCCCATTACCTGCCATTAACAGTAACGAGCACCTAGATGAGATAGCCCCAGAAGGCGGGAACCGGACAAAAGAGGGCCATTGTAAATTAATGGAAAGCCAATTAACCCAGGATCAGGTGACAAGTGCGGCCCATCATCTGCCATTAACACCAGCACCTAGATGGGATAGCCCTGAAAGGCGGGAAACCAGACAAAGAAGGGTGATTAAAAAGACATTACACAGGGGAGAATGAACTAGAAGGATATAGAGAAGGCAGCTTTGGCCATTAGCTCTCTTTCTCTCTCTCTCTCTCACTTGCTTGAAACCACCATGAGCGACAAGAGCCTTGCCTTGCTCTTCGACTGTAGGAACGAACCTCGAAACTGGGACTTGGATACTGCATCGGCAATACGGAACCAGGAGACACGTTCTACACAGGGGAGCAGCGAGCAAGAAAACGGACAATCGGCAAGAAAACGGACAATCGGGGTGAGCATTGTCCAAGCCCACGCATCCTTAAGACCACCGGTACTGTGTGAGGGGGTGTTGTGTGTCCCAACCAAGCCAGAGGGGTTTAGTGGGGAGGTTCTGTGTGTATTATATAGTGTATGTTACGGGGTTTGTGGGACAAGTCCATGTTATACTCTGTATAGCAACACAGTGTGATTTTAGGCATCTTAATACGAGACAGGGGCCTGTTCGACGGGCCAAGTTGTATTGTTGTACTGTTTGTTTTACGCCACCAAGCATTTTACGTACTGGAGGCGGGTGTGTGTGTTAACCTTATTAAACACCGTATGGTTGAGTCTGAAAAGCTTGTCTGTGTTCTAATCCTGTTCACCGTAATTCCTGTTGTCTAGAACTAAGTAGGAGGGGTGATTTGAACCACCAAAGCATCCACCTACAATCGCCCTCCCTCAGCTGATAAATCAGTACTCCTCCATGTTGAACACCACTTGGAAGAAGCACTGAGAGTAGCAAGGGCACAGAATGTACTTTGGGTGGGGGGCTTCAATGTCCATCACCAAGAGTGGCTCGGTAGCACCACTACTGACCGAGCTGGCCGAGTCCTGAAGGACATAACTGCCAGTCTGCTGCCAGACAGGTGGTGAGAGAACCAACACGAGGGAAAAATCTACTTGACCTTGCCCTTACCTGTCGCAGATGCATCTGTCTATGATAGTATTGGTAGCAGTGACCACCGCACAGTCATTGTGGAGACAAAGTCCCGTTGTCACACTGAGGACACCCTCCATCGTGTTGTGTGCCACTACCACCGTGCTAAATGGGATAGATTCAGAACAGATCTAGCAGCTCAAAACTGGGCATCCATGAGGCGCTGTGGGCCAACAGCAGCACGAGAACTGTATTCCACCACAATCTGTAACCTCATGGCCCGGCATATCCCTCACTCTGCCATTACCATCAAGCCAGGGGACCAACCCTGGTTCAATAAGGAGTGTAGAAGAGCATGCCAGGAGCAGCACGAGGTGTACCTAAAAATGCGGAAGCTGCAACACAGGACTACATGCATGCTAAAAAGTGGAAGCAGCATGCTATAGACAGGGCAAAGCGATCCCACAATCAACGGATCAGATCAAAGCTCTGCAGTCCTGCCACATCCAGTCGTGAATGGTGGTGGACCATTAAACAACTACCGGGAGGAGGAGGCACCATGAATATCCCATCCTCAATGATGGTGGAGCCCAGCACGTGGCATTTGCAACCATCTTCAGCTAGAAGTGCCGAGTGGATGATCCATATCGGCCTCCTCCTGAGGTCCCCACTATCACAGAAGCCAGTCTTCAGCCAATTCGATTCACTCCACGTGGTATCAAGAAACGGCTCAGCGCACTGGATACTGCAAAGGCTAGGGGCCCTGACAACATCCCGGCTATCATGCTGAAGACCTGTGCTCCAGAACTAGCTGCGCCTCTAGCCAAGCTGTTCCAGTACAGCTACAACACTGGCATCTATCCGACAATGTAGAAAACTGCCCAGGTATGTCCTGTCTGCAAAAAGCAGGACAAATCCAATCCGGCCAATTACTGCCCCATCAGTCTACTCTCAATCATCAGCAAAGTGATGGAAGGTGTCATCGACAGTGCTATCAAGCAGCACTTACTCAACAATAACCTGCCCACTGATGCCCAGTTTGGGTTCCGCTAAGACCACTCGGCTCCCGACCTCATTACAGTCTTGGTGCAAACATGGACAATGGAGCTGATTTCCAGAGGTGAGGTGAGAGTGACTGCCCTTGACATCAAAGCTGGAATCGGGGGGAAAACTCTCCACTGGCTGGAGTCATACCTAGCACAAAGGAAGATGGTTGTGGTGATAGAAGGTCAATCATCACAACCCCAGGACATCACTTCATGAGTTCCTCAGGACAGTGTCCTAGGCCCAACCATCTTCAGCTGCTTCATCAATGATCTTCCCTCCAACATAAGGTCAGAAATGGGGATGTTCGCTGATGACTGCACAGTGTTCAGTGCCATTCACAACCCCTCTGATAATGAATGCAGTCCACGCCCACATGCAACAAGACCTGGACGGCGTTCAGGCTTGGGCTGTTAAGTGGCAGGTAACATTCGTGCCACAGAAGTGCCAGGCAATGACTATCTCCAACAAGTGAGAGTCTAACCACCGCCCCATGACATTCAACGGTATTACCATCGCCGAATACCCCACCATCAACATCCTGGGGGTCACCATTGACCAGAAAACTTAACTGGACCAGCCACATAAATACCGTGGCTACAAGAGCAGGTCAGAGGCTGGGTATTCTGCGGCGAGTGTCCCACCTCCTGACTCCCCAAAGTCTTTCCACCATCTACAAGGCACAAGTCAGGAGTGTGATGGAATACTCTCCACTTGCCTGGATGAGTGCAGCTCCAACAACACTTAAGAAGCTCAACACCATCCAAGGCAAAGCGACCCGCTTGATTGGCACCCCATCTACCACCTTAAACATTCACACCCTCCACCACCGATGTACCATGGCTGCAGTGTGTACCATCTACAAGATACACTGCAGCCACTCGCCAAGGCTTCTTCGGCAGCACCTCCCAAACCAACTCTACCACCTAAAAGGACAGGGGCAGCAGTTGCATGGAAACATCACCTCCAAGTTCCCCTCCAAGTCACACATGATCCTGATTTGGAAATATATCGCCGATCCTTCATCGTTGCTGGGTCAAAATCCTGGAACTCCCTCCCTAACAGCACTGTGGGAGTACCTTCACCACACGGACTGCAGCGGTTCAAGAAGGAAGCTCATTACCACCTTCTCAAGGGCAATTAGGGATGGGCAATCCCATGAATGAATGAAAAAATAAACATACCACTATGGCCATTGCTCCTCTGAAGCTTACTTTGTTGTTCCTTCTAAGCTCCAAGTACAGTATGCCATCATACATTTACTCCGCCTCGATAAATTGTTACTATGTTGAAATCAAGTCATTGCACTGCTCCTCAGCCTAACTCATTCTTTCTCAACACTATAAAACTGTGGAATTATTTATCTCTTACTGTCTTCTTTTCCCCTACAATCTTAAAGCTTTAAAAATCCAAGTTTAGCACCACCTAATCGGTACTTCCTGACTTGTTTTTCTCATACTCTTCAACCTTTGTGATATTCTGCACTATGAGACTTGGCCCATCACCTGGGTTTCTCAATTAGAAAAACAGCTCTGTGTTAGACCCACAAATGGATATAGGAATCCGAACAAAATAGAGTACATCCAGCTTTGAATAGTTCTCTCTAAATACTGATAATTGTTTTGCATGTTAGAATCATAGAATGATAGAATGATACAGCACAGAAGGATGCCATTCGCCCATCATGCCTGTGCTAGTTCTTTGAAAGAGCTATCCAAATAGTTCCACTCCCCTGCTCTTTCCCATAGTTCTGCAAATTTTTCCCTTTCAAATATTTATCCAATTCCCTTTTGCAAGTTATTATTGAATCTGCTTTTACCACCCTTTCAGGCAGTGCATTCCAGATCATAACAACTCGCTGCATAATTTTTTTCCCCTCATGTTGCCTCTGGTTCTTTTGCCAATTACCTTAAATCTCTGTCCTCTGCAATGATCCCTCTAATTTTGTTTGCGCCGCGCGGTCCCTTTAAGGGGCTGCACGGGCCATTCAAAATACTGTGCACGCATGGTTTTTGCATTGAAAAGCCAGCAAGCTGGCTGCGCGGGATCCCTGGAGTGCTGTGCGGTCGCGCGGCTGTGTAACTTAAAGGGAATGTTGGTCTGCTGGTTCCTGACCCCTCTGGCAATGGAATCAGTTTCTCTTTATTTACTCTATCAAAACCCTTTATGATCTGACCAATTTTTTATATATATAATTGATAATTATATCAATGCTGATGTAATTACAGTATGTCAGCTCAGTAGAAGCAGTGTGCTCCTTACCTCATGTACTGCTGTCAGGATCCCTGACATCTTGCTGGAGAAGCCGAAGCGCTTCTCAATAGTAGAGATGCTGGTTTTGAGGAAGATGGAGATAAGCAGCATGGACAGATGCAACATCCCATGGCAGAAGAGAAAAAACTAGACAAACAAATTATAGATGTCTTTATAGAGTTAACCAATAAATCCAAACATCTCCAATTCTTAATAAAAAAAGTGTGCAACCCTTTGGGAATGTCTCGTTTCAGAGAGTGCAACTTCGCAGTGGAATGTTTTTGCTTTAGAACGTGGTATCTCACTCTACAGTGTGTCCTGACAGAGACGGGTCTGGTTAAGATCATGTGTCGATCGTGGAGCTTCTTGTTTCAGAGTGTATAACTTCATCACTAAGGGTCGCATTTCAGAGAATTTGCTTCAGAGTGTGTGCCCTGCAGTTGAAGGGTCTTGTTTCAGGATTCATGCCCCCAATAGCGGGGAGTCTCAAGTCAAGTGTACAACCCCAAAATGGAGATCTCATTTCAAAGATCAAAGATCTCTTTTCATGGTGTCAGCCCTGCAGTGGAAGGTCTTATGTTAACGCGTGTCCCACAGTGGAATGTCTCAATCCAGGATGGTTTGTTGCCTCCCTGGTGCCAGGGTCAAGGATGTCACTGAGCGGCTGCAGGGCATTCTGGAGGGGTAGGGTGAACAGCCAGTGGTCGTGGTCCACATTGGTACCAACGACATAGGTAAAAAGAGGGATGAGGTCCTGCATCAAGAATTTAGGGAGCTAGGTAACAGATTAAAGAGCAGGACCTCAAAGGTTGTAATCTCTGGATTACTCCCAGTGCCACGTGCTAGTAAGTATAGGAATGGGAGGATAGAGCAGATGAATGCGTGGCTAAAGAGTTGGTGCAGGGGGGAGGGTTTTACTTTCCTGGATCACTGGGCCTGCTTCTGGGAAAGGTGGGACTTGTACAAGTCGGACGGGTTGCACCTGAACCAGAGCGGGACAAATATCCTTGCGGGGAGGTTTGCTAGCACTGTTGGGGGGGGTTTAAACTAACTTGGCAGGGGGATGGGATACAGAGGGGAGCTGAAATAGGGGGGGGATGTGCTGCCAATTATAGAGAAAGAAACAAGTCAGCTTGGTAGACAGGGCAAATATATAAGGGCAAGGCTGGATGGCATCTATTTTAATGCAAGGAGTCTTGCAAATAAGGTGGATGAACTGAAGGTGTTGATAAACACATGGGAGTATGATATTGTTGCTATCACGGAGACATGGTTGAGGGAAGGGCAGGACTGGCAGCTCAATATTTCGGGGTACAGAATCTTCAGGCGAGACAGAGGGGGAGGTATAAGAGGAGGGGGTGTCGCAATATTAATTAAGGAGTCAATTACTGCAGTAAGGAGGGATGATATATTAGCAGGGTCCTCTAATGAGGCCATATGGGTGGAGCTTAAAAACAAAAAGGGTTCAAGCACTTTGCTGGGAGTGTACTATAGGCCTCCAAACAGTCAGGGGGAGATAGAGGAACAGATATGTAGGCAAATCTCAGAGAAATGTGCAAATAATAGGGTAATAATAATGGGGGATTTCAACTTCCCCAATATTAACTGGGATAGTCAGAGTGTGAAAGGCTCAGAGGGTGTAGAATTCTTAAAGTGCATCCAGGAGAGCTTTTTGAGCCAGCATGTAGAAAGTCCTACAAGAGAGGGGGCGGTACTGGACCTAATTCTAGGGAATGTGGCCGGCCAAGTGGAAAAAGTGCTAATAGGTGAGCACTTTGGTGATAGTGACCATAATATGGTAAGATTTAAGGTGGTCATGGAAAAGGACAGGGATGGGCCGGAAATAAAGGTTCTAAATTGGGGGAAGGCCGATTTTAATAGGATAAGGCAGGATCTGGCCAAAATGGACTGGGATCAGCTACTTGTAGGAAAATCCGCATCGGAGCAATGGGAGGCTTTCAGAAGGGAGATTGAGATCATACAATGGCAACATGTTCCCGTAAAGGTCAAGGGTGGTTCCAAAAACCACAGGGAACCTTGGATGTCAGGGGATATACGAGAATGGATTAGGAAAAAAAGGAGGGCTTTTGGTAGATACAAAAGTCTAAAGACGGAGGAAGCCCTAGAGGAGTACAAAAAGTGCAGGGGGATACTTAAAAGAGAAATTAGGAGATCAAGGAGGGGCCATGAAATAACACTGGCGAGCAAAATAAAGGAAAATCCGAAGATGTTTTATAAGTATATTAAGGGTAAGAGGATAACTAGGGAAAAAATAGGGCCCATTAGGGACAAAAGTGGCAATCTGTGTGTGGAGCCGGAAGTTGTAGGAGGGGTTCTAAATGAATTTTTTGCATCTGTTTTCACTATGGAGAAGGACGATGTAGACATAGAAATAGGGCGGGGGGACTGTGATATGCTCGAACATATTAACATCGAGAGGGAGGAGGTATTGGCGGTTTTAGCTGGCCTAAAAATGGATAAATCCCCAGGCCCGGATGAAATGTATCCCAGGCTGCTGTGTGAGGCAAAGGAGGAGATTGCGGGGGCTCTAACGCATATATTCAGGACCTCTCTGGCCACAGGGGATGTGCCAGAGGACTGGAGAACCGCTAATGTAGTACCATTATTCAAGAAGGGTAGCAGGGAAAAACCGGGGAACTACAGGCCAGTGAGCCTAACATCAGTGGTAGGAAAATTATTGGAAAAAATCCTGAGGGACAAAATTTGTCTCCACTTGGAGAGGCAAGGGTTAATCAGGGATAGTCAACATGGCTTTGTCAAGGGAAGATCATGTCTGACTAATTTGATTGAATTTTTTGAGGGGGTGACTAGGTGTGTGGATGAGGGTAACGCAGTGGATGTGGTATATATGGATTTCAGTAAGGCCTTCGATAAAGTCCCGCACAGGAGACTGGTCAAGAAGGTAAGAGCCCATGGAATCCAGGGTGCCTTGGCACATTGGATACAAAACTGGCTTAGTGGCAGAAGGCAGAGGGTGATGGTCGAAGGTTGTTTTTGTGACTGGAAGCCTGTGGCCAGTGGGGTACCACAGGGATCGGTGCTGGGTCCCTTGCTGTTTGTGGTCTACATTAATGACTTGGATATGAATGTAAAGGGTATGATCAGTAAGTTCGCGGATGATACAAAAATTGGTAGGGTGGTAAATAGCGAGGAGGGTAGCCTCAGTCTGCAGGACGATATAGATGGGTTGGTCAGATGGGCGGAACAGTGGCAAATGGAATTTAACCCGGAAAAGTGCGAGGTGATGCACTTTGGGGGGACTAACAAGGCAAAGGAATACACAATGAATGGAAAGACCCTAGGCAAGACGGAGGGTCAGAGGGATCTGGGTGTGCAAGTACACAGATCCCTGAAGGCGGCGGAACAGGTGGATAAGGTGGTAAAAAAGGCATATGGGATACTTGCCTTCATTAGCCGAGGCATTGAATATAAGAGCAAGGAGGTTATGATGGAGCTGTATAAAACACTGGTTAGGCCACAGCTGGAATACTGTGTGCAGTTCTGGTCGCCACACTACAGGAAGGATGTGATCACGTTGGAGAGGGTGCAGAGGAGGTTCACCAGGATGTTACCAGGGCTGGAGCGCTTCAGCTATGAAGAGAGACTGGGCAGATTGGGTTTGTTTTCCTTGGAGCAGAGGAGGCTGAGGGGGGACATGATTGAGGTATACAAAATTATGAGGGGCATAGATAGGATGGATGCTGAGGAGCTTTTTCCCTTAGTAGAGGGGTCAATAACTAGGGGGCATAGATTCAAGGTAAAGGGCGGGAGGTTTAGAGGGGATTTGAGAAAGAACTTTTTCACCCAGAGGGTGGTTGGAGTCTGGAACTCACTGCCTGAAAGGGTTGTGGAGGCAGAAACCCTCACAACATTTAAGAAGCATTTGGATGTGCACTTGAAATGCCATAGCATACAAGGCTACGGGCCAAATGCTGGAATATGGGATTAGATTAGACAGGGCTTGATGGCCGGCGCGGACACGATGGGCCGAAGGGCCTCTATCCGTGCTGTATTACTCTATGACTCTATAGTGGGCACTCCATACAGAATTATGTGGTATAGCATTTGCAACAGACTGTACCACTTTACCAGCACCTCAGCACTAAATGAAAAAGGTTTCCTTCAGCTGCTGCATGTGGTGTGATGATGCCAAAGAAATGTTGCTAGGAAAGTGGAGGTGACTATTCAGACTGAATGAAATTAATTTTCTTCCTTTTTATGACCATTGCAATGTGTGGTGTCTGTACCTGAAGGTTAACACTGGGTGGTAGATTTCAATCCATGACCCCAGCAGATGTGTAATAGGAACATAGGAACACAGGAACAGGAGTAGGCCATTTAGCCCCTCGAGTCTGTTCCGCCATTCAGTGAGATCATGGCTGATCTGTGACCTAACTCCATATACCCGCCTTTGGCCCATATCCCTTAATACCTTTGGTTAACAGAAAGCTATCAATCTCAGATTTAAAATTAATAACTGATCTAGCATCCAAACTTTTACCACCCTTTGTGTGTAGAAGTGATTCTTAATTTCACTCCTGAAAGGTCTGGCTCTAATTTTTAGACTTTGCCCCTTAGTCATAGAATCTCCAACCAGCAGAAATAGTTTCTCTCTATCTACCCTATCTGTTCCCTTTAATATCTTGAAAACTTCAATCAGATCACCCCTTAACCTTCTAAATTCCAGAGAATACAACCCTAGTTTCTGTATTCTCTCCTCGAAACTTAACCCTTGGAGTCCGGGTATCATTCTGGTAAACCTATGCTGCACTCCCTCCAAGGCCAATATATCCTTCCTACGGTGTGATGCCCAGAACTGCTCACAGTGCTCCAGGTGTGGTCTAACCAGGGTTTTGTACAGCTGCAGCAGAACTTCTACCCCCTTGTATTCTAGTCCTCTAGATATAAAGGCCAGTATTCCATTAGCCTTTTTGATTATTTTCTGTACCTATACATGACATTTAATGATCTATGTACCTGGACCCCCAAGTCTCTTTGGACCTCCACTGTTTTTAGCTTTTCACCATTTAGAAAGTACCCTGTTCTATCCTTTTTAGGTCCAAAGTGGATGACCTCGCATTTGCCTACATTGAAATCCATTTGCCACAGTTTTGCCCATTTACTTAATCTATTGATAGCCCTTTGTAATTTTATGCTTTCATCTACACTGCCTACAATGCCGCCTATCTTTGTATCATTGGCAAATGTGGATATATGACTTTCAATGCCATCATCTAAGTTGTTAATAAATACTGTGAATAATTGAGGCCCAAACACAGATCCCTGCGGGGCACCACTAGTCGCATCCTGCCAATTTGAGTACCTGCCCATCCCTACTCTCTATCCCCTGCCGCTCAGCCAATTTCTTAACCAGGTCAATAATTTGCCCTCAATTCCGTGGGCATCTACCTTAGTTAACAGTCTCTTATGAGGGATTTTATCAAATGCCTTCTGGAAGTCCATATAAATAACATCTATAGACATTCTCCTGCCCACTACTTCAGTCACCTACTCAAAAATTTCAATCAGGTTTGTCAGGCATGACCTACCTTTCACAAATCCATGCTGGCTCTCTCTGATCAACTGAACATTTTTGAGGTGTTCAGTCACCCTATCCTTAATTATAGACTCTAGTAATTTCCCGACAACAGATGTTAGGCTAACTGGTCTCTAATTCCCTGGTTTCCCTCTTGCCATTCTTAAATAGCGGCGTGACATACGCAATTTTCCAATCTAAAGGAACGGTTCCTGAATCAAGAGAACTTTGGAAGATTATAGTTAGAGCATCTGCAATGTGCTCACCTACTTTCTTTAAAACCCTGGGATGGAAACCATCTGGTCCTGGGGATTTCTCACTCTTTAGTGCCATTATTTTCTTCTTTTCTTTAGTCGTCCATGGCTGTTTTTTGTTGGCAAGTAGAGCTCTTGCCCCTCAGGGGTATACTGTATATGGTGCTGTATCACTTTAAATTCTTTTTTGAACATCTCCCACTGATCTTCTGTCATTTTACCCATTAACAGATTTGCCCAGTTTACTGTGGACAGACTCTGCCTCATCCCGTTGAAGTCGGCCATACCTAAATCTTGAATCTTAGTAGCTGTTCCGCGTTTCTCCCTTTCAAATGCTACGTTGAACTCAATCATGTTATGATCGCTATTGGATAAATGTTCACGTGCAGTTAGGCTGTTAACTAAATCTGGCTCATTACTCATTACTAAATCTAATATGGCTTTCCCCCTTTCTGCCTCGAGGACATATTGTTGTAGAAAACTATCCAGACAACAGATGTTAGGCTAACTGGTCTATAATTCCCTGGTTTCCCTCTCTTACCATCCTTAAATAGCGGAGTGACATGCACAATTTTCCAATCGCATGCGTAATATTCCCTTTTTTATCCTGGAACTAAAGCTGTGAGGTACAAAAGACGCTGGAGGCTGACATGTGGGACTCCAGATTCAATTCATTTTCACAGTTCTGCAGTTAGGAATTCTGGCTACAGTGAAACAGGACTCATCTGTGTTGCTGCTGAGCAACAGCAACATTTGCACCACACCAGCTATGGGTACCAGAGGCAAGAGTCCAGTGATGTATGGAGAAAAATATCTGAATATAAATGTAACTAAAATGATATATATATCCATTTTAGTAGCATTTGTGCTCACTGTTTCTAAGCCATGTACAAAGTTTGTTTTGGTGTATAGAATGATTACTTCTTTGTGCAGAGAAGATAATGTATTGATACAATGTTACCATCCACTGGCATCAATACAGCAACATCTCTAATATAGGTCAATTTTAACCCTGCCCACCTGGTAGAAACTGGGCAGTGGGTAGTTAAAATCGCTAATGAGACTTAACTGCCGAGGTCCCGCTCTCTTCCCATAAGTTCCAATTTTAATCTGGTCTTCTGAGCAGGCAGGAAGGACACCAGCTGGAAATTGTTGGGATCTTTCTTTAAATATTCAGATCAGCTCCAATGATGACATCAACTTTCCCACAAGGAAAGTTTAGGCCTCATCTGCACCAGGCTTTGCTCCCTCCCCTTCCCAAACCCCCTCCCAACGAATTACCTCAGTGTTGGGGACCGTTTGGTTCCCCCATGGCTACCTCTTGCCATGTGGCATACCACTCCTGCCCGCCAACCAGCTGCCGCTTTCCACCGGTTTAGGGCAGAACCTGGCTAGGCCCATATAGATGAGGCCCAGGAGTTAAAATCTCCCAGGCCTCAGGCTGCCGAGGACAGAACGGTTTGTTGCCTGCCATAGCCCCTGTCCACCCAACTGCCAACCGAGTTCAATTCAGAGCTTAGATATCTGGACCTAGGAGCTCATCAACTAGAGCAACTTGGTGTAAAAGGTAAAAGACTGAAATCCTGCAGCAGAAAGATGACATCTCTATTACCTTTATATTCCTGAATAAGTCCATTTTCTTTGGTGTTTTATGTGTAGCCATGGATGCCAATGTACCTACCAAAGTAAAAGGAACATTAGTTCTCAAAATTATATTTATTTCAATATCAGCCTATTTATTATATAATATAAACAGAAAATGCGGGAAATACTTGGCAGGTCAGGCAGCCTCTGTGGAGAGAGAAACAAAGTTAACAGCCTCGATATTTACTGGGGCAGTATTTCCAAGCGGGGAGAAGAGTTCTGTAAGAATAAGCCATTTGCTGTAAGAATTTGTTATAACTTGACCAAACTTAAAAAGTTGACCAAATTTTATATCCCAGCATATTTTGGGAGGTTGAGAGGTTGGTTCCTGTGGGAACTTTGAACGAAAGCTGTTAATCAGATAAGGAAGCGACAGTCCCTGAGCAGGAACAAACGGTTGTGTATTACAAAGGCAGGAACATCTTCAGCCAAATGGTGTGAAAGGCTTTGGGGCCCACTGATAAGAAGAGGAAAACAACTGCCAACCATTTGTCACACAGTTTGGGACACAAACGCATTGACGAGCCTGCCCAGGTTTTTAGGGTATAAAAGATGCTGTTTTAAGACACTCGGGGCTACTGCAGCCGGGGGAGGCGACCTGGTCAGTTACCAGAAATCATATGTCTAGTTGCTGCCGGATTGACCACTCACTGGTGTTAGTACATATGTAGCTTTGGCTTATTATCGCTTGATCTTAAAGTAAGGGAATAAACCTGTGTATGCTTAGATATAATCAGGAGTATTATATGCAACAGAGTATTATATGCAACAGTTTTGTGTGAGCTTACTTGTAACCTCTTGCTGATTTTAAGTAAAAAGAAAGTTATTCTCGAATCCTTGTGTTTTGTACGATCGCAAAATACTGCAGATGCTGGAAATCCGAAATAACAACAGAAAATGCTGGAAAAACTCAGCAGGCCAGGCAACATCTGTGGAGAGAAAATAGAGTCAACGTTTCAGGTGAACCCTTTGTCAAGACTAAAGAAGCACAGGAAATGAAATAGATTAAGAGGCCAGGCTGGGAGAGAACAAAAGAGAAGAGACATTAAGAAGTATCAAAACGAGACAAGATGGTGATAGGACTAGTGAAGAAAAAAACACCCCTCCCAGGTGAAACAGCGATTTACTTGTACTTCTTGCAATCTAGTATACTGTATTCGCTGCTCACGATGTGGTCTCCTCTACATTGGGGAGACCAAACGCAGATTGGGTGACCGCTTTGCGGAACACCTCCGTTCAGTCCGTAAGGGTGACCCTGAGCTTCCGGTCGCCTGTCATTTTAATTCACCGCCCCATTCCCACTCGGACCTCACCGTCCTTGGCCTCTTGCATTGTTCCATGGAAGCTCACCGTAAACTCGAGGAACAGCACCTCATCTTCCGATTAGGCACTTTACAGCCTTCCGGACTCAATATCGAGTTCAACAATTTCAGATCATAACCTCGGCCCCTATTACATTTTTACTTATATTTTTTATCCACACCTTTGTTTTGGCCTTCCCCCCCCTTTCTTTTTTTTTCTCTCTCCCACATGGCAGCTGTCTCCCATTCTGCCAGCGCATTTCACGCCTAATCTAGAGCTGTCTTTTGTCTCCACTAGTCCTATCACCATCTCGTCTCGTTTTGAATACCTCTTAATGTCTCTTCTCTTTTGTTCTCTCCCAGCCTGGCCTCTTAATCTATTTCATTTCCTGTGCTTCTTTAGTCTTGACAAAGGGTTCACCTGAAACGTTGACTCTATTTTCTCTCCACGGATGTTGCCTGGCCTGCTGAGTTTTTCCAGCATTTTCTGTTGTTATTTCCTTGTGTTTTGTGTTGTCTGTTCCATGGGTCTGAACTTTGGAAACTGTTGGATGGGTTAAAGGACAAGGGTGAATTTAAACGTCTTACATATGTTGGTGCCCAAACAGGCACCCATTCAAAGCAGACAATGGCAAAGAAAATGGATGAATTAGTCACAAAGTATGTGACAGGGAACTTACCTCTCCGGGAGAGGTGGGTATGAGTCATTATTGATGGTTATGATCCAGTTTATGAGCCGAACAATAGACACAAGGGTCCACATGTCGGCAGTGGATAATGAAAGCCATCTGGTTGTTTGCCTATCAGAGGCAAGTTAAGAACGACAAGCGTACAAAGATTAAGTTACGAAGGGAAATGGAGGATATGGCAGAAAAAGCCAGTGATAGAGACGCGGTAGTGAACCAACTTCTGAAGGAATTAGAGGGAGATAGAGAAAGTAAGAAGAAGGAACTGGAGGGATAATGGGAAAGCAGAAAGAGGGAGGTAGAGGAAGCTCGAGGAAAAATTTGAGAAGGAAAAGGAAAGGTGGGTTCATCAATAACAATATCTAGAGAGCCAGTGTATCAATAATCAGAATCAGTGTGACGTGTTGTCAATGAGGGAAGCAGATCAGAGGCACTGAGCGGAGCAGGCAGAAAGGGCCAATGCAGAGCTGAAAGCTGCATATAGGGTTGTTCAGAAGCAGGTTTCTGAAGATAGGATAGCAAAATACTGCGGATGCTGGAAATCTGAAATCACAACAGTAAACACTGGAAACACTCAGCAGGCCAGGCAGCATCCATGGAGAGAGAAACAGAGTTAACGTTTCAGGTCTGGGACCCTTCTTCAGAACTGGAAAAAGCTGGAGATGTAACAGATATTATGCAGGTACAGAGACAGGGAGGTGGGGGTGGGAGGGGAGGAATTGAAGGAACATATTGTGCTTAGGTAAGAGGCAGGAAAGATAAAATGATGCAAATGAGAATGGCAAAATCATACAGCATGAAAAATGGGGGCAGGGGTTATAGTTTGAAATTGTTGAACTCAATGTTGAGTCCAGAAGGCTGTAAAGTGCTTAATCGAAAGATGAGGTGCTGTTCCTTGAGCTTACGCTGAGCTTCATTGGAACAATGTAAGAGGCCGAGGACAGAGAGATCAGAGTGGGAGTGAAGCGGAGAATTAAAGTGACAAGCGACCAAAAGCTCAGGGTCATCCTTACGGACTGAACGGAGGTGTTCTGCAAAGCGGTTGCCCAATCTGGGAATTTGTGGTCCCATATAATACTGAGGAATTAAGGAAAATGTCCAGTGATATGAAAAAGTTGGAGCAGGGAGGGGACCCCCAAAAGCACTATTTAGAGGTAGAACAAATGGCCGCCTTAAATGGCCTTGTTGAGGAGGAGAGGAAGCACTTACTGCTATTCCCCCTGAGCCCCGGTGTTTTTGCCGGCCTCCCACTGGAGAGCAAACAGGCAGGAGGCGATTATGCGGAGTTAAAGGTTAGAATTGCCCAAGTGATGGGACAAGGAAAAGGGGATCCTTTCAAAGCTTTAGCAGATGTGGAGCAGGGTCCAAACGAAACACGGGCAGCTTTTGCTGACAGGCTGTGGCCCACATATCTAGTGGCCATGGGCGGGGTGGTGGGAGATAGAGGACAACTAGTGGGAGCCCCGCATAACCACTGGTTGTGCACTTTGATTTCTCACAGTCTACCCTATCTACAAGCGGCATTGTCTGAGTTTGATCCAGAGGATGTGGGTGACAGAAATACTGAAGCTGGGGCAGTGAGGAAAATGGCCCTGCGCTTCCAGGTGCGTCAGGCAGATAAAAAGAATACCGGAGTAATGAATAAGCTGAAAGGCAAGATATGTAAAATGAGAGGTGGGACCCCTCGAAAATGGCAACAGGAAGGGACCATGCCAGAAAGGGGAGGGGGGGGGCAGGAAAAGCTGCTGAGATGACAATTTAAAAGAAGGGGGAAAAAAAGAGAAATTTAAAGATTTACTGAAACGGAAGCTATCAGCTTCTGTGCCGAGACAAATAAAACACAAGGGGGGAAAATTCAGTTGGTAGCACTACCCATTAGCGCCTTAAGAGGGCGCTAAGTGGGGCGCAAACCAACTAGCGCCCGGGCGCGGCGATGTTTGCACCGCTCGCAAAATTAACTAGACATTTTGCGGCGCGCTAAACACTACCGCCACGATCTCCTGCGCCGGCAGATCGTGACGTCAGTCGAATGCGCAACGCCCCGGTAGCACCCCAGACTGGATATTGAGTGGCGCCCCCTGCCTTACCACCTGCCGCTAGCAATGACAGTTTGAGGGGAGCGTTTTGCAGTCAGGAAGGGACTGGGGGAGCGCTATTTAAAGGCGACCGCTTCCTGCCTTTTTTTGTTGGTGACATTTTTGCACCACGCATTCTGAGAGAGAGACTTCTGGAGAGATTCTACACTGTGTGAAGGAGTTTTGGGTACTGAGCAGCACTTTGCAGGTTCATTTTGATTTGCCCTTCCTTGTATCTATTTAGAAGAGACTGTGGGGGCTGCACTCTGAGCTCTTTCCCTGGGTCTCTCCATTGTTCTTTCCAGCAGATTTGATGTACAGGTCTCTCCAGGCCGAGATTCAAGGCTGCAATGAACAGGATGTGGATGGAGACCAAGATCAACCCTCCCCTTTAAGATAAAAACAGAAAATGCTGGAGAAACTCAGCAGGTCAAGTAGCATCTGTGAAGAGAGAAACAGAGTTAACGTTTCAGGTCGATGACCATTCATCAGAACTCTCCTTTAAGAATTGGCCGATGCTAGTGGGTCTGTGTTCCATTGCTGACTGACATCACATGAGCTTCGCCAGCGCTGTGAGTTAGCGCCTCGCTCCTTGGCCTTTGCGCCTTAAGACAGATGTGAAGCGCCTGATTTAGCGCTCCAATCACCTCCAGGGGCGATAAAAGCCAAGTTTGCTGTCAGAGGCGATAATTAGCGCCAGGTGCTAAACTTTGCGCACGGCCGATAATGGCGCCCCAAATGGGGCGATACTGAATTTTTCCCCCAAGATTTGTTGAGTGAAAGGAATCTTAAAGGATGCTGGAATTTCAGTTTGTGTGAAAGTGTGGAAGTTTTCTGGACTATGAATTTTATGACACTGGGGTCAATTTTCTGGCAGCCGTCGGGCGGCTTTTCATGCGGCCGGGGGCCGAAAATCGGCGAAAAAGCGAGTCGGGACCCCCCCTTGCCTGATTCCCCGCCCCGTTCGACTGTCGGACCGCCGTTTCTCCGCGACCCGCTTCAGTCCCGGCCGCCGTTGGCGGGACTGGTCGTTGGCACACTAATGACCAATAATTACCTTGTTGAAGTAGATTTTCTG
This sequence comes from Somniosus microcephalus, assembly GCF_052327205.1. Taxonomy (NCBI): domain Eukaryota; kingdom Metazoa; phylum Chordata; class Chondrichthyes; order Squaliformes; family Somniosidae; genus Somniosus; species Somniosus microcephalus. Next base: position 401,536,437 of record NC_140987.1, read on the forward strand.
GGGCCGTTGCGACTTTGGGGCTTTCCCCACCTGAAACACGCCTGCGGGGAACCCCGCTGCTGAGACCTGACGTGAAGCTTGCCGGCTTGCTTGCTTGCAGCTGCAGGTCAATCGGAGAAGCTGCGATTTTAAAGGGACAGCACTTGTATGTTGAGGGACCTTGTTGTTGCAGGTTTGGGGCTACTTCTTCAAGGCTTAGGCACAGCTGTGGAAGGTTGGAGCCTCACACATCTTCAATGCGATCTCCTGGGAAGCCCCTCTCGCCACCCTCACTCAGCGTTTCCTCAGCGGAGGCATCTACGAGAAGCATGGGACGCCTTTTTTTCATTCCCTTCTTGCCATTAGAGGATCTCCAGCAGCAGAGGTGGCAGCCGCAGAACCAGGAACAGCAGGATCAGCAACAGGAGCACCAGGCTGCTGCTCACTCACCTGAAGCTGCACAGGCCAGAAGGGGCCAGTGCTCGGAAGTGGCTTGAGAGCACCTTGCTGCGCTTTAGGGGGCCATGGGGACCCGTTTCTGCACTGGCAGTCCTACTCGGACTTCCATGAAGATTTGGTTTCTCTGTTCAACAGATGGCCAACGCTCCTCAAGAGATGTCATTCTCTTATGAGCACTCACCATGTTTTCCGTACCCTGGCGAGTTATCTCCTCCATGGAGGTTGCCAACCTTTCCATGGTGATGCATTCATGTGCCAATGACTCCACAAAGGCTCTGCTCATGGTCGCTATGGACTCCTCCATTCGCTCCACACTCGCAGCGACCCTGGAGACAAAACCTGCCAGAGACTCCTGCATCTGTGCATGGAGATCCATCACCTCTTCTCTTGCGGATGGACCCAGAGGCAGAGGGTCGACATGCAGCGCAGCTGAGCTGAGCTGGCAGAGTCCTGCGCCCTCCGACGAGGACTCTCCACTGCTGTCCCTGTCTCCAGAATCTGCTGAGGCTCACTTGTGAGCTGTGAAACACCAGGTGACAACACTACTCTATGTCCCGAAGGTCCCCCCGAGGTGTGAGTGTCTGCACTGGTGCTGGGTGCGCTTACTTCTGCTGACGCTGCGCCCTCTGAGGTTGGAGCTTCCTCTGAGGAGTCTGGCTGCACAGCCTCTTCCTCCTCCACAGTGAGGACGGGGGCTCTGGATGGTACTGTGGGGGAGTAAAGGAAGGAGTTAGAGATGTAATGCCAAGGTTCTTCTGGTGACTCCCAGGGAGTTGGCATCTGCTGACACCTGCATCCATGCAGCATTGGTCTCAGTGGGAGGCCTCTTCCTCCCTGACCTAGGGAAGAGGACCTCCCTGTGGGACCTAACCCCATCCAATAATGCCTGCAGTGAAGCCTCGTCGAATTTGGAGGCAGCTCGGGGTCTGGCACTGGCCACAGCTGCTGCAGGCTCCTCTGCCATCCTGTATGGTTCGTTTGGAAGCCTTCAGAGGATGCAGTGCTTGCCATGGACCTTGAAAGCACCACGAATGATGACATCGTACTGTGGGGATTTCTGACTCGAATTGGACAATTAGCAAGGCTTCCCACATGCTGGGAATTAATTGGCCACTTGAGGGAAAATTGCGTGGAGCTGGCTGACACTTTTTTATGTGTGTCAGAAACCCCACCATTTCCCACACAAGCCGAAAATCGGGGCCACTGTCTTTGAAAGAAAGTGTCTGTTGTGTTTGTTTTAGCTCCACCCACTTTTCTGTGCAGAGAGCTAAAAGCTGTCTAACCCTTTGTACTTTTGTCTTGAATGTTGGACAAGCGTGTGCTGTTTTAAGTGTGTTAATTGATTTATGTATGTATACACATGTATTATTTGAGAGCTACTTGAGCCATGTTTTTGGTTTTTGAACTGATTTAGCACTTTGAGTTCATAACCCGTTACAGGGATCAATATTTCTAAGTTGTGTGAATGTGGTTGTTTAAGTGTGTTTATTTCAATTTAAGTTTGTGCACCCAAAATTGATTTACATTTTAAGTTAAAGTTGCAGGTGTGGATTTATTTTGACTATGATCTACACAGCTATGAAATGCATAAAAGACAGTTTGTTTTTCAAAAGATAAGCTTTGGCCTTGAAGTTACAGTTGCCATGGTGCCCGGAAGAAAATGAATTTGAACATTTTACAAAACATGTGTGAATGTTTCTTTGTTAGTGTGGCTATGGCTCTTCCCTCTTTTTCAAGTGATACTGGTTAGTTTAAGATATTGGACTGAATTAAATTGGGGTTATTGAGGTTAATTAACCTATTAAAACCAGAAATAACAACAGAAAATGCTGGAAAAACTCAGCAGGTCAGGCAACATCCGTGGAGAGAAATTTGAGTTGACGTTTCGGGTTTGACCCTTCTTCAAAATTGGAGAGAAAAGGAACTAGATCGAAGGCAGGCTTTTATTATGGCCATGGTGAAATTCTGGTTGGTGTTAATTGTGTGAAAGCCTCTAGTTCCGGACATGAGGCAATCACATCAACAATTGGAATTTTTTAAATTTCTGATCAATTTCAAGTATGTGTGACCAGGGGGAAAGAAAGACAAATGCAATTACTGTGGGTGGAATTGTTTCACAAAAATATTTGTAGTGGTGTTACTAATGATGTCTGAAGTTTTTACCTGCTGAATTGAATTGATTAGGATCTTTGCAAATTTTAAAAGGCACAGAGATTTTGCAAAAGTAAGTTTTTTATTGACGAGTTTTTAAATTTACTTGAAAGCTGCGAGAAGCTTTCACAAGCTGACAATGATTGATGATGTTTGTGTTTGTCTTCTTTTGAAATGCAAAAACAAAGTTAACTCTCCTTACAAGCAGCTGTGTGTTTTGTAAAGATATTGGACATTATTACATTTAAGTTTCTTAATTTTAAGTTAATATTTCCCCACACTGGACTTCAGACTTTGTTTTTTAATATTTGGAATTAACTATTTGGAGTCATGTGTTATCTTCCAAGACAGGTTGCTTGAGAGGGAAGATAAAAGACTTGCATCCAAACGTGATGGCAACTGCTTCTGCCTTCTTTTGTTAAACCACAAGCCTGGACAGAATTTGTTTGAGAAATTAAAATTGATTAGGTAAATTGATATGAGTTTCTGCTCAAGCATTCGGGAAGGGAAATTTATCTGAAATTTAAGGGGATAATCAAATTTTATTTTTGAAAAGGTCCAGTCTACATGGTTCCGTCTAAACTGTGTTAACAAATAAGTTTTTGGGGGGAGACTGTTGTGTTAAAGGTAACTAACATCCCTCATTTTGTGGACTGAATTGCTCTCTGTTATAGTTTGAGGAATAGAAGGTCCAACAAGAGGTTAAATGGTAATGATCATATCGTATTGGATGGTAAAGTTTCTCCAGGGCTCAGGAATGAGATGAAATGGTAATAAATGGGAAATGGGAATTCTTTCTAAAATCATTTTCCCTAAGTGGTTCTAGGTGAATTTCAGGGATTGAAACAAGGATAAGTTCCTGAATGACCTTTGAGAACTTTAAAGGAACTGAACTTGAGGGCCGCCCACAACATTGGGAATGCAGACCAATGCAACCTACTACACTTGGCTCCGAGTAAACCCCAGGAGTGGGAGGTGGGAAGCCAGGTGATGGTATGGAACTATGCGAGGGTGGGAGTCTTTGAACACCTGTACAAGGGACCGTATAGTATTGTTAACAAAGCCAGTCCCATGGTGTACGCTGTTCAGCTACCTAAAAAAATTAAGTGGTTTCTCATTAACCAGATGACGTTTTTTCAGCCCACCAGCAGGTCAAGAATACAACAAGCTACTATCATGAGCATGGTGAGATTGATTCATCCTCTCCAGTGGGATGATGAAGAAGGGGTGCCTAATGGGACACCCCCACCCAATGTGGCGCCCCCGCCTGAAGTGGTGCCTCCACAGGTACAGTATGATCCAAATGAAGGTGGACGGGACATGGGAGCTGTAGAAACCTCCTCATCCCTAGGTCCAGAACCACCTCCTGTCCGCAGACGAGTCCAACACCTCCTACCCCACGACGTAGTAAAAGAAAGAAAAGGACGCCCCGTAGATATCAGTGGTAGAAGCCGGAACGGCCATTGGTGCAGTGAAGGGATGCAGGACCGGGAGTAATACTCCGTTTTTGTCCCCTTCCCCTACAGGCAAGGACCAGGCAAGGGAAGATGGGGAGACTATTTTGGGTGCTGTGCGGTATAGCGCTCCACCTCGGAGAGGCAACAGCAACAGGAGGCGTCCAACAGTTCGAGTTACAACAGTCAGATTACTATTGTCCCAGCAACATCACCCCTAGGCACCGCTCGGGAGGCTGCTCTCCAGTCTATTACGGGAACGTGTAAAACCAGTTGTTCGGGAAGGATATGGGTGACCACTCACGAGATTCAAGAGGGAAAAGGGGTATGTATAAGATGTAAGAGTGGAACTGCGGGTCAACCACTTGTATGGTTCCTCCGAACAGAGGCCGGTAATATTACAAGGTACCACCAGGTTAGAGACCCTCGGGGGAACCCCGGGAGTCCGACTCAATCAGAAAGCAATGGGGAAACTATGCTATGTTGGCCACGATGGTGGCAAGAGCATGAGGGTATATATGGATGTGTAAACCCCTGACCAGGCCCACTGAAGAATTGGGTCAATTTTAGGTCTGAATTCCTGGTTTGCAGCCTTTCCCCTGCGTTCATGTACAGTGCAGAAAATTACCCCCCTATCAATTGATGCTGGATGAAAAGGAGGGAGGGCTCTGCCAAGAAATGTGTGCTACTTATCATGTATCAGAATGGGTAAACAGAACCATAGATGCCATAGAATTAAAAGTGAAAGCGTGCCTGAAAATCCCTTCCCCTACGAATAAAACACATCCGCAGGAAGAACAAGCGGAAACCTGGGTTGTCTGCGTAAACACACTCCGGGGCTGGCAAATGGGTTAGTGGTAATCCCAACTCGGATGATATTGTACCATGATGTGCATCACGAGGTGGTGCCAGTAATATTGAATCTGACTAGGGTGGGACTGCCGAACTGGTGTAAGCCAGAGATAGCGCAGTTATATGGGAGAATGACACAGGAATTAGTAAAGGAATTTTGGCAGAATTGGAATTTGAGTTATTATATCACATGGGCCCTAAGCAGGGTAATGGATTTAACGATACCTTTGGGGAAAATAGTACCGAACTCATTGATGAAAACGATGTTGGTTATGGGATTAAAGGGGCCCATATCAGAAGGCGACGAGGTCTGATCAATGATGCAGCTACTGCTTTTAACACTGGAACCTCCATGGTTAATAACCTTGAATTGGCTAGCTTAGATCAATCTGTAAAAGCGGTCAGAAATCGCTTAAGGAAAATTTTGAATGAAATGAATGGTCTAGAACAGGAGGAATTGGAAAAGAGCCAAATTATGACCATTCATCTGCAGGACATGGTCAAACATTTAGAATCCCATGCTGAAAATATAAACCAAATTCTAAAGGAGGACCGGAATGCCTCTACCGAGGCCGTGCAAAATGATGTTTGTGTAATGTATGGATCTTGGTTAGTGGAACAAGCCCATGAAAACCTGCAGGAGCATTGCTGAAGGGAAGCTTCCCTTGTGGGTGACTGATTGACAACTGAGGGCAATGTTCACTTACCAATTTACCATGAATATGTGTAAAGTCAGGGGGCTGGTACAGGTGTACCCGGTGATACATGAATGCCATTTGCAGGAACAGAACATCACCCTGCTTGGGATGGTATTATACTATCCCATTTTGCCCAAAAAGGTGATCCCAAATCCTCTGTATGCTTAGATATAATCAGGAGTATTATATGCAACAGTTTTGTGTGAGTTTACTTGTAACCTCTTGCTGATTTTAAGTAAAAAAAAAGCTATTCTCGAATCCTTGTGTTTTGTGTTGTCTGTTCCATGTTCTGAACTTTGGAACCTGTTGGACAGTTTAAAGGACAAGGGTGAATTTAAACGTCTTGCAGTTCTGGTCGGATCTCCGAACGCTGTGAAGTTGTGAGTCTGTAAGCGCGGGGGAGTGGGGGGGGGGGGTGGTCAGTGATCGCGGGGGGAGTTGGTGATTGTTGGGGAGTGGGGAGGTCGGTGATGGTGGGGGGGGGTCCAATCGTGGGGGGGCAAGCAGGTTACCTTGGGGTGTCCGGGGGGAAGCAGGTTACCTTGGGGTGTCCGGGGGGAAGCAGGTTACCTTGGGGTGTCTGGGGGGAAGCAGGTTACCTTGGGGTGTCCGGGGGGAAGCAGGTTACCTTGGGGTGTCCGGGGGGAAGCACACCTGCTCCTCCTGGCCCACAAGTACTGCTGGAAAAGCACTTACCTCTTCCATGCAGCAGTCCTTGCCTTCCTTTAGCTGTCGGGTTTCCTGAAGCCCGGGAAACCCGATCAGCCAGCATTAAGTTGGAAGAGAGATAAATTTCAGACACCAAGCATCATTAAAAATATTTAAATGAGTGACCCGCCTCCTGGGAGTGAGTTGGTTGCCCACTCCCTGTACCACCTCCATTAAACTGGAAGTGGACAGGTTCCAGGCAGGTTGGGTTCGGGCTTGACATTTAAAATTTTTTAATATTCCACCCACCCTAAATCCACCCACTTTTGGGGGTTAAAATTACCCCCAACATTTCAGGTTGGTGATCTTTCATCAGAACTGAAATATTTCAGATTTCCAGCATCCGCTGTATTTTGCCTTTGTACCTGTCGATCTATCTGTTATATATTTAAAATGGTGAGTGTTCACAAGATTCTCAAGTTACTGCACTTTTAGGAAGATCTATAAACATAACGGTACATGACCAATGGATTATGATGAGGCCAATATGTGATAGCTCCTCACTGAATCTCAAACAACAGCATTTGAGGCAAAAATTATAGTATTGGGAATCCATGAAATCTCCAAGTGAATAGGAGAAATTTGTCACCCGCCAGCCCCCCTGCCCCCGCCCATCACTGAGCAAGATCTTGACCCCTTACCCTGAATGAACAAGATTTCAAGCCCTTCCCAATCCCACACCCTACTGGCTGCAATTCCTGTTCCAACCCACCTGCGGGCTGTTAATCCCTTACCCCCAAACTACTCAGTTGCTGCTGTTCCCCCTCACAGGCTTCCCCTACCCCACTTAACTTCTCCTTTTATAGTAACCTCCTAACTTCATTTCCCATCCACAGCATCCTTCCTTTCATCCCAACACACTGGCTGCATTTCTGCTCTCCTAATGGCTGCTGTTCAAAGCCTCAATCACCCTATCCCCACTGATCTAAATTCATCTTCCTCAGTACTCCCTTCCTCGCGTGCTTACTCACCTTTTTCCTTTCTTCATCCCTTCCCATCTCCCCCTGTCTCCTTCTCTCTCACTGCCTTCTCCTCCCCTTCCTACAGTCTTCTCTGTCACCTCCTTTTCCTCTCCGCCTCTCTGCTCACCTTACCCTCTCCCTCCACACTCCTCTTCTTCTGCCTTATTCCAACTTGGGCTTTGGGCCTATTTTTGCCCCCATACCCTCATTGCAACCCATCTGAACTTCCAACTAAAACTGTTGTCTGGCTGCTCCAGTTTATTGCTGACCTTAGTTGCTAATGAAGAGTGCGAAGTCAGTCATCAAAATGCTCTCAAGCTGATTCCTAGGGCAGGATTTTCTTTGGGCCGTGGAGGCGGGATTGGAGGTGTGTAGGGGGCTAAAATTGCAAAAACTGGCGTGTGGGCACAACCCTGTCTCCATCCCATCTCCAAGCAATTTTAAATAATTCGTGTCTAATGGTCCAGTCTCCGTCCCGCCTCCAAGAGGCGGGATAGGCCGTTAAGGCCCTTAACAAGCACTAAATGGCCTCTATAATGCCATTTTGAAAGGCCTTTGCGATTTTACCCCTTTCCCCACATGAAACACGCCTGTTTTGAAACACGACGGTGAAACTTGATGGGAGCACAATTGAATTGCTGACTATCAGCTGCAGCTCAACCATTAAAGAGGAGATTTGATCAGCCATCATTTGCAGGTGGCAGGACTTTGTAGTCTCAGGTCTGGGGGAACTTTTATAAGGCATAACCACAGCTGTGGAAGTTTGGAGCCTGACACCCATCTCCAGTGTGACCTCCTGGGAAACCCCTCTCGCCACCTTCACTGAGCACTTCCTCAACTGAGGCATATACCAGAAGCATGGGAACTATTTATTTCCTTTCCTCCTGGACATCAGATGTGGAGGAAGACCAGCCATGGCAACAGCAGAACCATGAACAACAGCAACAGCAACAGCAGGAGCGCCAAGCTCACCCACCTGAAGCTGCACAGGCCAGAAGGCACCAGTGCGCGACCACATTGCTGCCTGGGATGCAAGGAACGCACTCATCTTGGCCAGATTTGCTTAGCCTAGCCAATCAAGCACTTTTGCCTCGCAGCTTCTTACCTGAGCATCGACAATAGCCAAGGACCAGCGGATTCCTAGCAATTTGACCACCATACTGACAATTGCAAATAATCCTAAGCCCTCAATGGGAAAGTCCCATTCGCGAAATGACACACGCCACAACTACAGCAGTAGCCATCAGATTTTTTATTTACATTATTCATCTGATGGCTTTTTCACAGAAAATATCAAATTTCACCCAAGTGACTACCCTTGTGACTATTTGTGCAGTATCTTTCTCTTATGCGTGCTCCTACATGGTGCTTCCCCTGTGGCTTCAGCAGATGTGGAGGCCCCTTGCTCGCTTTCCTGCTGCTCCTGTCTCGACACCTTTGGCAGGCATCCTCTGGGGTTGTGAACCTGTGAGGGCTCGGCAACAGTCTGCTGCTTCTGCGGCTGTGCAGGGGTTGAGATGCCGATCTCAGTTGGGTGTGGACTCTGGTTGGGCTCTGACCGAGGGCTCTGCAGTGGCATGGAAGTGTGAGCGCTTGGAGAGCAGCCCCCACTTCCTTGATGTCTGCCACCAACTTCCCTCTCATGGGTCAGGTCCCCCTCAGCGATTGCAAGTGGCTTGAGAGCACCTTGCTGCACATCAGGGGGGCCATGGGGACCCGTATCTGCACTGGCAGTCCTACTCAGAAGGACTTCCATGAAGGTCTGGTTTCTCTGTTCAATAGATGACCATCGCTCCTCCAGAGATATCATTCTATTCTGAACACTCACCATGTTTTCTGCACTCTGGCGACTTATCACCTTCATGGAGGTTGCCATCCTTTCCATGGTGATGCGTTCATGTGCCAGTGACTCCATAAAGGCTCTGCTCATGTTTGCTATGGACTCCTCCATTCGCTCTACACTCGCAGCGACCCTGGAGACAAAACCTGCCAGAGACTCCTGCATCTGTTCCTGGAGTTCCAGCACCGCTGATCTTATGGATGGATCCAGAGGCAGAGGGTCGACATGCAGCTGAGCCGAGCTGGCAGAGTCCTGCGCCCTCCGACTAGGACTCTCCACTGCAGTCCCTGACTCCACAATCTGCTGATGCTCACTTGTGAGCTGTGATACACCAGGTGACAACACTACTCTATGTCCCGAAGGTTCCACCGAGGTGTGAGTGTCTGCGCTGGCGCTGGGTGTGGTGAATTCTGCTGACGCTGCGCCCTCAGAGGTTGCAGCTTCCTCTGAGGAGTCTTGAGGCTCATGCTATTCCTCTTGACTAGTGGGGACGGCTGCTTGCGATGGTCCTGTGGGGGAGTAAAGGAAAGAGTCAGAGATGTGATGCAAAGGCTACATGCATATTGCAGATGATCATTAGTCCATCTGCTAGAGCTTCAGGATCATTATCAGCAACTCATGCAATGTCAATGAGAGAGATGGAAAACTATTCTGTCACCAGCTTGCTGTGATGCACCCCCGTCTGTCCCCCACTTGAGCATCTTCCTCCACTTCTACGATCTCCAGGACCGCCTCCTCCCAGGGGGTGAGGTGGGCTACAGAGGGTGGCGCTCCTCCTGTCCTCGTTCTTTCTCGCCTATTGTGAGCTCTCTTTTCCTGCAATGAGGGAGACAAGTGGAGGTTGAGTGAGAATGAAGGAGTGAGTGTAGAGATTCCATAGCATAGATACTTAGAAGGAGACAAAGATGGAGTGAGGTGGCAAGACCAAGGGCCCTCCCTGTGTGTTATCAGTTGTTTTCATAGCATCAGAGTGATAGGGAGTGTGAGGGCTGCATAGTCGAATAGTTAGGTGAATGTGACCATAGAGAGAGAGGGAATGGGTAAGGGTGCATGGATGTCAGTGTCAAGTGGGATGTGTAGGAAGAGATTGCTAAAGCTGAGTGCTGGTGAGGAAAGGCAATGGGGATCAGATTGAGGGTGATGGGAAATTCATACTCACTTTTCCAGTGTGCAGAAGGTCATGAAATCTCTTCCTGCACTGAATCCACGTTCTGCGGGTTACTGATAAGGAGTTGACCTCCTCTGCCACTTGCAGCCACACAGCCTTGGTCTGCTGGGGAGGCTTCTTCCTCCCAGAAGAAGGGAAGAGCACCTCTTTATGAGCTCTTGCTCCCTCAACTAAAACCTGCAGGGCAACGTCGTCAAATCTTGGAGCAGACCTAGGTCTTTCACTGACCATTCTGCCTCCAGGTCCCTGTAGCATGCAAGGCCAAAAGGTTGGCAGTCTGCAGAAGAAGCAAGGCTTGTTGCAGACCTTAAATGCAGCAGCAATGATGACGTCATCAGAGGCGACTTTCAGACTGGAAAAATTCATTTGCCAAGGGTTCCCACACGTTGGAACTCAATTGGCCAATTAAGTTGAAATCCTTTTTACATAACGAGTGTTTAGGATTTGGAATGCACTGCATGATAGGGTGATGGATACAGATTCACTGGTAGCCTTCAAAAAGGAAATTTGATAAATACTTGAAGGAGAAAAACATTGCAGGGATATGGGGAAAGAGTAGGGGAGTGGAACTAACTGCATTGCTCTCCGAAAGAGCCGACACAGACTCGATGGGCCGAATGGCCTCCTTCTGTGCTGTACTATTCTATGATTCTATGAAAATTGCATCAATCTCCCATATCGATTTAGATTCAGGTGGATAACACGAAATGCGGATTACACGACCCCAGCCTGCCCCTGAATTAAAATCCAGCCCTTAGTCTCTGTAGGCAGGTGCGAGACCTTCCTGTAAATTACTGCCCAAGATCTCAAAGTGAAAACACAGTCGCTGCTAAATTCGGCTCTGTAGCACCCGTTTTTTTCGCCATAACAGCTGCTGATTTGGGTCAAAAATTGTGTCCAAGGAGTACGTACACACTTCTGGTGTGGGCCACAGCAGATGGCATTTTGGACAGGTCGTTAGCGTGGAGCTGGGAGCATGCACTAGAAGTATGCAGAGTACACAGATCGTGACATAAATCAGCGTGCAACGTTGATTTGACGCCAGTGCTGCAATTTTCGACTTCAACACTGGCGCTAACGCCCTCTCTTAACCTTGCACAGCTGAACATGCATTCAGCAGCAGGAAGGAACCCCCACCAGCACTATTTAAAGAGCTATTAAAACTGCTTTCAGGTTATCACAGAATCACAGAAACCCCACAGTGCAGATAGAGGCCATTTCGGCCCATCGAGCCTGCACCGACACATATTCCACCCGATCCCCGTAACCCCACGTATTTAATCCCCCTAACACTAAGGGTCAATTTTTATCATAGCCAATCAACCTAACCCGCACATCTTTGGACTGTGGGAGGAAACCGGAGCACCCGGAGGAAACCCACGCAAACACGGGGAGAATGTGCAAACTCCACACAGACAGTCGCCCGAGGCCGGATTCGAACCCGGGTCCCTGGCGCTGTGAGGCAACAGTGCTAACCACTATGCCACCGTGCTGCACAGGTTAGTTGCTGATTGATTCCTACTTGCTCTTGGTGAGTTTGTACAAGTGTTTGGTGGTCTGTTATCTCATTTGAAGTTGCTGAAGTGTCCAGGGAGTGGTGTGGCAGGTTACTTCAGGGCTTCTGCTCAGACAAGTTGCTCCCAGACATGGGTGCTGTTAAGTCTGTGTGTTATAATGAGAATTATTACACAGACCACAAGAGTAAACTTTAACAGGTCTTTACTGGTTGAAGGTCAGGGCGGAACTGCCCAATAAATCATTACACAGCACTTATATACCGGTGTGGTCACCACCGGTATTACAGTATACAGCAGCCAAGATAAAGTAGTGCCACTCTTAAAATAGTTCTCTTAAAGGTGGAACGGTTACATACACCACAGGTGCAGTAGTTTGTATCTCCCTTGTCCTGCAAGAGAGAGGGAACTGTGTCAGTGAGTGTGCTGCAATGAGTTTGGGCGAAGTACCTGTCATGGTTGAATAGCTGGCAGTGTGGGCAAGCTGTGAGATGTGGGTGTGAGGATTGCAGCAGTGCTAAGTGTGTGAGGTTGAGGTGAAGCAATGTGAGGTATGAGATATGAACAGCAACATTTTGGATGAGCTAAAGTTTATGGAGGGTGGAGAATGGGAGGCCTGCCAGGTGAACATTGGAATAGTTGAGTCTGGAGATGACAAAGGTGGGCTGAGGTGGGTCGGAGGTAGGTGATGTTACGGAGGTGGCAGTAGGCAGTCTTTATGGTGGAGAGTATATGCTCAGAGTCTATGAGAGGAAGCTCAGCCCAGAGCTGAATAGTCTGGGTGAGCATGAAACAATGGCCGGGGGGGTGGTGGGGGTGGGGGTGGGGGGGTTGGGATGGTGGAGGGCCATGATGGGGATTGTATCGGAGGCGAGGGTACAGAGTTTGTGTTGGGGGCCGAAGATAATGGCTTCAGCCTTCCCACTGTTTAACTGGAGGAAAAGTCTGACACCACAGAGGCAGTGCAGAGGTTGAACGAGGTTGTGGAGAGGTAGAGCTGGGTGTCATCAGCGTACATGTGAAAGCTGACCCCATATCTGCGGATGATGTCGCCAAGGGGCAGTATGTAGATAAAGAGGAAGGGGCCAAGGATACATCCTTGGGGACTCCAGAGGTAACTGTCTGACAAGGCTTCTTAATAGCACTACAATATAAGCATAGAGTATCTTCACAGAGGAACAATGCCCACTCTAGCAACTGTTCATCTATTTCCAAACACACTGGCATGCCTATATTTTACCAGGGCACTCTGAATTGCTGCCACCACAAGGTATTTGCCCTATTGCACAAGAAATGTGGCAATCAACAAACACCAAACATTCTGCCTACACAAGGTACCTGTAAACTACATATTGACAAACTTGTATAAGGCATCTGCTGCTCTGGAAATGGGGTTACACATGTCTCATTTTCTTTATTCCAACACCTGTCTCTGTTCTACTTGTTTGCAGGATGAAGCCACACAAACTGGTGTCAATGAAGGTAGACAGTTGGGGGTTCAACTTAATCCCTTAAGAACATAAGAAATAAGAGCAGGAGTAGGCCATACGGCCCCTCGAGCCTGCTCTGCCATTCAATAAGATCATGGCTGATCATTGACCTCAACTCCACTTTCCTGCCCGATCTCCATATCCCTTGATTCCCCTAGAGTCCAAAAATCTATCGATCTCAGCCTTGAATATACTCAATGATTCAGCATCCACAGCCCTCTGGGGCAGAGAAGTCAAAAGATTCACAACCCTCTGAGTGAAGAAATTCCTCCTCATCTCAGTCTTAAATGGCCTCCCCCTTATGCTGAGACTATGGCCCCTAGTTCTAGAAACTCCAGCCAGGGGAAACAACCTCTCAGTATCTACCGTGTCAATCCCCTTCAGAATCTTATATGTTTCAATGAGATCACCTCTCATTCTTCTAAACTCCAGAGAGTATAGGCCCATTCTACACAATCTCTCAGGACAGCCCTCTCATCCCAGGAATCAATCTAGTGAACCTTCATTGCACCACCTCCAAGGCAACTATATCTTTCCTTAGGTAAGGAGACCAAAACTGTGCACTATACTCCAAGTGTGGTCTCACCAAGGTCCTGTACAATTATAGCACGACTTCCTTATTCTTATACTCCAACCCTGCTGTGTCCGTATGTTAATAGAGACACTGAAGGCAGGAGTTGGTTTCACAGGTGTTTACTGAACAAAGTCTGGAGGCGAACAAACTGATACAACACAATATACAGGCTTATATAGCCCGAGTGGCCATTACCAGCATTACACTACACAGGGGGCTCTTAAAGGCACATACACTACAATTCCTCCCCTTTTAGCCAACCAGTACATAATATTTTAAGTAATCATTAATTACATGTTACAAGAACAATAATCTACACATTGCTGCAGTTAATCAATTATAAGTCAGTCTCTCTGGAGGCTTCCTGACTCGGTCCGGATAACGCCTCGGTGGTGTAGTAGTTTCTGGTGGTGTAGTAGGTTCTTTTGGCAAGGCTGATTCGGCTTGAATGCCAGTGTCAGGTTCATCTGGTTCCAGTATCACCGGATCGGAGGTAGATACTATGGGTATCTCTACTTCATCAATAGGCGTATAGAGTTGTGGTGTAGGTTGTCCCTTTTCGGATGACTCTATGATTTGGTCAGCATGGCGCCTTATTATGCTTTCTCCAATGTCCACGGTATACATCAGCAGTCCTAGTCGTGTGCAAATAGTTCCAGGCTGCCATTTCTCGGTACGGTAGTCCCGGGCCAAAACTTGTTGACCTATCTGGTAGGTTCTAGTTGGCCTTTCATTCATGCCTTGAAATTGCCGGTTCTCCACGTCCCTTCTGATGTTTGGCTTGATCAAATCCAGCCGGCATCTTAGGCTTCTATTGAAGAACTTCATGGCGGGAGTTTGGTTTGTAACCATATGTGTTGCATTCCTGTATGCAAACAAGAAGTTATCTACCTTATGCTGAAGTTTTATGTCTTCATTACCCATGGCCTTTATGGCCTTCTTGAAGGTCTGGACAAACCTTTCAGCCAATCCATTGGTGGCGGGATGGTATGGGGCGGACGTGTGGTGCTTAACCCCATTGTTTTTTAAGAACTTCCTGAATTCTTCGGACACAAATTGCGGTCCATTATCAGAACAGATCTGTTCAGGCAGCCCATTCCTGGCAAATATGGTCCTTAATACTGTGATGGTTTTTTCCGTGGTGGTGGAGGACATCTTTATTACCTCCGGCCACTTGGAGTGTGCATCAACCGCGATTAAGAACATTGAGTCCATAAATGGACCAGCAAAGTCGATGTGTACCCTTTGCCATGGAGATGAGGGCCACTCCCATGGATGTAGAGGGGCTTGTGGTGGAGCGTTTCGGACCTTCTGGCATCCTAGGCAGCTCTTGGTCATTTCTTCGATGTCTCCATCGATACCTGGCCACCATACAAACGCCCTGGCTAGGTTCTTCATTTTCACTCCACCCAGATGCCCCTCGTGAAGCTCCTTTAGAACTTTATCCTGGAGTTTGGGTGGAATCACCACTCTGGATCCACACATCAAGGTTCCTCGGCACACTGACAGCTGTTCTCTTCTTTGCGAGAATGCTGGCAACAGTGGTTCGCCATGTGCTGGCCATCCCTTCACTGTTAAATCGTAGACTCGTGAGAGAGTCGGGTCATTTCTCGTTTCCCTTTCAATGGCAGAATTTGTTACTGGTAGACATTCGACTATGGTAGAGTGGAACATCTCCACTGGGTCTACTGTAGGTGCCTCTTCTACCGTTGGCAACGGTAGGCGCGATAAACCATCAGCATTCCCATGCTGTTTTGATCCTTTGTATTCTATGTCATATTGGTGTGCCCCTAGAAAAAGGGACCACCTCTGTAGCCTTTGCGCTGTCATAATGGGAACACCCTTTTTAGGGTTGAATATGGAGATGAGGGGTTGATGGTCAGTCAACAAGGTAAATTTTTGTCCATGTAGGTAATGGTTGAATTTCTTCACTCCTCATACCAGGCTGAGTGCTTCCCTGTCGATTTGGGCATAGTTACGCTCAGCTGAGTTCAATGAACGTGACGCAAAAGCTATCGGCCGTTCCGAGCCATCAGGGAATCTATGCGATAATACCGCTCCTACGCCGTAAGGGGATGCATCGCACGCCAGTCTGATTGGCAGTGATGGGTTGTAATGAGCCAAAACTTCCTTGGACGTGATTAAGTCTTTGCATTTATGGAAGGCACGTTTACAGTCTTAGCTCCATTTCCAAATTACTCCTGTTTGTAGCAGTTCATTAAGAGGGTGCAGAAGAGTTGATAAGTTCGGTAAAAATTTATGATAGTAATTTATTAATCCCAGGAACGACCTTAATTGTGAAACATTTTCAGGTGCTGGGGCTTTTATGACCGCTTCAATTTTTTCAGGTGACTTATGCAACCCTTCCTTATTAATTATGTGGCCACAATATGATATTTGATTCTGGAAAAATTCGCACTTGGGGCGATTTGCTCGTAGGCCTCGTTCTCTCAGCCTAGTGAGCACCTGCTCCAAATTGGCAAGGTGCTCGTTGTCGTTTTCTCCTGTTACAAGGATGTCGTCTAGGTAGCATTGAGTCCCCGGAATCCCTTGGAGGACTTGCTCCATAGCTCTTTGCCAGATAGCTGGAGCGGATGCTACTCCGAAAACCAGTCGATTGTACTGGTACAGGCCTTTGTGTGTATTTATCGTGAGATACTTTTTAGAGGCCTCTTCAACCTCCATCTGTAGATATGCCTGTGCCAAGTCAATTTTGGTGAAACGTTTCCCTCCGGATAGTGAGGCGAAAATATCTTCTATCCTCGGAAGAGGATACTGTACCGTGTGAAGGACCGGGTTTACAGTCACCTTGAAGTCTCCACAGATGCGAATTTTTCTCTGTTCTTCAGATTTATCATTATTCAACGTTTTCTTCATGACCAGGATGATGGGTGTTGCCCACTCGCTCCAATCTATCTTGGATAATACGCCTGCCTTTTCCAAATTCTCCAGCTCTGCCTCGACTGCTGGACGAATTGCGTATGGCACCGGTCTTGCCTTAAAAAACTTGGGAATTGCCGCATCTTCCACTTTTATTGAGGCGGTGATGCCTTTCAAGGTTCCTAGTTTCTCTTGAAACACTTCCGTGGCATTGGCCAAGTTGTCTTTTAATCATTCAGGTATGACATCATCATCATTTTTTTCCTTACTGGTCACCGTCAGTGCCTGAATGGAGTGCCAGTCTAAACGTATCTTCCTGATCCATTCACGTCCCAACAGCGGTGGACCACCATCTTGTAGAACGTATAAATACAACTTCTGTATTTCCTTGCCGTTGTATACAACAGGCACCCTTATTTTTCCTTTGGGGTATACTTTCTGCCCCGTATATGTTTTCAAGATAATGGATGTGTCTTTTAAAGGTATATGCGGAAATAGCCGCTCGTAATCCCGTCGATTTATGACGGTCAGCGCTGATCCTGTATCTAGCTCCATTTTAACTGGGGACCCTGCTATCGTGAGGGTAACCCAAATGGTCTGGTAATCTTCTTTGGCAATTACATTATGTAATTTGAGACAGCTTAGTCTCTTGTTTCCAGAGTCGCTATCGCTCTTCTGGTCTTCGGAGCTACTGTCCGTCATCATTTGTACCTTTCTGTACTTTTCTTTATTGATTTTTTTTTTCCTGTCCGTGGATTTTTTTTGTCCAGATCGGCATACCCATGCAATGTGTCCAATCTTTCCGCATTGCCTGCATGCTTTGTCCTTGAACCAGCAGTCCCTCTGGTCATGGGTGGATCTGCCGCAGCGATAACATCTCTCGAAACCCTGTGTCATTTCATGGGTGCCGAAGCCCTGTGTCTTTTGCTGTATCTCTGCAGCTCCTCTTGCGGCTGCTTTGTATGATACAGCCATACTGAAAGTCTTTTCCAGTGTCAAATCTTTCTCAGAAAGCAGCCTTTTCTGTGTTCCTTCACTTAGGAGACCGCAGACGAATTTGTCTCGAAGAGAATCTGCCAGTCCTGCCCCGAATTGGCAGTGCTTTGATAGCTTTCTTAATTCGGTGAGGTAATCAGCGTTACTTTCATTCTTGTGCTGATTCCTCTTGAAGAATTTGAATCGTTCTGCTATCAGCAGTGGTGTTGGGTTTAAGTGCTCCTGTAGGGTATCAACAATTTCCTTAAAATTCTTGTCCTTTGGTTTGGCTGGAGTGATTAAGTTTTGTAACAGCCCGTATGTCTTTGCGCCCATTAGATTTAGAAGTACTGACACCTTTTTATCATTTTCTATTCCATTTGCTGTGCAATATACCTCCACTCTTTCCACATATGTGGTCCAATCCTCTATATCGTTATCAAAAGCATCAATATTGCCAGTCTTAGGCATCCTGGAAAAAAAATGGCGCTTCCCGCGCTTTTCTTTCTTTCCTGCAGAAAAGATATGGCGCTTCCCGTGCTTTCCCGCCGCTGCTGCTGCTGACAATGCTGTTTTCTGTGGTTTTTAAAATTTTAAAATTTTATTTACAGGTGGAGACTCATTCCCGCCGGACTCTCTCTGCTAGGTCCGAACGCCGACCTGCTTTGCAGCGCCGGCCGTCTCCCGAGTGCTCCCCCCCGTCTGTTTCTGCTTGCCTCCGCCTTCGCTGCTTGGCCTCGCTGCAGAGCCAGCCGATGGAGCCCCAGCCCGCCGCCCAGGAAGGATTATTGCAGTACCTGCCACCAGCTCGGCTAGCTGGTGAAACCACAGCTTTTTTTTTTTTTTCTTGCTTTTCTTCGACTTTTGACGTCTGGGGAATCGATGTCCTTGAGGTGCTGCCGAATTGCAGGTAAGTCCGTTTCCAATTCGTCGCCACTGTTGTGTCCGTGTGTTAATAGAGACACTGATGGCAGGAGTTGGTTTCTCAGGTGTTTACTGAACAAAGTCTGGAGGTGAACTAACTGATACAACACAATATACAGGCTTATATAGCCCGAGTGGCCATTACCGGCATTACAGTACACAGGGGGCTCTTAAAGGCACATACACTATTGCAAGGCCCCCTTGCAATAAAGGCCAACATGTCATTTGCCTTCCTTATTGCTTGCTGTACCTGCATGCTAGCTTTCTGTGTTTCTTGCATGAGGACACCCAAATTGCTCTGAAAACCAACATTTATTAGGTTCTCACCATTTAAAAAAGTATTCTGTTTTTCTATTCTTCCTACCAAAGTGAATTACCTCACATTTCCCTACATTCTACTCTATCTACCTCCTTACTGCCCACTCAGTCTATCTATATCCCTTTGCAGACTCTTTGGGCGCGATCTTACCTTTTGGTGCGAGTTGAGAGCGGGTCAGCTGACTTGCGGGTTCCGATCCCGCCCCCAATGACGTCCGACGCACAGATGCTATTTTGGGTCAATTGGCCTTGTTAAGCCCACCCTGCAGGCTTGCCGGTCAATTAAGAGAAAGCTGGTGTCAGATGACATCAGATGATGACGCGTCACCTGCCAGTTTTCTTAAAGAAGACATGCTCATTTTTGTTTGACAGATGATTTTTCAGTGTTTGACAGCATCGAGGTGCTGCAAACACTCCCAATCACTGTACAAAGTGAGTTCTTGCACCTAGGCTCTCCAGAGACTCTTGTAGGGTTCTCAAAATTCCTGCATTCCCTGAAATTGTGGACCAAGGGACCCTGTTTGGACAAGTTATTAAAAACAGGGTACCCAAAATGGCTTCTGTAACCTTGTCATAGAGTCATAGACTCATAGAGTAATACAGCACGGATAGAGGCCCTTCGGCCCATCGTGTCCGCGCCGGCCATCAAGCCCTGTCTAATCTAATCCCATATTCCAGCATTTGGCCCGTAGCCTTGTATGCTATGGCATTTCAAGTGCACATCCAAATGCTTCTTAAATGTTGTGAGGGTTTCTGCCTCCACAACCCTTTCAGGCAGTGAGTTCCAGACTCCAACCACCCTCTGGGTGAAAAAGTTCTTTCTCAAATCCCCTCTAAACCTCCCGCCCTTTACCTTGAATCTATGCCCCCTAGTTATTGACCCCTCTACTAAGGGAAAAAGCTCCTCAGCATCCATCCTATCTATGCCCCTCATAATTTTGTACACCTCAATCATGTCCCCCCTCAGCCTCCTCAGCTCCAAGGAAAACAAACCCAATCTGCCCAGTCTCTCTTCATAGCTGAAGCGCTCCAGCCCTGGTAACATCCTGGTGAACCTCCTCTGCACCCTCTCTAACGCGATCACATCCTTCCTGTAGTGTGGCGACCAGAACTGCACACAGTATTCCAGCTGTGGCCTAACCAGTGTTTTATACAGCTCCATCATAACCTCCTTGCTCTTATATTCAATGCCTCGGCTAATGAAGGCAAGTATCCCATATGCCTTTTTTACCACCTTATCCACCTGTTCCGCCGCCTTCAGGGATCTGTGTACTTGCACACCCAGATCCCTCTGACCCTCCGTCTTGCCTAGGGTCTTTCCATTCATTGTGTATTCCTTTGCCTTGTTAGTCCCCCCAAAGTGCATCACCTCGCACTTTTCCGGGTTAAATTCCATTTGCCACTGTTCCGCCCATCTGACCAACCCATCTATATCGTCCTGCAGACTGAGGCTACCCTCCTCGCTATTTACCACCCTACCAATTTTTGTATCATCCGCGAACTTACTGATCATACCCTTTACATTCATATCCAAGTCATTAATGTAGACCACAAACAGCAAGGGACCCAGCACCGATCCCTGTGGTACCCCACTGGCCACAGGCTTCCAGTCACAAAAACAACCTTCGACCATCACCCTCTGCCTTCTGCCACTAAGCCAGTTTTGTATCCAATGTGCCAAGGCACCCTGGATTCCATGGGCTCTTACCTTCTTGACCAGTCTCCTGTGCGGGACTTTATCGAAGGCCTTACTGAAATCCATGTATACCACATCCACTGCGTTACCCTCATCCACACACCTAGTCACCCCCTCAAAAAATTCAATCAAATTAGTCAGACATGATCTTCCCTTGACAAAGCCATGTTGACTATCCCTGATTAATCCTTGCCTCTCCAAGTGGAGACAAATTTTGTCCCTCAGGATTTTTTCCAATAATTTTCCTACCACTGATGTTAGGCTCACTGGCCTGTAGTTCCCCGGTTTTTCCCTACTACCCTTCTTGAATAATGGTACTACATTAGCGGTTCTCCAGTCCTCTGGCACATCCCCTGTGGCCAGAGAGGTCCTGAATATATGTGTTAGAGCCCCCGCAATCTCCTCCTTTGCCTCACACAGCAGCCTGGGATACATTTCATCCGGGCCTGGGGATTTATCCATTTTTAGGCCAGCTAAAACCGCCAATACCTCCTCCCTCTCGATGTTAATATGTTCGAGCATATCACAGTCCCCCCGCCCTATTTCTATGTCTACATCGTCCTTCTCCATAGTGAAAACAGATGCAAAAAATTCATTTAGAACCCCTCCTACATCTTCCGGCTCCACACACAGATTGCCACTTTTGTCCCTAATGGGCCCTATTTTTTCCCTAGTTATCCTCTTACCCTTAATATACTTATAAAACATCTTCGGATTTTCCTTTATTTTGCTCGCCAGTGTTATTTCATGGCCCCTCCTTGATCTCCTAATTTCTTTTTTAAGTATCCCCCTGCACTTTTTGTACTCCTCTAGGGCTTCCTCCGTCTTTAGCCTTTTGTATCTACCAAAAGCCCTCCTTTTTTTCCTAATCCATTCTCGTATATCCCCTGACATCCAAGGTTCCCTGTGGTTTTTGGAACCACCCTTGACCTTTACGGGAACATGTTGCCATTGTATGATCTCAATCTCCCTTCTGAAAGCCTCCCATTGCTCCGATGCGGATTTTCCTACAAGTAGCTGATCCCAGTCCATTTTGGCCAGATCCTGCCTTATCCTATTAAAATCGGCCTTCCCCCAATTTAGAACCTTTATTTCCGGCCTATCCCTGTCCTTTTCCATGGCCACCTTAAATCTTACCATATTATGGTCACTATCACCAAAGTGCTCACCTACTAGCACTTTTTCCACTTGGCCGGCCACATTCCTTAGAATTAGGTCCAGTACCGCCCCCTCTCTTGTAGGACTTTCTACATGCTGGCTCAAAAAGCTCTCCTGGATGCACTTTAAGAATTCTACACTCTCTGAGCCTTTCACACTCTGACTATCCCAGTTAATATTGGGGAAGTTGAAATCCCCCATTATTATTACCCTTTTATTTGCACATTTCTCTGAGATTTGCCTACATATCTGTTCCTCTATCTCCCCCTGACTGTTTGGAGGCCTATAGTACACTCCCAGCAAAGTGCTTGCCCCCTTTTTGTTTTTAAGCTCCACCCATATGGCCTCATTAGAGGACCCTGCTAATATATCATCCCTCCTTACTGCAGTAATTGACTCCTTAATTAATATTGCGACACCCCCTCCTCTTATACCTCCCCCTCTGTCTCGCCTGAAGATTCTGTACCCCGGAATATTGAGCTGCCAGTCTTGCCCTTCCCTCAACCATGTCTCCGTGATAGCAACAATATCATACTCCCATGTGTTTATCAACACCTTCAGTTCATCCACCTTATTTGCAAGACTCCTTGCATTAAAATAGATGCCATCCAGCCTTGCCCTTATATATTTGCCCTGTCTACCAAGCTGACTTGTTTTTTTCTCTATAATTGGCAGCACATCCCCCCCTATTTCAGCTCCCCTCTGTATCCCATCCCCCTGCCAAGTTAGTTTAAACCCCCCCCAACAGTGCTAGCAAACCTCCCCGCAAGGATATTTGTCCCGCTCTGGTTCAGGTGCAACCCGTCCGACTTGTACAAGTCCCACCTTTCCCAGAAGCAGGCCCAGTGATCCAGGAAAGTAAAACCCTCCCCCCTACACCAACTCTTTAGCCACGCATTCATCTGCTCTATCCTCCCATTCCTATACTTACTAGCACGTGGCACTGGGAGTAATCCAGAGATTACAACCTTTGAGGTCCTGCTCTTTAATCTGTTACCTAGCTCCCTAAATTCTTGATGCAGGACCTCATCCCTCTTTTTACCTATGTCGTTGGTACCAATGTGGACCACGACCATTGACTGTTCACCCTCCCCCTCCAGAATGCCCTGCAGCCGCTCAGTGACATCCTTGACCCTGGCACCAGGGAGGCAACAAACCATCCTGGATTCACGTCTACGGCCACAGAAACGCCTATCTGTTCCCCTTACTATAGAATCCCCTACCACTATTGCTCTCCCACTCTTTTTCCCCCCTTCCTGGGCAGCAGGAGCACCCCCAGTGCCAGGAAGTTGGCTGCTGCTGCCTTCCCCTGGTGAGTCATCCCCCTCAACAGTATCCAAAGCGGTATACTTGTTTGAAAGGGGGATGCCCGCAGGGGTTCCCTGCACTACCTGCCTGCCTTTGTTGCTCCGCCTGATGGTCACCCCCTGTGCTGCCCTGCCCTGCCCTGAGGCGTGAACAACTCGCTAAACGTGCTATCCACGAGCCTCTCAGCATCGCGCATGCTCCAAAATTCATCCACCTGCAGCTCGAGCGCCGCAATGCGGTCTGCAAGTAGCTGCAGCTGGATGCATTTCCCGCACACATGGTCGTCAGGGACACTGGCAGCGTCCCTGATTTCCCACATGGAGCAAGAGGAGCAGAACACGGGTCTGAGCTCTCCTCCCATGACTTACTCCTTTAATTAATTAAAAAATTTATTCAATACCCCAGTTACAGGTATACTCTAGGGCGCTTTATTTACCAACTGTCCCCACTACACCAGAGACCCTAGAAATTTAACACCACAGAAGTCAAGCTTGTATTGAAAAGAGAGAACTACTCACCAACCAATCACTTACCTGCTCCCTGGTGACGTCACACACTGATTACTTTTTACCTCTCTCCTCTGCTGTTGATTTGGTAGGCCTCTGCCTTCACGCCGGTTTTTATACCGGGCTCACCTCCTCCGCTGCTGCTCCCCCCCGAACTGGTCGGGCCTCTGCCTTCGCGCCGGTTTTTATACCGGGCTCACCTCCTCCGCTGCTGCTCTCCCCCGAACTGGTCGGGCCTCTGCCTTCGCGCCGGTTTTTATACCGGGCTCACCTCCTCCGCTGCTGCTCTCCCCCGAACTGGTCGGGCCTCTGCCTTCGCGCCGGTTTTTATACCGGGCTCACCTCCTCCGCTGCTGCTCTCCCCCGAACTGGTCGGGCCTCTGCCTTCGCGCCGGTTTTTATACCGGGCTCACCTCCTCCGCTGCTGCTCTCCCCCGAACTGGTCGGGCCTCTGCCTTCGCGCCGGTTTTTATACCGGGCTCA
Organism: Somniosus microcephalus; assembly: GCF_052327205.1. Classification (NCBI taxonomy): domain Eukaryota; kingdom Metazoa; phylum Chordata; class Chondrichthyes; order Squaliformes; family Somniosidae; genus Somniosus; species Somniosus microcephalus. Next base: position 401,560,534 of record NC_140987.1, read on the forward strand.
CCTCCTCCGCTGCTGCTCTCCCCCGAACTGGTCGGGCCTCTGCCTTCGCGCCGGTTTTTATACCGGGCTCACCTCCGCTGCTGCTCTCCCCCGAACTGGTCGGGCCTCTGCCTTCGCGCCGGTTTTTATACCGGGCTCACCTCCGCTGCTGCTCTCCCCCGAACTGGTCGGGCCTCTGCCTTCGCGCCGGTTTTTATACCGGGCTCACCTCCTCCGCTGCTGCTCTCCCCCGAACTGGTCGGGCCTCTGCCTTCGCGCCGGTTTTTATACCGGGCTCACCTCCTCCGCTGCTGCTCTCCCTCGAACTGGTCGGGCCTCTGCCTTCGCGCCGGTTTTTATACCGGGCTCACCTCCTCCGCTGCTGCTCTCCCCCGAACTGGTCGGGCCTCTGCCTTCGCGCCGGTTTTTATACCGGGCTCACCTCCTCCGCTGCTGCTCTCCCCCGAACTGGTCGGGCCTCTGCCTTCGCGCCGGTTTTTATACCGGGCTCACCTCCTCCGCTGCTGCTCTCCCCCGAACCAAAACCGACAGGATTTTTAAAGCAAGGCCCTGCAGACAGGCAGGCCCAGAGACGAAACTTAAAATGCAGGAATCTGTGAAAAGGCTCTGGAGCCAGACAGCCAAAGTAAACACAGAATATGCATTCATTCGCCTTGAAACAGATCAAGCTAGAATAGGCCTAAAATCGAGGCCATTAGGTTTCTGCATATTTAATCGGTAACAGCTCACAGTAGCCATCAAGTCAGGATGGGGACAATTAAGTTTCATCCATGACAAACAACCAGGACATCGGGGCCATTAGACCCGGAGACAACCACTCCAGAAGTCGTTAAAGTAAATGGCTGTAATCATTTTAAGCGAGCCTGCCAAAAGTTAGACAAAGGACTGACCTGATTTGGCGTGCAGATAAGGATTGAAGAACGGGTATAATTGTAGGCCCATCAGTGGCAATCACTCTCTGGACTCTTGACTCTTGCTCCTGCCCTCATCTGTGGCCTTGGCCTGCTGCCTCTTGTTCTCGTGCCCTGGCCTCGTGGCGGGCTCTCTTCTCGCTCCCCGCGCCGCTCAACACCAAGGACGCCCATTACACCGGGGCCAAACGTGGGAGGAGAACAAGACCCGAGTTCAAACCCACACAGGACACACAGGCCACAAAAGGGCAGATGAGACGAGACGAGATGAAGAATACGGTAAACCGGTAAAGGCAGAGAAGGGCAGTGGAAAGACGCATTTGGGGACAAACGCCCAGTTATAAGCTGGTATTTGGTGAATAAGTTGGTGTTACATGCATGGACAGTAAAACCCTATTTTTTAAAAATATGCTGGCGTTCGAAGAATGGGTAGCAAAATCGAGACAAACGGCTTAGTTATAAGCTGGCGTTTGTCACATGGACAGTAATAGCCCGGTTGAAGAATAAACTGGCGTTCGAAGCATGGGTAGTAAAATTATTTAGACGGTAAAGACCGCCAACCGACCCCCAACCGCCGCAATACCGCCGACGATCGCCCGAGGAAGAAGAAGACCCATCGCGACTCGACGACGATGGTAGCTGAGGAAAAGGAGGGTGCTTTGCATAAACAACTTCAGCGCTGCGTCCTGAGACCATGTGGTGATGGGATACCCCAAAGGACAGCAAGAGCGGACCTCAAAACTCAACTCAGTTAAAGCAGTAGGTTTTGGATTGGTGAGCATGAATTCCTGGCCCCTCATAGCTTAATCTAGTTAGGTATAGGGGGTGGGATAAGGATAAGGGGATTGTTAATGTAGTTGTTTTCTCTCGATGTGCCGTGTGTTCCCCATTCCCATATAAGTATAATTGTTTATGCTTGTATTCATATCAGTATTTTCTCATAAGATTGTGTTTTATTCTGCTTTAATAAAATTTTGGTTTTCTTGCACCAAACCACTTGTCTACTCGATTTTCTGTATTGCCGCCTGTACCTAAGTCCGGTGTCTAGAACCCAGGGGTGTGGGAGCAATTCAAACCGCTCAAAGGCTGTCCGAGGCGAAGCTGACTGGGCGCACGCCACCCCCTACAGAAATGGCGACCGCGGCAGGACTCCGGCAACAGGGGTGCGATACAGTAGACAGTGGTTCGGATGAGCTAACCATGTTGGAGGAAAGGATTTCAGATTATGTGTTTAGCAAGGTGAATATCACAAAGCAGTGGATCACCACTCTGTTAAGGGCTGGGTGTCTGGTAGATGCAGCAGCTAAGTGGACAGAAGGGAGGGAGCACAAGAAATCCCTAGAGAAGGCAGTCTGGCTGATTTGTTTCAAAAAGCAGGTCCAGCTTCTGGACAGGCTGGTTGCAGCACAGGCAGCCGAGTTAAAGGAGTCAGCCCTGGAGATCCAGGACAAGGCTCTAGCAGGGGAGAAGTTACTGGTAACATTGCAGGCCCTGAATCAGGAAAGGGTGCATTTAATGGGAGAACATAAGGCCATGTTGGAATACCTACAGTGCCAAGTCACCGAAGCCAAGGGTAATGAGTTGAGGTTGCGGGAAAAGGACGCTCACCTAGCAAGGCAAGTGAGAGAACAGGAGGAGGAAGTAAAAGAGGTAAAGGCAGCTTACAAGTTAACGAGCGAACAGGGGTTTGAAGAGGCAGATCATGGCCCCTGTAAGGAGCAGATAGAAAATCTGAACTTGGACCTGAGGAAGGCAAAGGGCATGGTGTGCCTCATAAGCCCGAAGGCAGGCCAGGCGGATTTTATGGGGAACGAGGGGAGGACAGTTCAAACATCACTGGTAGTGCCCAGGGACGACCCGGTTGAGGAACAGGAGGTCTCACGACCACCACCCATAGCGCCAGGTTTCAGCGAGGTCTGGCAGCAAGGGGGGGTGGAGTCAGAGGTGGGAGTGGAGGTGGAGCAACCCCCGCCGGAGAGGCCGGAGCCAGGACCGATGTGCCCAGCTCGGCATCGGAGGTTTGGTCCACCCGTTAATGGCGACGATGAGGGACCCCTCCAAAACCAGTTCGTATTACCCTATAGCACCCAACAGCTCAGGGCTATGGTGAGCCATATCCCAAAGCTCTCCGAAAAAGAGGACCCCTCGATCCACTTCAGGGCGGTAGAGCAGGCAGCCAGCATCAACGACTACGATGGCGCTGAGCAGGCCAAAATGCTGCTATTCTCCCTGGAGAGTAGGCTCCTCCAATCCCTCTCTGATGAGTGTAAGAAGGGGCAGTGCATGTATGAGGAGCTCAGGGATGAAGTTCTGGAGGCCATGGGGATGAATGAGGGAAGTCCTTTCTCCCGTGTGGAGAAGACGGTGCAGCTCGCAGGGGAAATCCCGCAGGCTTTTGCGGACAGGTTATGAACGGTGTACCGGAGTGCCTGTCCGGGGGCACCCAACCGGGCGTTCCTGAATGGGTTCCACTGGTCCACTGGCTTCATTGCCTGGTGGCAAACAGCTTGCCACAGGTCCGGGCCAAGGCGGAAGTCTGGTTCGACCCCAAGAATCCCCTGACCACCGAACTTACGGTGATCAGACAGTTGACCCTAGCCTATAAGAACGGTAGGGGAACCGATGCACACCCACCCAAGGGGAAGGTGCATGAGGTAAAACCTGGACAGGGTAGGAAAGAGTGGCATCAGGAAGGGAATAACCCCCCCCAACACAAAGATGAATTGTGACGGGTGTGGGAAGGATGGTCACTGGAGGAAGGAGTGCAAAAACCCTTGGAAAGACAACAAGGGAAAGAATTCCACAGCCCCAGCCCAAAAGGCGGAGGCAGGAATCCCTCCCGCCGTGGTCGAGTCATTTTTGGACACCATGAGGTCCTTATTGACTGGCCACAGGAGAGTAGCAGCTGCTACCGGTGCTCTGACCCCATCAGCCCCAACCCACAGCCCTGACTAGAGCCCACGCAGCTTGTTTACCTGTGTTCCCTTCGGTACGATGAATGGGAAAGACCCCTCGTGGAGATGGAGGTAGAAAAGGCGAAGGGGACCTATCTGTTGGACATGGGGGCATCATGCACCATGGTCCATTCAGCAAACCCCACCACCTCGCCTCTATCTAACAGGGTCCCATACAGTCTGTCGGGATTCACAGGCAAAGAACAGGCCGGCTCGTTTTCCATCCCGCTCGCCATTCGTTTAGGACCTCTCCACTCTAAGTGGACCCGTGTCCTAATGAAGTGGGAAGTGGAGGGTGGAAGAGGGGTCCTGGGAGCCGACTTTATTGTAGGCCACGGGATCCTGGTCGATTTAAGAAATCATTGCCTATGGGGGGCAAGTACAGGAAAGGACGGCGAGGTAGTAGTAATCCCAGGGAAAGAAGGGAAGGAGACCCTGTGCACCATGAAGCCCAAAGAGGGTTATAACCTCAAGCTCATGGTCAGTAACACCCCACAGGAGTTCCAGGCATTTGTGCAGGCCCACCTAGCCACATTTGCCATACACAAACACGACTGCGGGAGGGTCAACGGGTTTGAGGTCAGCATAGACGGGGACCCCATGGCCCGACCACAGAAACAGTATAACTTCCCCAGGGAAGCGGAGCCAGACATGGAAGCAGCCATGTCCTCCTTAGTACAGCAGGGAGTTCTGAGACCGATAGCCACCCACGTAAACTCTCCATTGTGGCTGGTTAGAAAGCCGGACAATTCCTGGAGGGCCACGGTGGACTATCGGGTGCTCAATAGTAACATCCCAGCCTGTGCACCCACGGTAGCAGCAGTTGCCGACCTGATAGGAAGTATCCCAGCATCCGCGACCACTTTCACGGTGCTGGATATTTCCAACGGGTTTTGGTCCATCCCTTTAAGGAGGGAGGATCAGTACAAGTTTGCCTTTATATTTAAAGGGCAACAGTACACGTGGAACTGTTTGCCTCAGGGCTTCCACAACAGCTCCAGCATTTTCCATCAGTGCATGGCAAACAGTTTAAAGGATTTCAGTCAGCCCAGACAGTTCATAATCATAATAATCATAATCAACTTTATTGTCATTGTTAGTGCACAAGTGCAGTACAACGAAATGTAGGCTTGCGGCTCCCGAGAGTGTACATTTAGATTAAGACATTTAAACATTCAACATACATTTGGCTTGTAATACATTAACATAAACATAACCATAATAAAGTGCATTGGCAGATGTGCAGGCTTTAGAGTTTATTTGTGGAGTTCAGTAGGATGACAGCCCTGGGAAAGAAGCTGTTCCTAAATCTGGTCGTACGGGTGCGAATGCATCTGTAGCGTCTCCCAGATGGCAGGAGGGCGAACAGACTGTGGCTGGGGTGGGTAGGGTCTTTGATGATGGACCGTGACCTCCGTAAACAGCGTTTCTGGTATATGTGCTCTATGGTCGGTAGCCGGGTGCCGGTAATGCGTTGGGCAGTTTTGACTACCCGCTGCAGGGCTTTCCGGTCATAGTAGCTACAGCTGCCATACCATACTGTGATACAGTTCATCAGGATGCTCTCTATTGTGCAGCGGTAGAAGTTAGAGAGGATCAGGGGTGACAGGTTACATCCCTTCAGCCTCCTTAGGAAATATAGGCGCTGCTGGGCCTTCTTCACCAGAGAGGAGGTATTGAGGGACCAGGAGAGGTCTTCCGTGATGTGGACTCCGAGGAACTTAAAGCTGTCCACCCTTTCCACCACAGCCCCATTGATGTGGATGGGGGTGTGACTTCCGCCTTTAGACTTCCTGAAGTCCACAATGATTTCTTTGGTTTTCTTGATGTTAAGGGCCAGGTTGTTATCGGCGCACCACTTCACGAGATGCTGGACCTCCTCCCTGTAGGCTGACTCATCGTTGTTGGTGATCTGGCCTACTACCGTGGTATCATCCGCAAATTTGATGATGGTGTTGGAACCATGAACAGCCACACAGTCGTGGGTGAAGAGGGAGTAGAGGAGGGGGCTCAGCACACATCCTTGTGGGGCCCCCGTGTTCAGGGTCAGGGGGGGGGAGGTGTGGTTACCTAATTTGACAGACTGGGGTCTGTTTGTTAGGAAGTCCAGGGTCCAGTTGCAGAGGGAAGTGTTCAGGCCAAGAGTGTGGAGTTTGGTGGCCAGCTTGTTGGGGATGATAGTGTTGAATGCTGAGCTGTAGTCTATGAATAGCATTCTGATGTAGGTCTCTTTACCATCTAAGTGATTCAGTGCAGAGTGTAGAGCAGTTGTGATTGCATCCTCCGTTGATCTGTTTGCACGATAGGCAAACTGGTGTTGGTCAAGAGAGGCGGGAACACTGGCTTTGATGTGAGCCAGGACCAGTCTCTCGAAACACTTCATTATGATGGGTGTGAGTGCGACAGGTCGATAGTCGTTCAGGCACGTCACAGCCGTTTGTTTTGGCACAGGAATAATGGTAGCGGTCTTGAAGCATGTAGGGACTACTGCCTGGGCCAATGACAGATTGAAGATGGCGGTGAAGACATCAGCCAGCTGATCAGCACATTCCTTGAGTACCCGTCCAGGGATGCTATCCGGTCCAGCAGCCTTTCGTGTGTTCACTCCACGTAGAACACCCCTTACAATATGTGGATGACCTGCTCCTGTTCACTGATTTGAGAGAGGAGCATGGCCCACTACTGGCCGAATTGCTGGAGCTGCTCGGGCAAAAGGGTTTTAAAGTAAACCCCAAGAAAGTGCAGATTGGCCAGCAGGAGGTGAAATTCCTGGGCCTGATCGTACGCGCTGGAGAAAGGGCCATAGATAAGGCTAGGAGAAAAGCGGTACAGGAGTTACCAGTCCCCAATACAGTCACGGGTGTGAGGTTGTTTCTAGGGCTAACCGTGTACTGCAGAGACTTCATTGAGGACTATGCAGCCACAGCAGCCCCTCTGCTCAATTTCAATTTCAATTTCAATTTTATTGGTCACATAACTAAATACAAGAAGTGTAATCTAGTCAGTGAAATGCTTTTTTCTTGACGAGCCGAGAGCACCAAGCAGCAAGAACACTTAATAATTAATTAATAAATTAATAAAATTAAATAAATAAAGTGCCCCCTCAGTCTATCTCGATGTTTCCATCTTGGTCTCTCTCGATGTTTCCCCTCTCTCTCTCTCTCGATGTTTCCCCTCTCTCTCGATGTTTCCTCTGTTTTTCTCGATGTTTCCCCTCGGTTTCTTCCACACACCTGGCCTGCACATTACCCCTGGCTGTCCAAATTGGCGTCCTGGTAACCGGGTTCCGCTCCAGCTCTCGTCTTTCAAACTGTCCCTCCAGCTCTCGACCTTCAAACTGTCTCTCCAGCTCTGATCCTTCAAACTGTCTCTCCAGCTCTCATCCTTCAAACTGTCACTCCAGCTCTGCTCCTTCAAACTGTCACTCCAGCTCTGCTCCTTCAAACTGTCTCTCCAGCTCTCGACCTTCAAACTGTCTCTCCAGCTCTCGACCTTCAAACTGTCTCTCCAGCTCTCGACCTTCAAACTGTCTCTCCAGCTCTCGACCTTAAAACTGTCTCTCCAGCTCTCGTCTTTCAAACTGTCACTCCAGCTCTCGTCTTTCAAACTGTCTCTCCAGCTCTGATCCTTCAAACTGTCTCTCCAGCTCTGATCCTTCAAACTGTCTGCTCCAGCTCTGCTCCTTCAAACTGTCACTCCAGCTCTGATCCTTCAAACTCTGCTCCGACTCCTACACAAAGGAGTGGAGTGGGCGTGGGATGAGGGTTGCCAGGCAGCATTTGTCAGGCTCAAGAAGGACATGCCCATGAGGGAGGATGGCCCGGGTGGTTGGGATCCAACTCCACCCGGTACTCCAGCCAGATCGGGTTCACCTACGGGGAGGCCTCCCTCCCCTGCCCCAGCGTACAGGTTGTGGCCTCATGGGTCAGGGTCACTGAGGGAAAACGCGTGTGCCTGACTTGCAAAGGACATATTCCCCTGGGAAGGTGGTGGTGGCTCAGAAAGCTGAGCACGGACATGGGGTATCGTGCAGCTGACTGGGAACGGATGGGGAACGACACCCACCGGACGGTCACCGGGACCCAAGAGGGGACTAGCGTATGTTGGGATAAGTGGGAGTCGGAACAGGGAATCTATGTCTGTATGTGGGGGTCAAAAAGGGCCTGCCCCACAGGCATCTCCATCATCTTCTCCGCATCATGGCAGGATAAGGGGAAGTGGGTGGAATGGGATTCCCACCTACACACCTGCATAGTCCCACGTTACCCAGCCCCAGTTAAAGCCACTGAGCTAGTGGCACGTGCCCGGAAGCCCTTGCCCACGACTCAGGCAGCAAGGACACACAGGGAGGGGTGCCCCACCACCACCAAGGGACCAGGGAATGGTCTGGTACTAGTGCCTATGGATCAGATACTGTACCTGGGGGTACACTATGCGGTAGCCTCCATGATTTTAAACCTCACCGAGGTACACTTACCGGAGTGGTGTCCCAATGAGACAGAGCAGCTATACCAGGCCCTGTTAAAGGACATGTTTAGAAAGTTTTACGAGTTCGGTTTCGCTAATGTAGACAAAACTGAACTGTACACCACACACCGCGAGTACTTTGGTAATACGGGGAGACAAAGAAGGGGAGTATGGAAGGATGTTTTTACTGTGTTTAACACAGGGTCCTCTGTCATCAACAGTCTGGATGACATAGAGTTGCAGACCCAGGTAAACGGTTTAAAAACACAGTTAAGGAAGATATTAATGGATGAGAACAAGGTAGTAGGCTTGGAGTTACATGAGGACCAGGCCATGATGGTCCATTTAAAAGAAATTATAGTGGAGCTGGAGAAGCACGCAAAGACTGTAAATGCCCTCATAAGAGAGGACAGAAATGCTTCTGACCAGGCTGCGCAGAACGAGGTGTGCATGCTGTATGGGGCGTGGTTGCTGGGCGAGGGCCGCAGTAATCTGGAGGATTTAAAACAGGGTTTAGTCCCCTCCTGGATCAGCAACAAACACCTCGCAGCCCTCCATCTGTTTGAGAATGCATTAAGCCCGTGTCAACTCCGGCTAGCTTCCGAGGCCTACCCAGTCCCAGTGGATTGTGGGCAGTCCAACCACACCATCATGGGGGTAGTAGTGAGAATGCCGGTCATGGGTAGGACAGCCCGACCCTTACTGGTATACAGGGTAGAGAACATTGGAGTCATTCAAGGGGGTGCACACATTCGTTTCACAGCGGTCCCACCTTACGTCATAAAGTGGGAGCATGCTATGACAGGTACTGACCTCTCGGGGTGCTGGAGCCGGGTAGCACACATAATACTGTGTCCCCAGCACTTGAATGCCTATTCAAAACCACAGTGCGGGTTTAAAGCTGTTGGCGCAAAACCTATAAATTGTACCATGGAGGCAATGGCACAAGGCCATGTTCCCCCACAGGTAGCATATATAGGAGGTGGGACATATTGTGTCACCACAGGTGCACCCCACTACCAGCATGGACAGCATAGTGACAGCAGTTTCTGCTTTAAACCCGAGGCAGAAGTTCAAGTGGCCCAGGAATGAATTGTCCCCATTCCTGAACCCTCCACTGTTCACCTCACTGTAAAGGAGATTTTTACCAACCTGCAAAAGTACGTAGCGCATTTCGGCTATGAAATTCCCCCTCTCCCAGAACACCTTACCAAGATACTCAAAGCAGTTATAGTCTCGCAGAAACATTTCTACAAGTTAGAGCAGAAAACAGTAGAGATAGGGGCTGAGATATTGGACATTGTGATCCCACCCTGGTGGGACATTTTCAATAATATAGAGGTCCCTTCGTGGATTAGACTGGCTTTCCGCATCCTCGTGGTTTGCCAGCTAGGGATAGTATTGTACCTAGTCTGTACTCAGTGCAAGGGAAAGGGTCAATTACTAGAATTCCGAAACCAAAGGACCTGGAAGGAACATTATGTTAAGGTGGAGGGAGATACACCTGTTTGAATTTTTTTGTATTTCAGATTAAAGATTGTTGTTTTTGTGTTTTGTTGTTTTTAATAAAGATTTTCAACGTGTTGTTTTAATAAAGATGTATGTATACCAAGTGGTGCAGGGGTGTTGGACCGCCTCCATGCTTGGATGTGTGTAAATGACTGTAATTATTCTATGTATGCTTATGTACACTACATTTTTACAGAATGGGAAATGCATGTGTCGTGGGTATCTTAGATAGGTGATTACAGGGGAAGGTTGACTATGGAGGGTCGGAAATTTTGCTCACCTTATCAGGATGATACTTAAAGCGTGTTTAGTATCAACAGGGGGGAGTGTAGGGTTCTCAAAATTCCCTCATTCCCCGAAATTGTGGATCAAGGGACCCTGTTTGGACAAGTTATTAAAAACAGGGTACCCAAAATGGCTTCTGTAACCTCGTGACCAAAACCGACAGGATTTTTAAAGCAAGGCCCTGCAGACAGGCAGGCCCGGAGATGAAACTTAAAATGCAGGAATCTGTGAAAAGACTCTGGAGCCAGACAGCCAAAGTAAACACAGAATATGCATTCATTCACCTTGAAACAGATCAAGCTAGAATGGGCCTAAAATCAAGGCCATTAGGTTTCTGCATATTTAATCGGTAACAGCTCACAGTAGCCATCAAGTCAGGATGGGGACAATTAAGTTTCATCCATGACAAACAACCAGGACATCAGGGCCATTAGATCCGGAGACAACCACTCCAGAAGTCGTTAAAGTAAATGGCTGTAATCATTTTAAGCGAGCCTGCCAAAAGTTAGATAAAGGACTGACCTGATTTGGCGTGCAGATAAGGATTGAAGAACGGGTATAATTGTAGGCCCATCAGTGGCAATCACTCTCTGGACTCTTGACTCTTGCTCCTGCCCTCATCTTGTGGCCTTGGCCTGCTGCCTCTTGTTCTCATGCCCTGGCCTCGTGGCGGGCTCTCTTCTCGCTCCCCGCGCCGCTCAACACCAAGGACGCCCATTACACCGGGGCCAAACGCGGGAGGAGAACGAGACCCGAGTTCAAAACCACACAGGACACAAACGGGCAGACGAGACGAGACGAGACAAAGAATACGGTAAACCGGTAAAGGCAGAGAAGGGCAGCAGAAAGATGCATTTGGGGACAAACGCCCAGTTATAAGCTGGTGTTTGGTGAATAAGTTGGTGTTATATGCACGGACAGTAAAACCCTGTTTTTAAGAATATGCTGGTGTTCGAAGAATGGGTAGCAAAATCAAGACAAACGGCCTAGTTATAAGCTGGCGTTTGTCACATGGACAGTAATAGCCCGGTTGAAGAATAAACTGGCGTTCGAAGCATGGGTAGTAAAATCATTTAGACGGTAAAGACCGCCAACCGACCCCCAACCGCCGCAATACCGCTGACGACCGCCCGAGGAAGAAGAAGACCCATCACGACTTGACGGCGATGGTAGCTGAGGAAAAGGAGGGTGCTTCGCATAAATAACTTCAGCGCCGCGCCCTGAGACCACGTGGTGACAGGATACCCCAAAGGACAGCAAGAGCGGACCTCAAAACTCAACCCAGCTAAAGCAATAGGTTTCGGATTGGTGAGCATGAACTCCTGGCCCCTCATAGCTTAATCTAGTTAGGTATAGTGTGGAGATGCTGGAGTTGGACTGGGGTGGACAAATGTAAGAAGCCACACAAAACCTGGTGTTGTGTGACTTCTTACATTAGTTAGGTATAGGGGTGGGATAAGGATAAGGGGATTGTTAATGTAGTTGTTTTCCCTCGATGTGCCGTGTGTTCCCCATTCCCATATAAGTATAATTGTTTATGCCTGTATTCATATCAGTATTTTCTCATAAGATTGTGTTTTATTCTGCTTTAAAAAATTTTGGTTTTCTTGCACCAAACCACTTGTCTACTCGATTTTCTGTATCGCCGCCTGTACCTAAGTCCGGTGTCTAGAACCCAGGTGTGTGGGAGCAATTCGAACCGCTCAGAGACAGTCAGAGGTGAAGCTGGCTGAGCGCACGCCACCCCCTACACTCTCTCCTTAGGATAAAACAGATGGCAGTTGCAGGTGAGGTTACAGAAGCAATCTGTCACTGGTGAGAGAGATTCTTCCAATGAGGTGGGACTACACAAACACTTCAAACCTTATTACCTACAGAAAAGTCTAAATACATTAAAAATGATTTTCCCAGCATTACCTTACCTTTGAAACTCACCACTGCACCATTGGATCCTTCGCACCATTGGATCCTTCACACCACTTCTGCAGTTGTCACTAATGAAGAAACATTACAGTAGACTCACAACAAGCCACACTTACCTGGCATGGTGTCCTGACATCGGGAAGCCCGCAGTCGACCTGGCAAAATTGTAAAAAGCCTCTTAACTGCCTGTTAACTAATTGTTAACAAGCAGTTAAGTGGCTATAATCCTTTTCCCGCTGCTAGGAGTCAGGTCCCTGTGCAAATCGGGGGCCCGACTCCCGGGAAGATTGATTGGAGGCGAATTGGAAGAGGGTTCGGGACCCGCTGCCAATCTTTTTGATTTTGTCAGCAGTCCCGCCTCCAAACCTGACTCCTGAGCGCCGGCAAAATCGAGCCCTTTGTATTCTCCTCACAGCTTACTGTCCCAACTAGCTTTGTATCGTCAGCAAACTTGCATACATTACACTCGGTCCCTTCATCTAGGCCATTAATATAGCTTGTAAATAGTTGAGGCCCTAGCACTGATCCTTACGGCACCCGACTAGTTACAGCCTGCCAACCTGAAAAAGACCCGTTTATCCCTACTCTCTGTTTTCTGTCCGTTAACCAATCCTCTATCCATGCTACTATATTACACCCAACCCCATAAGCCCTTATCTTGTGTAATAACCTTTTATATGGCACCTTATCGAATGCCTTTTGGAAATCCAAATATACTACATCTACTGGTTCCCCTTTATCTACCCTGCTAGTTACATCCTCAAAAACTCTAATAAATTCTAATAAACATGATTTCCCTTTCATAAAACCATGTTGACTCTGCCTCGTCATGTTATGATTTTCTAAGTGCCCTGATATCACTTGTGTGATATCACAATGGATTCCAGCATTTTCCTCACGACTGATGACAGGCTACCTGGCCTGTAGTTCCCTGTCTTTTCTCTCCCTCCTTGTTACGTTTGCTACCTTCCAATCCGCTGGGACCATTCTAGAATCTAGGGAATTTTGGAAGATCAAAACTAATGCATCCACTATCTCTGCAGCCACCTCTTTTAGAACCCTAGGATGTAGGCCATCAAGTCCTGGGCATTTGTTGGCTTTTAGTCCCATTACTTTCTCAAGTACTTTTTCTCTACTTATATTAATCACGTTAAGTTCCTCTCTCTCATTAGATCCTTGGTTCCCCACCATTTTTGGTATGCTTTTTGTGTCTTCTACTGTGAAGACAGATATAAAATATTTGTTTAACATTTCTGGCATTTCTTTATTCCCCATAATAATTTCTCCTGTCTCAGCCTCTAACGGACCAATGTTTACTTTTGCTACTCTCTTCCTTTTTACATACTTGCAGAAGCTCTTACAATCTGTTTTTATATTTCTTGCTAGTTTTCTCTCATTCTATTTTTTCCCTTTTTACAAATATTTTGGTCATCCTTTGCTGGTTTCTGAAACTCTCCCAATTCTCAAGCTTACTACTATTCTTTGCAACATTATAAGCTTCTTCTTTCAATCTAATGCTATCCTTAACTTCTTTAGTTAGCCACGGATGGATCACTTTTCCTGTGGAGTTTTTGTTTCTCAATGGAATGTATTTTTGTTGAGAATTACGAAATATTTCTTTAAATGCTAGCCACTGCTTATTAACAGCCATACCTTTTAATCTATTTTTCCAAACTACCTTAGCCAACTCGCCCCTCATACCTATGTAATTGGCTTTATTTAAGTTTAAGAGTCTAGTTTCTGACTTAGGCAAGTCACTCTCAAACTTAACGTGAAATTCTATCAGATTATAATCACTCAGCTCCAGAGGATCCTTTACTATGAGATTGCTAATTAACCCTGTCTCATTATACAATACAAGATCTAAAATAGCCTGTTCCCTGGTTGGTTCCATGACGTATTGTTCTAGGGGATGACTCTGGATATTCCAAGTGTGGAGGCAATAGAGAAGGTTGGGACAGGGGAAGGCTTACCCCAATACTTGTCTTTTCATGCTTTTTCACTTTATTCACTTCCTCATATACATACATACATTACAATGCTATGGCCTAACGTAATAAAATGCCTTGCCATGTAAAAGTTCCTTTCTATCTACCCTATCTATGCCCCTCATAATTTTGTACACCTCAATCAGGTCCCCCCTTAGCCTTCAGTGCTTGAGTGACCATAACATGGTTGAGTTCCATATTCAATTAGAGGGTGAGAAGGTTGGATCTCAAACAAGCGTGCTGAGCTTGAATAAAGGAGACTATGAAGGTATGAGAGCGGAATTGATTAGAGTGGACTGGGAAAATAGATTAAAGGGTAAGACGGTACATGACCAGTGGTGTACATTTAAGGAGTTATTTTACAACTTCCAAAAAGAATATATTCCACTGAGGAAAAAAGGGTGTAAAAGAAAAGATAGCCATCCGTGGCTAAGTAAAGTAATTAAGGATAGTATCCGACTAAAAACAAGGGCATATAAGGTAGCCAAATCTAGTGGGAGGATGGAAGATTGGGAAGTCTTTAAAAGACAGCAAAAAATAACAAAAAGATTGATTAAGAAAGGGAAGATAGATTATGAAAGTAAATTAGCAAAAAATATAAAAACAGACAGTAAAAGTTTCTATAGTTATATAAAAAGAAAAAGGGTGGCTAAAGTAAATGTTGGTCCCTTAGAGGATGAGACCGGGAAATTAATGGTGGGAAACATGGAGATGGCAAAAACACTGAACAATTATTTTGTATCAGTCTTTACAGTAGAGGACACTAAGAATATCCCAACACTGGACAAACAGGGGGCTCTAGGGGGGGAGGAACTAAATACAATTAAAATCACTAAGGAAGTGGTACTTGGTAAAATAATGGGACTCAAGGCGGATAAATCCCCTGGACCTGATGGCTTGCATCCCAGGGTCTTGAGGGAAGTAGCGGTAGGGATTGTGGATGCATTGGTAATAATTTTCCAAAACTCACTGGACTCAGCAAAGGTCCCGGCAGATTGGAAAACTGCTAATGTAACACCCTTATTTAAAAAGGGTAGTAGGCAGAAGGCTGGAAACTATAGACCTGTTAGCCTAACATCTGTGGTTGGTAAAATGTTAGAGTCCATTATTAAGGAGACAGTAACGGGACATTTGGATAAACATAATTTAATAGGGCAAACTCAGCATGGTTTCATGAAGGGGAAGTCATGTTTAACAAATTTGCTTGAGTTTTTTGAGGAAGTAACATACAGGGTGGATAAAGGGGAACCAGTGGACGTAGTGTATTTAGACTTCCAAAAGGCATTTGACAAGGTGCCACACAAAAGATTATTGCTCAAGATAAAAAATCACGGGATTGGGGGTAATATTCTGGCGTGGGTGGAGGATTGGCTCTCTAACAGAAAGCAGAGAGTTGGGATAAATGGTTCGTTCTCAGATTGGCAACCAGTAACTAGTGGTGTTCCGCAGGGGTCAGTGCTGGGTCCCCAACTCTTTACAATCTATATTAACGATTTGGAGGAGGGGACCGAGTGTAACATATCAAAGTTTGCAGATGATACAAAGATGGGACGGAAAGTAGTGAGTGAGGAGGACATAAAAAACCTGCAAAGGGACATAGACAGGCTAAGTAAGTGGGCAGAGATTTGGCAGATGGAATACAATACTGGAAAGTGTGAGGTTATGCACTTTGGCAGGAAAAATCATAGAGTAAGTTATTATCTTAATGGCAAGAAACTGGAAAGTACTGTAGTACAAAGGGATCTGGGGGTCCTGGTGCACGAAACTCAAAAAGTTAGTATGTAGGTGCAGCAAGTGATCAAGAAGGCCACTGGAATGTTGGCTTTTATTGCTAGGGGATTGGAATATAAAAACAGGGAGGTATTGCTGCAGTTGTACAAGGTATTGGTGAGGCCGCACCTGGAATACTGCATACAGTTTTGGTGTCCATACTTAAGAAAAGACATACTTGCTCTCGAGTTAGTACAAAGAAGGTTCACTCGGTTAATCCCGGGGATGAGGGGGTGGTCATATGAGGAGAGGTTGAGTAGATTGGGACTCTACTCATTGGAGTTCAGAAGAATGAGAGGCGATCTTATTGAAACATATAAGATTGTGAAGGGGCTTGATCGGGTGGATGCGGTGAGGATGTTCCCAATGATGGGTGAAACTAGAACTAGGGGGCATAATCTTAAAATAAGGGGCTGCTCATTCAAAACTGAGATGAGGAGAAACTTCTTCACTCAGAGGGTGGTAGGTTTGTGGAATTTGCTGCCCCAGAAAGCTGTGGAAGCTACATCATTAAATAAATTTAAAACAGAAATAGATAGTTTCCTAGAAGTAAAGGGAATTAAGGGTTACGGGGAGCGGGCAGGAAATTGGACATGAGTCTGGGTTCGGAATGGTCATGGCCCTGTGGGTAGTGGAGCGGGCCCAGGGGCCGTGTAGCCTTGTTCTGCTCCTACTGTGTTCTAATTCTGTTAGATTTCAGGAGATGGTTTTATTCCTGTTCCTGGCTGGGGTGGAGATCGCCTTTACAGAAGGTAAGTACTGTAGAAAATATAGGGACAGAGTGATCTCCTGGAAGAATTTCGATCGCCTAGATGGGTCAGAGAGGAATTTCCCAGATTTTTTTCTCCCAAATTGGCCATTGGGTCTTTATCTGGTTTTTCGCCTCTCCCGGGAGATCACATGGGTTCGGGTGGATGCAGAGTGATAGAAGATTTGAGGTTAGGATCAGATCAGCCATGATCTTATTGAATGGTGGAGCAGGCTCGAGGGGCCGATTGGCCTACTCCTGCTCCTATTTCTTATGTTCTTATGTTCTTATGTTCTTGGCTGATTAACCAAAGGTATTAAGGGATATGGGCCAAAGGTGGGTATATGGCGGGGATTTGAGGAAATTTTTTTTCACCCAGAGGGTGGTTGGAATCTGAAACTCACTGCCTGAAAGGGTGGTAGAGGCAGGAACCCTCACAACATTCAAGAAGCATTTAGATGAGCACTTGAAACACCATAGCATACAAGGCTATGGACCAAGTGCTGGAAAATGGGATTAGAATAGACAGGGCTTGATGGCTGGTGCAGACACGATGGGCCCAAGAGCCTCTTTCTGTGCTGTATAACTCTATGACTCTATGACTCTGGACATCCTCCATCAGGACCTCCAATGCTGCATCTGAGAACCTGTGCGCCCACTCCCTCGGTCCCTGAGCCATCCTGCAACGTGCTGCTGTGTGCCAGCCGGAGCACTCCACACCTTTAGTGGAAGTGGATGTGAGGAGCCCACATATACCTGCTCCACGAAAATTGCGTCTAATCAGCACTTGAGTGTTAAACCTGCAGGTTTCTGTTAAGCATCTGCAGGCATGTTCAAATCATGATAATCATCAATTAGCCTAAAGATTGCATGCTAAATCCGGACTTTCAAACGGCTTAGTCTTATCAGCACTGCACCATAAGCGCTTGTTTTCACCCTTTGGCCAAAATAACCCCCTTGGTTTTTTGCCCTAATTAATAACGTATCTTTCAGCTCATTAATGAATCTAGTGCAGAATATGTGCACAGGCTCCCAGTGTATTCTGGCACACATTTTGACACAAACTGAACACGTTTTAGGCCTCAGTGCTCCATAATACAGGACACTGCTGCCCAATGTGTAGCAGGAGTATGGGTGCAAAGCAACGCATTATCAACCCCCATATCTCACACTCAGAGATAACCTGCACATGACACACTCAAAGAAATAATGCACACATTTCAGGCTCAGTGTTAACCTGGATAGCTCATGCTCATTTAGATAACCTACATATTTCATATGTAGGGTAACTTGCAAACTCAGCGATAACCCACATAGCTCGCATATCTCATATGCAGTGATGACATACATATCCCACAATCAGTGAGATAACCAGTATCTCAAACTAAGCGATAACCTACATAGCTCACACTTAAAGAGAATCTGCCGGAATATTTAATTTCTTCAGTTTTTTCTGTGTGACTAATGGATTTTATCAGCTTCCAGGTCAAACTCTCCTTCCAGGATTTAAGGTACTTTTGTGGATGATGTACTTTGATCAGTTCAAAAATTATCATATTATATTCCTAGACTTCCAGAAAGCTGTTGATAAAGTTCCACATGAAAGACTGCGCACAAGATTAAGACAGTGAGCATCTAGGTGGAACTTGGAGGTGGATATAGAATTGTCTAGACGAGAGGAAGAAGGGCATAATGTCAGGCTGGGGAGATCACTGAATGAGTGCCCAGAGGACGGTGTCATGGCCTTTACTGATCTACATAAATGCCCTGAATTCAGAAACACAATGTAATCTGGTCAAATTTACAGATGATACTAACTTGAAGGGGTGGGGTGGAGGGTGGTAGAGTCTGATGAAGTAGCTAAGGAACTACAGATTAGGCCTCAGTGATAATTGTATTGGAAATTCTATCAGTAAGATTAACCATTTTGGCTCGAAAATCTGTGAGCTTCTAATCCCAGTGCTTGGATCCGCCAACCAGAAACCTTCACCACTGACTCCACTGGAGCATCTAGAGTATGGGGATAGTTCCCTCATTTTAATAAAACAGACAGATGTCTGCGCAACTATGGGCACATCTTAGATGCCTGCCAGAGCAATGGAGTGGGACAAGTGACAATGGCCAGCTGCATGGTGTGTCAATGGCAGAACTGACCTGTAGTGTGATTTTGAAAGGGCCTTGTAAAAGGGGCCAATAAGGCCAGATGGCAGGCTGAAGTCTTTGGTGATCCAGGTTAATATCCAGACCTGGACTCCAAGTTGGCCCCACACTCACCGCTGAGCGGGCTGGTACACCTGCTTTGTTGCAGCCTTATGGCTACCTAGCAGAACCCAAGCCATGGCCAAGGCAACTCCTGGCCTAGGAGTTCACCCCCGCTTCATCTCCCTGACATAGGGGGCCATGTTTGGAGCAGATTGAGGTCTGAAGTAGGACATACAGACTCTATGGGCTTGATTTTCCAAGCCCCGAGGAGGCGGGTTTGGAGGTGGGAGTGGTGGGAAAATTGCAGAATCGGGGGCAGGAACCCACCTCGCCCCCAACCCGCCTCCGTGCCAATGTCCCAGGAGACGGGTACCCGACCTGTGCTGGGAGCTGCCTCTCCGAGGCGGGAAGGGGATTAGTGCCAATTAACTGCCTGTTACCAGGTAGTTAACAGGCAGTTTTTTGCCTAATCCCTATTTTTAGCCCTGAAGTGTGGGCTGTCTGACGGCTCCGAACCACGCCAAGTTAGCGAGGCGGACCGTTAGTCTGCAGGGGTTGGAGGGGTCGAGATGTCCGTTGTGCAGGTGAGTGATGGGTACATGTGTGCAGAGGTAAGTGTGTGAGGTAAGTGTAAATTGTTTTAATAAGTTTTACTTACCTTTACTTTCTCCTGCAGGCTTCCTTCCTTCAGTTCTTGGGAGTCCCTGAGCTCACTGGCACAGAAAGCAGAATGGCTGCTGAACTGTCAAAAGCTGCAGCCTCTGCTTTCTGGTCTGGAGAGATCTCTAACTGAGTCTGAGTAGAAGGACTCAAGTTAGAAGACAGATTGTCAGTGTTTGACAGCTTCACAGAGCTGTCAAACGCTGATTTTTCATCTGTCAAAAGCTCTTGACAGATGAAATGTCAATCGCTGACGTCACCAGTAACTAGGTGTCCCTTAATTGGCCTGCTGAGCCCGCTGGGTGGGCTTAACAAGGTCAATCAAGGGAAAATAGCGTGGGTTGGCCACAAGTCGATGGAGGCGGGACTACAACCCAAAAAGTGGGAGTCCCGCCTCCAAAAGCTCCCCATTGACAAAATCGAGCCCGATGAGGTTGGTGTTCAACTTGCCACCTGGGGGTAAAACTGGTGTTGTGGATCGACTGCCTGTTATAAAAAACACCTGATTTTCATTTCCATTGCTTTCAAGAAAGGAGAGGAGGATAAACTAGGTAACTATAGGCCAATTAGACTAATGTTAGATATGGGAAAACTCTTTGGCTGGAATTTTGCCGGCACTCAGAGGGCAAGTTTGGAGGCGGGTCCGCTGTCAAAATAGCAAAGATTGACAGTGGGTAGGAAACCCGCTGTCAACCCGCCTCCACGCGAGTCTCCCAGGTGTCGGGTCTGTCAGCAGAGAACTGGCCCAACACCAAGCGGCAGGGGAGACAATTGAACTAGTTAAATAGCTTGTTAAGACCCAATTTAAAACTATTTTGAGGCTTCCTTCCAATTTTACGTTCTCCCCCATGGGTTACCGGCTGCTCAGGGAACACGCCAGCTCACTCTGACGTGATTTGAGTCTGCTCTGATGTTTCTGATAAGCTGACAGCTGCAGAAGTGATATCAAGGATGCCATGTTGCAGATGGTCAGTTTCAAAGTGCAGAAACTTTTGGTTACTTCATTTGTAATACATAGAGATTTCTTTAGCTTGCAAGTGTTTAGAGGCAACTGTATGTCCAGCGCCACCTCATTGGAACAACTTCTCTCACCATTGACAGATCGCTTCTGTCATCTCACCTGCAGCTGCCATCTATTGCAGTAACATTGGTGCCCTTGAAAAAATCAAACTTTGGTCATCTGAACCCTTCCACGATCAGCCCCAACACCAACATCACCAGGCACACCAACATCACCAACAACATCACCAACCTTCTCCGCCATCACCTGATGCTGCACAGGACACAGGGCATCAGCCCCTGACAACATTGCTGGCTGGGAGGCCAGCGATGGCATCACCATGGCCAGATTTACTTCACTTGATGCTGTTAACCCTGGCTGCCACATGATGCGCCAGGTTGACACCAACCCACACCAGCACCATGAAGCATCCCTTTAATGTCCAAGCCATTCCATGCACACACATCACTATAGCGGGGCGGAGGGGGGAAGTTTTGTCTGAACATTCACTGGAAGTCAGTCAGACACTTCTCAAGGTGTACACAGATCTGTCCAAAAAGGGGCAGTGTTGGAAAAATAGATTTCACTGTATGACAACACATTACCAGAAACTTCACATGGACATTGGCTAAACCTCTCAAGTGCCTACCCTTGTGTGTTGTTAGTTGGTATGCAGTAGGATGAGGGCGAATATGAGGTGTGACTAGTGAGATGGGGAAGTGATAAAGTAAATAGAGAGGGTTGGGTGGAGGGGCAAGGTAAGTTGGTGTGAGTAAGGATGTGCAGGAGAAGGGTAGGGAAGGCAGAGTGATGGGGATGTGTTGAATGGCACAGCAGGGTGAGTTTGAGAGTGGCTTTGCAGTAACGTTTCGTGATTCACTGAGATCATTGAAAGGTTGGTGCCACTGCAGCCAGGGACCCCTGATGACATCCCTGCTTTTGCCCTCCTGTGCAATGTGCAACCAGGCTGCACTGGAAGGGAAGAGAACCTCTTTGCATGCTGTGACTCGCTCCATAAGCATATGGAGGGAGTAATTTGAGACCCTGGGTGCAAGTGTCCACCTTTGTGCAGTGCTTGTCAGTGTTTGCGAGGGAAAGTGCGAGGTTATCCACTTTGGCAGGAAAAATAAAAAAGCTAATTATTATTTAAATGGAGAGAGATTACAACATGCTACAGTTCAGAGGGGCCTGGGGGGGGGGGGGGGCGGGGTCCTTGTGCATGAAACACAGAAAGTTAGCATGCAGGTACAGCAAGTAATCAAAAAGGCAAATGGAATGTTGGCCTTTATTTCAAGGGGGTTGGAGTATAAAAGCAGGGAAGTCCTGCTACATCTGTACAAGGTATTGGTGAGACCACACTTTGAGAACTGTGTACAGTTTTGGTCTCCTTATTTAAGGAAGGATATACTTACATTGGAGGTAGTTCAGAGATGATTCACTAGGTTAATTCCAGAGATGAGGGGTTTGACTTATGAGGAAAGGTTGAGCAGGTTGGGCCTATACGCACTGGAATTTAGAAGAATGAGAGGTGATCTTATTGAAACATATAAGATACTGAGGAGGCTCGACAAGGTAGATGCAGAGAGGATGTTTCCCCTCATGGGGAAATCTAGAACTCGGGGGCACAGTCTCAGAATAAAGGGTTGCCCTTTTAGAACTGAGATGAGGAAGAATTTCTTCTCTCAGAGGGTCGTAAATCTGTAGAATTCTCTGCCCCAGAGAACTGTGGAGGCTGGCTCATTAAATACATTTAAAGTGGAGATAGACAGATTTTTGCAAGATAAGGGAGTGAAGGGTTATGGGGAGCGGGCTGGGAAGTGGTTTTTAGCCCTAGATCAGCCATGATCTTATTGAATGGCGGAGCAGGCTCGAGGGGCCAAGTGGCCTATTGCTGCTCCTATTTCTTATGTTCTTATGTTTGCAGCAAACACTGACAGAACAACTGTCAAAATCAATGTGGTCGTGGTCCCTTTAAGGAAATCGGCTGATGACGCATCATCAAATGACATCATCAGACCCGCTTCCTGTTAATTGGCCGGGAAGCCCGCAGGGCGGCTTTAACAATGCCAATCAAGGGAAAATCCCTTTGACAGAGTGGCTGCAGCCAGGATCATGACTGAAACCACCATAAGAACATAACAAATAGGAGCAGGAATAGGCCACTTGGCCCTCGAGCCTGCTCCGCCATTCAATAAGATCATGGCTGATCTTGGGCTCAAAGCCACTTCCCTGCCTGCTACCCATAACCCTTCATTCCCTTATCTTGTAAAAATCTGTCTATCTCCACCTTAAATGCATTTAATGACCCAGCCTCCACAGCTCTCTGGGACAGATTTATGACCCTCTGAGAGAAGAAATTGTCAGTTCTAAAAGGGTGACCCTTTATTCTGAAACGGTAGCCCCGAGTTTTAGATTTCCCCACGAGGTGAAACATCCTCTCTGCATCTACCTTGTCGAGCCCCCTCAGTATCTTATATGCTTCAATAAGATCACCTCTCATTCTTCTAAATTCCAATGAGTATAGGCCCAACCTGCGCAACCTTTCCTCATAAGTCAACCCCCTCATCTCAGGAATCAACCATGTGAATCGTCGCTGAACTGCCTCCAATGCAAGTATATCCTTCCTTAAAAAAGGAGACCAAAACTGTACGCAGTACTCGAGGTGTGGTCTCACCAATACCCTGTACAGTTGTAGCAAGACATCCCTGTTTTTATACTCCAACCCCCTTGTAATAAAGGCCATTATTCCATTTGCCTTTTTGATTACTTGCTGTACCTGCATGCTAACTTTTTGCGTTTCATGCACAAGGACCCCCAGGTCCCTCTGAACTGTAGCATTTTGTAATCTCTCTCCATTTAAATAATAATTTGCTTTTTTATTTTTCCTGCCAAAGTGGATAACCTCGCACTTTCCCACATTATACTCCATCTGCCAAATGTTTGCCCACTCACTTAGCCTGTCTATATCCCTTTGCTGATTCTTTGAGTCCTCTGCACAACTTGCTTTCCCACCCATCTTTGTATCATCTGCAAGCATGGCTACATTGAACTTGGTCCCTTCATCCAAGTCATTAATGTAGATTGTCAATAGTTGAGGCCTCAGCACTGATCCCTGTTGCACCCCACTAGTTACAGTTTGCCAACTGGAAAATGACCCATTTATCCCGACTCTCTGCTTTCTGTTAGTTAGCCAATTCTCTATCCATTCTAATATATTACCCCCAATCCATGAGCTCTTATCTTATGCAGTAACCTTTTATGTGGCACCTTATCGAATGTCTTCTGGAAATCCAACTACACCACACATCCACTGGCTCACCCTTATCCACCCTGCTCGTTACATCCTCAAAGAACGCCAGCAAATTTGTTAAACATGATTTCCCTTTCATAAAACCATGCTGACTCAGCTTGGCTGCATTATGATTTTCCAAATGCCCTGCTACTGCTTCCTTAATGAAGGACTCCAGCATTTTCCCAACAACAGATGTTAGGCTAACTGGTCTATAGTTTCCGGCTTTCTGTCTCCCTCCTTTCTTAAATAGGGGTTGTTACATTTGCGGTTTTCCAATCCGTTGGGACCTTTCCAGAGTCCAGGGAATTTTGGTATATTTCAACCAATGCATCCACTATCTCTGCAGCCACTTCTTTTAAGGCCCTGAGATGCAGACCATCTGGTCCAGCGGACTTGTCATCTTTTAGCCCCATTATTTTACCAAGTACTTTTTCCTTAGTGATAGTGATTGTCATTAGTTCCCCACTCCCTGTGGCCCCTTGATTGTCCATTATTGGGATGTTGTTAGTGTCTTCTGCCGTGAAGACAGACACAAAATATTTGTTCAGAGTCTCTGCCATTTCCCCGTTCCCCATTGTTAATTCCCCATTCTCATCCTCTAAGGGACCAACGTTTACTTTAGCTACTCTTTTCCTTTTTATATACCTGTAGAAGCTCTTACTTTCTGTTTTAATATTTCTTGCCAGTTTACTCTCATAATTCATCTTCTCTCTCTTTATTATTTTTTTAGTCATCCTTTGCTGGTTTTTAAAAATTTCCCATTCCTCTGGCCTCCCACCAATCTTGGCAACATTGTATGCCTTTATTTTCAATTTGATACCATCCTTTACTTCCTTTGTTAGCCACGGATAGTGCTCCCTTCTCTTAAAATCTTTCTTTCTCACTGGAATATATTTTTGTTGAGAGTTATAAAATATCTCCTTAAATGTCCGCCACTGCATTTCAACGTCCTTACCTTTTAATTTATTTTTCCAGTCCACTTTAGCTAGTTCTGCCCTCATGCCATTGTAATTGCCTTTATTAAGATCATGATACTGGTTTGAGATACAACGTTCTCACCCTCCAACTGAATTTGAAATTCAACCATGTTATGATCACTCTTTCCTAGAGGATCCTTTACTTCGAGATCATTTATTAATTCTGTCTCATTACACAGTACCAGATCCAAGATAGCCTGCTCCTTGGTTGGTTCCATTACATACTGTTCTAGGAAACCATCCTGGATACACTCTATGAACTCCTCCCCAAGGCTACCATGGTCAATTTGATTTGTCCAATCAACATGGAGATTAAAATCACCCATGATTATTACCGTACCTTTTTTACAGGCTTCCATTATTAGTTGATTTGTTGATTTATACTATGTCCAACAGTATTACTACTGTTCGGGGGCCTGTAGACTACGCCCACCAGAGACCCTTATTATTTTTTATCTCCACTGACACCTATGATAAAATCGCAGCCTTAGAATCTATATATCAAGATAAAATTAGTGAGCATTTAGAGATGCATGGCATAATCAAGGACAGCCAGCAGGAATTTGTTAACAGCATGTTGTGTTTGCCAAATTTAATAGTTTTATTTGAAGAACTGATTTTACCGATAAAGGGAATTCTTTAGATATAGCGTATATGGATTTTTATAAGGCATTCAATAAGATGTGTCTTAGGAGGCATATTTCAATATTTAGTAACATAGATAATTGGTTGATGGATAGGAAACAAAGAATTAAGTTTAATGGCTGTTGCTCAGATTGGAGATTAATAGCGGTATAACCCAAGGATCAGTGCTTGGGCCGACTTTTGGTCACTCCTTCTAATATTTCCTTCTTTGACTTGGTGTCCATTTTTGTCTGATTGCGCTACTTGAAACATTTTTCTACCTTAAAGGTGCTATTAAATGCAAGTTGTTGTTGTTGTAGGTAGACTGGCGTGATTGGCAACCCTGCAAGCAGCAGGTTACAGGCTGGTATTCTGTTAACTGGATTCCTTCCATTATTTAATATTTAAACATCATTATGAATAATTACCCAAAGTAAAGTCAACTGTCCTGGTACAGCTCTGAGATTAAACAATTTATAGAGTTAGCACTGTTGTCACTGTTATAATACTTAGTGAGCCGGAGCTCCGAGCTCTGGCATGGCAAGAGAGCCCCAGGTGGGCAGAGGAAACGCTTCAAGGACACCCTCAAAGCCTCCTTGAAAAAGTGTAACATCCCCACCGACACCTGGGAATCCCTGGCCCAAGACCGCACAAAGTGGAGGAGAAGCATCTGGGAAGGCGCCGAACACCTCGAGTCTCTTCGCCGGGAGCAAGCAGAAGCCAAGCGCAGGCAGCGTAAGGAGCGCACGTCAACCCAAGCACCCCACCCACCCGCCCCTTCAACCACCATCTGCCCCACCTGTGACAGAGACTGTAGGTCCCGCATTGGACTAATCAGTCACCTGTGAACTCATTTTTAATGTGGAAGCAAGTCATCCTCGGTTCCGAGGGACTGCCTAAGAAGAAGAAGAAGACTTAGTGAGCACACATCCTCCCGCGATCATTATCTCTTTATCTTGTTTTTATCAGCAGAGCTAAATGTGAGACATTTATCAAACTACCTCCTACCACCCATCTCTGCAGTGCACTGCGCTGTAACTGATCTCAAACAATTTCAGATTCATCAGCACAGACTACATAGCAGATCCAGAGTGGAACAAAGACAGATACAGAGCAGGATCAGAGCCGGTGAAAGGGCACATCAGAGCCGGGAGAAATACTCATAAAACCTAAGTACTAGCAGAAAATAAATTAAAAAGTGAAGAAAAATGGTCAACAAATGGCTGAATTATACTTATAACAATATGATGTACATTCCATCACCTTCTGTATACTTACCAGTATCTAGGATGCCCATTTCAGATGAGTGTGATTATAAATTGATGCCCTGCAGAGTTGAACACTGGGAAATGGTGTGGAACTCATACCTATCACTAAAAAATATATAAATGAAGTTCCTGTCTTTTATCAGGTGGGTGCTTTCTGCATCAACGTTCATCCCCCCCCCCCCGAATAGAAATTATGCGTGACACAGAGTGGGTGGAGACCCAGAGTCATGGAATTTCATCAAATTTTCTGATTGAACCTGATTGACTTATGCCCAGACATTCAATCACATTAACATCGTTGA
The DNA here is from genome assembly GCF_052327205.1 of Somniosus microcephalus. Taxonomy (NCBI): domain Eukaryota; kingdom Metazoa; phylum Chordata; class Chondrichthyes; order Squaliformes; family Somniosidae; genus Somniosus; species Somniosus microcephalus. Next base: position 401,587,414 of record NC_140987.1, read on the forward strand.
ATCCCCCACAAAAAACATCCTGGGGTCACCATTGACTGGAAACTCAACTGGACCAGCCACATAAATGCTGTGGCTACTAGAGCAGGTCATAGGCTGGGTACTCTGCGGTGAGTGGCTCACCTCCTGACTTTCCAAAGCCTCTCCACCACCTACAAGGCACAAGTCAGCAGTATGACGGAATACTCTCCACTTGCCTGGATGGGTGCAGCAGCAACAGCACTCAAGAAGCTCAACATCATCCAGGACAAAGCGGTCCGCTTGATCGGCACCCCATCCATATCCCAGTTTAAACATCCACTCCCTCCACCATTGCTGTGCCGTGGCTGCAGGATGCACTGCAGCAAGTTGCCAAGACTTCTTTGGCAGCACCTCCCTACTCATGATCTCCACCATCTAGAAGGACAAAGGAATCAGGTGCAAGGGAACACCGTCTCCTCCAAGTTCCCCTCCAAGTAACACACCATCCAACCTTGGACATTCCTTCATTCTTGCTGAGTCAAGATCCTGGAAAAACACATCTTCTGAATTGTAGGAGTACCGTCACCACAAGGACTGCAGCGGTTCAAGAAGAAGATCCACCACCATCTTCTCAGGGACAACTAGGGATTGGTAATAAATGCCAGCTTTGCCAGTGATACCCATATTCAGAGAATAAATAATAAAAATAATCAGCTGACCCAGTCATAAATCCAGGCTTGTGTGTGATGTTTATGTGAGAATGATTGAGAAAGACAATACCTAAGAGCAGGATGGTACTAGCCGTAAGCTTTATCTTCCTCTATTCTCTCTCTGCCTTTATATGCAAGGATGTCCAAGGGAGCAAAGGCTTGGAACTTCTGAGTCTTTCTCCAGGTTGGATCTGTCTCTTATATTATATGCCAGTTTATCATGCCAGCAGAAAAGTGGTCTTGAGAAGCAAATTGAAGGAGCACATATAGTTGCAGGCATGTACTCAACCTGCAGTCTATTCTAGGTGTCAATAAATGATTATGCATTGTGCGGCTAGGTTCTGTTACAATGGTTTGATATGTGAATCTTCCAAGGCTTTCAATTATAAGTTCAGCTTGAATGTGCGCTCTGCTGAAGTATGGCTATGCATGAGATGTGTGAAAGAGCTGTAAGGTTGTGTGATAGCTGGAAATAGGCAAGCAGTAATTGGGAAATGTTAAGTATGTGTATTGTATTGAACAATTAACACAAAGACTTAAACGTATAACTCAAACAGGTCTTTACTGGTTGGAGGTAGGGACTATACGTAGGTCTTTACTTCATGCCCACAGGCGGGAACTGAGGGGAGATCAGTACCCACAGTACTATTTATACCCCTATGGCCAGGAGTGGTACTGCGTATCACTACGCCCTACAAGTAGTGCAGTCCTGTCCATAGGTTCAAAGTAGCACACATATTACATACACAACATTCCTCCCTTCCTAGCTTTACAGTCATCTCCCCATTTAACATAACGTAATAACATATATACATATATAACTTCAGGTTTACATAACAGAATAACATAGATACATAGATAACTTCATGTCAAAACAGATCACAGATTCAGTCTCTGCGGAAAACAGTTCACAGATTCAATCTCTGTGGTGGAGTCGGTTCACGTTGCTGGAGTGACTCATTCAATAGTCCTTCCATGGATTTAACAGTTTGAACTTCCGAACTGAATTGGCTCCGTTCGAAGGGACCACGTGTGTGATCTGGTAGAGGTAATAATGGTTCAGATGGGTCATCTTCTGTTTCGACTTTTCCTTTTCTGCTTCTTGGAGACTCTCTGGGCTCCACTGTCAGCTGCCAGCTGCATGCGCAGTTCCTCCTTCTCTTCCTCCTTTTTCCGTAGTAGAGCCACCTTCTCCCGATGTTCCGTAGACTTTCGGTGCTCCTCCATGATTTCTGTATGGTGGGAGTCGAAGTTACAAGTTGGGCAGGACAGGACATAGTAATATTCGGTGTCGTCCTGATCTAGGCCAGCGAGAGGGTCTTCTATTTCCTCCATACCCAGCTGGGCGTTAGCCAGCTTTTGTTCCAAGTCCAGACATCTTTCCTGAAGAGACTTCTTCATGCGTACCTCTTCATCCAGCTTTTTCTGGGCTTTCAGCAAGTCGTTTACTAATGACCTCATTTGAGATTTTACTACTTCAACTTCTTTTGGAGATTGATTGATCGGACTATTCAATCCCTCTACCGGAGCAGCTGTTTCAGCGGTCTGTTGTTCTACGTTGACGTGAGTCAGCGTACTTTTGGCATCCAAGGGCTGCTCTGTTGCAGTCATCTCAGTCTGTGTTGCCACCTCAGCTCTTCCAATAACCTTTGAGAGCTCCGAACCCCTTTCGTTTGAATATTGAAGTTCGTGTTCAAGTTTTTCCCATTTCAGAGTCCTGTCCTTCAGCATATGCAGGAGTTGGCTGACCGTTAACTCCTCTGACATCAGACGTTTTGTGTGCTCCTGCTCCATTTTCTCCATCAGCTGCTTCTGTTGTCTTTCCAGATTCTCCAACTCTATATCAAAGAACTCTTTCGTTGCATTCAACTCTTGCTCAAAACGGCGAAGCATTTGTTCTAATTGCTGTTGTAGTTTGAAATGGAGTTGAGTTCGAGCCCGGTGTCCCTCAGAAATGGGCACATCAGTAGACTTGCCAGACTCAGAATCCACAGTTAAACTATGTTGTTGTTGCTCAGTGGAATTCTGTGCTGAAACTTTGTCTTTTGCACCTGAGTTGGGCTTACCATCATCCGTTCCAGAGTCTGGGCCGACTATCTTCACCGAGTTCTCACTCGTTATTGTTTGTAGGAAATGCCAGTCCATATTTATTTTCCTAATCCACTCCCGTCCTAGTAGTGGAGAACCTCCTTCAGATATCACATATAAGTCCATTATTTGACTGTCTTCGCCCTTGTGGACCACTGCAACCTCTATTTTCCCGATGGGGTACACTCTTTGCCCCGTGTATGTTTTCAATATAATCCCCGTATCCTGTAGGGGAATATGTTGGAATAACTTTCCGTAATCTTTCTTATTTATGACCGTCAATGCCGATCCAGTGTCCAATTCCAGTTTTACTTGGACTCCTTCTATCTGAAGAGTGACCCAAATTGTCTGGAGGTCTGCACCCTTACCAGCGTTGAGTACTCTTAAGCTAGCCAGTTCATTACAGCTTAAGCTAGCCAGTTCATTACTGCTAGCGTCTGAATCGGACTCCTGTTCGGTCACCTTGTGTACCTTTGCGTATTTTCCTTGCGGTGACTTCTTGTTGCTGGTCTTCTTCCCTGACCTGCATACTCTAGCTATATGTCCAAGCCGACCACAAGTTCTACATTCTTGGTTTTTAAACCAACACTGGTTCTGATCATGCGTTGTCTTTCCACAACGATAACATTTGCCAGAACTCACACCCAATTTGTGTGCACTGAGCTCCGGTGACCGTAGCTGCATTACTGCCGTGCCTCTCGCTGCGGCTTCGTGTGCTGCTGCCATAGTGACCGCCTTCTCAAGCGTCAGCTAATTCTCCTCGAGCAGTCGCTTTTGTGTATCCTGTTTAAATAAACCACACACAAATTTGTCTCGTAGTGCATCTGTCAGTCCCGTTCCAAACTGGCAATATTTCGCTAATTTACGCAATTCCAGCAAATATTCAGCATTGCTTTCATGCTGTAGCTGCCTTCTGTCGTAAAATTTAAATCGTTCCGCTAGCATCAGCGGCGTGGGGTTTAGATGATCTTTCAGGACAGTAACAATCTCATCGAACGTCTTATCCGCTGGTTCATCTGGTGATAACAGGTGTTTCAATTGCCCGTATGTCTTCGCACCCATTAAATTTAATAATGTTAGAGCTTTATCTTGGTCACGAATTTTATTGGCCTTACAATAATTTTTTACTCTTTCAACATATATGGCCCAATCTTCGAGGTCACTATCAAAGGTGCTAATATTCCCGTGTTTAGGCATTGTAGATTTGCAATTTCTCAGATTTTATTTTGTTTACTTGTTATCAAAGATGGCAGCTTCCCGCTCTTGCCGTCGTCCTCCGCCCACAAAATGGCGGTTTTCCCGCGCTTGGCGGTCTTCACCCGTCCCCCGACGCCGTCTCCCTTCAGCCCCCGAGTGCGGCCCTTATCTTCGCCACGGTCGATAGCCCGCGCTGTGCACCGCGGCTCTCGCACCTTGAGCTTCTGCAGCCGCCGCGCCTTTCAGTCCGAGTGTGGCCCTTATCTTTGGTCCCGATCGCTGGCCCGCGCTGCGCCTCGCACTTGAAGCGGCTCCCGGCCTCTGGCTCACCCGCTCGCGCGGCTCTTGCTCGCTCCCTCCCGGGCTCTGGCTTACCCGCTCGCGCGTTTCACCGCGGCTCTTATCAGGGATTGCGATCGCCCTTATCTTCTCCAACTTCCCCAGCCCTGTCTTTGCAGCCAACGCTGCACGGCTTACCCCACCACCTAGGTTGAACCAGGAAACTGCAGAAAGACTTCTGTCAGTCGCTGGAAGCTGTCAGGATGGCTGCTGCACTCCAGTGCTCAGTCGCTGATGGAGGCTTCAGAGTCCTAAAGCCTGTCGCTTCTAGTGGGGTGGTGATGTTTGAAACCTCTCTTCAACTGCCGCAGGGTAAGAACCTGACTCGTCGCCAGTGTTAAGTATGTGTATTGTATTGAACAATTAACACAAAGACTTAAACGTATAACTCAAACAGGTCTTTACTGGTTGGAGGTAGGGACTATACGTAGGTCTTTACTTTATGCCCACAGGCGGGAACTGAGGGGAGATCAGTACCCACAGTACTATTTATACCCCTATGGCCAGGAGTGGTACTGCGTATCACTACGCCCTACAAGTAGTGCAGTCCTGTCCATAGGTTCAAAGTAGCACACATATTACATACACAACAGGAAACAGGTTGATGCCATGCCAAATACCATTTCCAGTCAATCTGTTCTACTTTTGGCTCACTGGTAGCACTCTTGCCTTTGAGTCAGAAGGTTGTGGCTTCAAGCCCCACAACAGGACTTCAACACATAATCTGGGCTGACACTTCAGTGTAGCACTGAGAGATGCTGCATTGTCGGAAGTGCCATCCTTCAGATGAGATGTTAAATAGAGGCCTCTTATGCCCACTCAGGTGGGTCTCATGGCATATTTTTCAAAGACAAGCAGGAAATTCTCTCAATGTCCTGGCCAGCATTCAACCCCAACCACCACAACCAAAACAAATTAACTTGTCATTCATCTCATTGTTGATTGTGGTACCTTGCTGTATACACATTGGCTGCGCTGTTGCATATGCCCACAGTGACTTCACTTTTTCTTTTATTCGTTCATGGGATGTGGGCGTCGCTGGCAAGACCAGTATTTATTGCCCTCCCTAATTGCCCTTGAGAAGGTGGTGGTGAGCCGCCTTCTTGAACTGCTGCAGTCCTTGTGGTGAAGTTTCTCCCACAGTGCTGTTAGGTAGGGAGTTCCAGGATTTTGACCCAGCGATGATGAAGGATCGACGATATATTTCCAAGTCAGGATGGTGTGTGACTTGGAGGGGAACTTGGAGGTGGTGGTGTTCCCATGCGCCTGCTGCCCTTGTCCTTCTAGGTGGAAGGGGTCACGGGTTTGGGAGGTGCTGCCGAAGAAGCCTTGGCGAGTTGCTGCAGTGCATCTTGTAGATGGTATACACTGCAGCCATGGTGCGCCGGTGGTGGAGGGTGTGAATGTTTAAGGTAGTGCATGAGGTGCCAATCAAGTGGGCTGCTTTGTTCTGGACGGTGTTGAGCTTCTTGAGTGTTATTGGAGCTGCACTCATCCAGGCAAATGGAGAGTATTCCATCCCACTCCTTACTTGTGCCTTATAGATGGTGGAAAGGCTTTGGGGAGTCAGGTGGTGAGACACTCACCGCAGAATACCTAGCCTCTGACCTGCTCTTGTTGCCACAGTATTTATGTGGCTGGTCCAGTTAAGTTTCTGGTCAATGATAACCCCCAGGGTGTTGATGGTGGGGGATTCGGTGATGGTAATGCCATTGAATGTCATGGGGTGGTGGTTAGACTCTCACTTGTTGGAGATAGTCATTGCCTGGCACTTCTGTGGCACGAATGTTACCTGCCACTTATCAGCCCAAGCCTGAATGTCGTCCAGGTCTTGCTGCATGCGAGCATTGACTGCTTCATTATCTGAGGAGTTGTGAATGGCACTGAACACTGTGCAGTCATCAGTGAACATCCCCATTTCTGACCTTATGTTGGAGGGAAGGTCATTGATGAAGCAGCTGAAGATGGTTGGGCCTAGGATACTGCCCTGAGGAACTCCTGCAGCGATGTCCTGGGGCTGTGATGATTGACCTCCAACCACCACAACCATCTTCCTTTGTGCTAGATATGACTCCAGCCAGTGGAGGGTTTTCCCCCTGATTCCCATTGACTTCAGTTTTACTAGGGCTCCTTGATGCCACACTCAGTCAAATGCTGCCTTGATGTCAAGGGCAATCACTCTCACTTCATCTCTGGAATTCAGCTCCTTTGTCTATGTTTGGACCAAGGTTGTAATGAGGTCGGGAGACAAGTGGTCTTGGCAGAACCCAAACTTGGCATTCAAATAGTAATTAATTGTGAAGCACTCTGGAGCATGCTTAGGACATGAAAGAGACTATATAAATGCATGTTTTTGTGCCAAGGATGATTTGAAAGTGCTGACCATACTGACCAATGCATCGGTCACCTGTTTGGTCCCTGTGTGGTCAGCATATTTACCCAATATTGTACTGCCATAGGAATAATAGTTGAGGACAATTGATCTTGATTTTTCAGTATGAATAGAGACCGTGAAAGTGGGGCCTCACGATCCTTCTGACCTTTTGGGTTTTAAGCAGGAGGTGTCAGAAAAGTTACCACAGGGATAATTGGCAAACACTGGCAGTGCCATTGCTATGTTCAGGTTGGCTGTAGGTATCCTTGCTGCAGGTGGCAAAGCTGTGAGCCTGAGCAAGCAGATGCATTTTCCTTTGGTTGTTGGCAGGCAGATGTGCCAAGGTCTGCAGACAGAGTCTGAGGCCTGTTGATCATCCTGGCATGCCTTCTTTCACCTTGTAGCACCTTAGGTAAAAATACTCTATTCAATACACTTGAAAAGAGCCTTACATTAAAGAGTAAAAAAGAATTGGTCTGGAATTTTCTTTTTAGAAAACTAAATATTAAAAAAAATGTCAGAAATATAGAAAATGTCTAATAAAAATAACACTGTACCAAAAACTTTGTTAAAAAAGACACACAAAGGCAATTTAAGAGCTGTTGGGCCCATGGAGCTTTCCTTGTTTTCATTCCAAGGAAAAAGGAGCAATCTCTGAACAAACATTGCTAATTGTCTTACGTGTTCACTTAAATATTTTTGCATCACACTGAGGCTTTAACGAGATATGAAATAAGCTCATGCACTTTAGCTCAATTAACACAGGAGATGTGCAAATTGTAGCCGAGAAAGAATTTAGTGCAGTTCTTGCCTCCCAATTATGTGGCCCTTGTGCCAGTTGCGTAACTACTCTTCCAATGCACAGGACCACTAAATTTACACTTGTATCTACGCGCTAGGATTAGTGATTCACCATGTCTGAACTAATCATTCCTCATGCACCATATCCACATGTTAGGACAAAACACCCTGATGCACTGTATCCAAATGCTGAAGAACTAATCATTCCTCATGCACTGTTTCCACATGCCAAGAGCTAATCCCTCCTTATGTATTGTACTTATATGCCAAGCAGTAATGATTCGTCATGCACCAGATCTAAACACCAAGGTCTAATCACTTCTGATGCACATTTGCACATGGTAGGGACTAATCACTCTTCACAGATAACCCACAGGGGAAAAATCATTCCTACAAAACATATCCACGAACTGGGAGCAGTAAGTTTTCAGATACCCTATTCATAAGTCAAGACTAGTGATTCTTCACACACTGCATTTATTTGCAGGAAGTAAACACTCCTCACATGCAGCATCCACACTCTTTAGAACACACACCCACACCTGCACCCACACCCTCTCACACACACCAGGATTAGTTTCTCCTCATATACTGCATCTAGACACCCGGGGGCAGGGATGAATGGTGAGGCCCAAGGTGACCCTGATATTGGGCCTCGGGCCTCATTTCTGTCAAGCTGGCAAGGCGTAAAGGTCCCGCCGGCGAAGAGTCAACGAAGGTCAGGTCGCTGCTCACGATAAACCAATCTTGCAGTGGGGGCCTCAATCAGGCATTAGGCCCTTTATTTGCATATGAAAAAGGCGTGGGCACTGGACACATTATTTTGTCCTTTTCTAATTCGGTGAGTGGCACACTTCTGCCTGTCATATTAGGGGCTTACTAGGCCGGTTAGCGGCCGAAACACGGGCGTTGTGTGGCCGAATTTACAGACCATGGGGAATGGCTGCAGCTTTCGCAGTGTATCCACACACCATGGACTAGTCAATCTTCACTCTATCACACACCAAGGATCAATCAATCTTGACTTATATCCACACACCAAGGATTAATCAATCTTGATTTATGGCCACACACCAAGGATTAATCACTAACGTGCACTTCGCCTACATGTTGGGAGACTATTTCTCATGCACTGTATCTCTACTCCAGGAGAACTTCAGCAGGGCCCATATCCAAATGGCAAGACTAGTCACTCCTTTCACATCGTATCCACTTGCCAGGGGCTCATTTTTCCTTACGTTCTATACCCACATATCAGGACTAATTACTTGGCAGTGTATCCACATGTTGAAGGAATATTCACTCCTCATTCACCATATTCACCCATCAGCCTAATGATTATTGTTTATGTTCTGTATCCATATGTTGGGACTAATTAGTCTTCATGCATCATATCTACATGCCTACTGCTGTGTGCTTCAATCACAGAACTGCGGGGCCCTGAACTTGACTAGAAGATCTACACCAAAATCTCCAAATCCTTTTACCCTCCACTCTTTCTTGAAGATTTGGTTTTATTTGCAGAATTCACACACACAGATTCACAGAAACCCCACAGTGCAGATAGAGGCCATTTCGGCCCATCGAGCCTGCACCGACACATATCCCACCCGATCCCCGTAACCCCTACACCAACACATATCCCACCCTATCCCCATAACCCCACGTATTTAATCCCCCTAACACTAAGGGTCAATTTATCATAGCCAATCAACCTAACCCGCACATCTTTGGACTGTGGGAGGAAACCGGAGCACCCGGAGGAAACCCACGCAAACACGGGGAGAATGTGCAAACTCCACACAGACAGTCGCCTGAGGCCGGATTCGAACCCGGGTCCCTGGCGCTGTGAGGCAACAGTGCTAACCACTATGCCACCGTGCTTCAAACAGGTGATTACTGAAGTAAAAAAGAAGACTGAAATCAAAGACTCTTTAACTTACCCCAGCCTCCAGCCAGTCAAAGCCACTCAGGACAGCAGCAATTTGATACAAAAAGAAACCTCTGATTGACTTAGAAGCACAAACTAAAAGCAGTGCTGCTTATCTGAGATTGATCTGAAAATATGGAGGTGAAGGGGAAATGGTTGCTTGCAGTGCTATAGTTCAGGCTTCCATCAAGCACTTTTAATTTGCATGCACAGCAAAAAAGGCAAACAACGTTTCCTATGAACTGAAACCTTTACCCTAATGCAAGCTGTGAAAGGGGATAGCATGCCACAGGAGGAAATTGCCCTTTAATTACAGAATAATTTATCAGATGCCCTCCTGTTTGCTCCAAAAAGCGGTTAACGATGGCGCAAATGATTATAATACAATAAAGATTGAGTTAATCCACAAAAGGTTAAAATGTCCTGGAAATACTGCCTGCTTGTCTGCCCAAAGAACATTTCTCCATCTTCAATACCTTCTGCCACCAGACAACCCAAGATGCTGACTGCCTCTTTTTGTAGGTGGACTTTATCTCCCTCCATTATCCCAGTCTTTTCCATCAAAATAAATGCAGACAATATTAAATGTCTGCTGCTCTCTGCTCATGTGTGAATTTGGAAGGTGACTGAGTAACTGCAGGCATAATAGAAGACTTATAACTCTAACAGAGAGAGAGAGAGAGAGGGCTGACAGTGAAAGCTGTAGGTGGGAGCATGCAGGGTGTTGGTGATCCAATCTTTTACAAAGGTGTTGATGGGCTCATAGCTGTTTGTGTGAGCATTGGTGCTGCACAATATATGAACTGGCACAGTGACACATTGATTGTGTTAAAAGGGCAACATACAAGGTGGAATTGCTAAGACCTTCATTGGGGTGGGTGGTAGACTGACCTTGCTCATTCTGGTCAGTCATTATTTTTTGGGGGCACTGAATTGCTGATCTGCTTCAGCCAACTCCCTCCACTGTGCCCTCACCATGGCATGAGATAGTCTCTTCCCCTGGGTGCCAAATAATCCTGTCAACCTTGCATTCATTTCTTCCAAAAGTACCTCCATTTTGTGCTTCAGAGAAGTTGAAGGCCCTTCTTTCTGGAGGTCTTCTGGCAACCATGACATTCAGTTCTTCTCCTCAGTTTGAATTGCTCACACCCCCTTTAGCTGCTACAGAACTTTAAATACTGCAGCAGCATATCAGTTTTCACCCCAAAAGGCAAACACAGACAATTCCTGCTGGGTCTCCAGTGGGAGCCCACTGACAAATATAAACATTGGTTGACCATGGGAACTTTGTCAAGTTCAGTTACTTAACCAAAGGGTGAACAGAAGTGCTGCACTTCCACTGATGGAATAGGAAAGCAGGAAATCTATGCCAATATCTTTAGAAGATTTTTTTTTACAAACTCTGACAATGTGCAAGAGTTTTGGAGGAAATTTATAGACTTCCTGATGTAATTTATAATATTATTTGATATATATTAACGACCTGGGCCTGTAGATGACAATAAACTCGGAAATGTAGTAAACAATGAGGAGGATAGTAACAGAGTTCAGTAGGACATAGACAGACTGGTGAAATGGGCAGATACATGGCAGATGAAATTTAACACAGAGAAGTGTGAAGTAATACATTTTGGTAGAATGAGGAGTGGCGATATGAACTAAATGGTACAATTTTAAAGGGGGTGCAGGAACAGATAGAGAGGGGGGTGTATGTACACACATCTTTGAAGGTGGCAGGACAAGTTGATAAGGCTGTTAAGAAAGCACATGGGTTCCTTGGCTTTATTAACAGAGGAATAGAGTACAAAAGCAAGAAAGTTATGCTAAACCTTTATAAAACACTGGCTAGGCCCCAGCTGGAGTATTGTGTTCAATTCTGGGCATCACACTTTAGGAAAGATGTCAAGGACTTAGAGAGGGTGCAGAAGAGATTTACTGGAATGGTACCGGGGTTGAAGGATTTTAGTTATGTGGAGAGACCAGAGAAGCTGGGGTTGTTCTCTTTAGAGCAGAGAAGGTTAAAAGGAGTTTTGATAGAGGTGTTCAAAATCATGAACGATTTTGATAGAGTAAATAGGGAGAAACTGTTTCCAGTGGCAGAAGGGTCGGTAATTAGAGGACACAGATTTAAGGTGATTGACAAAAGAACCAGAGGCAACATGAAGAAACACTTTTTTACACAGCAAGTTGTTATGATCTGGAATGCACTGCCTGAAAGGATGGTGGAAGCAGATTCAATAGTGACATTCAAAAGAGAATTGAATAAGTACCTGAAGGGAAAAAAATTACAGGGCTATGGGGAAAGAGCAGGAGAGTTGGATTCATTGGATAGCTCTACCACAGAGCTGGACAGGCAAGATGGGCCAAATGGCCTCCTTCTGTGCTTTATCGTTCTATGATTCTTGTAATAGTTGAGGCAAAATTCTGGAAACAGAATCAAAATAATGAGAAAAACTTGCAATATAGATCCCAGTCCAAAAGAATAAAAATGTAAATTACTTAACAAGGAACAATTCACACCTCGTCCAGCACTTGCATATTTACTAATGTTTTGACTAAGTACAATTAGAATAACATCTAAGACAGAGCTGACACATCCTGGCTCATCTACAGATCAAAGAGCCTGCTTGCTTTGTTGCAGACAGCTTGGCCTCAATTTTAACCCCAAACCCAACTCCCCTCCCACCACTCCCCTCCCCCCCACTGCCCACGATAGGCAGGAAAGGGTTGAGCGAGGGGTTAAAATCGTGAAAATCAAGATCCTGGCACCAAACCATCACATTCCCAGCTGCCTCTGAGTCAGAAGGTCGTGGGATCAAGCCCCACTCCAGAGACTTGAGCACATACTCTAAGTTGACATTTAAGTGCAGTACTGAGGGAGTGCTGCACTGTTGGAGGTGCCGTCTTTTGGGTGAGATGTTAAACCGAGGTCCCGTCTGCTCTCTCAGATGGACAAAAAGATCCAATGGCACTATTCAAAGAAGAGCGGAGGAGTTCTCCCTGATGTCCTGGACAATATCCATCCCTTAACCAACAACACTAGAACAGATTATCTGTTCAATATTACAGGCTGCATTTTGTGGAGGGACAGCGGATGCGATTGGTGGCGGGTCGGGTGGGAAAGTGTTTCTTTTCCCCAGCAGGACGGGACCCCACTGTGAACCCGCCGCCATGTGCCTTTACCAAATGTCAGGTCTGTCAGCGCTGAGCAGACCCGACACGAGCGGCGGGGGAGGCAATTAAAATCATTAATTGTTTGTTTACAGCCACTTATCAATGGCTTTTTTCCAGCTTTTTGGATTTGACAGGTCGCCTACTGGTTTCCTGCTGTGCCTAGACCTTGTCTGTGAAGCTGAGGCGGGAAGTCAGTGGCCATTGAATCAGCTGATGAGTTGACAGCTTCAAATGTCAAGTCAAAGCTCCCAGCTGATTGAGAAATGTTTCCTTAACCACTAGCTTCTCTAAACTGCATTTCCACTACAGATTCAGGATGCTGCAAGTCTTTACACAGGTCTCCATCCAATCTGACCTCATTACCTCTCCCACCATTGACAGGTCGCTTCTGTCATCTCAACTTCACCTGCCATCTATTCCATCAGCATGGGTGCCCTTGAAACTCTCTCACCTTGGTCCTCAGAATTCCACCACGATCAGCCCCAACACCAGCATCACCAGGCACACCAGCAGCACCAGGCACACCAGCAGCACCAACAACATCAACCTTCTCCACAATCTACTGATGCTGCACAGGACACAGGGCTTCAGCACCCGACCATATTGCTGCCCGGGAGACCAGAGATGGCCTCACCATGGCTAGATTTACTTCACTTGACGCTGTACATCCTGGCTGCCAGGTTGGCACCGCCCCACACTAACATCATAAAGCATCCCTACAATGCCCAAGCTATTCCTTTCATACTCATCACCATTACGGGGGGTACTGTTATGTCTCACCATTCACTGCAACTCACTAAGCCACTTCCAAAGGTGCACGCAAATCTGTCCAAGAACGCAAAGTATTGAAAATAAATGTCTCAATGTTTAACACCACATTAACAGAAACTTTACATGAACATTGGATAAAACACCCAAGTGCCTACCCTTGTGTGTTGTTAGTTGGTATGATTGCACTAGGATGAGGTTGAGTGTGAGGGGTGGCTAGTGAGATGGGGATGTGATAATATAGATAGAGAGGGATGGGTGGAGGTGCAAGGTAAGTTGGTGTGAGTAAGGATGTGCAGGAGTAGGGTAGGGAAGGCAGAGTGATGGGGATGTGATGAGAGGCACAGCAGGATGAGGTTGAGTGTGGCTTTGTACTAACATTTCATGATCTACTGAGATCATTGAAACATTTGCAGCACTGCACCCAGGTCCTCCTGACCACATCCCTGCTTGTGCCCTCCTGTGCAATGTGCAACCAGGCTGTGTTGATCTCCTAGGGAGGTCTCGTCTGCCCATGGGAAGGGAAGAGGACATCCTTGCGTGCTGTGACTCCCTCCATAAGCATATGGAGGGAGTCATGGGAGAGCCTGGATGCAGTCCTGCACCTCTGTGCAGTGATTGTCAGTGTTTGCAGCACCTCAATACTGCAGAACACTGACAGCACAACTGTCAAACTAAATTTGGGCATGGTCCCTCTAAGGAAATTGGCTGATGACGCGTCATCAAATGATGTCATCAGACCAGCTTCCTCTAATTGGCTGGCAAACGCGTGGGCAGGCTTAACAAGCCAAATCTTGGGAAATTCATTTCAGAGGCCAGGATGTAATCAGCAGCGGGGTTAGGACCCGCCACCGACGATGCCCGCCATGGACCTCCCAAGGTTAGTGAACTCACGGCCTACATTACTGTTTGTGGGAACTTGCTGTGTGCAAGTTGCCTGCTGCATTTCATATATTACAACAGTGACTAGTAGGGTACCACAAGGATCGGTGCTTGGACCCCAGCTATTCACAATCTATATCAATGATTTGGATGAGGGGACTAAATGTAACATTTCCAAATTTGCCGATGACACAAAGCTAGGTGGCAGTGTCAGTTGCGAAGAGGATGTGAAGAGGCTTCAAGGGGATCTCAATAGGCTCAGTGAGTGGGCGAGAACATGGCAGATGGATTATAACATGGATAAATGTGAAGTTATCCACTTTGGTAGAAAAAACAGAAAGGCAGAGTATTTCTTAAATGGTGAAAGATTGGGGAATGCAGATGCTCAAAGGGACCTGGGTGTCCTTGTACATGAGTCACTGAAAGTGAATGTGCAGGTGCAGCAAACCATTAGGAAGGCAAATGGTATGCTGGCCTTCATTACAAGAGGATTTGAGTACAGGAGTAAAGAAGTCTTACTCCAATTATATAGGGCCTTGGTGAGACCACACCTGGAGTACTGTGTACAATTTTAGTCTCCTTACCTAAGGAAGGCAGTTGAGGCCAATTAATTAAATATATTCAAGAAGGAGTTAGACATATTTCTTAAGGCTAAAGGGATCAAGGGATATGGGGAGAAGGCAGGGACAGGGTACTGAGTTTGGATGATCAGCCATGATCTCATTGAATGGCGGAGCAGGCTCGAAGGGCCGAATGGCCTACTCCTGCTCCTATCTTCTATGTTTCTATGGCCTAGAAATTCAGTCGCGTTTGCGCCCACTTATTGGCTATAAAGTGGTTTGCGCCTGAAGTTTTTATCGCCCGAAATTCAGATGGACCCTAACATCGGCGTTAGCCGGTAGCGCCGCGCCGGCACCGATGACGTCATCGGTGTGCGCAGCGCCCCGGTTGCAATGCTATTCCGGCCCGATGGCCAAATTCAGTTACGGCCGCCTCGCCCGTGGCAGCCGCAAACAGCGTTTGTGAAACGGGGTCTTGCAGCTCCGAAAGGCCGGCGCATAAAGGTGGAGCGGCGGCCGGCCGCTTTCCCGGCGGCCGTCTGCCCGCACCTCCCTCCCCGGACTCCTGCACCACCCCCCCGCGGCATTGATGTCTGAGTCCCGCGAGCCCGGCACTTCTCCGTGGTGCCGGGCTCATTTGCCGGGGGAATCCACCGGTGATCTGACGGCTGCAGGCAGCTCCTCCTTAAGAGAAGGAGGAGGCCTGCAGTACCCCAGCCTGCCGCACCGCATCGGGTGCCGCAGCGGGAGCTGGACGCCTGAAAGTGACATTCATCGCCCCTAGCGAGGCGGCCAAACCCTGCAATAGCGCCCGCTGCCGTCTTGGCCCATCGCAACTGAATTTTAGGCGGGCGCTACGGGAATCCTGGCGGGCGCAAAATTTCGGGCGCAAAAGACCTGGCGGGGCCATACCAAATTTCTAGGTCATATGTTTCTATGTATCTATGTTTCTAAGGATATACTTGCTATAGAGGGAGTGCAATGAAGGTTCACGAGATTGATTCCTGGGATGGCGGGGCTGTCGTATGAGAAGAGATTGAGTAAACTAGGACTGTATTCTCTTGAATTCAGAAGAATGAGAGGGGATCTCATTGAAGCATACAAAATTATTAAAGGGCTTGATAGGGTGGATGCTGGGAGAATGGTGGAGCACGGTGGCATAGTGGTTAGCACTGTTGCCTCACAGCGCCAGGGACCCGGGTTCGAATCCGGCCTCGGGCGACTGTCTGTGTGGAGTTTGCACATTCTCCCCGTGTTTGCGTGGGTTTCCTCCGGGTGCTCCGGTTTCCTCCCACAGTCCAAAGATGTGCGGGTTAGGTTGATTGGCTATGATAAATTGACCCTTAGTGTTAGGGGGATTAAATACGTGGGGTTACGGGGATAGGGTGGGATATGTGTTGGTGTAGGGGTTACGGGGATCGGGTGGGATATGTGTCGGTGCAGGCTCGATGGGCCGAAATGGCCTCTATCTGCACTGTGGGGTTTCTGTGATTCTGTGATTCTGTGAATGTTTCCCTTGGCTGGGGAGTCTAGAACCAGGGGCCACAGCCTCAGGATAAAGGGTAGGCCATTCAGGACTGAGATGAGAAGAAATTTCTTCACACAGAGGGTGGTGAATCTTTGGAATTCTCTACCCCAGAGGGCTGTGGAGGCTCAGTCATTGGGTATATTCAAAACAGAAGTCGATAGATTTCTGACTAGTAAGGGCATCAAGGGATATGGTGATAGGGCCAGTGAATGGAGTTGAGGCAGAAGATCACCCAGGCTCGAAGGACGGATGGCCTACCCCTGCTCCTATTTCTTATGTTCTTATGACTGCACTTCAAAGGTGCTTCATTAGGCTCGTGAAAGGTGCTATATAAATGCAAGTCGTCAGTCAGTCAGTCATTCTTTCTTTTTTTCTTTCCCATCCTAGCTGAGAAGCCAGAGGATTGGAACAAGTCCTAGTTCCAGCCCCTTACCCTGCTGATCATTGTCCGCTTGTACAATGTGGTAACAAGACAGGGTGCTGCACACCCACCTGTGCAAATGAGGATCTAAGACTGAAATCACTGCACCAACGATAAAAGAAAACTTAACCTGTCATTGCTGTCAGACTTTCTGGGATACCCCTGTGTTCCAGCTTCTCAGGTATTGCTGTCAGCACCTGTAATTTTTATAACAACAGCATTTTTCTTGAATTCTGAATTTTTCCAGGAGTTGGGAGATAGCAGTGAGATGATTAAGGAGCTAAAGGTTGTTGTTAACATGTCAGAGATTTATTTTTTATTGGTCAAGATTGTCTTCTCATTAGGCATGGCCTAATTCGAGTGTTCATCGTGGCAGTATGCCATCTGTGCGCACTGATAGAATCAAGGCTGGAAGCACAGAGCCCTGGTTACTGTGGCAACAGCTCTCCTTCTAACCACAGTGACCAGTTTCAGTCACTGAATCATGAAGCACTTCCAGTGCTACTTCCTTTTTACAACCGAAAGCTTTTCTCTTGCAGTAAAGCTACCAGCAGATTAACCACTCCTGCATAGCTCACTGACCACATGGTTCAAAGATCACAGGGCGAAAGGGGGGAGGCAATTGCAAATGGAGGAAGGTGCTCAGGAGGGGGCTGGCAACGGTCTTCGTGACTGCGCAGAAATATTATCAAGCATGCCATTGGCATGCTAAAGCTACGTTTCCGCTGCCTGGAGGAGTGGGTGTCCAGATTTGTGGTGGTCCGCTGCATGCAGCACAACCTTGCCATCATGAGGGCACAGCCCTTGCCACCAGCCGAAGGAAGGAAACACTTGCATTTATATAGCACCTTTCACTACCATTGGACATCCCAAAGTGCTTTACAGCCAATGAAAGTACTTTTTTTTTAAGTGTAGTCACTGTTGTACTGTAGAAAATGCAACAGCCAATTTTCCACACAGCAAGCTCCCATAAACAGTAATGTGATAACGACCCGATAATCTGTTTTTGTTATGTTGATTGAGAGATAAATATTGGCCAGTGTAGTGTATGTGCTTTAAGTCAGAACTACTTTTTACAGCTCCTGTATACTGTAGTACCGGCAGTGACCACACTGGTATATAAGCTGTGCGCATGCCTCTGTACTCCAGTCTAGAGATTACCCTCCTCCAGTAAAGACCTGTTATTTGTTTATGTACAGCATCCATGTAATTATTTATCCACTGAACCACGGATCTAACAGTGGCGATGAGTGTTGATGCAAATCTACCTGCAACATAAAAAAAAAAATAGTCGAGTCCAGGAACACGGGCGTCGACCGCGAGCAACCGCCCAGCAGTCAGATAGAGATCCAACTTCGCTGGGGAGGCTGTGGAGAGCCGGGCTTGGTTCCCCAGCCACAACGAGCAGTAAGAGACCGACGGCAGGTCCAGAGCAGACCCTTCCTGAGCAGTGGCGGCTGGAGCCGACCGACGGCAGAGAGAGAGAGCCGGGCAGCGTCGACGGGGTAAGAAAGAGGGTGAAGAGAGCAGGGTGCAGCCGGGGGTTGATCACCGAGCGGCATCAAGGAAAAATACTGCAAACCAGAGAGAGAGAGGGTAAGAAACAGTCGGGTTCTAGACTGAGCGGCGTCGACAAATATCAAGAGCAGAACGCGCAGAGCACAGCCAGGGATCACAGGCTGATCAGGATCCGCAGGGCGAAGCAAGGGGAGACGCCATTGATCCGCGGAGAAGCAGGGAGAGCGCGGGAGATGCCATTGAGCTGCGGAGAAGCAGGGAGAGCGCGGGAGGCGCCATTGAGCCGCGGAGAGGAAGGAAGAGCGCGGGAGATGCCATTTTGCGAAGCCGCAGCGGAGAAGACGGGCGAGCGCGGGAAGGAAGGAAAGCGTGGGAGACGCCATTTTGTGCCAGCGGAGAAGAAGGGGAAGCGCGGGAGGCGCCATTGGTGATAGTTAACGCACAACCAAGGATGCCGAAGAGTGGCAGTATCTCTACGTTCGACAATGAAGTCGAAGATTGGGCGACATACGTGGAACGTATTGAGGTGTACTGCAGGGCGAATGAAGTGCCAGATGCTAATAAAGCACTGGTTCTGTTAAATTCCATGGGTGCAAAAACTTATGGGTTACTGCGAAATCTAATAACCCCAGAGAAGCCGGTAAACAAGAATTTTGAAAGCATAGTAGAAATCCTACAGGACCACTTAAACCCCACACTGCTGCTGATAGCAGAACGATTTAAGTTCCATAAAAGGAACCAACACAAAGATGAAAGCAATGCTGAGTACCTAACGGAACTGCGCAAGCTATCGAAATACTGCCAGTTTGGAGCGGGACTAGCAGACACGTTAAGGGACAAGTTTGTGTGTGGGCTACAAAGTGAAGGAACCCAGAAACGGCTTCTATCAGAAAAGGACCTTACGCTGGACAAAGCTTTCAATATGGCAGTATCACATGAAGCAGCCGCAAGGGGCGCTGCAGAGATACAACGGAGACCGCAAGAATACGGCACCAACAAAATGACCTATGGAACAGGGAAGTGCTATCGCTGCGGCAGAACAACACATGACCAGAAAGATTGTTGGTTCAAGGACCAAGTGTACAGACAGTGTGGGAAAGCAGGACACATAGCAAGAGTCTGCAGGTTTGGGAAGAAAACCAACAGTAAGAAATCTCCACAGGAGAAGTACAAAAAGGTACACCAGGTGATGGACGGTGGTTCAGACGAACAGAAAAGTGACACAGACTCCGGAAGCAAGGAGCTGGGTTGTCTGAAACTACATAATGTAACTGAAATGGAGGATCACCAGACTATCTGGGTTACACTCAAGATAGACGGAGTCCAAGTGGAAATGGAATTGGACACAGGGTCAGCTCTAACAGTCATAAATCAAAGAGACTACAAGTGGCTATTTTCACACATACCCTTGAAAGTTACAGAGATTATCTTGAAGACATATATGTTGTGTATGTACCTTTAAGGGAATAACTGGTCTCAGACTGCAGTACTGGCAGTGACCACCCCTGTATAAAAGGCCCTAGCAGGCTTCTGTAGTTTCAGTTTCCAGGTTGTCTCCATTCAGTAAAGACTTGTTATAATCAACTCCTGCAGTCTGTGTCTCAATTATACACGGACATAATACTGGCAACGAGTAAGAAACGAACTTACCTGCAACTCGGCAGCACCTCAGACGACGTTATTGAAGGTCGAAGCCAGAAGAAAGAAAAAAAAATAATCCAAAGAAACTCGAGAAACGGGCGTCGACCGTGGGCAACCGCCCTCCAAATCATCGAATTGAAAAGTGCAGGAGAGGCTGTCGAGAGCCAGGCTTGGTCTCCAGTCTGTGGTTTCCCAGCTAATCGGGCTGGTGGCAGGTAGTGCACTGATCCTTCCTGGGCTGCGGCGGGCTAGAGCTCGATCGGGTGGCTCTGCAACGGGGCCGGGCAGTGAGTCGGGAAGCAAAGAGAGAGAGAGAGGGTGGAGCACACACAGCGCGGCCGGTGCTTCGCAGCCGGGCAGCGTTCGGACCTAAGAAGAGGGAGGGAAGTGTCCCAGAGGGTCCGCTCCACGACGGGAATGGTTCTTCAATTAACGGAGCAAATATTGAAGCACGATAGAAGAAGAAAAATACTGCGGAGAGCGGCGTTGGCAGCAGCGATCGGGGAGGTGCGAAGACCATAGGGCGTCGCCATTACAGGATAGTAAAATAAATATAATCGCCAGCAACAGCGTTGGCAGCAGCGGCAGTGGCGGGAAAGCGCGGGAGGCGCCATCTTAACTCGGCGGGGAAGAAGGAAAAGCATGGGAGGCGCCATTTTGATCCATCGGGGACGAAGGCAAAGCACGGGAGGCGCCATCTTAGATTTTCAAGATGCCAAAAACTGGCGATATCACTGCCTTCGATAATGCAATAGAAGACTGGACCACGTATGTGGAAAGAGTCGAGGTATATTGCGAGGCAAACGAAATAGCCGATGAGAAAAAGGCATCGGTATTGCTAAATTTAATGGGCGCAAGATCATACGGCCTATTGCGGGACCTGATTACTCCAGCCAAACCGAAGGCGAAGAGTTTTAACGAAATTGTTGCTATCCTACAGGAACACTACGCAAGCTATCAAAGCACTGCCAGTTCGGTGCAGGACTGGCAGATACCTTACGGGACAAATTTGTCTGTGGACTCCTGAGTGAAGGAACCCAGAAGAGGTTACTCTCAGAGAAAGAGCTGACGCTAGATAAGGCTTTCAGCGTGGCAGTATTGTACGAAGCAGCAGCAAGGGGAGCTGCGGAAATACAACAAAAGCCACAGGAATACGGCACCCACGAAATGACACGGGGATTTGCAAAATGTTATCGCTGCGGCAGAACAAACCATGACCAGAAGGACTGCTGGTCCAAGGACAAAATATGCAGGCAATGCGGAAAGATGGGACACATTGCACGAGTTTGCAGGTCTGGGAAGAAGACCAACGACAACAAAAAGGCTACTAAGGAACCGTACAGGAAAGTACAAAAGATGACGGACAGTAGTTCCGAAGACCAGATGAGCGATAGTGAATCCGGGAACAAGAGACTAAGCTGTCTCAAACTTCACAATGTAATCGCAAAAGAGGATCACCGAACCATTTGGGTCACCCTCACGATAGCAGGGTCCCAAGTCAAAATGGAATTGGATACAGGATCAGCTCTAACCGTCATGAATCGATGAGACTATGAGCGGCTATTCTCACACATACCCTTGAGAGAGACATCCATTGTCTTGAAAACGTATATGGGGCAGAAAGTATACCCCAGAGGAAAAATAAGGGTGCCTGTCGAATACAACAGCAAGAAAATACGGAAATTGTATCTCTACATTCTGCAAGATGGTGGACCACCGTTATTGGGATGTGAATGGATCAGAAAGATAAGTTTAGACTGGCACTCCATTCAGGCACTGACGGTGGCTGGTAAAAAGGATGACGACGTCACTCCTGGACGATTGTCAACAATCTTAGCTGATGCCAAAGAGGTATTTCAACAAGAACTGGGCACTCTTAAAGGCGTAACCGCCTCGATAAAAATAGAGGAGAATGCAATTCCCAAGTTTTTCAAAGCAAGACCAGTACCATATGCAATTCGCCCAGCCATCGAGGCAGAGCTGGAGAATCTGGAGAATGCAGGCGTGTTATCTAAGGTAGACTGGAGCGAGTGGGCGACACCCATCGTTCCTGTCATGAAGAAAACGTTAAACAATAAGTCTGAGGAGCCAAGGAAGGTTCGCATCTGTGGGGACTTCAAGGTGACGGTGAACCCAGTCCTTCACACAGTACAATATCCTCTTCCAAGGATAGAAGATATCTTCACCTCACTATCTGGAGGGAAGCGTTTTTCAAAAATTGACCTAGCACAAGCATATTTGCAGATGGAGGTTGAAGAATCCTCTCGGAAGTATCTCACGATAAACACTCACAAAGGTCTTTACCAGTATAATCGACTGGTATTCGGAGTAGCATCAGCTCCGGCGATATGGCAAAGAGCGATGGAACAAGTCCTGCAAGGGATTCCGGGGACTCAGTGTTACTTGGACGACATCCTAGTGACAGGTGACGATGACAGTGAACACCTTGCCAACCTAGAGCAGGTGCTCACTAGACTACGTGAACATGGGCTACGAGCCAATCGCCCTAAGTGCGAGTTTTTTAAGAAACAGATATCGTATTGTGGCCACGTGATTGATGAAGAGGGGTTGCATAAGTCCCCTGACAAAATTGAAGCGGTAGTTAAGGCTCCAGCGCCTGAAAATGTGTCGCAACTGAGGTCATTCCTCAGATTGGTGAATTACTACCATAAGTTTTTGCCGAATTTGTCCACAATTCTGCATCCACTGAATGCCCTACTACGAACGGGAGTAGCATGGAAATGGAGCGATGAATGTAAGCGGGCCTTTCAGAAGAGTAAGGACCTAATCACTTCAAGAGAAGTATTGGCTCACTACAACCCATCACTACCGATAAGACTGGCGTGTGATGCGTCTCCCTACGGTGTTGGGGCGGTACTGTCACATAAATTCCTTGATGGTTCAGAGAGGCCGATAGCTTTTGCGTCACGCTCGTTAACTTCAGCCGAGCGTAACTACGCCCAGATTGACAGAGAGGCCCTCAGCCTGGTGTGGGGGGTGAAGAAGTTCAATCACTACCTGCACGGTCAGAAATTTACTCTACTAACTGATCATCAACCTCTCGTCTCCATTTTCAACCCTCAGAAGGGCGTACCGATAATGATGGCACAACGGCTACAGAGGTGGTCCCTTTTCCTAGGGGCACACCAATATGACATCGAGTACAAAGGAACTAAACAGCATGGGAATGCTGATGGATTGTCGTGCCTACCGTTGCCGACGGTGGAAGAAGAACTGGCAGTGGATCCAGTGGAGTTATTCCACTCGACTATAGTCGAATGTCTCCCTGTGACGAATGCAAACATAGAAAAGGAAACACGAAATGACCCGACACTGTCCTGGGTCTATGATTTAACGGTGAAGGGATGGCCAGCACATGGCGAACCACTGCTGCCAGCATTCTCGCCGAGAAGAGAACAGCTGTCAGTGTGCAGAGGAACCTTGATGTGTGGATCCAGAGTAGTAATTCCACCCAAATTGAAGGATAGAGTGCTCAATGAGCTTCATGAGGGTCATCTGGGAGGGGTAAAAATGAAGAACTTAGCCAGAGCGTTTGTGTGGTGGCCGGGAATCGATAGAGAAATCGAAGAGATGACCAAGAGCTGTACAGGATGCCAGAAGGTCCAAAACGCCCCACCACAAGCCCCTCTACATCCATGGGAGTGGCCCTCATCTCCATGGCAAAGGGTGCACATTGATTTTGCTGGTCTCTTTATGGACTCGATGTTTTTAATTGCGGTGGATGCACATTCAAAGTGGCCAGAGGTAATAAAAATGCCCTCAACCCCCACAGAAAAACCTATCACAGTCTTATGAACCATATTCACCAAGAATGGGCTGCCAGAACAGATTTGCTTTGACAATGGACCACAGTTTGTGTCTGAAGAGTTCCGGAGGTTCTTAAAGAACAATGGTGTTAAGCATTACACATCCGCCCCATATCATCCAGCCACCAATGGATTGGCCGAGAGGTTTGTTCAAACATTCAAGAAGGCTATCAAGGCAATGTGTAATGAAGATATACCCCTACAACACAAGGTGGATAACTTCTTGTTTGCCTACCGGAATGCGACACATGCGGTTACCAACCAAACTCCAGCCATGATGTTCTTCAATCGAAGACTACGATGCCGCTTGGATTTGGTTAAGCCAAACATCAGAAGAGATGTGGAGAACAGACAGTTTCAGAATATGAATGAAAGGCCGACCAGGAGTTTTAAGATAGGTCAACTAGTTTTGGCCCGGGACTACCGCACAGAGAAATGGCAGCCAGGAACGATCTGTACACGGCAAGGACCTCTAATGTATACCGTGGACGTTGGAGAGAGCATTGTAAGATGCCATGCTGACCAGATTCTAGAGTCACTGGAAAACGTCAACTCCACACCACGATCTGATACACCTGGCGATGAAACCGAAGTACCAATTGCATCTACCGCAGAATCGATGATATTGGAAGCAGACGAACCAAACAACAACATTGATCCCGACGCAACCTTGCCAGAAGAACCTGATATCCCAAAGAGGCGTTATCCAGACAGAATCAGGAAGCCTCCTCAAAGACTGAACTTATAATTGCTTAACTTCAACCAATGTATCTAGCAACCGTAATTGTAATTGTAATTAGTTATTATTTAGTTGTTAAATGAATGTTATGTACTGTTTATCTAAAAGGGGAGGAATTGTTGTGCATGTACCTTTAAGGGAATAACTGGTCTCAGACTGCAGTACCGGCAGTGGCCACCCCTGTATAAAAGGCCCTAGCAGGCTTCTGTAGTTTCAGTTTCCAGGTTGTCTCCGTTCAGTAAAGACTTGTTATAATCAACTCCTGCAGTCCGTGTCTCAATTATACACGGACATAATAGTATACGGGGCAGAAAGTCTACCCCAAAGGAAAAATAAGGGTGTAAGTGACATAAAAAGGTCAGGAAATACCTAAAATGGATATATATGTATTGCCAAATGGAGGACCACCACTGCTAGGACGTGAATGGATCCGGAAGATACATTTAGATTGGCATTCCATACAGGCACTGAAGGTGGAGGCCAAAAAGGATGACGACGTCACACCTGGACGACTGTCAAAAATGCTAACTGACGCAAAAGAAGTGTTCCAGGAGGGACTAGGAACACTAAAAGGAATAACAGCAACAATTAAAATAGAGGATAATGCAAGCCCAAAGTTTCTGAAGGCCAGACCAGTGCCTTATGCGATCAGACCAGCGGTTGAAGCAGAGCTGGAAGGGTTGGAACGTTCAGGAGTACTGTCCAAAGTGGACTGGAGTGAGTGGAACCCATCGTTCCTGTAATGAAGAGGTCGTTGAGTAATACGCCTGGGGAACCAAAGAAGGTCCGCATCTGTGGGGATTTTAAGGTGACAGTGAACCCAGTCCTTCACATGGTGCAATATCCGCTTCCACGAATTGAGGATATTTTCGCCTCGCTATCTGGTGGTAAACGCTTCACCAAAATTGATCTAGCCCAGGCGTACTTGCAAATGGAGGTAGAAGAAGCTTCGAAACATTACCTTACGATCAACACCCATAAAGGTCTCTATCAATACAACCGGCTGGTGTTTGGAGTAGCCTCGGCTCCGGCTATCTGGCAAAGGGCGATGGATCAGGCCCTGCAAGGGATTCCAGGGACCCAGTGTTATTTGGACGACATCTTGGTCACGGGCAAAAATGACGGTGATCACCTCGCTAACTTGGAGAAGGTGCTCGCCAGATTAAAGGAACATGGGTTATGAGCTAATCACCACAAGTGCGAGTTTTTCCAGAAACAGATCTCGTATTGCGGCCACGTCATCGATGAAGAGGGGTTACATAAGTCCCCTGACAAGATAGAGGCAGTAGTCAAGGCTCCAGCACCGGAAAATGTGTCACAACTGAGGTCGTTCCTCGGGCTGGTAATCTATTACCACAAGTTCTTACCAAATTTGTCTACGGTATTACACCCGCTGAACACCCTACTGCAAACAGGGGTACCATGGAAGTGGGATGACGAACGTAGATGAGCTTTCCAGAAGTGTAAAGAATTGATCACATCAAAAGAGGTGTTGGCCCATTTCAACCCAGCACTACCAATTCGTTTGGCATGTGATGCATCACCCTACGGCATTGGAGCGGTGCTGTCGCACAAATTCCCAGACGGGTTGGAGAGGCCAGTAGCCTTTGCGTCTCGGTCACTAACCTCAGCCGAGCACAACTATGCCCAGATTGACAGGGAGGCCCTCAGCCTAGTATGGGGAGTAAAAAAATTCAACCACTATCTGCATGGACAGAAGTTCACCTTGCTGACTGACCACCAACCACTTGTCTCCATCTTTAATCCTAAGAAGGGCGTGCCAGTAATGACTGCACAGCGGTTACAAAGATGGTCCCTGTTTCTAGGGGCGAATCAATATGAAATAGAATATAAAGACACGAGACAGCATGGGAACGCTGATGGGCTCTCGCGCCTGCCAGTACCTACTGTGGAGGAAGCACCAGCTGTGGACCCTATCGAGATATTTTATTCGTCGATAATTGAACGATTGCCAGTAACAAACGCGGATATAGAGAAGGAGACCCGCAATGATCCGACGCTGTCACGGGTATATGAATTGACGGTGAGGGGATGGCCAGCACATGGCGACTCACTGTTGCCAGCATTCTCATCCAGAAGAGAACAGCTGTCAGTATGCCAAGGGACAGTGATGTGTGGATCCAGAGTGGTGATTCCACCCAAGTTAAGGGAGAGAGTGCTAAATGAGCTACATGAAGGTCATCTGGGGGGAGTGAAAATGAAAAGCCTAGCTAGGGCTTATGTGTGGTGGCTGGGAATCGATCAACAAATCGAAGACCTAACTAAGAGCTGCTTAGGATGCCAGAAGGTCCAAAATGCACCACCACATGCCCCTCTACACCCATGGGAGTGGCCCTCCTCTCCATGGCAACGGGTGCACATTCAGAATCACAGAAGAATCACAGAAACCCCACAGTGCAGATAGAGGCCATTTCGGCCCATCGAGCCTGCACCGTCACATATCCCACCCGATCCCCGTAACCCCAACACATATCCCACCCTATCCCTGTAACCCCACCTATTTAATCCCCCTAACACTAAGGGTCAATTTATCATAGCCAATCAACCTAACCCGCACATCTTTGGACTGTGGGAGGAAACCGGAGCACCCGGAGAAAACCCACGCAAACACGGGGAGAATGTGCAAACTCCACACAGACAGTCGCCCAAGGCCGGATTCGAACCCGGGTCTCTGGCGCTGTGAGGCAACAGTGCTAACCACTATGCCACCGTGCTGCATTGATTTTGATGGTCCATTCATGGACTCAATTTTCTTAATAGCAGTGGATGCTCATTCAAAGTGGCCTGAGGTGATAAAGATGTCTTCAACCACTACAGAGAAAACGATTGCAGTCCTACGGACCATATTTGCCAGAAACGGGTTGCCAGAGCAGATCTGCTCTGATAATGGACTACAGTTTGTGTCCGACGAGTTCCACAAATTCATGAAAAGGAATGGGGTAAGGCATTACACATCCACCCCGTATCATCCAGCCACCAATGGATTGGCTGAGAGGTTCGTACAAACCTTTAAGAAGGCGATAAAGGCCATGTGCGACGAGGAAATTCCACTACAACATAAGATGGACAATTTCTTATTAGCCTACCGAAACGCGACACATGCAGTTACCAACCAGACCCCGGCCATGATGATCTTTAACCGAAGGTTGAGATCTCGTCTGGACTTGCTCAGACCAAATGTGCGAAGAAATGTTGAGGACAAACAATTCCAGCACATCAACGAGAAGCCGACAAGGAGCTTCAATGTAGGGCAACCAGTCTTGGCCCGGGACTATCGAACAGAAAAGTGGCAACCCGGAACGATATGTACAAGGCAGGGGCCATTAATGTACACAGTGGATGTCGGGGAGAACATTGTGAGACGCCACGTCGATCAGATCTTAGCATCACAGGAATGCGTCAACCCCATGTCTCGAGTACCTGGGGATGAACCCGACATACCGGTAGTATCTACTTCAGACCCAGTAGCAGTGGAACCCGATGAACTACCCGATGAAAAGGGGTCAGAATCGCCTCTGCACCAAGAACAAGAACCTCCGGAAAGGCACTATCCCGAAAGGGTCAGGAAGCCGCCCCAAAGACTGAATCTATAAATGGACTTTTGTTATTGAATGTACATGTAAAAATGTAATTGTTATTTGAATATTAAGGGGGTATTATTAATCTAAAAAGGGAGGAATTGTAGTGTATGTGCTTTAAGTCAGAACTACTTTTTACAGTTCCTGTATACTGTAGTACCGGCAGTGACCACACCGGTATATAAGCTGTGCGCATGCCTCTGTACCCCAGTCTAGAGATTACCCTCCTCCAGTAAAGACCTGTTATTTGTTTATGTACAGCATCCGTGTAATTATTTATCCACTGAACCACGGATCTAACAGCCAGGACACCAGGGATAACTCCCCTGCTCTTCTTTGAAATAGTGCCATGGGATCTTTCACGTCCACCTGAGAAAGCAGACGGGGCCTCGGTTTAACATCTCATCCGAAACTCGGCACCTCCGACAGTGCAGCACTGAAGTGTCAATCTAGATTTTTGTACTCAAGTCCCTGGCGTGGGATTTGAACCCACAACCTTTTGACTCTGAGGTGAGAATGCAACCCACTTTTTTAATTTTTTTTAAAATTATACTTTATTGAACATTAAGAACATTTACAACATCGTGATCATTACATTGTATGATACAAATCAATTCCACCGCCCTGCACAGCCATTCCGCCACCAAATTTTAACATCAAAACCTGAAGTTTAATTTGTCACCTGTAACATATATTAATCGATTGTACTTTAAAAATTGGTTGTAAAATACTGTCCTTAAATTCCTTTCTGAATAAAACATCCACAGAGCCTTATAATGGTCTTTTAGCTTATATTTAAAATACTCTTTTAGATTGATTCTCCTCCCCTTAAAAAACAGAGCATTCCTTCTTTGCACAATCACGAATCTAGCCAAACTGAACATTAAATTAATTGCCGCTCCGCTAGACTCTGGCAGACTCTCCTGCAATCCCCATCTCAAAATTGAGTCCCACGGGATTCCCATTCTCGCTGTTCGGTCCCCACCCAGCAAAAAAGCTTCACACAACTGTCGAACATAGTACTTAAAGTCATTTAACTGCGGACATAACACCAGTAAATGGGACAGAGTCTCATCCTGTGTCCCACACATTGGGCAAGTTGCCGCCTCCACTCGTCCAATCTTGCACAAGACCGTCATGGTAAAAATCCGGTTATGAGCCAATTTGAAATCCAGTTCAATCCATTCTGGGCATTTAAAATTTGCCCACACTCCCTTCCAAATCCTGTTGAAGTCCAGCTGTGGGTATATACTCTGCCAAAACTCCTGACCAGCAGGTGTCTTGAATCTCCATTCTCTGAATACCTCATAGAAATCTCGAGTATTACAGTTGTCAAATTGGACTAACTCTCCCCCTTTCTCCAGTACAAAGCTTGGAAAAGCAGGACGCATTTTACTTCCTTTGGAGATTTCCGCATTTATTTCTTCCATCCAATCCTGCGGCATTGCCCTCACAATCTTCTCATACATGATTCCTATTGCTTTTCCTTCTACCTCCTGATCCTCCTCCCACACCATGTCCCTCACTATCGCTTCCGGCAACCAACCTGGAATCACCTCGTATAATACATCTTTCACCAATATAATCCCAGCTTTTATAAAAGCTTGATTAAATAAAACCTCCCCTTCGATGTTGACCCACCTGTTCAAAAATAAGGGCTGTTCTAAAAATTCCTCAGCCCCCTTGGGCATAAACTGCACACTTTTTAAAAATTGAGCCCAAGTCTCTACAACCCCCTTATAAAACCTAGGGAGAAGCTTAATCGATTTCAAAAACATATTATTGTATTCCATATACAATATCCCCTGCCCTCCTATCCCACTTTGTTTTAAAAAATGCTCAAAACAACTCTTCCAAAAACTTGAATTTGACTTCTGAAGAAATCTCTTCACCCATTTGATTCTAAAGGATTTTTTCTTCAAATCAATATCTGGGAAGTTGAGTCCTCCCTGATTTCTCCGTCCAATGATGGTATTGTAAGCCACCAAGGCTGGTTTCCCTTCCCATAAAAACCTCACACAAGCCTCTCGGATGGGCTTTTCTGCCCACTCAGGAATATCCTCCACCGTCAATAAGTACCATAGCTTAGATAGCAGGAGAGCAGACACCACTGTCGCTCTTCCTTGCACTTTCAACCACCTTCTTTCCCATCTTCCCAAAATCTTTTTAATTTTCATAACCTTCGGTTCCCAATTTAATCGATCCACTTCTTCCGTGTTTTTCTTGCACCCCATATGCACCCCCAGAACTTCCAAAACCTCCACCACCTTAAAGGGACATTCCCCCAACCATTCCCCCCTACCCCTCCCTGCAACCAGGCATTGGGACTTACTATAATTCACTCTGGCACCTGAAGCTCTACAATATTCCTCCACTACCTCCATAGCTTTCCTCACCGACTCCCCATTTCTCAATGTTAAGGTTGTGTCATCTGCATATTGGTGTATCACCGACACCAGCCCAGAACTGGGTACCACAATCCCAACTACACCTTGTTTCTTTCGCATCATGTAACCTAATGGTTCTGCTACCAATGTGTACAGCAGTGGGGACAGGGGACAACCCTGTCTCACTGATCTCTGTATCGGAAAATACTTAGATAAAAAAGCATTACATTTAACACAGCTAAATATGTTTGAATAAAAAATCCTTATCCACTGAATGAAATTTTTCTTGAAACCAAATGCTTCCAAAACCTTCAATAAAAACTCATGAGAGACCCTATCAAAGGCTTTCTCTTGATCTATCTTTAATACATAAGCCTCCCTCCCACTCTCTTCCATGAGTTCTATCGCATCTCGATTGAGACCACAGAGTCTGCGATGTCCCGGCCTATGACTCCATAGGACTGAGAGGGCCAAACTATCTCCGGTAACACCTCCTTCAAACGATTTGCCATAACCCTCGCCAAGATCTTATAATCCACATTTAATAGTGTGATAGGCCTCCAATTCTTCAGATCCCGTCTATCCCCTTTATTTTTATAAGCTAAGCTTATGATACCTCTCCTCATAGATGGGGCCAGGCTTCCCTCAATTTTAATTTCCTTAAAAACTTCTAAGAGCAATGGACTTAAAATCTCGAAAAATTCCTTATAAAATTCTGCACTTAGTCCATCGGACCCTGGGCTTTCCCCCCCCTTCATTCCACTTATTGCTATTTTTATTTCCGCTAATCCTACTTCTTTATCACACATGCTTCTCTCATCCTCCTTTAAACCCTTTTCAATAAAAGCAGTAACCTTCTCCATCTCCAAATTGGAAATGTCTTCTTTTGTATATAGCTCTTGATAAAAGCTGCTAGCTGCCTCCAAAATCTCCTCACTTTCATGAATGATCTTCTCCCCAATCTTCAACTCCTCAATTAACGATAATCTCTGTCGCAGCTTCTCTTGCTCTAGAAAATACCTAGTGCATCTTTCGCCCTCCAATGCATCTCTAGCCTTTGCACGGAGAATGGCCCCCTTACATTTTTCAGCTTGCAATAATTCCCACTCTTCCTTTAGCACCCGGAACTTAGTCTCAGCTCCCTTATCCCCTCCGTCAACTGCTTTACAGACATCCGTAAACCTTTTGTTTATATTCTCTTCTCGATGCCGGTTAGCTGCCGCCCTCTTTTTCCCATAACGTACCGGAAAAACTTTTACCTCATATTTGAAATTGTCCCACCAAACTCTTCTTTCTTTCAAGAACAAAAGTTCCTTCTGAGCATTCTTTATTATATTTATAATCCCTTCTTTATAAGCACTTTCCTTCAGGTATTGATTGTTTAAAATCCACACCCCTGAACCGATCTTAACTCTGCTGTTCCTAATTCTAAGAACCAAAGCCGAGTGATTACTAAAAAATACTTTTTTATAATAAATCTCCATCACCTCCGAACTTAACCCTTCCCGCATTAGCACAAAATCTATTCGGCTCTGTTTTAAAACATCACCCACCCAACCTGCTCTGGAGAACTCCCTTTTTATGGGGTTCCGGTCCCTCCATAAGTCTCTCAAATTTAAATTTGCCATCATTTTTATAATCATCCCTCTGGAGTTATCCTCTTTAAAGGTCATCTGGGCTGAAATGTCCATCCAAGATAAAAATACATTAAAATCCCCCACTATACAAGGATTTTCCACCTCTGCCACTTCAGTGAATAACCCCCGAAAAAACTCGCGACGCTTGCAATGGTCGTTCGGTGCATAGATATTAAAAAGATCACAATTAAATCCCTCCAATTTTACCCTTAGCCGTAAAAATCTCCCCTCAGTGTCCTTGTCCACTAAGGCAACATTGGGCCAGAAATTCCAGGCCAGAAGCGTGAGTGCGCTCGGGGTACTCACGCTTCTGGCCGTTGGAAATGCCGGCGTTCAGCAGGAACAGCGCATGCGGGGAACGCCGGCATTTCCAGACCTCGAGCGCGTGCGACTGCACAGGCAGCGCTTGCGCAGTGAACTTCGTGGATTTCATTCATGAAATCCGTGAGGGTAAGTCCTCAGAACTTACACTGCAAAAAAGCAAGTGTAAAGTGGTTCATTGGCTGCGGAGGAAGATATATTTTATCGTGGAGCTTTTGAAATGCAATATTTTTGTTTGGGAAAGGGAGGGAAGTTATTTTAAGAAATTTTAAGTAAGTTTTAAAGTTAAAATTTTTTTTTTTTAAAGGGTTTTCAGAACGGTAGGTAGAAGGAGCAATTGTGGCTGTGTGAATGGAATGTGAGAATGAGTTATGTATGTATGTCCACATATATTCCTTTACGTATATGTATGTATGTTTTATATTCCTTTACTATGAATGTATGTTTTTAATTATGATTTTCCAATAAGTTACTTTCTCTGAAAGTCATAATTAAATAATACATGCATACACATAAGTAAAGGAATATATACATAACACGCAAAGGAATATATACAGACATACATACTTTCAGAAGCTCCACGATAAGAAATATCTTCCTCCGCAGCCTCTGTAGCAACTGTACCCATGCTTTTTTCATGTGTAAGTTGTAATGACTGGACCTCACTGAAAGCATTAATGAAAGCGGCGAATTATACTGCGCACGCGCTGCATGTGCAGTCGCACGCGTTCTGCCTCTGAACCCCTTCGTTCAGAGGACAGGAAATGCCGGTTTTCCCCACATGCACTGTGCATGCTGAAAACCGGCATTTCATCCGGCCAGATGCGTAAGTACCCCGACCGTACTAGCGCATTTGGAAGGGAATTATTGGGCCAACATTTTACATGTCAATAAAATAAAAAATTTAACACTTGCACCACTTGCCCCCTCGCACCTGCGACTGAGGGTCCAAGGAGGTGCATTGCGCAAGAGGTCATCATCGGACGTATCCTCACACTTTTCCCTTTGGGGAACTGTATGAAGTGGTGGAAGGATTTATGGCCGTGATTAACGCTCATTCCGTGACCGTAACCATCTTTGAACCAGCCATTAGGGTGGTTAGTCCTATGGCGGGAGGGTTTTACGGGCTCCCACAACCCATCTGAGGGGGGGGGGGGCGGCCACCAACACCCACGGACGCAAGTATCCCGCTGGATGTCCACCCAGAATTTAAAGTTGGAGCTCCGACTCCACTTGCCGGGACTGTCTGGAGTGGGGTTCAAAACCCTACTCCTTCTGGCCCAGCGGCGGGGATGCTTACTGCTACGCAAAAGGCCCACTCCGCACAAAAGGTGACACCCATACGTTTCCTGCGCCTTTTCCCTCCCCGTGACTGGAGCCCTATGCTGCCATTTCACGTTGCTAATCGGATTGGGCCTTTGTCATAGCGGTAGGATCCCTGCCGCTGGGCCAGATCAGGGTAGGGTTTCGAACCCCGCTCCAGACAGCCCCGGCAAGTGGAGTCGGAGCTCCGGCTCTAAATTCTGGGTTGACATCCAGTGGGATATTTGCGTCCGTGGGTGTGGGTGGCCCCCCCTCCTTGTATAGCTTGTGGGAGCCCGTAAAACCCTCCCGCCAAAGGACTAACTGCCCTAATGGCTGGTTCAAAGATGGTTACGGTCACGGAATGAGCGTTAATCACGGCCATAAATCCTTCCACCACTTCATACAGTTCCCCAAAGGGAACAGTGTGAAGACACGTATGACGACGACATTGCTAAATAAATAAATGGAATTAAAAAAATTCTTTTAGGGCTTTTAAAAGTCTTTAAATTGCTTTAATTCTCTTTAAAACTACTTCAGATTACTCAAAATAATGTAAACATTTTAAAAAGTTTATAAAAGTTACCAAAATCTTCAAAAAACTTCCAAAAACCTATTTAAACTGCTGCTTTGCATGTAAAAAAGCAAAGCAGCTTGACAGAAACATTGGGGGCGTGTCCAGTGAAACTGAGACCTCAAGGGGTGTGTCTCACTTACACTGCATGCTCCTGGGTCCGCGCTGGCTGCGCTCCTGGGCGGCGTGACGTCATACGCTGCCCGGGATTCTTGCTTCAGTTTCTGGAAGTGCAGGCGTCCCTGGAGCTGATCGGCAGGAGCGCGGGGTAAGTGCAAATACGGGGCTTGCACGCGCTGCAAGCCCCGTTCTGGAATTTCTGGCCCATTCTCTTCTATGGACGGACTCACCAAAACAGCCACCCCTCTACGGTTATTGTTTGCACAACTTGCAAACACCTCTCCCTTCTAAGCCTTCTGAACCCTTTCTAGAATATCCTCATCCCAAAAGGTTTCTTGCAGACACAACAAGTCCGTGCCTTTAAAA
Source organism: Somniosus microcephalus (assembly GCF_052327205.1). NCBI lineage: Eukaryota > Metazoa > Chordata > Chondrichthyes > Squaliformes > Somniosidae > Somniosus > Somniosus microcephalus. Next base: position 401,622,175 of record NC_140987.1, read on the forward strand.
CCCTGCAACAACTGCTGCAATTTCTTCTCACCCCTCAGTCCGTTCACATTGATCGAGACCAATGTAATCATGGCTCCAAAGAAGGGAAGTATGCCCAATAATCTCCCCATCATTTAATCTCTGGCTCTTCCCTCCTCTCATGCTCCTTCTCAACTTTTCGGGCAGCTGTTGCTTTTTCCTGCGGCCTCCGGCTCTTTTCCCCCTCCTGTTTGACCCCTCCCTGCTGTTTCAGCCTCTTCCTTGCCTTAACTTTGGACCCAGGAGCTGCCCTTTCTCCCTCCTTCTGCCCCTCACTAACCTTTCCCTTTCCACATGATGCCACCCCATCCCCGACTTCCATGTCTCTGTCCCCCTCTAATTCCTCACACTCAAGTTCTTCTGCAACCCCTTGTGCCTGCTCCCTGTCCGATACATAATCCTGCTCCCCGTCAGATACTTCATCTCCCATAGAGAGTCTTCCTGCTATCGCAGTTTCTCCCACTGTGCCGCCCCCTTCGGCCACGTCTCTACCTCTGACCCTTGCACCTTGTTCCCTCACTCCATGGGACAATGGCGCACCTAAATTGTTCCCTTCTGACGTCTCTATCTCGCCGATCCCATTCTGCTGTCCCTTTAAGGGTCCTGCCTCTTGCTCCCTCTCCCCGCCCTGCCCCCTCCCGCTCACCAAAATATCCGACTCCCCGCCTTTCCCCGGAGCACTCGCTTCCACCACACACCCCGCTCCTGCCTCCTCTCCCCCCGCAGACACCAGACTCCCCAGGGGGAGCCGAACTGCACTAAGGCTCGAGTCTGCACTTGACCCTTGCTGCCCGCTGCTGTCTTTGTTCCCCTCCATAGCACTCGCCGTGTTTTCCGCCATCTCCATCTCCATCTCGATCTCCGCTCCGCCAACCTCTGCCTCTTCCTGTGCTCCTTTTTCCTTCATTTTACCGGCTGTGTCCTCCGACTGCACCGCACCTCCGGCCGTTCCACACTCCTCTCCTGCTCCTTCTCCCATCTCCTCATCACTCATTTCGCTCCCTTCTGCCACACACTCACAGCGGGTGGGGCCTTTATGACACACCCCACAGCTCTCCGCCTTGCAGCTCCGCGCGATATGTCCCGACTCACCGCAATTGTAACAATACAAATCAGGACAGTTTCTCACGAGATGGTCATGTCCCAGACAATAGTAACACACCTTTACTTGGTTATCGTGCAGCACACAAAAGTATTGTACTCCTTCCAGTGTCTCGAACTTCATACTGTAAGGCAAAGACCTCACCCCCTCTGGGAACCGCACCTTTACATACCGGGTTCCGTCTGCTACCCGTGTTCCCGGATAGTACCTCCTCTTTATTTCGGAACAGATTTTAATGTCCCACGACTCCAACTTTTTGCTCAGCACTTCGTCCTCGATGTACACAGGCAAGTTCAAAAATGAAACCACCACCTCCTCTGAATATAGCAGAGTCACCTCCAAAAATTTCTCCCCAACTTTCAGACTGAGCAGCAGTTTTTCCACCTCCTCACGGCCACTGACCGTCACCTCAAACCCCACATTTGGTTTTGGTCGGCAGGCAAAACAGCTTCCCTCACCACAGTCCTCATGAACCGCCTGGATTATATCCCAGGCTCGAATCTTCTTATCTTCACATTGCACCACCACCATATTTCCTTTACCAAACCTCCTGAGGTCCCGGCCCAAATCTTTGGGCCTTTTTTTTCCCCTTCCCACCACAGTTTCTTCCCTAATAAAATTCCTCTCAGGAATATTGTCCTCTGAGGGGCCCGGCACTCCGGACCCCTCAGCAGCCATCTGGCTGTTTTTTGTGGGCCAAAAAGGCCCTAAAACCTGAAAACAACACCCCAAAACCCTCCACCAACTTTTTGTAACAGTCCCATACCTTATCTTCCCTCCATCACTGATCATCACAGTGTCCGCTTGGCCACAGTGCAAAAATAAAAGCCAACACAAAATAAACATTCCAAACCAAATTTATAAATTATATCATGCCATACTGCATACAAATGTAAACTAATCACTCTTGTGCATTCCCTTAGTGCCTGTCTTCCATGTGCTTTTGCCTGTCCTACTGCTCCTATGTAGTGCTACCCCAATGGCTGCAGCATGGCTGGTGGAAGGCTGCTGACTTTCAGTGGAGGAGACTGCAGATGGCCTTAGAGGACAACCTCGACTAGGCCCGGTTTCGGACTGCACCAGTGTAGGATTTGCAAAATTGCACTTTATATTATAAAGGGTCGAATGGCAGAAGAGGCCATGATTTTTAAAGACAGTTTTAAAAGAAGCCCAGAAAAAGGGGCATTCAAAATGGCCACCAGACCCCGTGATCAACTTATTGGGACACTTTAAAATGGTTCCTGCAAACCCTCAGACAGCTTTGTGGATTCAGCCCAAAGTAAGTTCTGGAAGCCGTTTCTGAGAGAACAAAACCAGACACCCACATATACATATAGATTGGATACAGATCCAGTCGAGATCGGCCTGTAGATAAAGGCCATCTAAATGTTGACCCAGACAAAAGGGAACAGTTTCATATTCATGAGAAGAGCATCACGGGCCCGTTAAGGACATCACCAGGACATTAAAAACAATGAAGGTCATTCCAGACCAGAGATGGGCCGTTACCGGCCATCCAAGAACAGTTTAAAATATAATAACTACCCGGTTGTGCAACAAGCCCGCCAAAAGTTAAACAAAGACTAACCTGATTTGGCGCGAGATAAGAGCTTCTGGAAAAGAAGTATAATTGAGAGAACACACGGGTAGGGGTTACACAGAGACAACGCTCTTCAGCTTTCCAGCTTGCAGGCATGCCCAGTTTTTGAGCTGGGTAAAGAGGAGTTGCTTCGGGAGAAGATCAGTGGGACTCCTCTCCATTGACGGAGAGGAAGAAGAAGAAGACTAAGCCGCCATCAAGAAGGTCGTTCGAGCCGGCATCCCGCCCTGGGGTAAAACATCGGGAGATCATTGACCCACTCCAGGCCCAGAAGAAGAGACAAGAAAAAATAAACGACAGAAGAAGCCATGGTCGAGCAGCCGCCCCCGACCCCCACCTCAGGAGAGAGGTGAGGCGCAGCTCGCTGGGGCTCCACGATCCACGTGGAGACGGGACGCCTGAAAGGATCAAACACAGACCGGTTTCAAAACCTTGCACTTCCTAGTTGGATTGGTGAGCATATTTCTGGCCCTCCATAATTAGATCTAGATAGGTTTAAGGGGGTGGATATTTAAGGGTATAATTAACCTGAGTTGTTATCCCTCGATGTTCCGTGTGTTTCCCTATTTCATGATGATTTTTGCAGAGTATAATATGCCTGTATTTGCCTTAGTTAGTATTGTGTTGTTATGATTTGTTTGTGTTTTTCCCTCCCATGTAGTCTCTTATTTGCTTGCATTTGATTTGTGTTACCTTATGCAATAAAATTTCATTTTGTTTCATCAAACTTGGTCTACAAGAGTTTTCTCTACATTGTAGTTCCTGCCCCAAAGTCCAGAGTACAGAATCTAAGGGGCGAGTGGGTCGAACCACTCAAGGTTTTACTGTGCAAGAGAGAGAGGCCTCTAGAGAGAGAAACCTCTGCGATCTAAAACCCCTTACACCACCTCGGCATGGGCGCAGCAGTCTGGGCTGGCTGTCTGACAGACAACAGCAAGGGCACTGGCGGAGTGGCAGTGGTAGGAGGACAAATGCTGTCACCGTGAGAGAGGCCAGCAGGTTTGTGCTCTGCGGAGCCACTGCCACTCCCTCAGGGCAGCGTCTCAACAATCCTAGTAATATGTTGGAGGGCAGATTGTTGGACTGCTGTGACACCCTGCAAGCTGATTTGAACACTGGTAATTGCAGCCACGATGGCTGCAGTTTGAGCTTGTGTGGCAGCAAGCTGATTTTGCGTGACAGAAGCTTCCACTGCAGCACCCAGACATTGGGAGGCTTCTGCTTGTGCTGCAATGGAAGCTGAAACATCGGCCATCTGACTCTGCAACCTGGTTGGGTCTACAAGTGTGTTAATGGAGTTGGCCATCACTTCCATGCTGGAAAGGATGAGCTCCAAGCTCTGCGCAAAGCCCTGCGCCAAGTTGGTTCCAGATTCCTCCATGCTCCTTGACATTGCACGCAGGCTTTCTGGCAGGCCTGCCAATGCACCAAGCATTTCATTGTGCATACCCATCAGCCTTCTTCTGTAGCCCGCCCCATCGAAGTGCAGCAGAACTCGTGTGTGACCTCACCTTCCGGGGAGCTGGCATCTGCGCTACCCTTGCCCCCTACCCTGGCTGCAGGCCACTTGTGCCCGGTGTCTCACCACATGCAGATCCCGTGTCTAAGCTATCCTCTAAAGTAGCCAGAGTGTCAGTATCTGAGCTAGTGGCTGCAAGTGTGAAATCGAGTGATGGTGCTTCACTGCCTTCTTCCACTTCTAGTTCTTGCTCTGTCACCACTGCCCGGCCACGTTGCAGTTCTTGGGTATAGGAAAGGAGAAAATCACAAGGGTAGAGTTGCGGTGAGGGGAAGGGCAAAAGCAGGAGGTGCAGCTTGCAAATCAGAAGATATTGTGGGATGAGGAGGAATAGGGATCTGAGAAGGAGGATTACGTATGAGGATACCAGCATCTTTGATTGTTGCAGCCCCGCCGCTGGCCATGGGTTCAGCGATGGCCACTCCAATTATGTCTAGCACCATCTCCTCCATGGGGGTTAGGTCATACAGACACACCTGTCCCCCTACATGTAGCCCCTGCTGCTTCCGGTTATGCACTACCTTGTCCTGCAAGAGAGAGGGAAGTGTGTCAGTGAGTGTGGTGCAATATGTTTGGATGATGTGCCTGCCATGGTTGAATAGCTGACAGTGTGTGCAAGCTGTGAGATGTGGGTGTGAGGCTTGCAGCAGTGCTAAGTGTGTGAGGGTGAGGTGAAGCTATGAATGTCAGGTATGAGTCCTGTTTGATAGAGATTGTTGGTAGATGAGTGATGGGGTGTGGTGCATTGAGTAGTGTGTGAGGCTAGTGGTGCAGTTGGTGGGATATGACATTTGAAGATGAATTCACTGACCTTGACCACTCGTGTGAGGTCATTGAACTTTTTGCGGAACTGCATCCAGGTCCTCAGAGCTTGACTTCTGGCATTGACCGCCATTGCTATCTACTCCCACTGTCTTCGCAGAGTTTGTCTAGAGGAGCTCTTCACCCCTTGTGGATAGAGGACCTTTCTTTTTCAGTCCACCTCCTCCACCAGGGCCTCCAGTGCAGCAACAGAGAACCTTGGAGCACACTCACTCAGCTGTTGTGCCATAATTCACAGTTCTTGCAGGTCAGACTCTCTTCCCCAGCCACTTTCAGCACCTGCTCCAGCCAGAATCCACCTCCCCTTTAGGAGGTGCAGGCTGGCTTTATTTAGTGCAGGCTAGCTTTAAGTGGTGCTAACCTCACACGAACTTGGGCCCTCTGCTGAGGCTCTCATCCACTGAACAGCGCATGTGCTGCTACCTCAGTGCTGCAATCATGTAATTTACCAGGCAGCACAGAGTTTGCGGGCTGCCTGCATCAGATTCAACAGGCACAGGCTAATCGCGCATCACGATCCCCGCGCCCGCTTTCAGAGGCTATCAAATTTAGTATACTAGGAAAGACACTTATTCGGGTTTGCTGTAGATATGTAATGGAATTCAGTGATATTAGCCACTCCCTTAAGCGATCTGGTTAGCTGCTTATTATGGAGCTTGACTCCCACTGCCCTATAATCACCAGTGTGGTAATGGGACCTGGGTGTGGAATAATGAAACTCGCTTGTGATTTGGAGCAGATCTCCGTGTCTTAAACTTATGTATTCTGAGGTGAGCTGAAGTTAACTGAGGCAAGACAACGTTTGGTTTGATTTGTAAACTGCTTTACTCCACAGTAGGCAAAACATTCATAACACAGTATAATGAAAGGCACTTGGTACAATCTGTTTAACTTCTGTTATGAACATATAAACATACGAAAATGACGGCAGGAAAAGACCAGCTGGTCCATCAAGCCTGTCCCACACCATGATGGCTCGACCATCATGGATAAACACTCCTTTCCTTCCACCCCCCCTCACCCCCGCAGCCATGTAATCTCCTGGGAGAGGCAAAAAACAGGAAAAAACACAGGGCCAATAAGAGAAAAAAATACTCTGTAAAATTCCTCTCCAACCCCCTCAGGCGATTGAAACCATTCCAGGCGATCACATGGACCAAGTGTTACCCATGAAGTCACTTACCTTCTATATGATGTGATCTCTGCCTCAGTCAGGAACTGGTCCAACAGCTTGAAGCCAATGCAGAGAGTCAGCAGACACCACACCAGCCGGCAACATATTCCAGAGGCTCAGAATTCTCTGGGAAAAGCAGAACCGCCTAATAGCCAGTCTATTCCTACTCTTACAGAGTTTAAACTCATGCCCCCTGGTCCTCCCCAATCTGTTAAACTGGAATAATCTATCAGTAGGGATTCTATCCAGCCCTTTAATTATTTTATAGACCTCTATAAGGTCGCCTCTAAGCCGACTTTGCTGTAAAGTAAATAGACAAAGGTCTTTGAGCCTATCTGAATAAGCTAGGTTCATTTTTCTGGCTCTCCTCTGGACCTTTTTCAAGGCCACTATATTGCCCACCATGTGGGGGGACCAAAACTGGGTACAGTACTCTAGATGTGGTCTGACCAGTGATCTGTACAGTGTCAAAACTGTGTCCTTTGATTTATACTGAACAGTTCTATTAATACAACCCAATACCTTGGTAGCTTTAGCTACAGTTTCTCTGCATTGGTCATCAACCTTCAGTGACCTGTGCACAATAAAACCAAGATCTTTTCCTCTCTCGACCGGTTTTCCCAGCAAATGATACATGTATTCTGTGTTGGCCCAATCAACATGCACAACACTACATTTATCTAAATGAAATACCATTTGCCAATGTAAGGCCCACTGCTCTAGCACATCCAAATCTTTTTGGATTTGTTTGTATTATGTCCGTGTGTAATTGAGACACGGACTGCAGGAGTTGGTTATAACAGGTCTTTACTGAGTGGAGACAAACTGGAACTACTATGCAAAAGTTACTACACAGGCTTATATACAGGGGTGGTCACCACTGGTACTGCAGTATACAGGGGCTGCAGAATATAGTTCCTTCTGCAAAGTACATACACTACAATTCCTCCCCTTTTAGCTAAACAGTACATAACATTCGATTAATAATTAAATAACATATTTACAATTACAGTTGCTAGATACATTAGCTGAAGTTAAGCAATTATAAGTTCAGCCTTTGAGGAGGCTTCCTGATTCTGTCTGGATAACGCCTCTTTGGGGTATCAGGTTTTTCTGGCAAAGTTGATTCGGGATCAACGTCGTTGTTTGGTTCGTCTGCTTCCAATATCACCGATTCTGAGGTAGATGCAATTGGTACTTCGGTTTCATCACCAGGTGTATCGGATCGTGGTGTGGATTTGACGTTTTCCAGTGACTCTAGAATCTGGTCAGCATGGCGTCTTACAATGCTCTCTCCAACGTCCACGGTATACATTAGAGGTCCTTGCCGTGTACAGATCGTTCCTGGCTGCCATTTCTCTGTGCGGTAGTCCCGGGCCAAAACTAGTTGACCTATCTTAAAACTCCTGGTCGGCCTTTCATTCATATTCTGAAACTGCCTGTTCTCCACATCTCTTCTGATGTTTGGCTTAACCAAATCCAAGCGGCATCGTAGTCTTCGATTGAAGAACATCATGGCTGGAGTTTGGTTGGTAACCGCATGTGTCGCATTCCGGTAGGCAAACAAGAAGTTATCCACCTTGTGTTGTAGGGGTATGTCTTCATTACACATTGCCTTGATAGCCTTCTTGAATGTTTGAACGAACCTCTCAGCCAATCCATTGGTGGCTGGATGATATGGGGCGGATGTGTAATGCTTAACACCATTGTTCTTTAAGAACCTCCGGAACTCTTCAGACACAAACTGTGGTCCATTGTCGGAGCAAATCTGTTCAGGCAGCCCATTTCTGGCGAATATGGTTCGTAAGACTGTGATAGTTTTTTCTGTGGTGGTTGAGGACATTTTTATTACCTCTGGCCACTTTGAATGTGCATCCACCGCAATTAAAAACATCGAGTCCATAAATGGACCAGCAAAAGTAATGTGCACCCTTTGCCATGGAGATGAGGGCCACTTCCATGGATGTAGAGGGGCTTGTGGTGGGGCGTTTTGGACCTTCTGGCATCCTGTACAGCTCTTGGTCATCTCTTCGATTTCTCTATCGATTCCCGGCCACCACACAAACGCTCTGGCTAAGTTCTTCATTTTTACCCCTCCCAGATGACCCTCATGAAGCTCATTGAGCACTCTATCCTTCAATTTGGGTGGAATTACTACTCTGGATCCACACATCAAGATTCCTCTGCACACTGACAGCTGTTCTCTTCTCGGCGAGAATGCTGGCAACAGTGGTTCGCCATGTGCTGGCCATCCCTTCACCGTTAAATCATAGACCGAGGAGAGTGTCGGGTCATTTTGTGTTTCCTTTTCTATGTTTGCATTCGTCACAGGGAGACATTCGACTATGGTTGAGTGGAATATCTCCACTGGATCCACTGCAGGTGCTTCTTCCACCTTCAGCAACGGTAGGCGCGACAATCCATCAGCATTCCCATGCTGTTTAGTTCCTTTGTACTCAATGTCATATTGGTGTGCCCCTAGGAAAAGGGAACACCTCTGTAGCCATTGTGCTGTCATTATCGGGACGCCCTTCTGAGGGTTGAAAATGGAGACAAGAGGTTGATGATCAGTTAGCAGAGTAAATTTCTGACCGTGCAGGTAGTGATTGAACTTCTTCACCCCCCACACCAGGCTGAGGGCCTCTCTGTCAATCTGGGCATAGTTACGCTCGGCTGAAGTTAACGAGCGTGACGCAAAAGCTATCGGCCTCTCTGAACCATCAAGGAATTTATGTGATAGTACCGCTCCAATGCTGTAGGGAGACGCATCACACGCCAGTCTTATCAGTAGTGGTGGGCTGTAGTGAGCCAATACTTCTCTTGAAGTGATTAGGTCTTTACTCTTCTCAAAGGCCCGCTTACATTCATCACTCCATTTCCATGCTACTCCAGTTTGTAGTAGGGCGTTCAGTGGGTGCAGAATTGTGGACAAATTCAGCAAAAACTTATTGTAGTAATTCACCAATCCGAGGAATGACCTCAGTTGCGACACATTTTCAGGTGCTGGAGCCTTAACTACCGCTTCAATTTTGTCAGGGGACTTATGCAACCCCTCTTCATCAATCACGTGGCCACAATACGATATCTGTTTCTTAAAAAACTCGCACTTGGGGCGATTGGCTCGTAGCCCACGTTCTCTTAGTCTAGTGAACACCTGCTCTAGGTTGGCAAGGTGTTCACTGTCATCTTCACCTGTCACTAGGATGTCGTCCAAGTAACACTGAGTCCCCGGAATCCCTTGCAGGACTTGTTCCATCGCTCTTTGCCATATCGCCGGAGCTGATGCTACTCCGAATACCAGTCGATAATACTGGTAAAGACCTTTGTGAGTGTTTATCGTGAGATACTTCCTGGAGGATTCTTCAACCTCCATCTGCAAATATGCTTGTGCTAGGTCAATTTTTGTAAAACGCTTCCCTCCAGATAGTGAGGCGAAAATATCTTCCATCCTCGGGAGAGGATATTGTACTGTGTGAAGGACTGGGTTCACCGTCACCTTGAAGTCTCCACAGATGCGAACCTTCCTTGGCTCCTCAGACTTATTGTTTAACGTTTTCTTCATGACAGGAACGATGGGTGTCGCCCACTCGCTCCAGTCTACCTTAGATAACACGCCTGCATTCTCCAGATTCTCCAGCTCTGCCTCGACGGCTGGGCGAATTGCATATGGTACCGGTCTTGCTTTGAAAAACTTGGGAATTCATTCTCTTCTATTTTTATCGAGGCGGTTATGCCTTTAAGAGTTCCCAGTTCTTGTTGAAATACCTCTTTGGCGTTAGCTAAGATTTTTTGACAATCGTCCAGGTGTGACGTCGTCATCCTTTTTACCAGCCACTGTCAGTGCCTAAATGGAGTGCCAGTCTAAACTTATCTTTCTGATCCATTCACGTCCCAATAACGGTGGTCCACCATCTTGCAGTATGTACAGATACAATTTCTGTATTTCCTTGCCGTTGTATTCGACAGGCACCCTTATTTTCCCTCTGGGGTATACTTTTTGCCCCGTATACGTCTTCAAGACAATGGATGTCTCTTTCAAGGGTATGTGTGAGAATAGCCACTCGTAGTCTCATCGATTCATGATGGTCAGGGCTGATCCTGTATCCAATTCCATTTTGACTTGGGACCCTGCTATCGTGAGGGTGACCCAAATGGTTCGGTGATCCTCTTTTGCGATTACGTTGTGAAGTTTGAGACAGCTTAGTCTCTTGTTCCCGGATTCACTATCGCTCATCTTGTTTCGGAACTACTGTCCGTCATCTTTTGTACTTTCCTGTACTGTTCCTTAGTAGCCTTTTTGTTGTCGTTAGTCTTCTTCCCAGACCTGCAAACTCGTGCAATGTGTCCCATCTTTCCGCATTGCCTGCATATTTTGTCCTTGGACCAGCAGTCCTTCTGGTCATGGGTTGTTCTGCCGCAGTGATAACATTTTTCAAATCCCCGTGTCATTTCGTGGGTGCCGTATTCCTGTGGTTTTTGCTGTATTTCCGCAGCTCCCCTTGCTGCTGCTTCGTACGATGCTGCCACGCTGAAAGCCTTATCTAGCGTCAGCTCTTTCTCTGAGAGTAACCTCTTCTGGGTTCCTTCACTCAGGAATCCACAGACAAATTTGTCCCGGAGGGTATCTGCCAGTCCTGCTCTGAACTGGCAGTGCTTTGATAGCTTGCGTAGTTCCGTAAGGTAATCAGCATTGCTCTCATCTTTATGCTGATTTCTCCTGTGGAATTTAAATCTTCTGCTATCAGCAGCGGTGTAGGATTTAGGTGTTCCTGTAGGATATCAACAATTTCGTTAAAACTCTTCACCATCGGTTTGGCTGGAGTAATCAGGTTCCGCAATAGGCCGTACGTTCTTGCGCCCATTAAGTTTAGTAGTACCGATGCCTTTTTCTCATCGGCTACTTCGTTTGCCTCGCAATATACTTCGACTCTTTCCACATACGTGGTCCAGTCTTCTATTGCATTATCGAAGGCAGTGATATTGCCAGTCTTCGGCATCTTGGAAATCTAAGATGGCACCTCCCGTGCTTTGCCTTCTTCTCCGATTTAACAAAATGGCGCCTCCCGCGCTTTCCGTCTTCCCCGCTGCTGCTAGCACTGTTGCTGGCGTTTTATGCCTTGATGGCGACGCCCTATGGTCTTCGCGCACTTCCCCCCTCGCTGCTGCTAACGCCGCTCTCCGCGGTTCCCGTGGCAAACTGCAGCTCCTCGCGGCTTTCTGCGCTTCTAATTTCTTTTATTTCCCCGTCGTCGGAGCAACCCTGTGGGACACTTTCCTCCCTCTTCTCAGGTCTGTACGCTGCCCCGCTTCGTAGCACCGGCCGCGCCCTGTGTGCTCCACCCTCTCTCTCTCTCTCCTCTTCCCGACAACGCTGCTCGGCCCCGTTGAAAAGCCACCCGATCGAGCTCTAGCCCGCCGCAGCCCAGGAAGGATCAGTGTACTACCTGCCACCAGCCCAATTAGCTGGAACACCATTGACAGGATAACCAAGCCCCGCTCTCGACAGCCTCTCCTGCAAATCTTCAACTCCGATGAATCAGAGGCGGTTGCCCATGGTCGATGCCCGTTTCTTCTGTTTGTTTTTTTCTTTTTTTTCTTTCTTCTTTCTGGCCTCGACCTCTGACAACTTTGCTTCAGGGATGGATCCCCATGAGGTGGTGCAGACTGTAGGTAAGTTCGGATCTGCTCGTCGCCAGTATTATGTCCATGTGTAATTGAGACACGGACTGCAGGAGTTGGTTATAACAGGTCTTTACTGAGTGGAGACAAACTGGAACTACTATGCAAAAGTTACTACACAGGCTTATATACAGGGGTGGTCACTACTGGTACTGCAGTATACAGGGGCTGCAGAATATAGTTCCTTCTGCAAAGTACATATACTACAGTTTGCACTCTTCTTAACCCTTGCATAGATTTTGGTATCATCTACAAACTTACTTACCACACTCCCAACACCACTGTCCAGGTCATTAATAAAATCCGTGAAGAGTAGCGGGCCCAGGACTGATCCCTGGGGGACAACACTAGTAACATGTTTCCAAGCTGAACCACATCTGTTTGCTACAACATTTTTGCTGCGGCATGGGATCCAATTCCTAATCCCGCATTTCATATTTCTACTGATACCACAAGATTCCATCTTGTGAAGTAACCTAGTGTGAGATATCGTATCATAGGCTTTCTGAAGGTCCTTCTCCTTAGGCAGTCCCTTGGAACCGAAGATGACTTGCTTCCACATTAAAAATGAGTTCTCAGGTGACTGATGAGTCCAATGCGGGACCTACAGTCTTTGTCACAGGTGGGGCAGATGGTGGGTGGGGTGTTTGGGTTGACGTGCACTCCTTGTGTTGCTTGCGCTTGGCTTCCGCTTGCTCCCGGCGAAGAGACTCGAGGTGTTTGGCGCCTTCCCGGATGCTTCTCCTTCACTTTATGCAGTCTTGGGCCAGGGATTCCCAGGTGTTGGTGGGGATGTTACACTTTTTCAAGGAGGCTTTGAGGGTGTCCTTGAAGCGTTTCCTCTGCCCAGCTGGGGCTCTCTTGCCGTGTCAGAGCTCCGAGTAGAGCGCTTGCTTTGGGAGTCTCGTATCGGGCAAGCGGACGATGTGGTCTGTCCATCGGAGCTGATCGAGCGTGGTCAAAGCTTCGATTCTGGGGATGTTGGCCTGAACAAGAACACTGACATTGGTGCGCCTATCCTGCCAATGGATTTGCAAGATCTTGCGGAGGCAACGTTGGTGGTACCTCTCCAGTGCTTTGAAGTGCCTGCTGTCCATGGTCCATGTCTCTGAGGCATACAGGAGGGCGGGTATCACTACTGCTCTGTAGACCATGAGCTTGTTGCCAGGTTTGAGGTCCTGGTCTTCAAACACTCTCTTCCTCAGGCGACTGAAGGCTGCACTGGCACATGAAGGCAGTGTTGGATTTCATCATCTCTTGTTGACAGTAGGCTCCCGAGGTATGGAAATTGGTCCATGTTGTCCAAGGCCTTGTCGTAGATTTTGATAATCGGGGGGCAGCACTGTGTGGCGGGGGCAGGTTGGTAGGGATCTTTGTCTTACGGATGTTTAGTGTAAGGCCCATGCTCTCATACGCTTCAGTGAAGGTGTTGACGATGGTTTGGAGTTCGACCTCCGAGTGTATGTAGACGCAAGCGTCATCTGCATACTGTAATCCAACGAAAGAGGATGGGATGACCTTGGATCTGGACTGGAGGCGACGGAGGTTGAACAGTTTCCTGTTTGTTCTGTAAATTAACTCCACTCCAGCAGGGAGCTTACTGAGGGTGAGATGGAGCAGTGCAGCAAGGAAGATCGAGAAGAGCTTTGGTGCGATGACACAGCCTTGATTTACCCCGGTCCATACATGAATTGGGTCTGTGGTGGAACCGTTGGTCAGGGTCATGGCTTGCATGTTGACCTGAAGCAGGCGGAGGATGGTGACAAACTTTTGAGGGCAGCCGAATTTAAGGAGGACACTCCATAATCCCTCCCGGTTGACAGTGTCGAAGGCCTTTATGAGGTCAAAGAAGGCCATGTACAGCAGTCGGTGCTGTTCCCTGCATTTCTCTTGTAATTGACGTGCGGTGAAGATCATGTCCATTGTGCCCCTTAGTGGGCGGAATCCGCATTGCGACTCTGGGAGGAGCACTTCAGCCACTGGGAGAAGGCGATTGAGGAGGATTCTTGTAATGACTTTCCTTGTGGCAGACAGCAGGGAAGCTCCTCTGTAATTGCTGCAATCGGACTTGTCGCCTTCCTTGAAGATGGTCACAATTACGGTGTCTCTGATTTCCCCTGGCATGCTCTCCTCCTTCCAGATAAGAGAAATTAGTTCATGAATTCACACCAGTAGTGCTTCTCCACCATGCTTTAGTGCCTCGGCAGGGATTCCATCTGCTCCTGAGGCCTTGTTGTTCTTCAGTTGTCGGATGGCCTTTTCAACCTCATGCCAGGCTGGAGTTGTGCTGAGGTAGTGGCGGGTAGCATGCTGCGGAATGGAGTTGAGGACACTCGCATCGAAGACAGAGTCTCGGTTAAGGAGAGCTTCGAAGTGCTCCTTCCAGCGGGCACTGACTGCCTCCCTGTCCTTGATGAGTACCTCTCCATTCTTGGCCCGCAGTGGGGTAGGACTTTGGGTGCTTGGGCCGTAGGTGATCTTGACTGCGCTAAAGAATCCACGCATGTCGTGGTTGTCGGCTAGCTGCTGGATCTCTTGCGCTTTCTCCACCCACCATCTGTTCTTTAGGTCGCGAGTTTTTTGTTGGACCTTGGCCTTCAGGCACCTGTAGAGCTGCTTTCTTGCTCTTGAGTTGTGTTGCTGTTTCCAGATCAGGAATGCCTTGTGCTTGCGGCTTATTAGCTCCTGGATCTCCTGGTTGTTCTCAGCTCTTCACAGGTGCTGATTATGGAGACCTTGCGGGAAAAATTCAGTTGTTTGCGCCTCCCGTTAGCGCCTTAAGAGGGCGCTAATGGGGCGCAAAGCAACTAGTGCCTGGGCGCAGCGATGTTTGCGCCGCTTGCGAAATTAACTAGACATTTTGCGGCGGCGCTAAACACTACCGCCACGATCTCCTGCACTGGCAGATTGTGACGTCAGTCAAGTGCGCAACGCCCCATTAGCGCCCCGGACCGGATATTGAGCGGCGCCCCCTGCCTTACCGCCTGCCGCTAGCAATGACAGGTTGAGGGGAGCGTTATGCTGTCAGAAAGGGACTAGGGGAGCGCTATTTAAAGGCGACCGCTTCCTGTCTTTTTTTGTCGGTGACATTTTTGCACCACGCATTCTGAGAGAGAGAGAGAGAGACTTCTGGAGAGATTCAACGCTGTGTGAAGGAGTTTTGAGTACTGAGCAGCACTTTGCAGGTTTATTTTGATTTGCCCGCTCTTGCTTCGCCAGCGCTCTGAGGTAGCGCCTCGTTCCTTGGCCTTTGCGCCTTAAGACAGGTGGGAAGCGCCTGATTTAGCGCTCCAATCACTCCAGGGGCAATAAAAGCCAAGTTTGCTGTCGGAGGCGATAATTAGCGCCAGGCGCTAAACTTTGCGCACGGGTGATAATGGCACCCCAAACGGGGTGACACTGAACTTTTCCCCCCTTGAGTGCAGACCAGGCGCTGTGGACACTCTGGGGTCGATTTTAACTGAGCCGTGGAGGGGGGCTTGGAGGCTTGCGGGGGGTTAAAATCGCAAAAACTGGCGGGTGGGCCGCCTGGTTCCCGACGGGTGGGACCCCCCCCCGCCTGGTTCCCGACTCCCCCCCCCCCCGCCTGGTTCCCGACTCCAAGCCATTTTAACTCAGGCATGTCTGATGGTCCCGAATCCGTCCCGCATCCAACAGGTGGGACTGGTCTTTAAGGCCCTTAATCACCACTAAATGGCCTCTATAATCCCATTTTAACAGTCCCTTGCAATTTTAACTCTTTTCCCACGTAAAACATGCCTAGTGGGAATCATGACTGTGAAACCTGGTGGGAGCACTATTGGCTTGCTGACTGACGTAATATAACTCACTATGCACTTGGTTTGAGCATGAAGCAAGGCTTTAATCAACTTGTTTCAGAACATGGAATCTAGTTGTATTTCACAAGCTCCTTGTCTTACAAAATGTCCCTGGAAAGCTGGGGTCCACGCCCGAGTATTTATACTCCTTGGACGGTGCCATCAGCTGGCCGTCCAGCGTTATTTCATAAGTAGTTTCTTGATGATGAGATTTATAACATTCTTCCTGCCTAAAAGATTTGGAAGTCCAATGACTTCCTCTTAACGGATTAGGTGGACCACGAATAGCCGCAGTCTTTTAGATTTTTGTTTATGGCCAGAAGGTACGTCTCCCCAGACCATGTCTTGGTCCCTGGGCCGCTTGATCTGCACCGGTGGATCGACAGGGCCTGTGTTGCTCTAATCAACCCGAGAGAGGCTGGGGAGATCGTGACTCCAGGTGCGGGTCCCCACAGGTGCAGAACTGGCTTCGTCCCGTTGGTTAGCCGGGGATTGACAGGCGTCCTGGCCCAGGGTGGCCATCCCACGGGGAGCGCTCGGCTCCCCGAGCGGATCCGGCGGGGCAGCTGGCAGATCCCTCGATGTCCCAGGTAGGGCGTCATCCTCGGGGGAGCGCAGAGTGTCGGCAGCATCCCCGCGGGTCCCTCCATCAGTTGGGTCCGCGGAACCAGCCGTCAGGGAGCCAGGTCCCGGAGCGAAACGGTGGACTCCTGGCCATCCGGGTACCGCATGTGTGCGTATGTGGGGTTGACATCCGTAAGTTCTACCTCGTCGACTAGAGGATCGGTTTTCGACGATTGAACGAATCTTCGGAGTAGCACGGGGCCAGGAGCTGCCAACCATGACGGTAGAGACGTCCCATGGGTGGAGCGAAGCTGGAAGCTGAAGAATCGCTCGTGAGGTGTGACATTGGTGGAAGTAGAAAGGAGAGGCCTGATGGAATGCAACGCGTCAGGGAGCATAGTTTCCCACTGCTGGTCTGGTAGATTGCATGACCTCAGCGCAAGATGAACAGCGTTCCAAATGATAGCGTTGTATCTCTCAACCTGTCCGTTACCAATGGGATGGTACGGGGTCGTTTTACTTGTGGCGATTCCCCGTTGGGAGAGATAACTTTTGAGTTCGCTTGACATGAAGGAGGGACCCCGATCAGAGTGGATGAAATTGGTCGTACCGCAAAGGGAAAAGACTTGATCAAGGCATTTGATCACTGTGGAAGTAAGCATATTGGGACAGGGGAAAGCAAAGGGAAAGCGTGAATATTCGTCCACCATAGTCAGTAAGTAGGTGTTTCGCGTTGAGGAAGGCAATGGCCCTTTAAAGTCAATGCTGAGTCGCTGCATAGGCTCCATAGTGTGTATGAGTGAGCCATCCTATGGACGGAAGAATTGCAGTTTTAACTCCGCACAAATTTTACAGGAGGAGCACGTTCTTTTCACATCTTCCGTAGAAAACGGGAGATTTTTAGATCACACAAAGTGCAACATACGGGTAACGCCAGGATGGCATAAGTCAGTATGAAGACCCGCCAGAGTCGAAGTTGACATAGAAAAGCAGAATGCCCACGTGAGGGTATCCGGGGCCACATTCTCTTTGCCGGGTCGATAATGTATGGTGTTTCCAAAGGCAGCCAATTCTATCCTCCAGAGTTGTATTTTGTTATTCTTGATCTTAGTGCGTTTCCGGTTATCCAGCATAAAGGCCACGGAGCGCTGATCGGTTATAAGTGTGAAATGGCGATGAGTGAGAAAGTGACTCCATTTACGTACCGCTTCGATGATGGCCGTAGCCTCCTTCTCGACAGGAGGATAATGGAGCTCGCTACCCTGCAAAGTTCTGGACAGAAATGCAACGGGTCGACCACCTTGATTCAAGGTAGCAAAGATCGCCACATCCGATGCATTGCACTCGACCACGAAAGGAAGATTTTCATCAATGGAACGAAGCGTGGCTTTTTCCAGTTGTCGCTTGAGGAGGTTGAAAGCTGAAATAGCCATTGTCTCCAATGGAAATGACTTAGTGTGAAGCAGGGGCTGGATCTTGTCGGAGAAGTGGGGTATCCATTTCGCATAATAGGCGAACATGCCGAGTGCCTGACGAAGAGAGCCGAGAGTCGTAGGGGGAGGGAGCTCCTGAAGTGGACGAAGTCGCTCGGGATCTGGTTTGATGACACCGTTGCCCACCCAGTAGCCAAGGATGTTGACTGATGGTACTGATTTCACAGATTTGGACTCATTTAAGGTTAAGTTGCGATGACGGAGAACGTCAAAAAATTTCTGGAGGTTGGCATCATGCTCCTTCTGGTCATGACCAGCAATGGTGATATTATCCAGATATGGAAAAGTGTCCGTTAAGTTCTCCTGTTTGACTAGGCTATCCATTGCCCGTTGAAAGACGGCCACCCCATTGGTGACCCCAAATGGAAGGCGACAAAACTGGTAAAGCCGACCATTGGCCTCAAAGGCTGTATACTTTTTGTCAGAGTCCTTTAACGGTACTTGATGATATGCGCTCTTTAAATCAAAAGTTGAAAATACCTTGTAGTTGGCAAGGTTATTGACCATGTCATCGATGCGTGGTAGTGGGTAGGCATCCAGGTCGGTATACTGGTTAATAGTTTACGAGTAATCGATGCAAAGATGTTTCTGGTGTTGTTTCAGAGGATTTTTAACAATGACGACTTGAGCCCGCCAGGAAGATGAACATAGCTCAATGATGCTGTCAGCTAGAAGGCGAGAGATTTCTGCCTCGATACGTCGTGATTTAGTGACTATGGGCTTACATCGGGGAAAGATTGGCAAACAAGGAGGGCTCGCCGAGCGAAGCCGCCAAAAGCGCACAAAACGGTACTTTGGAAATAGTAAGCTCTGGCTTTGACCCTCCAAACTCGAAAGTGAGTCTTTTGTGTTATTTCTGGAAATCCAGTCGCAGGAGCACATCACTACATAGGTTCTTGAGCACCCCGAGCCGGGTGGAGAAATAAGTGCGGCCATTGAGGATAAGGTCGACAAGACAAAAGCCAGGAGAATTGGTGGTCAGTGTCATCAGAGCCATTACAATTTCCCTGTCTGAGGGGTAAATACGCAGTTTTAACTTAGTGACAGCCTGCTCACTAATGAAGCTGTCAGAGCTGCATGAGTCGATTAGTGCACTCAAAATGTGTCCATTTACCGAAACCTTCATGGCTGCATGGGACAGACTTTGGGGAAAAACAGCTGTGATGGGAGGAGGGGCAGTTTTACCCTTGACAGCTGTAACCTTCGTAGTGGTTCTTGGGGGAGGAGCAGTTTTATAGATTGCAGCTGTAACCTTAGTAGTGGCTCTTGGGGGAGGAGCAGTTTTATAGATAGTAGCTGCAAAACTAACAGGAGCTCTCGACCGGTACACCTTAGAAAAGTGCCCTTTCTTACTAACAGTGGGTCTTGACTGGCATACCTTAGAAAAGTGACCTTTCTTGCTGCAATGATTGCAGGTTGCGTTACGAGCAGGACAAAATTTCCTATAATGGAACACACCTCCACAGAAGAAACACTTACTTCCGGATTGCCAAGATGCCGCTAGGGCGGGGTCGTCATCAGTGTAGGTTTCTAGGGTAGGGTTGCCATCAGCCAGGTTGGAGTCGTCATCCGTGAAGGCTTCCGCCTGAGGCCTATTGGCGGAGTCACTAAAAGTGATAGCAGCAGCCCATGCACGTGGTGAAAGATAGGTATCTGCATTCCTCTTTGCTAAGTCCAGAGAACATGCCTGGTCATAGGCAGCCTGTAATTTGAGGATTTTATTCTCCAACAGACGCTGACGTATGAAGGGAGACGCAATCCCATTAATAAAGGAATCACAAATTAACTCCTCCTGGTACTGCTCAGCTGTAACAGCTTTAAGATTACAATCCTTGCTGAGCCTGCGAAGTTTCTGAAGGAATTCGTCAAGTGATTCCCCGGGTTGTTGTCGAGTTGTGGCCAGTGGATGCCGAGCAAAAATTTCATTTGGGGACTTGACATATAGCTGCTGTAGTATTTGGATAGCAGCGTCATAGTCTACACAGTCTTCGATATAATCAAACACATGAGGGGATACATAATTCGCAAGTATCTCTAATTTATCAGGAACATTTTCACCACACACCCTGAGGAAGTTGCTGAAAGTACGATACCAGTGTTTCCATACCTTAGCAGCTGTAAGTGAATTTGGGTCCAGGTCGAGACGGGCGGGGCTGAGTAGTTTCTCCATGATGGATCGATTACTTGTCTGAGTTCCCTTCTACGGTTCGAGTTGTAGCTGGCTGTTCCCGAAATCACCCAAAGCGTGGAGTCGATATCAAGTTGATTAAATTGACGTAATAAAACTCACTACGCACTTGGTTTGAGCATAAAGCAAGGCTTTAATCAACTTGTTTCAGAACATGGAGGTCTAGTTGTATTTCACTACCTCCTTGTCTTACAAAATGTCCCTGGCAAGCTGGGGCCCATGCCCGAGTATTTATACTCCTTGGATGGTGCCACCAGCTGGCCGTCCAATGCTATTTCATAAGTAGTTTCTTGATGATGCGGCTTGAAACACTGACTATCAGCTGCAGGTCAACCATTAAAGAAGAGATTTGATCAGCCATCATTTGCAGGTGGCAGGACTTTGTTGTCTCAGGCTTGGGGCAACTTTTACCAGGCTTAACCACACCTGTGGAAGGTTGGAGCCTCACACACATCTCCAGTGTGAACTCCTGGGAAACCCCTCTCGCCACCTTCACTCAGCGCTTTCTCAACGGAGGCATATGCCAGAAGCATGGGAGCCATTTATTTCCTTCCCTTCTGGGCATTAGAGGAGGTTGAGCACCAGGCGCGGCAGCAGCAGAACCAGGAACAATAGCAGCACCAGCAACAGCAGCAGCAGCAGGAGCGCCAGGCTGCTGCTCACCCACCTGAGGCTGCACAAGCCAGAAGGGGCCAGTGCCTGGAAGCCCGACGGCGCAAGAGGTACCCCCCAAACGTCTACAGACATAGGGTCAGCTACCTCAACATGACTGAGCAGCAGTGCCAAAGGCGGCTCCGACTTTCACGAGAGGTAGTGACTGACATCTGCGCAATGCTACAGCAAGACCTGCTGCCCAGAGGACCAGGTGGACACTCCTTACCAGTGGCCATCAAAGTCACCACTGCACTCAACTTTTTTGCCTCAGGCTCATTCCAGGGATCATCAGCAGACATCAGCAGCATTTCCCAGGCGGCCGCACACACTTGCATCATGCAGGTAATCGATGCCCTCTTTGCCCTCGTGCACAATCACATCCATTTCACCAAGGATCGAGCAAGTGTGACGGCGCGAGCGGTTGGATTAGCTCATCTGGCAGACTTTCCAAGGGTGCAGGGCGTATTTGACTGCACACATGTGGCGCTTAGGGCACCCCATCGCAATCCAGGTATTTTTGTCAACCGCAAGGGCTTCCACTCCCTTAACGTTCAGCTGCTGTGTGACCACAAGGAGATTTTGCATGTTTGTGCCATGTACCCTGGCAGTTGCCATGACTACTTCATACTGCGCCAGTCTAGTGTGCCTCCGCTATTCAGGCCGCCAGACCAACTTCACGGCTGGCTACTTGGAGACAAGGGCTATCCCTTGAGGACTTGGCTAATGACGCCGTTGAGGGGGCCAGCCAACGAAGCTGAGGAGCGCTACAACTCCAGCCACATTTCCACCAGATCCATTATCGAGCAAACCATCGGTTTGCTGAAGATGCGCTTCAGATGCCTGGATAGATCAGGTGGAGCCCTACAGTACTCAGCAGCCAAGGTATCCAGAATCGTCGTGGTTTGCTGTGCACTTCACAACATGGCACAGCGTCGTGGCTTGCAGATTCCTGAGGACCAAGTGGCTCCTCACACACCCTCCTCCTCAGATGATGATGATGAGGAGGAGGAGGAGGAGGAGGACGAAAACGACCATCCTGCAGAGGACCAACAACCAGCGGCAGCATTACGCCAGGACATTGCTGCCCGGGATGCAAGGAACGCACTCATCCTGGCCAGATTTGCTTAGCCTCGCCAATCAAGCACTTTTGCCTCGCAGCTTCTTACCTGAGCATCGACAATGGCCAAGGCCCTGCGGATTCCTAGCTATTTGTCCAGCATACTGACAATTGCAAGTAATCCTAAGCCCTCAATGTGAAAGTCCCATTTGCGAAATGACACACGCCACAAATACAGCAGTAGCCATCAGACTTTTTATTGACAGAATTCATCTGATGGCTTTTTTTAACAATACATAAAATTTCACCCAAGTGACTACCCTTGTGACTACTTGTGCTTTATTTTCCTTTTACGCGAGCTACGTAGTGGTTCCTGTAGTGTATGTACCTTTAAGAGGAACTATGTTTTTGAAGCCCCTGTATACTGTAATACCAGTAGTGACCACTCGGGTATATAAGCCTGTGTAGCGTCTTGTGTTGTTAGTTCACCTCCAGACTTTGTTCAGTAAACACTTGTTAAATCAACTCCTGCATTCTGTGTCTCCATTAACACACGGATCTAACAGTGGCGACGAGTTAGAAACGAACTTACCTGCAATTCGGCAGCACCTCAAGGGGATCGATTCCTCAGACGAAGGTCGAAGCCAGAAGCAAGAAAAAAAAATAACTCGAAGAAACTCGAAAACGAGGGCCAGGCTTGGTCTCCAGTCTGTGGTTTCCCCAGCTAAATGGGCTGGTGGCAGGTAGTGCACTGATCCTTCCTGGGCTGCGGCGGGCTAGAGCTCGATCGGGTGGCTCTGCAACGGGGCCGGGCAGCGAGTCGGGAAGCAGAAGCAAAGAGAGAGAGAGGGTGGAGCACTCAGGGCGCGGCCGGTGCAGCAAAGCAGGTCGGCGTTCGAACCGAGCAGAGGGAGGGGAATGTCCCAGAGGGTCCGCTCCACGACGGGAATGGTTCTCCAAGTAACGGAGAAACTATTGAAGCGATATATAAAAAAAAATAGAAATACCGCGAAAAGCTGCAGGTCGCAACGGGAACCGCGGAGAACAGCGTTGGCAGCAGTGGCGGGAAAGCGCGGGAGGTGCCATCTTAACTCGGCGGGGAAGAAAGAAAAGTGTGGGAGGCGCCATTTTGATCCATTGGGGACGGAGGAAAAGCGCGGGAAGCGCCATTTTAGATTTTCAAGATGCCGAAGACTGGCAATATTACTGCTTTTGATAGTGATATAGAAGATTGGACCACATATGTGGAAAGAGTGGAGGTATATTGCAAGGCGAATGAAGTAACGGATGATAAAAAGGCATCGGTACTTCTAAATCTGATGGGCGCAAGGACATACGGGCTGTTATGAAACTTGATCACTCCAGCCAAACCGATGGACAAGAATTTTAATGAGATTGTTGATACCTTACAGAAGCACTTAAACCCAACACTGCTGCTGATAGCGGAACGATTCAAATTCTTCAGGAGGAATCAGCACAAGAATGAAAGTAATGCTGATTACCTCACCGAATTACAAAAGTTGTCAAAGCACTGCCAATTCGGGGCAGGACTGGCAGATTCTCTATGAGACAAATTCGTCTGCGGCCTCCTAAGTGAAGGAACACAGAAAAGACTACTTTCTGAGAAAGATTTAACACTGGACAAGGCTTTCAGTGTGGCTGTATCATACGAAGCAGCAGCAAGAGGAGCTGCAGAGATACAGCAAAAGCCACAGGACTTCGGCACCCATGAAATGACATGGGGTGTCGAGAGATGTTATCGCTGCGGCAGATTCACCCATGACCAGAAGGACTGCTGGTTCAAGGACAAAGCATGCAGGCAATGCGGAAAGATGGGACACATTGCATGTGTATGCAGATCTGGAAAGAAATCCGCTGACTGTAAAAAGGTCAATAAGGAAAAGTACAGAAAGGTACAAATGATGACGGACAGTAGCTCCGAAGACCAGAAGAGCGATAGCGACTCCGGAAACAAGAGACTAAGCTGTCTCAAATTACATAATGTAATTGCCAAAGAAGAATACCAGACCATTTGGGTTACCCTCACGATAGCGGGGTCCCCAGTCAAAATGGAGCTAGATACAGGATCAGCTCTGACCGTCATGAGTCGACGGGATTACGAGCGGCTATTTCCGCATATACCTTTGAAAGACACATCCATTGTCTTGAAGACATATACGGGGCAGAAAGTATACCCCAGAGGGAAAATAAGGGTGCCTGTTGTATACAACGGCAAGGAAATACAGAAGTTGTATTTATACGTTCTGCAAGATGGTGGTCCACCGCTGTTGGGATGTGAATGGATCAGAAAGATACGTTTAGACTGGTATTCCATTCAGGCACTGACGGTGAACAGTAAGAAAAAAACCGATGATGACGTCATACCTGGACGATGAAAAGAAATCTTGGCTGACGCCAAAGAAGTGTTTCAACAGGAACTAGGAACCCTGAAAGGCGCCACTGCCTCAATAAAAGTGGAAGATGCGGCAATTCCCAAGTTTTTTAAGGCAAGGCCGGTGCCATACGCAATTCGTCCAGCCGTCGAGGCAGAGCTGGAGAATTTGGAAAAAGCAGGCGTGTTATCCAAGGTAGATTGGAGCGAGTGGGCAACACCCATCGTCCCGGTCATGAAGAAAACGTTGAATAATGATAAATCTGAAGAACAGAGAAAAATTCGCATCTGTGGGGACTTCAAGGTGACTGTAAACCCGGTTCTTCACATGATAGAATATACATATATATATTCTTCCGAGGATAGAAGATATTTTCGCCTCACTATCCGGAGGGAAACGTTTCACCAAAATTGACTTAGCACAGGCATATCTACAGATGGAGGTTGAGGAGGCCTCTAAAAAGTATCTCACGATAAACACACACAAAGGCCTGTACCAGTACAATTGACTGGTTTTCGGAGTGGCATCAGCTCCGGCTATCTGGCAAAGAGCTATGGAGCAAGTCCTGCAAGGGATTCCGGGGACTCAATGCTACCTAGACGACATCCTTGTAATAGGAGAAAACGACAACGAGCACCTTGCCAACTTGGAGCAGGTGCTCACGAGGCTGAGAGAACGGGGCCTACGAGCAAATCGCCCCAAGTGCGAATTTTTCCAGAAACAAATATCATATTGTGGCCATGTCATTAACGAAGAAGGGTTGCATAAGTCACCTGAAAAAATTGAAGCGGTCGTAAAGGCCCCAGCGCCTGAAAATGTCTCACAATTAAGGTCGTTCCTGGGATTAGTAAGTTACTATCATAAATTTTTACCAAACTTGTCGACGGTTCTGCACCCGCTTAACGCACTGCTACAAACGGGAGTAGTTTGGAAATGGAGCGAAGACTGTAAATGTGCCTTCCATAAATGCAAAGGCTTGATCACGTCCAGGGAAGTGTTGGCTCATTACAACCCATCACTGCCAATCAGACTGGCGTGCGATGCATCCCCTTACGGCATGGGAGCGGTATTATCGCATAGATTCCCTGATGGCTCGGAGCGGCCGATAGCTTTTGCGTCACGCTCGTTGAACTCAGCTGAGCGTAACTATGCCCAGATCGACAGGGAGGCACTCATCTTGGTGTAGGGGGTGAAGAAATTCAACCATTACCTACACAGACAAAAATTTACCTTGTTGACTGACCATCAACCCCTCGTCTCCATATTCAACCCTAAAAAGGGCGTTCCCATTATGCCAGCGCAAAGGTTACAGAGGTGGTCCCTTTTCCTAGGGGCACACCAATATGACATAGAGTACAAAGGAACAAAACAGCATGGGAATGCTGATGGGTTATCGCGCCTACCGTTGCCAACGGTGGAAGAGGCGCCTACAGTGGACTCAGTGGAGATATTCCACTCGACCATAGTGGAATGTCTACCGGTGACAAATTCTACCATTGAAAAGGAAACGCGAAATGATCCGACTCTCTCACGAGTCTACGATTTAACGGTGAAGGGATGGCCAGCACATGGCGAACCACTGTTGCCAGCATTCTCGCAAAGAAGAGAACAGCTGTCAGTGTGCCGAGAAACCTTGATGTGTGGATCCAGAGTGGTGATTCCACCCAAACTCAAGGATAGAGTGTTAAAGGAGCTTCACGAGGGGCATCTGGGTGGAGTGAAAATGAAGAACTTAGCCAGAGCGTTTGTGTGGTGGCCAGGTATCGATGGAGAAATCGAAGAAATGACCAAGAGCTGTCTAGGATGCCAGAAGGTCCAAAACGCCCCACCACAAGCCCCTCTACATCCATGGGAGTGGCCCTCATCTCCATGGCAAAGGGTACATATCGACTTTGCTGGTCCATTTATGGACTCAATGTTCTTAATCGCGGTGGATGCACACTCCAAGTGGCCGGAGGTAATAAAGATGTCCTCCACCACCACGGAAAAAACCATCACAATATTAAGGACCATATTCGCCAGGAATGGGCTGCCTGAACAGATCTGTTCTGATAATGGACCGCAATTTGTATCCGAAGAATTCAGGAAGTTCTTAAAAAAACAATGGGGTTAAGCACTACACGTCCGCCCCATACCATCCCGCCACCAATGGATTGGCTGAAAGGTTTGTCCAGACCTTCAAGAAGGCCATAAAGGCCATGGGTAATGAAGACATAAATCTACAACATAAGGTAGATAACTTCTTGTTTGCGTACAGGAATGCAACACATGTGGTTACAAACCAAACCCCTGCCATGATGTTTTTCAATAGAAGACTAAGATGCCGGCTGGATTTGGTCAAGCCAAACATCAGAAGGGACGTAGAGAACCGGCAATTTCAAAGCATGAATGAAAGGCCAACTAGAACCTTCCAGATAGGTCAACCAGGCTTGGCCTGGGACTACCGTACCGAGAAATGGCAGCCTGGAACTATTTGCACACGACTAGGACCACTGATGTATACCGTGGACATTGGAGAAAGCATAATAAGGCGCCATGCTGACCAGATCATAGAGTCATCCGAAAAAGGACAACCTACACCACAACTCTATACGCCTAGTGATGAAGCAGAGATACCCATAGTATCTACCTCCGATCCGGTGATACTGGAACCAGATGAACCCGACACTGGCATTGAAGCCGAATCGACCTTGCCAAAAGAACCTACTACACCACCGAGGCGTTATCCGGACCGAGTCAGGAAGCCTCCAGAGAGATTGAATTTGTAATTGATTAAGTTCAGCAAATGTGTATATTATTGTTCTTGTAAAAATGTTATTTAATGATTATTTAAAATGTTATGTACTATTTATCTAAAAGGGGAGGAATTGTAGTGTATGTACCTGAAATAAAGAATAGATTGGCCTTCCAAAGCTAGGCTTTATTAACTTTAAAATCAGCAGCATATCTTTCCACATCCAGTCCCAACTAAAGCTAGAAAAGGACTGAATTTAAGGTAGCCACAATGCATCATGTGATCATCAACTACCAATGAGATTACAACACATATCCCAAGGCAGTTAACAAACAACGAATCACAATACTTTTACTAATCAAGGAATAATCACCACATTCACCCCTCCTTTTAAAATATACTCCAACCTAATAACTTTGACAGTTTACAATTAATTATTTACAACTAAACTATGCACGAGAATAAAACTATTTACATAACACAATACTAAATGAACAACAACAAATAATAACATTACGCATAAGTATTAAGTATCTCTCAACTAAAACAATATACTATAATATTTCAACAATTTTTAAAACATTACTATCAATTTAAAAGTCCATTTTGAATCGGTCGACCGGATATCTTGTTCGTGTCGACCTTCTTAACCATGGTGAAATTCCTTGCCCTCCCACGCCAGAAGGCACAGAAGTATCTTCAACAGGAAGGCTATCCATATCCCGATTCTCAACGGTTTCCGGATTAGAAATCCCATCAGAAGATGAACTGGGACGGTCATAAACATCTATCAAAGGCTGACTAATAGAAGTATGATTATCTGCAATCGGATTGGAAATATTCGTAGTATCTGTAACAGCATCCACATTATCCGAATCATGACCATTATTAATATCCTCAGAAGAGGGCTGGCCCCCACAAGGAGCCAAGTCTTTAATTGAAACAGTACTTTCTTTCCCATCTTGGAATCGAATATGAGCATATTGGGAATTTGCCTCCAACAGCTCCACCTCCTCCACCAAGGGGTCATGTTTTGACAATCTAACATGGCGTCGAAGCAACACAGGTCCCTGCATAGTAAGCCATGAAGGTACCGAATATCCCGTAGTAGATCTCCGTGGATAGTTAAAGAGCCTTTCATGGGGGGTCACATTAGTAGCCGTTGAAAGCAATGATCTAATGGAATGCAGGGCATCAGGCAGCACCATTTCCCACTGTGTATTCTTAAGGTTCCGGGATGTCAACGCCAACATAACTGCCTTCCAGATCACCCCATTGTATCGTTCACACTGCCCATTACCCTGGGGATTATACGGGGTAGTTCTACTAGTAGAAATTCCCCGACTCTGAAGGTATTCCTTCAACTGGGAAGACATAAAAGAACTTCCCTGATCCGAATGGATATACGCAGGCATCCCAAAGATGACAAAAAGTTGAGTCAAACATTTAATAACTGTAGCAGCTGATACATCTGCACAAGGAAAAGCAAAAGGGAACCTTGAAAACTCGTCCACAACAGTAAATATATATCGGTTTTGAGTAGTTGAAGGAAGAGGTCCCTTAAAATCGACACTCAAACGTTCAAAAGGAGAAGTAGCCTTTATAAGATGAGCTCGTTGAGGCTTAAAGAAATTCGGTTTACACCGAGCACAGATAGAACATGATGAAGTCATCCGCTTGACGTCTTCAACTGAAAAAGGCAAGTTCTTACTGCGTACAAAGCGTATCATCCTCGTAACCCCAGGATGACATAAGGCATTGTGAAGATTAATAAGCGTATCTCCGTGAATCACAGAACAATAAGCCCTCGACAGTGCTTCAGCAGCAACATTATCCTTCCCCGGACGATAAACTATGTCAAAATGGTAACATGCCAACTCAATCCTCCATCTCATTATTTTATCATTTTTAATCTTTCCAAAATGTTTAACATCAAACATAAAGGACACAGATTTTTGATCAGTTGCCAACGTGAAATGTCGCCCTGATAAATAATGTCTCCATTTACGCAATGCTTCTACTATTGCGTATGCCTCTTTTTCTATTGAGGAATGTCTTTTTTCACTATTATTCAAAGTACGTGAGAAAAAGGCCACAGGTCTTCCATTTTGGTTCAAAGTAGCCCCAATTGCAAAATCCGAAGCATCCGTCTCAATCACAAAGGGAACCTGCTCATCAATGGAATGCACAACTGCTCCTAAAATATCCTTTTTAAAATTCTCAAAACATGTCCTGGCCTCCCATGATAAAGGATATGTCGTAACCCGAATAAGAGGCCGGATCTTCCGTGAAAAATTTGCAATCCAATTAGAATAATAAGAAAACAGTCCAACAACTCGTTGCAAAGCCTTAGAATTAGTAGGACAAGGTAAATCGATCAATGGTCGTAGACGTTCTAGATCTGGTTTAATCTTATTTCCCGAAATAATATACCCCAATAGATTTACCTCAGTAGTCGAAAAGATACATTTCTCTTTGTTAAAAGTTAAACCAACTTTTTCTGCAGCTTGAAGGAATCTTTTTAAATTAGAATCATGCTCCACCCTTGATTTGCCATACACTGTGATGTCATCTAAGTATGAAAAGGTGTCAGAGAGGGAGTTATCACTTATAAAAGCATCCATTGCCCGTTGAAAACAAGCAACACCATTAGTAACACCAAATGGTATTCGGCAAAACTGATACAGCTTTCCACCAGCCTCAAAGGCCGTATATGGTTGATCCTTCTTAACAATAGGAATCTGATGATAAGCACTCTTTAAATCAATAGTGCTAAAAACTTTATACTGAGATACTTTATTGATAAGCTCATCAATCTTAGGCAAAGGGTACACGTCTAATTGAGTATACCTATTAATAGTTTTGGAATAGTCTATCACCATTCGTTTCTTGTGTCTCTCATTAGTCGTGACAACTACCTGTGCTCGCCAAGGCGAACAACTAGGTTCAATGATTCCTTCCAATAAGAGACGTTGAACTTCAGAATTAATAAATTCTCTATCCTGACTACTATATCTTCTTGACTTGGTAGCAATTGGCTTACAATCCGACATCAAATTGGAAAAAAGTGATAATGGAGGAATAGATAAAGAGGTTAATCCACAAATAGATAAAGGTGGCTTAGTCCCTCCAAATGAAAGACTAAGAGACTCGTGTAACTGAAGCACATCATGTCCAATCAAAATATCCGCACAGAGATTAGGCAAAACAGATAGGCGTATATCAGTATACGTATTACCTAGAAGAACCATTTTCACAAAGCAACAACCAGCTATTTGTGAAGTAAGTGTCGTCTGAGCCATACACACCTGATACGTAACAGGCGAAATTTTCAAATGCTTCTCCTTCGCAAACTGAAGACTTATAAAACTCTCAGTACTGCCCGTGTCTATAAGGGCCTTCACTTCCAACCCATTAAATTGAGCCGTAACTATAGCTTTGTTTAGGCCATGAGCAAATGCAGCAGAAATTGATGCAATAAACGCCCTATCTAAAGGCTGAATAGTCACAGAAGAGGTAGTGGAGGAAGACCCTCCCACACCAGGAGAAGGGAAGGTAATTGAACCTGATGATTTGCACACACGTGCATAATGACCTCTCTTGCCGCATTTACTACACACAGCCTCCCGAGCAGGACACTTCAGACGAGGGTGCCGGATATTCCCACAAAAATAATACTTCTGAATCCTAGAGGCAACGGCCGCCGAAGTAGAAACTGTTTCAAAATCTAGTAAACCACTCCCATTAAGTCCACATAATTCCTTTTCATCCGAAACTGCCGAAACCATAGTCGCAGGCCGATTAAAAAGAGCATAAGAATCCGAACTTCTCTGAGCCACATCCAATGTAGAAGCTTGCTCAAAAGCAATTTTAAGATCCAGAGTCTTATTTTCTAACAACTGCTGACGAATTGATCTAGACAGTAATCCATTAATAAAAGCATCCCGTACCGATTCGTCCTTATATTCTTCAGCCGTCACAGCCTTATAATTACAGTCAACACTAAGGCACCGAAGTGCTTGTAAATAAGTATCCAAAGATTCTCCCACCTGCTGCCTACGGGCAGATAAAAGATGACGTGCAAATACCTCATTCTTTGGTTCAACAAAAATCTTTTCCAATGTAGAAATAGCCTCTTCATAAGTTTTACAGTGCAAAATATATTTATATACATCCGGGTCAATGTAGTTGATCAGCATATTCAGCTTATTTAGAGCCTCTTGATCCAACACGCCCAAAAAGTTTTTAAATGTACAATACCAATGTTTCCATTTATCATCCACTCCAGCAGAATTGGGGTCAGCCTTGAATCGTTCTGGTTGAAGATATCGCTCCATTCTAACATAAAGTTAATAAATTGAAATAAAGAATAGATTGGCCTTCCAAAGCTAGGCTTTATTAACTTTAAAATCAGCAGCATATCTTTCCACATCCAGTCCCAACTAAAGCTAGAGAAGGACTGAATTTAAGGTAGCCACAACACATCATGTGATCATCAACTACCAATGAGATTACAACACATATCCCAAGGCAGTTAACAAACAACGAATCACAATACTTTTACTAATCAAGGAATAATCACCACAGTACCTTTAAGAGGAACTATGTTTTTGAAGCCCGTGTATACTGTAGTACCAGTAGTGACCACTCGGGTATATAAGCCTGTGTAGCGTCTTCTGTTGTTAGTTCACCTCCAGACTTTGTTCAGTAAACACTTGTTAAATCAACTCCTGCATTCCGTGTCTCCATTAACACACGGATCTAACAGTTCCCCTGTGGCTTCAGCAGATGTGGAGGCCCCTTGCTCACTTTCCTGTTGCTCCTGTCTCGACACCTTTGGCGGGCATCCTCTGGGGTGGCGAGCCTGTGAGGGCTTGTCAACAGTCTGCTGCTCCTGCAGCTGTGCAGGGGTTGAGACGTCTATCTCAGTTGGGTGTGGACTCCGGTGGGGCTCTGACCGAGGGCTCTGCAGTGGCATGGAAGTGTAAGCGCTTGGAGAGGAAGCCCCACTTCCTTGAGGTCTGCCACCAACTTCCTTCTCATGGGTCAGCTCCCCCTCCGCGCCTGCAAGTGGCTGGAGAGCACCTTGCTGCACATCAGGGGGGCCATGGGGACTCATATCTGCAATGGCAGTCCTACTCAGAAGGACTTCCATGAAGGTCTGGTTTCTATGTTCAATAGATGCCCATCGCTCCTCAAGAGATGTCTTTCTATTCTGAACACTCACCATGTTTTCCATACCCTGGCGATTAACCTCCTCCATGGCCGTAGCCCTCCTCTCCTCCACCGCAGCCAGCCTTACCATGGAGGCAGCAATCATTTCCACGTAGGTAGCCATCCTTTCCGTGTTGATGCGTTCATGCGCCAATGACTCCACAAAGGCTCTGCTCATGTTCGCTATGGACTCCTCCATTCGCTCCACACTCGCAGCGACCCTAGAGACAAAACCTGCCAGAGACTCCTGCATCTGTGCATGGAGTTCCATCACCTCTAATCTTATGGATGGACCCAGAGGCAGAGGGTCGACATGCAGCTGAGCCGAGCTGGTTGAGCCCTGCGCCCTCCGACGAGGACTCTCCACTGCTGTCCCTGTCTCCACAATCTGCTGATGCTCACTTGTGAGCTGTGATACACCAGGTGACAACACTACTCTATGTCCCGAAGGTCCCACCGAGGTGCGAGTGTCTGCGCTGGTGCTGGGTGCGCTTATTTCTGCTGACGCTGCGCCCTCAGAGGTTGCAGATTCCTCTGAGGAGTGTGGAAGCTCAGGCTCTTCCACCTGGACAGTGGGGACAGGGGCTCTCGATGGTCCTGTGGGAGAGTAAAGGAAAGAGTTAGAGATGTGAGGTCAAGGTTACATGCACATTGCATATTGCAGATGATGATAAGTCCATCTGTTATAGCTTCAGAATCATTATCAGCGACTCATGCAATGTCAATGAGAGAGATGGAAAACTATTCTGTTACCAGCTTGCTGTGATGCACCCATCTGTCTGTCCCCAACTTGCGCATCTTTTTCAACCCCGACAATTTCCAGGACGGCTTCCTCCCAGGGGTGAGCTGGGCTAATGATGGTGGGCCTCCTCCTGTCCTGGCTCTTTCCCTTTTATTGTGAGCTCTCTTTTCCTGCAATGAGGGAGACAAGTGGAGGTTGAGTGAGAATGAAGGACTGAGTGTAGAGATTGCATAGCATAGATACTTAGAAGGAGACAAAGATGGAGTGAGGTTGCAAGACCAAGGGCCCTCCCTGTGTGTTGTCAGTTGTGTTCAAAGCATCAGAGTGATAGGGAGTGTGAGGGCTGCATGGTTGAATAGTTAGGTGAATGTGAGCATAGAGAGAGAGGGAATGGGTAAGGGTGCATGGATGTGAGTGTCAAGTGGGGTGTGTAGGAAGAGATTGCTAAAGCTGAGTGCTGGTGAGGAAAGGCAATGGGGATCAGATTGAGGGTGATGGGAACTTCATACTTACTTTTCCAGTGCGTTGAAGGTCATGGAATCTTTTCCTGCACTGCATCCAGGTGCCCCGTGTGACCCCCAAGGAGTTGACCTCCCCAGCCACCTGTATCCACACAGCCTTGGCCTGACTGGGAGGCCTCTTCCTCCCTAATGAAGGGAACAGGACCTCCCTGTGGGCCCTAGCCCCATCCACCAATGCCTATAGTGCTGCCTCATCAAACTTAGGAGCTGCTCTTGGCCTCCCGCTGGCCATTATTCCTGCAGGTTCCTGTGCCATCAAATGGAGAAAGCTTGGCAGCTTGCAGAAGAAGCAAGGCTTGCTGTGGACCTTAAATGCAGCAGCAATGATGACGTCATCGGAGGGGACTCTCAGTCATGAAAAACCCCTTTGCAAAGGCTTCCCACACGTTGGAAATCAATTGGCCAATTGAGTTAAAATTGCATCAATCTCCCACATCCATTTAGGTCCGTGTGGGAAACACGAAATTCGGGGAACACGACAATTGCCCACACCTAAGTTAAAATCAACCCCTCTGTGTCTCTGCATCACTGGGAGTCATCAGGTTGGTTGTGAGGTGCAGGCTGAATGGGGCCTTTTTTAGTGGGGTCTTTGAGTGCTCCAGCGTTAATTTTCCTGCGGCATTGCTTCTGTTGCCGCCGCTGTTTTGGGGCTACATTGATGGAGATGACAGAGCGGATTAGGCGGTGGTCTGTCCAGCAGTCGTCAGCTCCTGTCATGGCGCAGGTGATGCGGACACCTTTGCGGTCCCTCGCTCGGACGATGACGTTGTCCAGCAGATGCCAGTGCTTGGAGCAAGGGTGCTGCCATGAAGCCTTGTACTTGTCTCTCTGACGGAACAAGGTGTTGGTTATGACAAGGTCATGTTCTAAGCATTTCTTCAGGAGGAGGGTACCGAACTCTGACAGGTACTATCAGGGAGGCATCTCAATGAAGAATGTTTATTGTGTTATTAGGTGGCAGTAAGTTGCTATACCTGTGTTTATAATAAGTTTATTTTATTTCCTCTAATTTCCAGGTAACAAGAAACATCTGTCCAGAAAAAAAAATCCCGTCCACTTGAGAAGGGGCAATAGATTCCATCCATCCATGGAGTAAAGATAGATCCTGTCCCTTCGGTGACATGAGGAACAGCAAGAGGGAGAAATTGGGCACCTTAACGCCTCCTGTTAGCGCCTCCAGGGGCGCTAATGGGGCACTACTGGCTTTGTAACCAGGTGCAACGATAGTACCGATGCCTGCGAAATTGAGGTGGAGGTTTGCGGCGGTTCTGGCGGTAACCACTAGTGCCACGATCTCCTGCGCCTGGAGATCATGATGTCATCCGGGTGCACTGCGCCCCGGGAGCACCCCGGCTCTGAAATTCACTCACGCCACCTGCTTGAGCGCCTGCCTTTAGCAACGGCAGGTAGAGGAGGCAGAAGGCAGTTGGATGAGCGCTGGAGGAGCGCTATATAAAAGCGTCAACTTTTTTTAGTCGGCAAAGATTGCTGCCTTGTCAGTTTGACATAGGCAAACAGGTGTTTTCAGCGATTTGATCGTTTTCAACTTGAAGGAGTATTCTGGCTGATAAAAATTTATCATTTTCATTTGGGTTTCATTTGATAGTGCAACATTTCCATAATTTAATGGGGGCTGTATTGGCACTGGACCTCGCCCTCCAGCGTCACCGTCGTAGGCAGCAGAGGCAGAAAGAGAGATTTTAAAATGTGGCCAGAGGCAGGAGGGCCAACAGGGCTCTCAACAGGAGGCCTTACCCTCCCAGGGTATTCCGGCAGCATTTCTCCTACATCAATCTCACTGAGGAGTGTTGTGTATGTAATATGTATGTTACTTTAAACCTATGGCCAGGGCAGCACTACTTTGTAGGGCGTAGTGATACCATAGTACCACTCCTGGCCATAGGGGTATCAATAGTACTGTGGGTACTGATCTCCCCTCAGTTCCCGCCTGTTGGTATGAAGTAAAGACCTAAGTTGAACCTTCCAAGCTGTCTCCTCATTATTGTATTAAGTATAGTCACATACTTTACAAGGAGCAGTGTCTTAGAAGGCTCTGCTTCACCAAGGACGTGGTCACAGAGCACTGCCACCTCCTGCAGCCAGACCTCGAGCCTCACTTCAAGAGCACCACGTCTCTCTCAGTGTCAGTCAAGGTCACCGTTGCCCTCAATTTCTACGCCAGCGGATCATTCCAGTGTACAACACGAGACATATCTAACATATCGCAGTTCGCCGTTCATTGCTGCATCCGCGAGGTCACAGATGCTCTCTACAGAAGGAGTAGGGACTACATTTCCTTGCCCATGACCAGGGAGAAACAGCGCGAGCGTGTATGTGGGTTTGCCAGGATATTGGGCTTCCCCATGGTGCAGGCCGCCATTAACTGCACCCACGTCGCTTTGCGGGCACCTCATAACAATCCTGAGGTATTCCGTAACCGCAAAGGCTACCACTCACTTAATGCGCAGTTGGTGTGCGACCACACACTGAGAATCCTCAACGTCAATGCCTGCTATCCTGGCAGCAGCCAAGATGCCTTCATCCTGCACCAGACCGGTGTGCTAGCTCTATTCCAGCCATCACATTAAGCTAGCGGATGGCTGCTGGGAGACAAGTGCTATCCGCTCTCCACCTGGCTCATGAGTCCCCTCCGCAGCCCCATCACCCATGGCCAACACTCATACAATAAGAGACAAGATGCGGAGTGCTCAAGCAATGGTTCCGCTGCCTTGACCGTTTGGGAGGAGCCCTCCAGTACTCGGCTGAGCGGGTGTCCCTTTTCGTCGTCGTCTACTGCATGCTGTACAACTTGGCCATCCTGAGCACGCAGCCATTGCCACCAGGCATAGCCGCACCACCTCAGGAGGAGGAACAGGAGGAGGAGGAGGAGGAGGAGGAACAGGAGCACGAACAGCAGCGACGGAGGCCCCAGCCACTCCATTGGCCTTGTGGAAGGGAGGTCCATGACTACATCATCAGACTTCAGTTCCAATGAATTTGAGGCCACTTCCTGTTGCTCATCCAGTCCCCATCATTCCATCAATTTCTCATTCCATACCACACCCCAAAGCTGAAATGAGACACATCACCATTTCTGCAACATTCCAATAATAAATTTATGCACAATCAGTAACCACATATATACAACAACAAGATTAACTAATGACCCTTGTGCAAACCCTTACTTGCCCTCTTTACAATGCCTTTTCCTAATCTATTGCTCCTACGTAGTCTGTCCCCAGTGGCTGCAGCAGGGCTGGTGGAAGGCTGCTGAGTGTCGGTGCCAGAGACTACAAATGGCCTTTCAGGACGCCCTCGACCAGCTCTGAGCCTGAAAGGCCCGGCTGTACACTGCACCACCTCAGGCTGGGTGGCGGCAGTCTGGGCTGGCTGTAAGACAGGCAGCGGCAAGGGCAATGGTGGAGTGGTAGTGGTGGGAGCAGGAATGCTGTCATCCTGAGAGAGGACAGCAGGTTCCTGTTCCACTGACACATTGCCACTCCCCCGGGGCAGCACCTCAGCATCCCTACCAATCTGCTGCATCACAGATTGCTGGCCTGCTGCGACACTGTGAGATCCCCAGTGGACTGTGGTGGACACAGCGAAGATGGCAGCAGTCAGAGCTTGCGTGGCATCAAGCTGAGACTACATGAGAGCAGTCTGAGACTCGATGCCACTAACCAATGTCTGCATTACAGCACTAAAACGTTGCTTAGCTTCCGCCTGTGCTGCAATGGAAGCTGCCACATCGCCCATGACACGCGTCATGAGGTCTGGATCCGCACAGTCTCTCTGGGACTCCACTATCCTTTGCAGATTGCCAAGGATGGGCTCCATGGTGTGCGCAGAGCTCTGTGTAATGTTGTAGGCGGACTCCTCCATGCTCCTTACCATTGCCAACAGGCTCTCGGGCACCCTAGCCATTGCACCTGTCATCTCGGAGTGCATGCCCATCACCCTTCTTGTGAACGCCTCCCCAACGAGGTCCTCATCGGAGACCTGCGCAGGAGAACTCACGCACAACCTTGCCCTCCGGGGGGCTGGCTCCCAAGCTACCCTTTCCCCCTGGCCTTGCTGCAGCCCGCTCGTCCCCGGTGCCTCACCCTGTACAAATTCCTCTACTAAACTTGCCTTTAAAGATCGCGTAGTGCCAGTATCTGAGGTGGTGCCTGCGGGTGAGAGATGCAGTGACGCGGTGCTTTGCTCCTCCTCCTCTTCTCCTTCCTCTCTCTCAGTGGGAGGCTCAGGGACAGGCTGGTCATCTGGTTGCTGATTCTCTGAAAGCATAAAGGCACAAGACTCGTGTTAAGGTGAGGGAAGGGGGGCAGGAATGGAGGAAGGAACGCAGACAGTATCAGGAGCTGGAAAGTGGGAAAGGGTTGTGGTGTGAGGAGGAAGTGGGATGGGAGAAGGAGAGGGGATGAATATACTGTTGTTGCTCCCAAGGGATTGACGTCGCCGACGGTCATGGCGCCCACCACCTGCTGCCCAATGAGTCGCAGCATTCGCTCCTCCAGGTCTGAAAGCTGCTGGAGCTGCACATCACCCCCCGCCTGTTCTCTGATGCTCCCTCCTATTGTGAGCCATCTTGGCCTGCAAGAGAAACGAATGTGTGTGAGTCAAATTCCAGCTATGTGTTTGGGAGATATGCCTGCCATAGCTGAATAGCTGTGATTGTAGGCTAGGTGTAAGGTGTGGATGTGAGTTTAAGTAGGTGGAGATGCTGGGGTGAGTATTGGGGGTGTGGTGGTTTGTGCAGTGTGTACAGACTAAGGTTCAGATGCTGGTATGTAGGACCTGTTGAAGCATGTACTCACCCTGACCACCTGAGTGAGATTGTTGAATTTCTTCTGGCACTGTGTCAGGCTGCGTACGACCATACTACTGGCTGAGACCTCCTGGGCCACTTCCCTCCACATTGCCCTGAAAACCTGGGGCAATGGTCTGCTTCCAGTGTCCGGGAACAGCATTGCCCTCCGTCACTCCACTCCCGCGACCAGTGCCTCCAATGCCTCATCCGTGAAACGACGAGCTCTCTCCCTGGGAGTGGGATCAGCCATCACGATCAGGGGATTGAGTTGATTGCAGGTCACCTTCACAGCCAACAATGCTGATAATGAGGAGCAGCACAATAATGCAACCTCCCCTTTAAGAGCTGGAAGGAGCCAGTGTGAAGGATCGTTCCTGATTGCATAGTGTTAAATCCGTGAATTTTGATGTATGGTGTCCTTCAAGAAATAGACAGAGACTGCAAAGGAACAATCAACAGGTGTTTACTGGATGAGGGTTACTCTAAAACTAACTGTACAGATCCCTACTCAGGGTTTATATACAGGTGTGGTCACTGCCGGTACTACAGTATACAGGAGCTGTAAAAAGTAGTTCTCCCCTTAAAGGTACATACACTACAATTCCTCCCCTTTTAGATTAACAGTACCATAACATTCATTTAACAATTAACACTTTTAACATGCAACATTAACTGAAAATAGTCCATTTATAAATTCAGTCTTTGGGGCGGCTTCCTGATCCTTTCTGGATAGCGCCTTTCCTGAGTGTCTTGCTGTTGGTGCGGAGGCGATTCTGGCCCCCTGTCGTCGGTTGGTTCATCAGCTTCCGATGCTACTGTTTCTGGGGTAGATGCTACCTGTATATCGGGTTCATCACCAGGTACGCGAGACATGGGGTTGACTCGTTCCTGTGACTCTAGGATCTGGTCGACATGGCGTCTCACAATGTTCTCCCCAACATCCACTGTGTACATTAGTGGCCCCTGCCGTGTGCATATCGTTCCTGGTTGCCATTTCTCTGTTCGGTAGTCGCGGGCCAAGACTGGTTGCCCTACATTGAAGCTCCTTGTTGGCTTCTCATTGATGTGCTGGAATTACTTATTCTCAACATCTCTTCGTACATTTGGTCTGAGCAAATCCAGACGAGATCTCAACCTTCGGTTAAAGAACATCATGGCCGGGGTCTGGTTGGTGACTGCATGTGTCGCATTTCTGTAGGCTAACAGGAAATTGTCCACCTTATGCTGCAGTGGAATGTCGTCATTGCACATGGCCTTTACTGCCTTTTTAAAGGTTTGTACGAACCTCTCAGCCAATCCATTTGTGGCTGGATGATACGGGGCGGATGTATAATGCCTTACCCCATTCCTTTTCATAAATTTCTGAAACTTTTCGGACACAAACTGTGGTCTGTTACCAGAGCAAATCTGCTCTGGCAAGCTGTTCCTGGCAAATATGGTCCGTAGGACTGCAATCGTTTTCTCCGTGGTGGTGGAGGACATTTTGATCACCTCAGGCCATTTCGAGTGTGCATCCATGGCTATTAAAAACATTGAGTCCATGAATGGGCCAGCAAAATCAATATGCACCCGTTGCCATGGAGAGGAGGGCCACTCCCATGGGTGTAGAGGGGCATGTGGTGGTGCATTTTGGACCTTCTGGCATCCTGAGCAGCTCTTTGTCAGGTCCTCGATTTGCTGATCGATCCCCGGCCACCACACATAAGCCCTAGCAAGGCTTTTCATTTTCACCCCTCCCAGATGGCCTTCGTGAAGCTCATTGAGCACTCTCTCCCTTAACTTGGGTGGAATTACCACTCGGGATCCACACATCAAGGTCCCCTGGCATACTGACAGCTGTTCTCTTCTGGATGAGAATGCTGGCAACAGTGAGTCGCCATGTGTTGGCCATCCCTTCACCGTCAAGTCATATACCCGAGACAGTGTCGGGTCATTTCGGGTCTCCTTCTCTATATCCGCGTTAATTACTAGCAAGCGTTCAATTATAGTCGAATAAAATATTTCGACAGGATCCACTGCTGGTGCTTCCTCCGTCGTAGGCAGTGGCAGGCATGATAGCCCATCAGCGTTTCCATGCTGTTTCGTGCCCTTATACTCTATTTCATATTGGTTCGCCCCTAGAAAAAGGGACCATCTTTGTAGCCGTTGCGCAGTCATCACCGGAACGCCCTTCTTTGGATTAAAGGTGGAGACAAGTGGTTGGTGGTCAGTCAGCAAGGTGAACTTCTGCCCATGCAGATAGTGGTTGAACTTTTTCACTCCCCACACTAGGCTGAGGGCCTCCCTGTCAATCTGGGCATAGTTACGCTCGGCTGAGGTTAGTGACCGAGACGCAAAGGCTACTGGCCTCTCCGAGCCGTCCGGGAATTTGTGCAACAGTACCGCTCCAATACCATAGGGTGATGCATCACACGCCAACTGAATTGGCAGTGCTGGGTTGAAATGAGCCAACACCTCTTTTGATGTGATCAGTTCTTTGCACTTCTGGAAAGCTCGTTTACATTCGTCATTCCACTTCCATGGTACCCCCGTTTGCAGTCAGGTGTTCAGTGGGTGTAGTACTGTAGACAATTTCGGCAAGAACTTATGGTAGTAGTTCACCAGCCTGAGGAACGACCTCAGTTGTGACACATTTTCCAGTGCTGGAGCCTTGACTACTGCCTCAATCTTTTCAGGGGACTCATGTAACCCCTCTTCATCAATAACGTGGCCACAATACGAGATCTGCTTCTGGAAAAACTCGCATTTGTGGTGATTAGCTCGGAGCCCATATTCCTTCAATCTAGTGAGCACCTGCTCCAGGTTGGCGAGGTGATCACTGTCATTTTCGCCCGTGACCAGGATGTCGTCCCAATAACACTGGGTCCCTGGAATCCCTTGCAGGACTTGATCCATTGCCCTTTGCCAAATAGCCAGAGCTGATGCTACCCCGAACACCAGCCGGTTGTATTGGTAGAGACCTTTATGAGTGTTGATCGTGAGGTACTGTTTCGAGGCTTCTTCTACCTCCATTTGCAGGTACGCCTGGGCCAGATCAATCTTAGTGAAGCGTTTTCCTCCAGATAGCGAGGCGAAAATATCTTCAATCCGCGGAAGCGGATATTGTACAGTGTGAAGGACTGGGTTCACTGTCACCTTAATGTCCCCACAGATGCGAACCTTCTTTGGTTCCCCAGGCGTATTACTCAACGACCTCTTCATTACAGGAATGATGGGTGTAGCCCACTCGCTCCAGCCCACTTTGGGCTGTACTCCAGAACGTTACAAACCTTCCAGCTCTGCTTCGGCGGCTGGGCGGATTGCATAAGGCACCGGTCTGGCCTTAAAAAACTTTGGACTTGCATTTTCCTCTATTTTGATCGTCGCTGTTATGCCTTTTAGTGTTCCGAGTCCCTCCTGGAACACTTCTTGTGCGTCAGTTAGCATTTTTGACAGTCGTCCAGGTGTGACGTCATCATCCTTTTTGGCATCTACAGTCAGTGCTTCTATGGAATGCCAATCTAGCTGTATCTTCCGGATCCATTCACGTCCTAGTAGTGGTGGTCCTCCATCTGGCAATACATATAGGTCCATTTTTGGTGTTTCCTTGCCGTTATATATAACGTTCACCCTTATTTTTCCTTTGGGGTAGACTTTTTTGCCCCGAGTACGTCTTCAAGACAATCTCTGTATCTCTCAAGGGTATATGTGAGAATAGCTGTTTGTAGTCCCTTCGGTTTATGACTGTTAGGGCTGATCCTGTGTCCAATTCCATTTTCACTTGGACTCCGTCTATCTTGAGCGTGACCCAGATAGTTTGGTGATCCTCCATTTTGATTACATTATGTAGTTTCAGACAACCCAGCTCCTTGCTTCCGGAGTCTGTATCACTTCTCTGTTCGTCTGAACTCCTCTCCGTCACCTTATGTACCTTCTTGTACTTCTCCTGTGGAGATTTCTTGCTGCTGGTTTCCTTTCCCGACCTGCAGACTCTTGCTATGTGTCCTACTTTTCCACACTGTCTGCACACTTGGTCCTTGAACCAACAATCCTTATGGTCGTGTGTTGTTCTGCCGCAGCGATAT
Source organism: Somniosus microcephalus (assembly GCF_052327205.1). Taxonomy (NCBI): domain Eukaryota; kingdom Metazoa; phylum Chordata; class Chondrichthyes; order Squaliformes; family Somniosidae; genus Somniosus; species Somniosus microcephalus. The sequence continues at coordinate 401,664,341 of NC_140987.1, forward strand.
ACTTCACTGCCCCATATGACATTTCATTTGTGCCATATTCTTGTGGTCTCCGTTGTATCTCTGCAGCGCCTCGTGCGGCTGCTTCGTGTGATACTGCCATGCTGAAAGCCTTGTCCAGCGTAAGATCCTTTTCTGATAGAAGCCGTTTCTGGGTTCCTTCACTTTGAAGCCCACACACAAACTTGTCCCTTAAAGTATCTGCTAGTCCCGTTCCAAACTGGCAGTGTTTCGATAGCTTGCGCAGTTCCGTTAAATACTCAGCATTACTTTCGTCTTTATGCTGGTTCCTTTTGTGAAACTTAAATCTTTCTGCTATCAGCAGCGGTGTGGGGTTTAAGTGGTCCTGTAGGATTGCCACTATGCTTTCAAAATCCTTTTCCACTGGCTTCTCTGGGGTTACTAGGTTTTGCAGTAAGCCATACGTTTTTGCACCCATGGAATTCAACAATACCAGTGCTTTCCTGGCATCTGGCACTTCATTCGCCTTGCAGTACACTTCTATGCGTTCTACATATGTCGCCCAATCTTCGACTTCATTGTCGAACGCTGTGACACTGCCACTCTTCGGCATCCCTGGGTGTGGTTAGACTGGCTAAAAATGGCGTCTCCCGCGCTCTCCCTCCTTCTCCGCTGTGGCTCAAAATGGCGCCTCCCGCGCTCTCCCTTCTTCTCCGCTGCGGCTCAAAAATGGCGTCTCCAGCGCTCTCCCTTCTTCTCCACTGCAGCTCAAATGGCGTCTCCCGCGCTTTCCTTTCTTCCCCCGTGGACGCTGCTCAGCCGTTGAACACCGGCCGCGCTCTGCGCGATTTCCTGTGCGCCTCTCTTGTTGACGCCGCTCGGTCCTGAACCCCAGCTGCGCCCTGTGCGCTTTACCCTCTCTCTCTGCTCCCATCGACGCTGCTCGGCCTTTTTCCTGTGCCGTCGGTCGGCTCTAGCCGCCGCTGTGCGGGAAGGGTCTGCGCCGTACCTGTTGCCAGCCCGCCTCGCTGGAGTCTCCACCGGATGGTCAACGCCCGTGCCTCTGGAATCGGCCTTCCTCTGCAGAGTTGCAGGTAGGTTCGAATCGCCTCGTCGCCAATGTTAAATCCGTGAATCTTGATGTATGGTGCCCTTCAAGAAATAGACAGAGACTGCAGAGGAACAATCAACAGGTGTTTACTGGATGAGGGTTACTCTAATACTAACAGTACAGATCCCTACTCAGGGTTTATATACAGGTGTGGTCACTGCCGGTACTACAGTATACAGGAGCTGTAAAAAGTAGTTCTCCCCTTAAAGGTACATACACTACACATAGCACCTGAAATTCATTATCACGCTGCTGGTAGCGCCTCTGTAGCACCCTACTGAGGCCATTAGTGCTTGATTTAGCGCTCCAGCTCTCTCCTGGAGCGCTAACTGCCAATTTAGGGGAACCTCAGATTCATTAGCGCCTGGCACAAATTTTTCAAGATTTCAATATTTAGCGCCCCAATGGGGTGATAACAAATTTCTCCCCCCAAGCGTCTGTCCATGGAGAAGAAATGGATCCCATTCATCAATATAGATGAGGGGAACAAATTCCATCTACCTGTAGGCAAGACGGACAGGTACGTGTTGCTGGGAAGAATGTGACTGAACTGGGTTTGACGTTTGGTTTGTTATCAGAAGTACTATTACTTATTACCCACCAAAGGATTAGGTTGCCAATTTCTCCTTCTCTCTCTCAATTTTATACTGGCAATAACAGTATCATCTCACTTGGTAACCACAAATAAAATATACTGCATGTAATCTCCCCCTTCCCCGCACCTACTGTTCCCTTTGTAACATGATGAGCTGGGTTATTAATTCTGCTGTGACTTGTTACTTCCATGATGAGGCTAACCTTTGTATGAAGCTTTGCTCAGCACTGGAAGAATGTGCTGAAATCTCCAAACCCCAGCACTTGATTGGCTGAGCGATAGGTCTGACTCCGACTGAAATCTACAATTGTGCAATGCAACTTCAGAAGCAGCCAAGCCTGCAGAATCCCCCTTTTGGCAAATTATTCTCCTTTCTCTAATTTAATTGACTGGAATCCAACAATTTTACACCAAAAAAGCAAACCGCATTTCACTAATTCCTCATTTTACCATTTTGGGAAATTTCTAGCGTGACTCCTGTGGGGTGCAGTATCGGTCTGCACTACAGACTTTAAACTCACTTTGCTGTGGTACAGTGTGAGTTAATTAACAGCTGTAGAGAGTAAGAGACTGCAATCCTTTTCAGTCAGTGTGGACATTGGCGTCCAGTATGTGGAATACAGGCGTAATCTGTGAAAAGTTCCAAGGCTGGCAGTAAAACCACTTCACAAACCAGGAGACGCAGCAGTTTGGTGAGTGCAGTTTTCAAATGTGCTTGTTCCTTCTGTGCAAATTAGAACTGAACTAATTGAAACTATTTTGGATCAATCAGTGACCATCCCACGCACAAGACAAAGAAAGAAAGAAAGAACCTCAGGATGTTCCAAAACTCTCTACAGCCAATGAATTACTTTTAAATGTAGTCATTGTAATGTAGGAAAACATGACAGTCAGTTTGCACACAACAAGGTCCCACAAACTGCAATGAGATAAATGACCAGAGAATTTGGTTTTGGTGGTGTTGGAGGAGGGATAGATGTTGGCCAGGTCACCAGGAAAACACCTTTACTCTTCTCCGAATAGTGCCATGGGATCTTTTATGTTCACTTGAGAGGTCAGATTAAGCCCTGAATTAATGTCTCATCCGAAAGGTGGCTCCTCTGACAGCACAGCATTCCCTATGTACTGCACTAATCTGCCAGCCTATTATTAATATTAGATTTTAAAGTGTGCTCAGGAAGTGATCCCAGTGAATGTCACTGAGGACAATCAGCGACTGAGGATGGCTTCAAGCTCCAGAGTCGGGACAGAAAGTGGTTGAGCGCAGGATACAGATGAATAGGGTTCCATGGGAATACATCTATGGACACTATCGGTCTCTGAAAAAATCAATCACTTAAAGTCAGAGGATTCCCCGATAAGCAGGTTTGATTAATCTTTATCTCATATTATTCATATCTTGGGGCAAAAATATATCAAAATTAGAGGCCTGATCAGAAATCAATTTATATTCACTGCTAATTGCTGAGCTTTCCATTTTAGTTCAGATTGTTAATAACACATATCTTTGATCCTGTATAGATGGAGGTGGGTGACAAAAGCTCAATCACCAATGTGAATATATTCATAAAATAATAGACATTTTTAGTCAAGAAGGAGGCCATTTGGGCCAACATGCCAGTGCTATCTCTCCCACCCAAGTTATTTGCTTTAATCCCTTTCATATTCCTTCCCTGTACTCTAATATTTTTCTTCAGGTGTTTATCCAATTTCCTTTTTAAATGTTGTGGATTACTTGATATCAATAGCCAGTAGTGGCAATGTATTGCATATTCTAATATCTTTTTGCCTGCAAAGATTATTATAACCCTTTTTGCTTCTTGTATTAACTCTAAATGTATGCCCGCTTGTTTCTGCTTCAGTGAGCATTGGAAATGATCTTTCATAACCATTTACTTATCATAATTTTGAACACTTCTACGAGATCCTCTCTTAATCTTCTCTACTTCACTGATTACAGCCCTAGTTTTTAAATCTTTCATAATAAATATATCTCTGGTACCATACTACTGAATCTTCGTTGTACTTTATCCATGGCTTTTCCAACATCCTTTCTATAACGGAGTGCCCAAAACGGCACATAGTATTCCACCTGTGACTGCAATGAATTCATCCCCACCACTTTGCTTTTATACTGAACTAGCTGGGGGGAGCCCGGCTTTGCCAGGGCTGTTTTGGGCCGGGCGGTTTAAATCGAGTGCCAGGCTTTGGGGCCCTGTCTGTGTCCCTTTGTGAATCTGGTGCCGGGCAACATTTTAAATCGAGTCCCAGGCTTTTGGGCCCTGTCTGTGTCCCTTTGTGAATCTGCTGCCGGGCAACATTTCTACCTTTTAATACCTTGAAAAATGAAAGTGAAAGTACTTATAAAACGTTTTTGGTAAACCTTATGTTATTTTTAAAAGAGAAACTAACTTTTTCAAAGCTGGATAAGGAGAGTAGTTTGAGCTGCAAGCAGTGAAACAATGGCTGGCAGATCCCTGAGATGAAAATGATTAGTCCCGCCCACACACACACTTAATACCTTGAAAGATGAAAGTGAAAGTACTTATAAAACGTTTTTGGTAAATCTTATGTTATTTTTAAAAGAGATACTAACTTTCAAAGTAGTTTGAGCTGGAAGCTGAAGTCATGGCACTGAAACAATGGCTGCCAGATCCCCGAGATGAAAACGATTAGTCCCGCCCACACACACACACACCGATTGGCCAACCATCAGGGGACCGTACTGTAGGATTGGTCAATCGTGACGGCACAGGATTGGTCGAACCTTGATGTCAGTCAATCAATGCTAGCAGATAATGAGTTTAATTTTGAAGGTTTTTTGCATAAGGCGCGAACAATTTTCGTCCGACCGAAAAGTAAATATGCTTACCAGCGTCCCGGAAGCGTACGCTTTCTTCGGAGGTAACGCGCGCGTAGGTACGCCGTATAACTTTCGAGCGCATAGCCGGACAGATGCACACCCGAGGACAGACAGACAGAAGGACAGACAGACAGAAGCACAGATAGACAGAAGGACAGACAGAAAGAAGTATCCGTTTATATATATAGATAGATGCCTCACATATAAAATCAGAATCTTATATGTCCTTCTGTGTTTTCTTCCACCTGACTTCTTGCATTTCAAGATCTGTGTATCTACACCCTTCTTGTTGCTCCACTCCACTGAGAATTGGACCTTTTAGGCTATATTTCCATGTTCTGTTTTTGTCACAATGAACAACTTCACATATGTCTATATTGAGTTACAGTTTCCACATATTTGCTTACTCCCCTAAATGGTCAGTTTAGTCCTTTAGGGAAGGCAACATGCTGTCCTTACTTGATCTGTCCTATGTGTGACTCCAATTCCACACCAACATGGTTGACACTTAAGTTCTCTCTGAAGTAGCCTACCAAGCCATTCAGTTATAGCAAAAAGAAGACCCAGCACTCAGTGCAACTAGGGCTGGGCAATAAAAGTGACTCCCACATCTCGAGAAAAAATAATTTAAAAAACAATAAAAAGGTTAGAATTTGAAATAGGGTTATTAGAATATGAAATACATTACCACAAGTGGCTACTGAATTCAAATAACTTACACTTAAGAGGGTATTAGATAATCACTTGAAGAAAATATGAAAGAATATTAAAGAGCAGAAAATCAGATTAGAGTCGGTGGCTCGGGTGAGGAAGCTCGGACTGGTACGTTGGGCCATTTGACGTCCATCTTTGCTGAAATGTTTATGATTTTTATGAACTGATTGACATTGGTGATTGAGCTTCCGTTATCTACCTCCATCAGGTTCAAGGATACGTGTTATTGTTAACAGTCTGAACTGAATTAGGAAGCTCAGAAATTAGCAGTGAATATTATTTGAATCTTTTTCACCATTTACCATGACCCCTTGTTTGGTATTGTCATCAAACATCGATATAATTCCTTCCATGGCAATGTAAAAATCATTTACGCAATAGAGAACAAGTAATGCTCCAACACAAATCCCTGGGATACACTCTGCGGTGTCCTTTTTACTGACTATAATTAGAGGGTCTCTACCCTAAGCCCTGTTGCTTTGAAACTATTTTGTCCAGTTGCAGTCACTGCACCTGGAGCACCCTCACTGCTGCTGCTGTGGCGAATTAATGATTGATGAGGTTTTGCAGGCTGAATCAATGGCTTCAGTTTAAGTACCCATCACTTGTCATAATTTATATAGTTTTCTGTCAGTAATTTATCCGGCAATTCACATACTGGGAGTTGTCCTTGTGCTTTTGATGTTGTGGGGACTTCAGTCATCTACTACTTTAATGTGAATTTCAGCCAGGCACTTGGAGTTGCTGGGGAAAGTAACAAGAAAAATTTGCTTTAGCAGATTCCCACACTATGGTTTGGCAATCATCCACACCTTATAGAGGTGCTGTTCACAAGAAAAGACAGCGAGAGCAAACCAGAGTTAACTCAAAGTATGCAGCTATCTGCAGAAATCATTAGTGAATCGCAATAGTTGACACCCTACCACGTGCCCACCATCATATTATCACATACTGGTTTATCCACCATGCAGCAGACAGTTTGATATGGTTCCCATGCCTGCGCCAATGCTTGATGCTCTGCAAGCATTGCTTTTTTAAAAGTCGATGAGAAGCTTAAGCTGTGGATCTATGTAAGTTAATGATCTGGCTAGCAATGCCATCCTCTTTATGTGTCATCAGCAGCTCCACCGGGACTGGGCCTTTGGCGTAGCGGTAAGCATCCCCGCCGCTGGGCCAGAAGGTGTAGGGTTTCGAATCCCGCTCCAGACAGTCCCGGCAAGTAGAGTCGGAGCTCCGGCTCTAAATTCTGGGTTGACATCCAGCGGGATACTTGCGTCCGTGGGTGTGGGTGGCCCCCCACCCTCGTATGGGTTGTGGGAGCCCGTAAAACCCTCCCGCCATAGGACTAACCACCCTAATGGCTGGTATGAAGATGGTTACGGTCACGGAAGGAGCGTTTAACGCGGCCAGAAATCCTTCCACTACTTCATACCGTTACCCAAAGGGAACAGTGTGTAGACACGATAAGAAGATAGAAGCAGCTCCACCTGCTCATATGCTCAGTGTGTCACACCGTATACTGCACTCTGGCTCACTCTCCAATGTCTCTGTGGTAGATGTCTCTGAGCTGGTGCTTGGGAGGGATAGACTGCATAACAGCAGGTGCTGTGGAGTGCTGGCAAAGCCCAATGTCTTACTCAGTACCATCTATAGGAGAGGTTATAATAGTTTCCTGATGAGCAGAGTTCTTATGTAACTTGCAGTAGAAAGAGTGGAACGAATTGTTTCATTATACAATTTACTGACAGTTAATGCGGGGCACAATAGAATTAGGTTTTTCTTTATGCGTTCCTGGGATTTGGGCGTCACTGGCAAGGCCAGCATTTATTGCCCATCCCTAATTGCCCTTTAGAAGGTGGTGGTGAGCTGCCTTCCTGAACCCCTGCAGTCCGTGTGGTGAAGGTACTCCCACAGTGCTGTTAGGGAGGGAGTTCCAGGATTTTGACCCAGCGACGATGAAGAAACGGCGATATACTTCCAAGTCAAGATGGTGTGTGACTTGGAGGGGAACTTGGAGGTGGTGGTGTTCCCATGCGCCTGCTGCCCTTGTCGTTCTAGGTGGTAGAGGTCGCGGGTTTGGGAGGTGCTGCCGAAGAAGCCTTGGTGAGTTGTTATGTGCGTGTTGTAGATGGTACACACTGCAGCTATGGTACACCGGTGGTGGAGGGAATGAATGGTTAAGGTGGTGGATGGGGTGCCAATCAAGTGGGCTGCTTTGTCTTGGATGGTGTCGAGCTTCTTGAGTGTTGTTTGAGATGCTCTCATCCAGGCAAGTGGAGAGCATTCCATCACATCCCTTACTTGTGCCTTGTAGATGGTGGAAAGGCTTTGGGGAGTCAGGAGGTGAGACACTCGCTGCAGAATACCCAGCCTCTGACCTGCTCTTGTTGCCACAGTATTTATGTGGCTGATCCAGTTAAGTTTCTGGTCAATGGTGACCCCAGGATGTTGATGGTTGATGGTAATGCCGTTGAATGTCAAGGGGTGGTGGTTAGACTCTTGCTTGTTGGAGATAGTTATTGCCTGGCACTTGTGTGGCGCGAATGTTACCTGCCACTTATCAGCCCAAGCCTGAATGTCATCCAGGTCTTGTTGGATGCGGGCATGGACTGCTTCATTATCTGAGGAGTTGTGAATGGTACTGAACACTGTGCAGTCATCAGCGAACATCCCCATTTCTGACCTTGTGTTGGAGGGAAGGTCATTGACGAAGCAGCTGAAGATGGTTGGGCCTAGGACACTGCCCTGAGGAACTCCTGCAGTGATGTCCTGGGGCTGTGATGATTGACCATCAACAACCACAACCATCTTCCTTTGTGCTAGGTATGACTCCAGCCAGTGGAAAGTTTCCCCCCTGATTCCCATTGACTTCAGTTTTACTAGGGCTCCTTGATGCTACACTCTGTCAAATGCTGCCTTGATGTCAAGGGCAGTCACTCTCACCTCACCTCTGGAATTCAGCTCCTTTGTCCATGCTTGGACCAAGGCTGTAATGAGGTTGGGAGCCGCATGGTCCTGGCGGAATCCAAACTGGGCATCAGTGACGAGGTTATTCGTGAGTAAGTGCCGCTTGATAGCACTGTCGATGACACCTTCCATCACTTTGCTGATGATTGAGAGTAGACTGGTGGGGCGGTAATTAGCTAGATTGGATTTGTCCTGCTTTTTTTGGACAGCACATACCTGGGCAGTTTTCCATTGTCGGATAGATGCCAGTGTTGTAGCTGTACTGGAACAGCTTGGCTAGAGGCGCAGCTAGTTCTGGAGCACAAGTCTTCAGTATGACAGCCGGGATGTTGTCGGGGCCCATAGCCTTTGCTGTATCCAGTTCGCTCAGCTGTTTCTTGATAGCACGTGGAGTGAATTGAATTGGCTGAAGACTGGCTTCTGTGATGGTGGGGACCTCAGGAGAAGGCCAATATGGATCATTCACTTGGCACTTCTGGCTGAAGATGGTTACAAATGCATCAGCCTTGTCCTTTGCACTCACGGCTCCACCATCATTGAGGATGGAGATGTTCTTGGAACCTCCTCCTCCCATTAGTTGTTTAATGGTCCACCACCATTCATGACTGGATGTGGCAGGACTGCAGAGCTTTGATCTGATCCGTTGATTGTGGGATCACTTAGCCCTGTCTATAGCATGCTGCTTTCACCTTTTAGCATGCATGTAGCCTTGTGTTGCAGCTTCCCCAGGTTGGCACCTCATTTTTAGGTACACCTGGTGCTGCTCCTGGCATGCTCTTCTACACTCCTTATTGAACCAGGGTTGGTCCCCTGGCTTGGTGGTAATGGTAGAGTGAGGAATATACCGGCCATGAGTTTACAAATTGTGGTGGAATACAATTCTGCTGCTGCTGATGGCCCACAGCGCCTCATGGATGCCCAGTTTTGAGCTGCTGGATCTGTTCTGAATCTATTCCATTTAGCACAGTGGTAGTGCCACACAACACGATGGAGGGTGTCCTCAGTGCGAAGATGGGACTTGGTCTCCACAATTACTTTGCGGTGGTCACTGCTACCAATGCTGTCATGTACAGATGCATCTGCGACAGGTGGATTGGTGAGGACGAGGTCAAGTATGTTTTTCCCTTGTGTTGGTTCTCTCACCACCTGTCGCAGGCCCAGACTGGCAGCTATGTCCTTCAGGACTCGGCCAGCTCGGTCAGTGGTGGTGCTACCGAGCCACTCTTTGTGATGAACATTGAAGTCCCCCACCCGGAGTACATTCTGTGCCCTTCCTACTCTCAGTGCTTCTTCCAAGTGGTGTTCAACATGGAGCAGTACTGATTCATCAGCTGAGGGAGAGCGGTAGGTGGTAATCAGCAGGAGGTTTCCTTGCCCATGCTTGATCTGAAGCCATGCGACTTCATGGGGTCTGGAGTCAATGTTGAGGACTCCCAGGGCCACTCCTGTCCAACTGTATACCACTGTGCCGCCACCCCTGGTGGGTCTGTCCTGCCGGTGGGACAGGACATAACTAGGGATGGTGATGGAGGAGACTGGGACATTGGCTGAAAGGTATGATTCTGTGAGTATGACTATGTCAGGCTGTTGCTTGGCTAGTCTGTGGGACAGCTCTCCCAATTTTGGCACAAGTCCCCAGATGTTAGTGAGGAGGACTTTGCAGGATCGACTGGACTGGGTGTGCCGTTGTCGTGTCCGTAGCCGGTGCCGAGGTCAATGCTGGGTGGTCTGTCCGGTTTCATTCTTATTATTGTTTCTTGTAGTGGTTTGTTACAACTGAGTGGCTTGTGAGGCCATTTTAGAGGGCTGAAGAGTCAACCACACTACTGTGGGCCTGGAGTCACACATAGGCCAGACCAGGTAAGGACAGCAGATTTCCTTCCCTAAAGGACATTAGTGAACCCGATGGGTTTTTGCAACAATCCGATAATTTCATGGTCACCATTACTGATACTAGCTTTTTTATTCCAGATTTATTTAATTAACTGAATTTAAATTCCCCAGCTGCCATGGTGGGATTTGAACTCACGTCTCTGGATCATTAGTCCAGACCTCTGGATTACTAGTCCAGGAACATAAGAAGCAGGCATTCATTACAAACCTGAGAATAGCACATGCCTTTTTACATCCATGTCTCTGACACACTGTGACGTAATAAAGACTCACTACTTGGTTGTACATAAAGCAAGGCTTTAATCGACTTGTAACAAAACATGGAGGTCTAGTTAGTAGTCACTAGCTTCCTGTTTCCAGACTGTCTCTGGCCAAGGTGGGCCCACGCCCGAGTATTTATACTCCTCGGGCGGCGCCCTCAGCTGGCCGTTCAGTAGTACTTCCTGTAATGTATGTACCTTTAAGGGGGGAACTATGTTTTACAGCTCATGTATACTGCAGTACCGGCAGTAACCACACCTGTATATAACACTGAGTAGTAATCTGTACAGATCAGTTGCAGTCTGAGCCACGTTGAGTAAACACCGTTGTACCGTTCTCCGCAGTCTGTGTCTGATTATTACACGGACGTAACATTGGCGACGAGGCAGGTTCGAACCTATCTGCAACTCTGCATCACCTCCCGGGGATTCATTCCTGGAGATCAGTGGATTGGAGGTCAAGGCCAGAGACTCGGGCGTCGACCACAGGCAACCGCCCAGTCATCCAGCAGAGACTCGAGAATTGCGGGGGAGGCTGTCGAGAGCCAGGCTCGGCTTTCCAGTCGAGGTGGTCCAGCGAAACGGGCTGGCAACAGGTAGTGCGCAGACCCTTCCCGGACAGTGGCGGGCTAGAGCCCGACCGAGCGGCACAGCAAAGGGCCGAGCAGCGTCGACGGGGGAGAGAGAGAGAGAGGGCAGAGCGCACAGGGCGCAGCCGGTGTTCCGGGGCCGAGCAGCGTCGGAGAGAGGGAGAGAGAGAAGCGCGCGAAACCTACAGGGCGCTGCCATTGCCACGAGAACTGCCGGGAGCGGCGTCGGCAGCAGCGGGGGAGGAAGGAAAGCGCGGGAGACGCCATTTTAAGCCATTGGGAGACGCCATTTTAAACCACACCCAAAATGCCGAAGAGTGGCAGTATCACCGCATTTGACAATGAAGTCGAAGACTGGACTACATATGTCGAACAAATAGAGGTGTACTGCGAGGCAAATGAGGTGTCAGATGACAAGAAAGCGTCGGTATTGTTAAATTTAACGGGTGCAAAGACGTATGGTTTATTACGAAATCTAGTAACCCCAACGAAGCCAATGGAAAAGAGTTTTGAAGACATAGTAATGATACTAAAGGAACATTTAAACCCCACACCGCTGCTGATAGCAGAAAGATTCAAGTTTCACAAACGGAACCAGCATAAGGATGAAAGCAATGCTGATTATTTAACAGAACTGCACAAACTATCGAAATACTGCCAGCTTGGAGCGGGACTGGCAGATACCTTAAGGGACAAGTTTGTGTGTGGGCATCAAAATGAACGAACCCAGAAATGGCTTTTATCTGAAAAGGACCTTACGCTGGAAAAGGCTTTCAGCATTGCGGTATCATATGAAGCAGCAGCACGGGGCGCTGCAGAGATACAACAGAGACCACAAGAATATGGCACAAACGAAATGTCATATGGAACAGAGAAGTGCTATCACTACGGCAGAACAACACACGACCAGAATGATTGCTGGTTCAAAGACAAAGTGTGCAGACAGTGTGGAAAAGTAGGACACATAGCACGAGTCTGCAGGTCGGGAAAGAAAACCAGCAATAAGAAACCGACCAAAGGAAAGTACAAGAAGGTACATAAGATAACGGAGAATAGTTCAGACGAACAAAAGAGCGATAACGACTCCGAAAGCAGGGAACTGAGTTGTCTGAAACTACATAATGTGATCACAACGGAGGATCGCCGAACCATTTGGGTCACTCTCAAGATAGCAGGAGTCCAGGTAAAGATGGAATTGGACACAGGATCAGCCCTAACAGTCATAAACCGATGGGACTACGAGCAGCTATTCTCACACATACCCTTGAGAGACACAAAAATTATTTTGAAGATGTACACGGGGCAAAAAGTCTACCCTAAAGGAAAAATAAGGGTGACCGTTATATATAATGGTAAGGAAACATCAAAACTAGACCTGTATGTATTGCAAGATGGAGGACCACCATTACTGGGACGTGAATGGATCCGGAAAATACAACTGGACTGGCATTCCATACAGGCACTGACTGTGGCTGACAAAAAGGATGACGACGTCACACCTGGGCGACTGTCAAAGATCCTAACTGACGCGAAAGAAGTGTTCCAGCAAGGACTCGGAACACTAAAAGGCATGACAGCGATGATTAAAATTGAAGAAACCGCAAGCCCAAAATTTTTTACGGCCAGACCTGTAACTTATGCGATCCGCCCAGCTGTCGAAGCAGAGCTGGAGAGTCTGGAACGTTCAGGTGTACTGTTCAAGGTAGACTGGAGCGAGTGGGCTACACCCATCGTCCCTGTGATGAAAAAGTCGTTGAGCAGCACGCCTGGGGAACCAAGGAAGGTTCGCATCTGTGGGGACTTTAAGGTAACAGTGAACCCAGTCCTTCACACCGTACAATATCCACTTCCGTGGATTGAAGATATTTTCGCCTCGCTATCTGGAGGGAAACGCTTCACTAAGATTGATCTCGCCCAGGCGTATCTGCAAATGGAGGTAGAAGAAGCATCAAAAAAATACCTCACAATCAACACCCATAAAGGTCTCTACCAATACAACCGGCTGGTATTCGGGGTAGCATCAGCTCCGGCTATTTGGCAGAGGGCAATGGAACAAGTCCTGCAAGGGATCCCAGGTACCCAGTGTTATTTGGATGACATCCTGGTCACGGGCAAAAATGACAGTGATCACCTTGCCAACCTGGAGCAGGTGCTCACTAGATTGCAGGAATATGGGCTCTGAGCTAACCGCCCCAAATGCGAGTTTTTTAGAAAACAGATCTCGTATTGTGGCCACATTATCGATAAAGAGGGGTTACATAAGTCCCCAGAGAAGATTGAGGCAGTAGTCAAGGCTCCAGCACCGGAAAATGTGTCACAACTGAGGTCGTTCCTCGGGCTGGTAAACTACTACCATAAGTTCTTGCCAAATTTGTCTACAATACTACACCCACTGAACACCCTACTGCAAACTGGGGTGCCATGAAAGTGGAGTGACGAATGTAGACGAGCTTTCCAGAAGAGCAAAACACTAATCACATCGAAAGAGTTATTGGCCCATTACAACCCAGCATTACCAATTCGGTTGGCATGTGATGCGTCACCCTATGGCATTGGAGCGGTGCTGTCACACAAATTCTCAGACGGCTCAGAGAGGCCAATAGCCTTTGCGTCACGATCACTAACCTCAGCCGAGCGTAACTACGCCCAGATTGACAGGGAGGCCCTCAGCCTAGTGTGGGGAGTGAAAAAGTTCAATCACTATCTGCACGGGCAGAAATTCACCTTGCTGACTGATCACCAGCCTCTTGTCTCCATTTTTAATCCGAAGAAGGGCGTTCCGGTGATGACTGCGCAATGACTACAAAGATGGTCACTTTTTCTAGGGGCGCACCACTATGAGATTGAATATAAGGGCACAAAACAGCATGGAAATGCTGATGGGCTATCATGCCTGCCACTGCCTACTGCGGAGGAAGCACCAGCAGTGGATCCTGTCGAAATATTCCATTCGACTATAGTTGAATACCTACCGGTAACTAACGCTTGTATCGAAAAGGAAACCCGAAATGACCCGACACTGTCTCGGGTATATGATTTGACGGTGAAGGAATGGCCAGCACATGGCGACTCACTGTTGCCAGCATTCTCGACAAGGAGAGAACAGCTGTCAGTGTGCCGGGGGACCTTGATGTGTGGATCCCGAGTGGTAATTCCACCCAAGTTAAGGGATAGAGTGCTCAATGAGCTTCATGAGGGTCATCTGGGAGGGGTAAAAATGAAAAGCCTAGCCAGGGCTTATGTGTGGTGGCCGGGAATTGATAAACAAATCGAGGACCTGACCAAGAGCTGCTCAGGATGCCAGAAAGTCCAAAATGCACCACCACAGGCCCCTCTACATCCATGGGAGTGGCCCTCATCTCCATGGCAACGGGTGCATATTGATTTTGCTGGTCCATTCATGGACTCAATGTTTTTAATAGCCGTGGATGTGCACTCGAAATGGCCTGAGGTCATCAAAATGTCCTCCACCACCACGGAGAAAACTATTGCAGTCCTACGGACCATTTTTGCCAGGAATGGCTTGCCAGAACAGATTTGCTCCGGCAACGGACCACAGTTTGTGTCCGAAGAGTTCCGGAGGTTCTTGAAAAAGAATGGGGTAAGGCATTACACATCCGCCCCGTATCATCCAGCCACAAATGGATTGGCTGAGAGGTTCGTACAAACCTTTAAGAAGGCAATAAAGGCTATGTACAATGACAACATTCCGCTGCAGCACAAGGTGGACAATTTCCTGTTCGTCTACCGGAATGCGACACATGCAGTCACCAACCAGGCCCCAGCCATGATGTTCTTTAACCGAAGGTTAAGATCTCGCCTGGATTTGCTCAGACCAAACGTGCGAAGAGATGTTGAGAGTAAGCAATTCCAGCACATCCATGAGAAGCCAACAAGGAGCTTCAACGTAGGGCAACCAGTCTTGGCCCGCAACTACCGAACAGAAAAATGGCAGCCAGGAATGATATGCACACAGCAGGGCCCACTAATGTACACAGTGGACGTTGGGGAGAGCATCATGAGACGCCATGCTGACCAGATCCTAGAGTCACAGGAACAAGTCAACCCCATGCCTCGCCCATATGTACCTGGTGATGAACCCGATGTACAGGTCGCATCTACCCCAGAAACAGTAGCATCGGAAGCTGATGAACCAACCGACGACAGGGGGCCAGAATCGCCTCCGCACCAAGAGCAAGACACTCGGGAAAGGCGCTACCCAGAAAGGATCAGGAAGCCTCCCCAAAGACTGAATATATAAATAGACTATTTTCAGCTAATGTTGCATGTTAAAAGTGTTAATTGTAATTAGTTTGATATTTAATTGTTAAATGTGTGTTATGGTACTGTTAATCTAAAAGGGGAGGAATTGTAATGTATGTACCTTTAAGGGGGGGAACTATGTTTTACAGCTCATGTATACTGCAGTACCGGCAGTGACCACACCTGTATATAACACTGAGTAGTAATCTGTACAGACAGTTGCAGTCTAAGCCACGTTGAGTAAACACCGTTGTACCGTTCTCCGCAGTCTGTGTCTGATTATTACACGGACGTAACATTTCCTGAGTTACTGCTTGTAGAAGTTGCGATTTATTACATTCTTCCTCCCTAAAATGTTTGGAAGTCCAGTCTTCCTTTAACGGACTAGGCGGACCAAAAATAGCCGTAGTCGCTTAGCTTTCTGCTTGTGACCAGAAGGCACGTCTCCCCGGACCGTGTCCTGATCCCTGGGTCGCTTGGCCCATATCGGTAAGTTGGTAGAGTCCACGTCGTCCTGATCATCCTGTGGAGGCCTGGGAATATCATGACTCCGGGTGCGGGTCCCCACAGGTGCAGAGCTGGCCTCATCCTGGGTCGTAGCCAGAGATTGTCCGGCGTCCTGATTTCGGGTGGCCATCCTACGGGGAGCGTTCGGCTCCCTGAGTTGATCCGGTAGCACTGCCGGCAGATCCCTCGATGTCCCAGGTAGGGTGTAATCTTCATAGGGGTGCGGAGTGTTGACATCATCGTCGTGGGATCCTACATCATTCGGGCCCGTGTGACCGGTTGGGCAGGGAGCCAGATCTCTGAGCGAGACGGTGGACTCCCGGCCATCGGGGTACCACATGTGCGGATATGTGGGGTTTACCTCCGTTAACTCCACCTCGTCAACGAGAGGGTCGTTCTTGGCCGACCGGATGAACCTCCGGAGTAGCACAGGGCCTGGAGCCACCAACCATGACGGTAGAGATCTCCCATGTGTAGAGCGACGCTGGAACTTGAAGAATCGCTCATGAGGTGTGACATTAGTGGATGTGGAGAGAAGAGACCTGATAGAGTGTAACACGTCGGGGAGCACAGTCTCCCACTGCTGGTCTGGTAGGTTGCGTGACCTCAGTGCCAGACGGACAGCGTTTCAGATGATGGCATTGTATCGGTCAACCTGTCCATTGCCGATTGGGTGATATGGTGTTGTCTTACTCGAGGCGATTCCCTGTTGGGAGAGATAACTTTTAAGTTCACTCGACATAAAGGAGGGACCCCGATCCGTGTGGATAAAATCGGCTGTCCCGCAAAGGGAAAAGACCTGATCGAGGCATTTAATTACTGTAGAGGTAAGCATATTAGGACAGGGGAAGGCAAAGGGAAAGCGTGAATACTCATCTACCATCGTAAGTAGGTAGGTGTTCCGCGTCGACGAAGGCAATGGCCCTTTAAAGTCTATGCTGAGCTTCTGCATAGGCTGCATTGCATGTATGAGTAAGTCATCTGATGGGTGGAAGAATTGTGGTTTCAATTCTGCACAAATCCTACAGGAGGAGCATGTTTTCTTTACGTCCTCCGTTGAGAATGGTAGATTTTTGGAGCGCACAAAGTGCAACATACGGGTAACGCCAGGATGGCATAAGTCCATATGCAGATCCGCCAGAGTCGACGTTGACATTGAAGAGCAAAATGCCCGTGTGAAGGTATCTGGGGCCACATTCTGTTTGCCGGGTCGGTAACGGATAGTATATCCAAAGGCGGCCAGGTCCATCCTCCAGAGTTGAATTTTATTATTTTTGATTTTCGTGCGCTTCCGGTTATCCAACATGAAGGCCACGGAGCGCTGGTCAGTTATGAGCGTGAAATGACGCTGAGCAAGAAAATGACTCCATTGGCGTACAGCCTCGATGATGGCTGTAGCCTCCTTCTTGACGGGGGGGGGGGGGGGGTTAATGGAGCTCGCTACCCTGTAAGGTTCTGGATAGGAATGCCACGGACCGACCACCTTGATTCAAGGTAGCCGAGATCGCCACCTCCGATGGATCGCATTCGACCACAAAAGGAAGGTTTTCGTCAATGGAGCGAAGCGTGGCTTTCTCCAGCTGTCGTTTGAGGAGGTTGAAGGCAGAAATAGCCGTTGCTTCTAATGGAAAAGACTTTGCATGAAGCAGGGGCTGTATTTTATCGGAGAAGTGAGGTATCCACTTTGCGTAATAAGCAAACATGCCAAGTGCCCGACGAAGAGAGCCGAGATTTGTAAGGGGAGGGAGCTCCTGAAGTGGATGAAGTCGCTTTGCATCTGGTTTAATAACACCGTTGCCCACCCAGTAGCCGAGAATGTTCACTGATGGCACCGATTTCACCGATTTGGATTCGTTTAACGTTAAGTGGCGACGACGGAGAACGTCAAAAAATCTTTGAAGATTGGCGTCATGCTCCTTTTGATCATGGCCGGCAATAGTGATATTGTCTAAATACGGAAAGGTATCTGTCAAGTTCTCTTGCCGGACTAGGCCATCCATTGCCCATTGGAAGACGGCCACCCCATTGGTGACCCCAAATGGAAGGCGACGAAACTGATAAAGCCGACCATTGGCCTCAAAGGCCGTATACTTTTTGTCAGAGTCTTTCAGTGGTACCTGATGGTACGCACTCTTTAAACCGAAGGTTGAAAATACCTTGTATCTGGCAAGGTTGTTGACCATGTCATCTATACGTGGTAGCGGGTAGGCATCCAGATCGGTATATTGATTAATAGTCTGCGAATAATCAATACACAGATGTTTCTTATGTTGCTTTAAAGGGTTTTTCACAATGACGACTTGAGCCCGCCAGGGAGATGAACACGGCTCGATAATACCGTCAGCTAAAAGGCGAGAGATTTCTGCCTCGATAAATGCTCGGTCATCTTGGCTAAAGCGCCGTGATTTGGTGGCTATGGGTTTACAGCGGGGGGAGAGATTGGCAAACAGGGAGGGCTCACCGAGTAAGGCCGCCGAGAGCGCACAAAACGGCACCTTAGAAATGGTAAGCTCCGGCTTCGACCCTCCAAACTCAAAAGTGAGTCTTTTGTGCTGCTTCTGGAAGTCCTGTCCCAGAAGCACATCGCTGCATAAGTTTTCGAGTACTCCGAGCCGGGTGGAGAGAGACGTGCGACCATTGAGGATGAGGTTGACAAGACAGAAGCCAGAAGAATTGGTGGTCAGAGTCGTCAGAGCCATTACAATCTCCCTGTCTGAGGGATAAATGCGCAGTTTTAACCTGCTGACAGCCCGCTTACTAATGAAGCTGTCAGAGCTGCAGGAGTCGATTAGCGCGCTTAGAGTGTGCCCATTTACTGAAACCTTCGTAGCTGCATGGGACAAACTTTGGGGAAAAACAGCTGTGATGGGAGGAGGGGTAATTTTTCCTTCGGCAGCTGTAGCCTTAGCAGTGGTCCTTGGGGGAGGAGCAGCTCCATAGATAGCAGCTGTGAAGCTAACAGAAGCTCTCGACCGGTATACTTTAGAGGAGCGGCCTTTCTTGTTAGCAGAGGCCTGTGACTGGCATACCTTGGAAAAGTGTCCTTTCTTGCTGCAATGATTGCAGGTCGCATTACGAGCCGGGCAAAATTTTCTGTAATGGAATGTACCTCCACAAAAGAAACACTTTCTTCCTGATTGCCAGGATGCTGCTAGGGCGGGGTCGTCATCAGCAAAGGCCTCTAGGGTAGGGTCGTCGTTCATTAGAGTAGAGTCATCATCAACGGGGGCATCCACCCGAGACCTATCGAAAGACTTATTAAGGGTGATAGCTGCCGCCCGTGCACATGGTGGGAGATAAGTGTCTGCATTCTTCTTGGCCAAGTCCAGGGAACATGCCTGGTCATAAGCAGCCCATAAATTGAGGGTTTTATTTTCCAGCAGGCGCTGACGTATAAAAGGGGACGCAATCCCATTGATAAAGGAATCGCGGATTAGTTCCTCTTGATACTGTTCAGCTGTAACCGCTTTAAGGTTACAATCTTTGCTGAGCCTGCGAAGTTTCTGGAGGAATTCATCGAGTGATTCCCCAGGCTGCTGCTGAGTTGTGGCCAGTAGGTGTCGAGCAAAGATTTCATTCGGGGACTTGACATATAGCTGCTGTAAAATTTCGATAGCAGCGTCATAGTCTATACAGTCCTCAATATAATCATACACATGAGGGGATACATAGTTAATAAGCATTCGTAACTTATTAGAGGCACCCGCCCCACATTCTTCAAGAAAGTTGCTAAAGGTACGAAACCAATGCTTCCATACCTTCACTGCTGCAGGTGCATTCGGGTCCAGGTCGAGACGAGCGGGTCTAAGGAGTTTTTCCATGATGGATCAGTTTCTTGCCCAGGTCCCTTTCTGCAGTTCGAGTTGCAGCTGGTTGTTCCGAATCACCCAAGGCGTGGAGACGATAACAAGTCGATTAAATTGACGTAATAAAGACTCACTACGCACTTGGTTGTACATAAAGCAAGGCTTTAAATCGACTTGTAACAAAACATGGAGGTCTAGTTAGTAGTCACTAGCTTCCTGTTTCCAGACTGTCTCTGGCCAAGGTGGGCCCATGCCCGAGCATTTATACTCCTCGGGTGGCGCCCTCAGCTGGCTGTTCAGTAGTACTTCCTGAGTTACTTCTTGTAGAAGTTGCAATTTATGACACACTGTATAGCCTCCCTCACCAGGATTTGCTGTGCTTGGTCTTCAGAGGGGGTGAAAGGTTGGAGGTTTATGGGGCCACCACCTGTTGCTGCCCTCCTTCCAGTGTAATTGCCTATCATCTCCTGGAAAATAAACTCAGAAAGTGAGAATTACCCTTTGTTCCTATAACGTGCAGTAAAACTTAATGGTACTAAGGACTGGTGCACATAACAAGCATTTTCATTCCACAGAAGATTTGAGGAATGAATGCATAACAACAATGTGAGTAAAGAATAGCTCTCGGTGAAAGCTACGAATTCAGGGCATGTGCATTCTTACACACATTTAATGCGGAGCTACCTAAACACTTCAACAGAGTGTGATGGGGTGTGGGGGCCAATGTAAATGGCAGGCATGCTTAATACAGTGCATTCTTGGAAGGTGCAGGTATTTTCTCTTACCTTAGAGACCTAGTAAGTTCATTAAACTTTTTCTGGCACTATCTGGCTGAGTGGAGATGGTGGCATTGATATTTACTGCCCTGGCCACCTTCTGCCATTGCCCCTTGGTAGTTCTTCTTGGACCTCCCTCAGTGCTTGGTACCAAAAATTATCTCCCTCTTCTGCCATCATTTCCTGTAGCAATATTTCCACTGTCCCATCAGAGACCGTGGGATCTTTCTGTCCTCATGCTGACTTAGCAACCATTACAAAATCTCAGTACTTCTTTCCCTGTATAGAAGTGGTAATGATGATGCCTTGTCACTCTAGACATATTTAAGCATAGGCACAGATGTAAATGTAAGACAATCACTAATAAATCCAATAAGGAATTCAGGAGAAACTTCTTTATGCAGGAAGTGGTTAGAATGTGGAACTCACTACCAGATGAATAGTTTGGGTGAATACCATTTCTAAAGAAGCTAGACATGGGGGAGAAAGGAATAGAATGATATATTGATAGGGTTAGATGAAATAGAGTGGGAGGAGCTTCGTGTGGAGCATAAACACCGACATAGAGCAGTTGGACCAAATGGCCTGTTTCTGTGCTGAAAATACTATGTAAGTCTTGCAGTCACACATTATTTCTCACCTCTAAACGGACAATCTTCCAATCAAAGGCATTTCTGATATCTGGAGCTCATCCAAAAAATTCTAATGAGGCTGAAAGGAAAATCGTCCCTGATGAGTTGAACAATTGAGCCATTAGGGGAACTGTCTGTCCCTGGGATTAACTTGAATGTTGTTGCCATCCTCCAGTTTGAGGGTGAGATCTTGCTTCTCCTTTTCAGAATGACATAACTGTAATGTAAAATCATAAATAGAATCAATGCACGGCCCTGACAGGAAAGCTCACTGCAACTGAGACAATATGCGATGTTCAACATGAGGAACGCTATATAAATAAAAGCTTTCAGGACCAATTTGTAAAACTGCTGAAAAATGAAGTTAATTCCAGATGGGTATAACCCTGAACTGCTTATACTGTTTCTTTCTCTTCTCCCTGGGTTGAATTTCAGCAACAGATGGGTTAAATTTCTCTCCCTGTTTTTGTGAGAGTTCTGCCCACTGTATACAAATGTAGCAATCCTGGGTATTAGCACTGGGACTGTGAGGAAGAATAGGACCTGTCCAATTCATTAGCCACCAGAGTCAGGAGAAGCAGGACTAGGGTCAGAAGGAGGTCACACGCTGATTGCTGTCAGCCAATACTGACATGTTGACACTGATTGTTGGCAGATATGTGAAATCCATGAGACTCCTATTGTGGAGCAGCAGGCTGCCACCATACATAGTCCTCCCACTAAGGTAGCAATTAGAAGGAGCAGTAGATTAGGAAACAGAAGACACACATCATAAACAGTAATAATACATACACAGAACTCAAGCAGGTAGAAATAAAATGTTTGCACTTAATTTCTACCTCGTTCTGAGTGCTCTTGAGAAGAGGGATTTGGAGGTGTGATGGTGTGTATGGTAGTTGGACTACAGCTGATTGTAAAACGGCAGCAGGATGTTCAGACTTTCACTATATTGTGCTCAATAAAATAGGACTGTTTATCCATGAGTCAGCTTATAGACTTAGGTGAATGCTCTGTCAATCAATGATTGACAGCATCTCATCAACCATTTCTTCCTCCTCCTCCAAAGGTTGACTCGGCACCTCCTGGTTCTCTAACTCCAACTCGTCAAACCTCACACCATAATCTTGCTGTGAGAAAAATCCTCTAAACAGGCAAATTCATACCTGAGGGATCATTGTCACTGCCCTCTTCCCAAGCCTTGGGCAGGTTTTGTTCATAAATTCCCAGCTCAGTACATAAGGTACTGGTGTAGATAAGTAGTGTGCATTTTATGATGTTTAGTTAACAGGTGGCTCTCTTGTACAGTCTTATTTACCTCGCTTTGGATTAACATTAACAGAGGATGATCTTTGTCCATAGCTTTAAGTCTAACTGTAATGTTTTTTTATAATTCTTTACCCTTCTAATTATGTCAATAAAAACCACTACAAACTGAAGCTGAATACCTTGTCACACAGTGCAGATCCCAGGCCAAACCCTGATTTTTTTTTCCATTTTAACATTACTTGTATTAATTTTAATTGTGAACTATAACAATGGCACGAAGTGCAACCTCAGCATTAACCCTGACACTAACCTCAAGGCTAAGCTTGACATTAACTCTGACCTCTATATTAGCCCTGACTCTAACCCTGGCCCTCACATGGAACCCCCCCCCCATCTTTCACATTGATGTGGAGATGCCGGTGTTGGACTGGGGTGGACAAATGTAGGAAGTCACACATTTGATGTAATGTTTTCCTGACTGACCTGTTTGGACACCATTCACACCTTTGATTGCTGTGATTATCTCTCTGCCGAGGTGTGATAAAGGGCAGTTAGAAAGATTACCTGTAATCATCTGGCAGTTTTCTCTGACTATATATGCTGTGCCTGTATGTTTCTCTTCACTTCACCTGACGAAGGAGCAGTGCTCCGAAAGCTTGTGATTTCAAATAAAGCTGTTGGACTATAACCTGGTGTTGTGTGACTTCCTACATCTTTCACATTGTTATCATGCTCTCCGTGTACAGTTAAATTAACAGATTATGGCCCAGATTTTGCTGGAGCGAGCTGATAATGGCATGGTGAGGGTAACAGGGCTTCTGGGACCTTGGTGAACAATGGGACAAATAGTGTATCTCCTTAACCAATGAGATTAAACGATTGAGAAATAAACAGAGAAAGGACTGAGAAGGATGGTGAATTAGAGTGGGTGAATTCAATGTCAAATCAGGTACAGAAAGAAAAATAATGAGAAGGAAATAAAGATTGGATTAAGGGAGAGAGAAAAAAGAGACAGAAAGGAAAAGTAAGAACATTTTTAAAATTTAAAATATGACATTTTAAAAATCTCCAACAACAATTCATGACCTGAAGGAGTGAGACTCCACACTTTTAATTGTTCACTTTCTAGGCAAGAGATGTTGATTGGCAGTCATTAACAATGATCATGTCTTTAAAAGGGAACTTATGCTGTTAATTACTAGACTTAAATTTTTGTGACGAGTTTAATGGACAATTAATGTGATAAGGCAGCAACTTCATGAAAATCACAGGGAGGTTAAGGGCGAGATTCCGTTTCCTCAAGGCTAACAGCGGAGCAGTTCAAATTGGCTAGCAGCTTGTGGCGATTCGCAATTCACAAGGTATCTCTTCCTTGCCATAAATTATGGGCTGATTTACACATTAATAGCGGCATGCATCATTCACATGCCATTATTTTTCAGAAAATTCTGGGCCATTATTTCCTTTGCCTTCTCAATATCAAATATTGTAAAGTATAATTAGAGAGTGAACCAGGGCCACAAGAGATATTTTGCACTTTTAGAATGAGCTTGGAATTTGAAATTGCTACATACTTGGAATCGGTATCTGAATCAGAAGGGTTGGGATCGGACTCCACTCCAGATAGCCCCGGTGAGTAGAGTGCCAGCTCTGAATGCTAGGTTAACGTCCAGTGGGGGTACTTGCCTCCAATGGGTGCAAGCGGGTAAAGGGTGAGTGGGGTTCTTTAGCCTTGGTTGTAGCCCACGGAAGAAAAATAGCCCGAAGATAAAAACCATGAGGAAGGCAACCTGACGCCATTTCAACTACTTTTCCCTAGTAAGTGGCTGAAGAAGCTCATGCGAGAGGCTTGAGTTAGGACCTGCTCTAGAGCAGAACACAACAGACGGATGGACAAACATAATTGGGAAAGAGTTTGAGACTAATTCTTATCTGGTTGTACTTTACAGCACAATGCAGTTGTTTACAAAGATTTGCTTCGTTTTCCATCTGAGTGCTGACTGAATACAAATCTACTGCTGCTTAATCTGATTACAACTGAGAGGGGTGGAGTGGCCAAGTTATCACCCCATCTGTGATCACTCACAGAATCCATCAATAGACATATCATTAATTCGAAACAATTCAAGCATTAATCTCAAACATCGCAAGAAAAAAAGTTGAAAACATTTTATGGTGCATTCTTTTTGCTCAATTGAGTGAGGAATGTCAGGGGAATGAAACATTATTACTTTGGTATCCATTATCAGCACCAACACTTCCAGTTAGAAACAGCACTGGTCATATGCAGAGTAAAGCTCATTCTACACGGTCCCAGTAACTTAAGGGACAAACTGTGAATCATGTCTATCAAAGAAGCAAGAAAATTAAACAGCAGCAAAAGATTAACACAGCAGATTTCATTTGTTTACAGGATATTTAACTTACACGTCCTTGGATACGGAAATAATAAACCCGCAGCACTTTGCTAACTCTCTTAATGCTACTGAATGTTGCCAACACAAACTTATCTGTAAGGTTTTGCTCTCACAGAGCCTTCATGTGCTCACTTTTACATGGGGTGTAGCACAGTAGAAAAGGAAGAACCATAAATTGGAAGAAGGTTGTCAAATATCTTTCTATGTCAGGACATAGTCTCACCTCCAGGGATACCCTGTGTGCCATTCCTGTGTCACGAGAACTGGATTACTTGAGCTGAAGGCAGGCAATTGGATGTGCCAAGCAAAAGTCGAAAGGCACAGTGGTATCTGTCTGACTTTTAAACAGAACAAATCTGACTCTGATGGCTCAGCCATTAGGGATGATGATATATGTCTGTGGTCTCCAAGCCTGTAACATTCTGAAATATGCCTGAAGTGATTGAATTAACAATCAAAACTGTTAAGGAGATTGCTTACAGTAACCTTCCCTAACAAAAGGCAGAAAATTCCCCTATGGCATTTCTAGCCACACATGAGGAATTGAGTTCTCCCCCAATCAGGGAACCTAAGCCAAGGAGTAAGCAAAATGAAAGCAACTACCAAAATTGCATATATTTTAAAAATGCAGGAGCAAATTTTCCTCCCCAACCTCTGCCTGGGTGCAGGTCAGGTGGAGCAAATTCTGAAGGCCCTATAAAGCCTTCCATTTGATTTGAAGTATGACAGAACTCTATTTGTGACAAGATGTAGGTGAGATAAACCAGCTATTACTAATGTCACTTACACACATGGACAGAAACACAAGCCTGTCATAAAATTGATTTTTAATAACCTTTTAGGCCTGAGTGCTGTAGTACAGCTCATTTTTACTGCAGGGCTGCTAGAGGGGTTCAGATGCTATCCTATTTTTCATGAGACATCTCTGAGCATTATTTGTTGTTTTTTTTCCAGGTGTGTCCCTGACCTTGGACTGTATCAAATGGCAGCGAGAATAATATTGAGCTATCATCTGGTCCCTACTGTATCATTGTCCTCAACCTCTGGATATAGTGAGTCTGCACCCCTGGAAACTGGCTCCGATAATGGCAGTGGTTCTGGTGGCAACAATAACAGTTGCCAGTTTGATGAGGAGTTCAAATACATCTTATTGCCAGTGTCCTATGGAATAGTATGTGTGGTGGGCCTGGTTTTCAATGCCATAGCACTGTGGATGTTTCTGTGTAAGATGCGGCCATGGAATGCCACTATAATCTATATGTTTAACTTGGCCATGTCGGACCTTCTATATGTGCTATCTCTGCCGCTCCTTACATATTACTATGCCAACCGGAATGATTGGCCATTCGGTGTGGTCCTGTGTAAACTCACCCGCTTCCTCTTCTATGCCAACCTCTACTCCAGCATCCTCTTTCTCACCTGCATCAGTGTGCACAGGTATGTGGGTGTGTGCTACCCCATTCGATCACTCAAGTGGATCAAAGTGAAGCAGGCCTGGGTTGTGTGCGTGCTGGCCTGGGTAGTCGTCATCATCTGCCTCATTCCCAATTTGCTCTTTGTCACAACAAGCAGTCGGGGTGACGACACACTCTGCCACGACACAACCCGTAGGGAAGATTTTCCCGAATATGTTTTGTACAGTTCTGCTACCATGGTGATTCTCTTCATCATTCCCTTCCTCATCATTATCTTCTGTTACAGCTTAATGACTAGAGAGTTGATCAAAACCCACGTGTCCAGCTCCAACAGAGCCGCAACCAATGTCAAGAAGAAGTCCATTAAAATGATCATCATTGTGTTGCTTGTCTTTTCCCTGTGTTTCGTACCTTTCCACATCACAAGGACAATGTACTACACCTTCAGGGTACTTGAGAAGAGCTGTCATGCACTTAACATTGTGAACTTCACGTATAAAATCACGAGACCACTGGCCAGTATCAACAGCTGCATTGACCCTATTTTGTACTTCCTAGCTGGAGAGAATTATCGAGGAAAACTCGTGCATGTCGTGATGAAGAGAAAAGCTTGTGTTCGGCGATCAGCACCAAGCACAGTATGTGACTGCAAAATCAATGGGCAGTCAGTGGTTGGCACTGGCAGCACCTATTCCATGACCCAGGGCCAGAGGTGAGACTGAATCAAACACAAATATCAAGGAATTGTCTTCATTTTCAGTCCAATGATCCAACGCTGACTGTCAGACGGACCTGTAATGATTGGTTCAGGAACTAAATAGAAGTTTCACTACCGATGCAGAGTAATGGGTTCTGGGTACCACTGACATTCAGATTAAAGCTGTAGTGGCCCAAACCAAACCTCGCAAACTGAAGTGACCAGAGACAATCATAGCCAGACAATAAATTGTGTGGCTGACTAATGCAAATCAGTGCCAATAGAACCCTGCTTCAAACTCCTATCCTTCTCCAGTCTTTGCATTTGAACCAATTTCTTACATTTCTGGGTAGGGTTGCCCAACTTTTGTCAAGTCCAAAATGTGAGACGGTTGGGCTAGGGGCATGGTTTCAAAATAGAATTGAACGTAGGCAAATTTTTTCAGCTATTGTGTCACCTCAAAATTCAACCTTTATTTCAATGCATTATCTCTCTCACTGCCTCTCTGACAGGATTTCCTGCCTCATACCTTTTAGAATGCTTTCTGTTTCGATGCTGCAGATTTAAATGCAGTCCTCTGGCTCACTGCTCAATATGTTTTTATTATAATTTGTATTAAGTTTTGTGCTCAGTTTTGCACTAAATTCAATATATACTTGGATTAATCCCCTGGTTCCTAGTTACAGTGATATTTATTCAGACTCTTTCTCAGTTTACATTTATATATTTTTGTATAGCCTGGTCCAGTTACTTCTGTTTCTGCCGGTAGCATTGAACTTTATTTTGGAAAAGATTGAATTTGTCTGCTTTCGATATTTTCATGTAAACACTGCAATATGGGGCAACGATGTCCCAAAAAACAGAACTTTTCCTGTGCAGCTTGCCTTAGTACAAAGTAAAACTGACAGCTTGCTAAAGAAAACTGACAACCAGCAATGGGATACTGCCATTAATTTGAAGCCATTTCTCTTTTCTGAGTTTCTACGGTCGTGTTGGGACTATCAAGCATCCGACCCTAAACAGGCCACGTGGCTAGCTGGGTGAAGAACTAACACCAAACTGACGCTGAAAGCTGGGAGTACTTCGCCATGCATTACTGCCTGCGGCTATGTGCTTGCACAATGTACAATATTGAATTTAGATCCATATTTTAAGCTGATATAAAAACAAGGGAATACAGATTGTCTGTGAAATACATGGTGTTGATTGCTCGAGGCTAGTACTGTCTATCAGAATATTAATAAAGCCACTGTATTTTTCAACACTGAACACTCTGACTGAAGCTCATATCCAAGGATTCTTTACCAACAGTCACTATGGCAAGGCTGTCATTCAGAGCCCGGAGTGACTGTAAATATTTAACTGATTACTCTTGAAAGAGAATGGATAATATTTCCAGCCATTCAGCTCAAACTCTGAGTGGACACGTGGGTGTTAACTGCACAGCTATCAGGAATTTCGGTTGAGGAACACTGAAATTCCAAGCACGGAGATACAGTGCTAAACTCTGTTCACAAGCAGCAATGGGAGAGGGTGGGAGCTTTTCATGTTGTTGGGAAGAATGGGATGAAGGTTAAAAAAGTAACTGAAATAACTTTAAAAATTAGGTTAAAATAAAGTTTTTAATAAGTCTCCAACTGCAAATTTTCAAACATTTATGAAATGTTAAATACAAAATTAATAAAATAAATCACAGGCATTTTCTGCAGTCCTGAGTGAAGTTTTATATTTTGTTGCCAATCCTGGGTTACTGAATGTTACAATCGAGTGGAAAAAATTGTGAAAGCCTTAGGAGGCAACTCAAACCATTAACAGACAGAAGTGAAGGGAAAGAAAACCCAAAGTGCAAGGATAAGTCTATAGGCGAGTGATGGAGCATCCCAGCACCTGTTTGATGGCGGGTGAAGTGGGCATGGTGCTGCATGAGGTGGGTGCAAGGAGGTTGTCCTCTGTGCCGCTGCATGGTGCCATTCCCATAGGGCAGCATTGCAGCATGCCTGTAAGGAGGTGGAGCCAAACTTTGGACAACAGCTGACCATTACTGTCATTGCATGTACCAGCCTTGTGGTGCATGGTAGCTGATGGTGTCTTTGCAGCAGATGGTGCAGCACTACACCTGCCTGTTTGCAGACACAGACACTGAGAAAACTTCTCACCACAGTCATTTCCAGGTAGGTGTGCTAAAGCCTACTTAAATAGTTGGTGGCATCTTGGCAGGTGCAGCCAATCAGACATCACTAAATGGTGGTTACAGGGTTTTGCCATGGTTTCTATTGGCTCTACGGCAAAAATTATGATGGCTGAGCTGGAGAACCCTTCATGGAAATTCATCCTTATGATATTCAGTTCAGATTACAAGGGGGTACTATTGTTATAGCCCTGGTTTATGCTGTCATATTGGGCAGTATGGACACACAGGCATGGGGACTGCACATGGGAATGGCCAGCACTGCTGAATCGGAGAGAATATTTAAGGTGAAATTTGTAACACCTACTGAGCCAATTCAAAGTATGCTAACAGAAATCAAACCAGGTTTCTAAACATTGAACTAAGGTCACAGATAGGGAAAAGGAAAGGGTCAGTTAATGAATACGTACTCTTAGTCCTTCAATTATTTCTCCCACAGTTTTTCCCCTTTCTGTGCTGAAGTTGTTGAAGATTACTGTATTATAGTTCCACTGGCCAGCCTCCAGTACCTCATCCAGTTGGCCTTTCTTAATGTGTGAGTGCAGAAAATGAGTGTTGGTGAGCTATTTGATTGTGGAGGTATCACAGCTGAGCTCAATTCCATTCTCACCCAACATCCAAATACACAACCTTTCCAGCAGAGGTCACTGGACAGTGGTCCTGAGTGAAAACTCTGGAAGATTTTTCTCATCCACAGCTAAGTGGAACTGAAGCCAAGCATTATACCCCTACAGCTTTCTGGTGCAGATCAGCTAACTCAGCAGAGATCAGGATCGAATCTGAGGCCTTCTAGTTTGTATAGATCAGTTACTCATTAGGTGACACTTTATGTTGGTAGCAATAAAAACAATCAGTATGTCATCAGCATGTCTCCTAGCCATTGTGTTGAGGCCTCAATGAACCTTTCAGGGGGAGCCGAGCCCTTCCCCAGTCTCAATCTCAGTGATTGCTTCAGTGCGACCTGCTGCAAGTGTCTGACATTAAACCTAAGCAATCATATTTCTGGCCTGTGTGTTTGGGGAGAGGAGAGGAGAAGCGTAGAGGGGAAGGGAATGGATTTGATAGAGCACAATCTGGAACCAGTTAAACAAAATCAAATCAAATTATAGATTGGTTTGCAATCTCAGGACAAACAGTGCAGCGATCACTTATTGATTTCTTTATATAAATATTAGCCTGTCTTCTGGATAATGAACCTGTGATTAGTGCATGGGCACAGATTGAAATGAAACCAGTCACCACAAGAACCGCATAGACAGGAGTCTGGAAACTGCAGAGACCACTTTCTCTGCCTCTCTGTCAGTCTGTCTCTTGTCTTTTTGGCCGCAATTCT
Source organism: Somniosus microcephalus (assembly GCF_052327205.1). Classification (NCBI taxonomy): domain Eukaryota; kingdom Metazoa; phylum Chordata; class Chondrichthyes; order Squaliformes; family Somniosidae; genus Somniosus; species Somniosus microcephalus. The sequence goes on from NC_140987.1 coordinate 401,694,592, forward strand.
AATTTGGAGGCAGGTAGGGAGCAGGGAGGCTGTAATGCGGCCGGGAGACCCGGCAGAATGAGTTTCCCTCAGGCCCTGCTGAATTTAACGGCAGGGCCTGATTAACATTTTCAATCTCTGTTTCCCATCTGAAGCCAGCCAGATGGAGAGGCTGGCTGGCTGTCGGGTGGGTCGGCCTGAGGCCCAAGACACCAGGCCGCAGAGAGAATATTAGAGGGATTGTGGGGGCGTAGGAAGGCCAGTGATCTTCGGGGGGGTCGGGGGCTGGAGAATCTTCGGAGGGGCCGGGGACCGGAGATCTTCGGAGGGGTCGGGGGCTTGAGATCTTCGGGGGGGGGTCGGGGGCTGGAGGATCTTTGGAGGGGTCGGGGGCTGGAGATCTTTGGGGGGGTCGGGGGCCGGAGGATCTTCAGAGGGGTCGGGGGCCGGAGATCTTCGGGGGGGGTCGGGGGCCAGAGATCTTCGGGGGGGGTCAGGTGCTGCAGATCTTCGGGGGGGGGGTCGGGGGCCGGAGATCTTCGGGGGGGTCGGGTGCCGGAGATCTTCGGAGGGGTCGGGGGCCGAAGATCTTCAGGGGGGTCGGGGGCTGCAGATCTTCGGAGCAGTCGGGGTCTTGAGATCGTCGGGGGCCGGAGGATCTTCAGAGGGGTCGGGGGCTTGAGATCTTCGGGGGGGGGGTCGGGGGCTGGAGATCTTCGGGGGGGAGTCAGGTGCTGCAGATCTTCGGGGGGGTGTTGGGGGCCGGAGGATCTTCGGAGGGGTCGTGGGCCGGAGATCTTCGGGGGGGGTTGAAAGGCCAGGGATCTTCGGGGGGGTCGGGAGCTGCAGATCTTCGGGGGGGGGTCGGGGTCTGGAGATCTTTGGGGGGGTCGGGGGCCGGAGATCTTCGGGGGGGGGGTTGGGGGCTGGAGAATCTTCGGAGGGGTCGGGGTTGGAGAATCTTCGGGGGGCTCGGGGGCTGGAGATCTTCGGGGGGGGTCGGGGCTGGAGAATCTTTGGAGGGGTCGGGGCTGGAGAATCTTCGGGGGGGTCAGGGCTGGAGAATCTTCGGGGGGGTCGGGGGCTGTAGATCTTCGGGGGGGTCGGGGCTGGAGAATCTTCGGGGGGGTCGGGGGCTGCAGATCTTCGGTAGGGTTGGGCTAGAGAATCTTTGCTGGGGTCGGGGCCTGCAGATCTTCGGTAGGGTCAGGGGCTAGAGAATCTTCGGTGGGGTCAGGGGCTGCAGATCTTCGGTAGGGTCAGGGGCTAGAGAATCTTCGCTGGGGTCGGGGTCTGCAGATCTTCGGTAGGGTCAGGGGCTAGAGAATCTTCACTGGGGTCGGGGGCTGCAGATCTTCGGTAGGGTCAGGGGCTAGAGAATCTTCGCTGGGGTCGGGGTCTGCAGATCTTCGGTAGGGTCAGGGGCTAGAGAATCTTCGCTGGGGTCGGGGGCTGCAGATCTTCGGTAGGGTCAGGGGCTAGAGAATCTTCGCTGGGGTCGGGGGCTGCAGATCTTCGGTAGGGTCAGGGGCTAGAGAATCTTCGGTGGGGTCAGGGGCTGCAGATCTTCAGTGGGGTCAGGGGCTAGTGAATCTTCGGGGGGGTCGGGAGCTGCAGATCTTCAGTGGGGTCAGGGGCTGGAGAACCTTCGGTGGGGTCCGGGGCTGGAGAACCTTCGGTGGGGTCGGGGGCTGGAGAATCTTCGGTGGGGTCGGTGTGATGAAGTATTCCATTCACCACTGCCTGTGACTGAGATCGGTTTCAGTGTCATTTCCCTTCCCCCAGACCTCATTGTATTGTGTACTGGAATGTGCTGTATTGTATACTGGAATGTGCTGGAATGTGCTGTGTGTAGGGCTCCGCCCATACCTGGCCCCGTTTGTAAGCTAGCTTCAGTCTGGCCTCAGTCTCCAGAAGGAAGACATCTCTCTCTCTTACGTGTTACTTTCTAAGTTAATAAAAGCCTTGTTTTTGTTCTGCTAACTTCGAGTCTCGGGATTATTGAGGCACATCAATTTTATTAACTTATTTTTCAACACTATGGATCAACTCCTGAAACCCGAACGTTTGGATTTGGATCAACATGCTCCGGACGCATCAGCACGCTTCGGACACTGGTTTGAGTGTATGGAATTCTTCTTGGACAATTCCGCAGCCGTCAAAGACGCTACGGACGCTGCGAGGATGAGACTCGGAATTCTGCGGAATTGGGTAAGCCACCGGGTTTACCCCCTCATCCAAGACGCCGAGACGTACCTGGCCGCCTGCGACATCTTAAAGGCGCATTACCAGCAGCCTACAAATGAGGTGTATGCTAGGCACCTGCTCGCTACCCGCGCACAGCGACCTGGGGAATCGGTGGAGGAGTTCCTAAGCACCATGAAAATGCTTGGCAAAGACTGCAAGTGCCGAGATGTAAAAGCCGCAGTGTACACTGACGAGCTTGTTCGCAATGCCTTCATCACAGGCTTCAGCTCCACTTACATCCGGCAAAGACTGCTGGAAAAAACGGGGTTGGACCTGAAACAGGCTGCGGACACCGCGCGATCCCTGGATGTGGCCCAGAGAAACTCGGAAGCCGACTCTTCAGCCCGCGCCGTCCACGCCGCCACGTGTGCACCGAGGGCGCCGCCATCTTGGAAGGCATCTTCCCCGCCCGACAGCCCGACACCGGCTGGGCCCCGCTCTCCCCCCAGAAGCCCTACGACAGCCGCGACGCGTCAGGGACCCAACTGCTACTTCTGCGGGCAGCCAAAGCACACCAGAAACCTGTGCCCGACGAAAGGCACCACCTGCTTTAAGTGCGGTAAGAAGGGGCACTTCGGGAAGGTGTGCAGAGGGAACCCCGCCGGAAAACCAACTGCCGGAAAACCCGCCACCGCCGCGTGTGCGCCGTGGGAGCGACCATCTTGGACGCCATCTTGCCCGACCTCGTGGGGTCCGCCATCTTGTGAGCAGACAGCGTGGACGCCATCTTGTATCGATCAGGGCCCTACAGTGGCATCGGTCACAGTGGACCAGACCAGGCCGCACCCGCTATCCAGATCAATGGTGGACATCGAGGTAAACGGGTGCCGGGTTAAATGCTTAATTGACAGTGGAAGCACGGAGAGCTTTATCCACCCAGAACTGGCACAACAACTCTCCCTAAAGGTGGTCCCTACTCAGGGTACCATCTCTATGGCTGATAAAACCCAGACATCGACCATTCTGGGTTACTGCACGGTACAATTGTGCGTTAACGGAACTGTATATGATAATTTTAAAGTATTAATCATGAAGAACCTATGTGCGAGCATGATCTTGGGCCTGGATTTCCAGTGCAACCACCAAAGCATCACGCTCAAGTACGGTGGGTCCCAGCCGCCCCTCACAGTGTGCGGTCTGGCTACCCTGAAGGTAAAGCCGCCTTCGCTATTCGCGAACCTTACCCCTAACTGCCGGCCAATAGCGACCAAAAGCAGGAGGTACAGCTGGGAGGACAGGCGGTTTATCGCGACCGAGGTAGACAGGCTCCTGAAAGAGCGTATTATTGAACGCAGCAACAGCCCGTGGCGCGCCCAAGTGGTAGTGGTAAGGGGTAACGAGAAGAAACGGATGGTGATCGACTATAGTCAAACGATCAACAGGTACACCCTACTAGACGCCTACCCGCTACCCCACATATCAGAAATGGTGAACCAAATCGCCCAATACCGGGTGTTCTCCACCATCGACCTCAAGTCAGCGTACCACCAGCTCCCTATCAGACCAGAGGACCGCCCGTACACAGCCTTTGAGGTGAACGGACGCCTCTACCAATTCCTCAGAGTCCCCTTTGGGGTGACGAATGGGGTCTCGGTCTTCCAGAGGGAGATGGACCGCATGGTCGATGACCACCACTTGCAGGCAACCTTCCCCTACCTCGACAACGTCACCATCTGCGGTCACAACCAGCAGGATCACGACTCGAACCTCGAGAGGTTCCTGAAAACTGCACAAAAACTCAACCTCACCTACAACGAGGACAAGTGCATTTACAACACCACGCGCCTCTGCATACTAGGCAGCGTGGTGGAGAATGGGGAAATCGGGCCAGACCCCGACCGATTGCGCCCCCTACGGGAGCTGCCCCTGCCCAACACTCCCAAAGCCCTGAAAAGGTGCCTGGGGTTATTTTCTTATTATTCCCAATGGGTCCCCAACTACTCCGACAAAGCCCGCCCCCTCTTGAAAGCATCCTCTTTCCCGCTCTCTGCTGAGGCCCATGCCGCCTTCAAAAGCATTAAGCAGGATATTGAGCGGGCCACGCTACAGGCAGTGGACGAGAACACTCCACTTCAAGTGGAAAGTGATGCGTCTGACTTCGCCTTGGCGGCCACCCTCAACCAGGCGGGGCGGCCCGTAGCTTTCTTCTCGAGGACCCTCCAAGGGCCCGAGATCAGACACTCCTCCGTGGAAAAGGAGGCCCAAGCCATCGTGGAGGCAGTGCGCCACTGGCGCCACTACCTAGCCGGCAAACGCTTCACCCTACTTACCGACCAGCGGTCGGTAGCGTTTATGTTCAATAATAAACAGAGGGGGAAGATTAAAAATGATAAGATTCTTAGGTGGCGGATCGAGCTCTCCACCTTCGAGTACGACATCGTTTACCGGCCAGGGGCCCTTAACGAATCCCCTGACGCCCTCTCACGAGGGGTGTGTGCCAGCGCCACCGGGGATCGGCTACAGACCCTCCACAACGACCTCTGCCACCCAGGGGTCACGCGGCTGTTCCACTTCATAAAGTCCCGTAACTTACCCTACTCGATTGAGGAAGTTCGGTCCCTGACCAGGAACTGCCGCACTTGCGCTGAGTGCAAGCCTCGGTTCTACCGCCCAGATAGAGCCCACTTAATCAAAGCTACACGGCCCTTTGAGCGGCTCAGCTTAGATTTCAAGGGCCCCCTCCCGTCCGTCGACCGCAATGTTTACTTCCTGAACATTGTGGATGAATACTCCCGGTTCCCATTCGCCTTCCCCTGCCCAGACATGACCAGCGCCACGGTCATTAAATGCCTCAACAGCCTGTTCTGCCTGTTCGGTATGCCGAGCTACATCCATACGGATAGGGGGGCGTCCTTCATGAGTGAAGAGCTACGCCAGTACATGCTGTCCAAGGGGATCGCCACGAGCCGTACCACCAGCTACAACCCCCGGGGTAACGGCCAAGTGGAGCGAGAGAACGGGACAGTATGGAAAGCAGTCACTCTAGCTCTAAGGACCAAGGGCCTCCCTATCTCCCGCTGGCAGGAAGTCCTCTCGGATGTGCTCCATTCGATACGGTCGCTATTGTGTACGGCCACTAATACCACGCCTCATGAACGAATGTTTGTCTTTCCCCGGAAATCCACCTCAGGCGTATCCATGCCGTCATGGCTCTCCACCCCAGGTCCGGTACTCGTGCGAAGGCATGTGAGGGGCCACAAGACGGACCCTCTCGTGGAGCCAGTACACCTACACCACGCCAACCCCCAATACGCATATGTCCGGCACGCCGACGGAAGGGAGGACACCGTGTCCATAAAAGACGTCGCCCCAGCCGGCATCGACAACAACCACGGCAATAGCGGCAACGACGATCACAGCAACTCTTACCCACCCACTACTCTTTCATCACTCCCGGAAGAACACCGACCAACGGCACCCCCACCAACTACCCTTCCAACAACCCTGGCGGCACCCCCGGCAGAGACCCAGGAGGCTACCGGGGACACCCAGCCGACACCCGCGGCACCGCAACAGCCACGTCGGTCGCAGAGGACTATCAAACCCCCGAACAGACTAAATCTATAGAAGGGGTGAATGTGATGAAATATTCCATTCACCACTGCCTGTGACTGAGATCGGTTTCAGTGTCATTTCCCTTCCCACAGACCTCATTGTATTGTGTACTGGAATGTGCTGTATTGTATACTGGAATGTGCTGTGTGTAGGGCTCCGCCCATACCTGGCCCCGTTTGTAAGCTAGCTTCAGTCTGGCCTCAGTCTCCAGAAGGAAGACATCTCTCTCTCTTACGTGTTACTTTCTAAGTTAATAAAAGCCTTGTTTTTGTTCTGCTAACTTCGAGTCTCGGGATTATTGAGGCACATCAGTCGGGGGCTGCAGATCTTCGGTGGGGTCAGGGGCTGGAGAACCTTCAGTGGGGTCAGGTGCTGGAGAACCTTCGGTGGGGTCAGGGGCTGGAGAACCTTCGGCGGGGTCGGGGGCTGCAGATCTTCGGAGGGGTCGGGGACTGGAGGATCTTTGGAGGGGTCTGGTGCTGGATGATTTTTGGGGGGGTTGGGTGGCAACAGATCTTCGGAGGGGTCGGGGGCTAGAGGATTTTTGGAGGGTTCAGAGGCTGGAGAATCTTCGCTGGGGTCGGGGGCTGTAGATCTTCGGAGGGATCAGGGGCTAGAGAATCTTCGGTGGGGTCCGGGGCTGGAGATCTTCAGTGGGGTCAGGGGCTAGAGAATCTTCAGTGGGGTCAGGGGCTGCAGATCTTCAGTAGGGTCAGGGGCTAGAGAATCTTTGGTGGGGTCAGGGGCTGCAGCTCTTGGGTAGGGTCAGGGGCTAGAGAATCTTCGGTGGGGTCAGGGGCTGCAGCTCTTGGGTAGGGTCAGGGGCTAGAGAATCTTTGCTGGGGTCGGGGCTGCAGCTCTTGGGTAGGGTCAGGGGCTAGAGAATCTTCGGTGGGGTCAGGGGCTGCAGATCTTCGGTAGGGTCAGGGGCTAGAGAATCTTCGCTGGGGTCGGGGGCTGCAGATCTTCGGTAGGGTCGGGCTAGAGAAACTTCACTGGGGTCGGGGGCTGCAGATCTTCGGTAGGGTCAGGGGCTAGAGAATCTTCGGTGGGGTCAGGGGCTGCAGATCTTCGGTAGGGTCAGGGGCTAGAGAATCTTCGCTGGGGTCGGGGGCTGCAGATCTTCAGTGGGGTCAGGGGCTAGAGAATCTTTGGGGGGGTCGGGGGCTGCAGATCTTCAGTGGGGTCAGGGGCTAGAGAATCTTTGGGGGGTCGGGGGCTGCAGAATTTTCAGTGGGGTCAGGGGCTGGAGAACCTTCGGTGGGGTCAGGGGCTGGAGAACCTTCGGTGGGGTCGGGGGCTGCAGATCTTCGGTGCTGTCAGGGGCTGGAGAACCTTCGGTGGGGTCAGGGGCTGGAGAATCTTCGGTGGGGTCGGAGGCTGCAGATCTTCAGTGGGGCCAGGGGCTGGAGAACCTTCGGTGGGGTCAGGGGCTGGAGAATCTTTGGTGGGGTCGGGGGCTGCAGATCTTCAGTGGGGTCAGGGGCTGGAATTCTGTGAATTCTAGCAGGGTCAGTGGCACACTTTAAGAGTGGGTGGAAGTCTTACCTGCCAGTGTTACTACAGTATTAATGGCTCTCCAGATTTTTTGCAGATGGCACTTATCCCAGAGTGCTAAGACTATGGGGGAGAGGAGATGTGTGAAGCATTGACAATCATTATGAGGGAGTCACTAGAAAGTGGGGAGGTACCAGTAGATCGGTAACAGGTAACATGGTGTTCATATTGAAAAAGGGGAGCAAAACACAGGCAGTTGTAGTCTTCCATTTGTGTAGAATAATGGAATTCATTATCAGGGCTAAACCTGAAGATTATCTAAACACGATAATCTAATAAACAGGAGTCAATGCGGATTCCATTGAGGAAGACCCTGCTGACCAATCTCCTTGACTTCTTTGAGGAAGTGACAACACAAGTGGACTGTGGGAAGCCCTATGATGTGGTGTACCTAGATTTACAACAGGCTTTTGACAGAGTTGCATATGTAAAGCTATTAATTAAAATCAATTTATTAGGGATTCAAGTTAAACCCTGGGAATGGAGAGGAAATTAGCTGAAGGGTATAAAACAATGGCCCAGAACTTGGTGTCGGGGGCTTGCCGCCCGATGTGCGCTCACCCTGCGTGCCGACATCTGAAACCTGGCCCGCAGTGGATTTCCTTTCAGTGGCCAGGTTCAGATGTCGGCGCGCTGTGCTAACCTGACCCAGCGGCGTAGTTAGTGCGATGTGCCGGCTGGGATCAGGTGAGCACTGTTCAGCCAATCAGGGGAGGGGAAACTTCATTCATAAGTTTGAGAGTAAGAACTGTCAAACTCATGAGAAGTACTGCACCCCAAAACACTACTTAAACTTTAAATAAAATTTTAAAAAACATCCCAATCATTAAATTAAGTATAAATAAGTTAAAAAAAATAATTTAAACAATAATTTTTTTATTTGAAAAAAATAAATTTTTAATAAAAAGGGTCTAAAACTAAACTGACCTTATTGTAGATTCTTTAAAATAATAAACCTGTGGAAATTTTTTTTCTAAATTGCACTAAAACACCACTTACCTGTAAAAATAAATACTTACGTGTGCTTTTTACAAGCGTAAAGACCGGAGGCCTTTAGACATGCGCAAATCCCCCAAAACAGAGGAAATCCAAGACGCACGCGCTGCCCCCTACAGCGCACGCGCTAGCCTCTTCAGCTCTTGGGTGAGAGGAGAGGAAATGCCGGTTTTCAGCGCATGCGCTGTGCATGCTGAAAACCGGCATTTCCTCCGGCCAGACGCGTGAGTACCCCTTCCGTACTCACGCGTTTGGGGAGGAATTTCTGCCCCATTGAGTACTCGTTAGGAGAGTTCTGTCAGGGTGGGGAGGTGGATGATGTACTGGGTGGGGTGCTCAGGGAGCGGTTTTGGGACCACTACTGTTTCTAATTTACATAAATGACTTGAATTCAGAATGAATTAATTGAATTACTTATTACAAAGTAGTTACATTTGCAGATGATACAAAACTAGGAAGTGCAGAGGAATTGGAGTAGACAGCTCAGAAATTACAGAATGAGTAGAGGACATATTTTAGCAAGTAGGACAGTGACAAATGAAATTTAATAGAAACATAGGAGCAGGAGCAGGCCATTCGGCCCCTTGAGCCTGCTCCGCCATTCAATGAGATCATGGCTGGTCATCCAAATTCAGTACCCGGTCCCTGCCTTCTCCCCATATCCCTTGATCCCTTTAGCCTCAAGAAATATATCCAACTCCTTCTTGAATATATTTAATGAACTGGCCTCCACCGCCCTCTGTGGCAGAGAATTCCACAGGTTCACCACTCTCTGGGTGAAGAAATTCCTCCTCATCTCAGTCCTAAATGGCTTACCCCTTATCCTTAGACTATGACCCCTGGTTCTGGACTCCCCGGCCATCGGAAACATCCTTCCTGCATCTAGTCTGTCCAGGCCTGACAGAATTTTATAGGTTTCGATGAGATCCCCGCTCAATCTTCTAAACTCCAGTGAGTATAAGCCCAGTTGACACAATCTCTCCTCATACATCATTCTTGCTATCCCAGGTATCAGCCTGGTGAATCTTTGCTGCACTCCTTCCATGGCAAGAACGTCCTTCCTCAGACAAGGCGACCAAAACTGCACACAATACTCAAGGTGCGGTCTCACCAAGGCCCTGTACAATTGCAGCAAGACATCCTTGCTCCTGTACTCGAACCCTCTTGCTACGAAGGCCAACATACCATTTGCCTTCTTAACTGCCTGCTGCACCTGCATGCTTACCTTCAGCGACTGGTGCACAAGAACACCCAGGTCTCTTTGCACTTCCCCTTCTCCCAATCTATTGCCATTCAAATAATAATCTGCCTTCCTGTTTTTGCCACCAAAGTGGATAACCCGGCTACCGACCATAGAGCACATATACCAGAAACGCTGTTTACGGCGGTCACGGTCCATCATCAAAGACCGTACCCACCCCAGCCACAGTCTGTTTGCCCTCCTGCCATCTGGGAGACGCTACAGATGCATTCGCACCCGTACGACCAGATTTAGGAACAGCTTCTTTCCCAGGGCTGTCATCCTACTGAACTCCACAAATAAACTCTAAAGCCTGCACATCTGCCAATGCACTTTATTATGGTTATGTTTATGTTAATGTATTACAAGCCCAATGTATGTTGAATGTTTAAATGTCTTAATCTAAATGTACACTCTCGGGAGCCGCAAGCCTACATTTCGTTGTACTGCACTTGTGCACTAACAATGACAATAAAGTTGATTATGATTACTATGATTATGATTTATCCACATTATAGTGCATTTGCCATGTTTCTGCCCAATCACCTAACCTGTCCAAATCGTACTGGAGTTTCACGACATCCTCCTCACAGCATACCCTCCCACCCAGCTTTGTGTCGTCTGCAAATTTGGAGATATTACATCCAATTCCCTCGTCCAGATGATTAATATATATTGTGAACAGCTGGGGTCCTAGGACCGATCCTTGCGGTATCCCACTAGTCACTGTTTGCCACTCGGAAAACGACCCGTTTATCCCAACTCTTTGCTTTCTATCCACCAACCAGTTCTCTATCCAAGTCAATACCTTGCCCCCAATCCCATGTGCCTTAATTTTGCACGCTAATCTCTTATGTGGGACCTTATCGAAAGCCTTCTGAAAGTCCAAATACACCACATCCACTGGTTCTCCCTTATCTATTTTACCAGTTACATCCTCAAAAAATTCCAGTAGATTAGTCAAACACGATTTACCTTTTGTAAATCCATGTTGACTTTGTCCGATCCTGTCACTGCTTTCCAAGTGCTCTGCTATTACGTCTTTTATAATGGACTCTAGCATTTTCCGCACTACCGATGTCAGGCTTACCGGTCTATAATTCCCCGCTTTTTCTCTACCACCTTTTTTGAATAGTGGGGTAACATTAGCTACCCTCCAATCCATGGGTACTGTTCCAGAGTCTATCGAGTTCTGGATGATGACCAGTAATGCATCTACTATTTCTAGGGCCACTTCCTTAAGTACCCTAGGATGTAGATTATCAGGCCCTGGGGATTTATCGGCCTTCAGTCCCATCAATTTTCCCAACACCATTTCCCTACAAATACTGATTTCTTTCAGTTCCACCCTTTCATCAGACCCTATGTTCCCCGGCATCTCTGGGAGGTTATTTGTGTCCTCCTTTGTGAAGACAGAACCAAAATATGTATTTAGTTGGTCAGCCATTTCTTTGTTCCCCATTATAAATTCCCCTGATTCTGACTGCAAGGGACCTACGCTTGACTTCACCAATCTTTTTCTCTTCACATATCTATAAAAGCTTTTACAGTCAGTTTTTATGTTCCCTGAAAGCTTACTCTCATATTCTATTTTCCCCTTCTTAATTAATCCCTTTGTCCTCCTTTGTTGAATCCTAAACTGTTCCCAATCCTCAGGATTATTGCTTTTTCTGGCCAATTTATATGTCCTCTCCTTGGATCTTATGCTATCCCTAATTTCCCTTGTTAACCATGGTTGAGTCACCTTTTTTGTTTTATTTTTATGCCAACTGGGATGAACAAATTCTGTAGTTCATTCATTCGGTCTTTCAATGTTTGCCATTGCCTATCCACTGTCAACCCTTTGAGTGACATTCCCCAATCAATCCTACCCAACTTGCGCCTCAGACCATCATAGTTTCCTTTATTTAAATTGAGGACCCTAGTCTCTGAGTCAACTACTTCATTCTCCATCTTAATGAAGAATTCAAGCATATTATGATCGCTCCGACTCAAGGGGCCTCGTACAACAAGATTGCTAATTAATCCTTTCTCATTAGATAATACCCAGTCTAAGATGGCCTGATCTCTGGTTGGTTCCTCGACATATTGGTCCAGGAAACCATCCCGTAAACACTCCAGGAATTCCTCCTCCACAGTATTGTTACTAATTTGGTTAGCCCAATCTATATGTAGATTAAAGTCACCCATGATGACTGCTGTGCCTTTATTGCACGCTTCTTTAATTTCCCTTTTAATGCCATCCCCAACCTCTGCATTACTGTTTGGAGGTCGATATACCACTCCCACTAACGTTTTCTGCCTCTTAGTATTTCTCAATTCTACCCATACAGATTCCACATCATCAGAGCTAATATCCTTCATTACAATTGTGTTAATCCCTTCTTTAACCAGTAATGCTACCCCACCTCCCTTTCCTTTTTGCCTATCTTTCCTGAATATCGAATACCCCTGGATGTTGAGTTCCCAGCCTTGGCCATCCTTGAGCCACGTTTCCGTAATCCCAACCAAATCATATTCGTTTACCTCTATTTGCGCAGCCAATTCATCCACCTTATTACGAATGCTCCTCGCATTAAGACACAAAGCCTTCAGGCTTGTCTTTTTAACGCTCTTAGACCTATTAGAATTATTATTTACTGTGGCCATGTTTGATTTAAACCGTTAATTTCTCTGACTGCCACTTTTGTTTTCTCCTTCCTATCTTTTGCTTGTATCCTTGTTTCCCTTTTCTCTGTCTCCCTGCTCAGGTTCCCAACCCCCTGCCATTTGAGTTTAAACCCTCCCCCAGAGCACTAGCAAACACTCCCCCTAGGACATCGGTTCCAGCCCTGCCCAGGTGCAAACCGTCTGGTTTGAACTGGTCCCACCTCCCCCAGAACCAGTTCCAATGTCCCAGGAACTTGAATCCCTCCCCCCTGCACCATTCCTCTAGCCACGTATTCATCTGAAATATCTTTCTATTTCTACTCTGACTAGCACGTGGCACTGGTAGCAATCCTGAGATTACTACCTTTGAGGTCCTGTTTTTTAATTTACCTCCTAACTCCCTATATTCTGCTTTTAGGACCTCATCCCGCTTTTTACCTATATCGTTGGTGCCTATATACACCACAACAACTGGCTGTTCACCCTCCCCTTCCAAGATGTTCTGCAGCCGCTCTGAGACATCCTTGACCCTTGCACCAGGGAGGCAACACACCATCCTGGAGTCTCGTTTGCGGCCGCAGAAATGCCTATCTATTCCCCTTACAATAGAATCCCCTATTACTATAGCTGTACCCCTCTTTTTCCTCCCGTCCTGTGCAGCAGAACCACTCCTGGTGCCAGGAAGTTGGCTGCTGCTGCTTTCCTCTGATAAGCCATCCCCCCCAACAGTACTCAAAGTGGTATCTGTTTGAGAGGGGGATGTCCACAGGGGACCCCTGCACTACCTGCCTGCGCCTAGTACTCTGCCTGTTGGACACCCCTTCCCTTTCTGCCTGTCCAACCTCTACCTGCGGTGTGTCCAACTCCGTAAACGTGCTATTCACGATGTCCCGAGCATTGTGAACGTTCTAGTATGCATCCAATCGCAGCTGCAGTGCCGCAATACAGTCTGTCAGTAGCTGCAGCTGGATGCACTTCCTGCACACATCGTTGTCAGGGACACAGGAAGTGTCCCTGAGTTCCCACATATCGCAGGAGGAGCATACCACGTGGCCGGGCTGTTCTGCCATGACTTACCCTTTAATTAATTGCAATTAAATTAAATCAATCAATCAATCACACTAATTACACTACTGTTAAATGGCTTACCAACAGTCCCCGCTACACCAGAGAGACCTTAGTAACTATAAACCACAGAGTTTAAGTTTAAAAAGAGAGAAATACACACCAACCAATCACTTACCTGCTTTCTGGTGATGTCACACTTCAATTACTTTTTACTTCTCTCCCTCCCTCTGAGCTCAGAGACTGGAGATTGGTATGCCTTACCTGGTCTCGGAGCTGTTTTTAAACTCACCGCCGCTCAGCCTCGTTCCCTTGCAGGTCCGCCCACCTACCTCCGCTGCTCTGAGGCCTTACCTGGTCTCAGAGCTGTTTTTAAACTCACCGCCGCTCAGCCTCGTTCCCTCGCAGGTCTGCCCGCCTGCCTCCGCTGCTCTGAGGCCTTACCTGGTCTCGGAGCTGTTTTTAAACTCGCCGCCACTCAGCCTCATTCCCTTGCAGGTCCGCCCGCCTGCCTCCGCTGCTCTAAGGCCTTACCTGGTCTCGGAGCTGTTTTTAAACTCGCCGCCGCTCAGCCTCGTTCCCTCGCAGGTCCGCACGCCTGCCTCCGCTGCTCTGAGGCCTTACCTGGTCTCAGAGCTGTTTTTAAACTCGCCGCCGCTCAGCCTCGTTCCCTCGCAGGTCCGCCCACCTGCCTCCGCTGCTCTGAGGCCTTACCTGGTCTCGGAGCTGTTTTTAAACTCACCGCCACTCAGCCTCGTTCCCTCGCAGGTCCGCCCGCCTGCCTCCGCTGCTCTGAGGCCTTACCTGGTCTCTGAGCTGTTTTTAAACTCGCCGCCGCTCAGCCTCGTTCCCTCGCAGGTCCGCCTATCTGCCTCCACTGCTCTGAGGACTTACCTGGTCTCAGAGCTGTTTTTAAACTCGCCACCGCTCAGCCTCGTTCCCTCGCAGGTCCGCCCGCCTGCCTCCGCTGCTCTGAGGCCTTACCTGGTCTCGGAGCTGTTTTTAAACTCGCTGCCGCTCAGCCTCGTTCCCTCGCAGGTCCGCCTATCTGCCTCCACTGCTCTGAGGACTTACCTGGTCTCGGAGCTGTTTTTAAACTCGCCGCCGCTCAGCCTCGTTCCCTCGCAGGTCCGCCCGCCTGCCTCCGCTGCTCTGAGGCCTTACCTGGTCTCGGAGCTGTTTTTAAACTCGCCGCCGCTCAGCCTCGTTCCCTCGCAGGTCCACCCACCTGCCTCCGCTGCTCTGAGGCCTTACCTCATCTCGGAGCTGTTTTTAAACTCGCCGCCACTCAGCCTCGTTCGCTCGCAGGTCCGCTCGCCTGCCTCCACTGCTAATGCAGGCAAGGGTAAAATATTACAGATAGGGAAAAAAATAGTGCCACAAATCAACAGTGTTGAAATAGCCAAGGAGGAAGATGAAAGATCTAGGAGGCTTAGTAGATTTGATACTCAACATGTTGAAGCAATGCAGAGCAGCAATGAACAAATCCAATAGAATGTTGAACTGGTCAGGCCAGTAAAATACAAATATAAGGGAGTTGCTTCCAAACCGTATAGTGTTCTGATCAGACATTTGCTGCCCTTCCTTAATTGCCCTTGAGAAAAAGATGGTGAACCTTCTTATTGAACCACTGCAGTCCATGTGGTGAAGATACTCCTACTGTTAGGCAGGGAGCTCTAGGATTTTGACCCAGCAATGAAGGATCAGCAACATATGTCCAAGTCAGGATGGTGTGTGACTTGGAGATGATGGTGTTCCCATGCATCTGTTGCCCTTGTCCTTCTAGGCAATGGAGGTCGCGGGCTTGGAAAGTGCTGCCGAAAAAGCATTGATGACTTGCTGCGGTGCATCCTGTAGATAGCATACTTGTAGCCACAGTACGCCCATGGTGGAGGGGGTGCCAATCAAGCGGACTGCTTTGTCCTGGATGGTGTCGAACTTCTTGAGTGTTGTTGCAGCTGAACCAATCCAAGCAAGTGGAGAGTGTTCCATCATACTCTTGACTTGTGTCTTCTAAGTGGTGGAGAGGCTTTGGGGAGTCAGGAGGTGAGCTACTTGCTGCAGAATACTTAGCTTCTGACCTGCTCTAGTACCATGGCATTTATGTGGTTGGTCCAGTTGAGCTTCTGGCCAATGGTGGCCACCAGGAAGTTGATGGTACTGGATTTGGCGATGGTAATGCCATTAGAGCGTGGACTTGAGCAGGAGTGGAGGCAGCGGCAGCAGCATAAAGGGAGTTGAATGGTGATTCAAAAAAAACACAAGCAGTGGAGGAGGAGGAGGATAGGGAAAGCAATAGCGGTAGGGGATTTGATAGTTAGGGGAGCAGATAGGCGTTTCTGTGGCCACAGACGTGACTCCAGGATGTTACGTTGCCTCCCTGGTACCAGGGTTAAGGATGTCACCGAGCGGCTGCAGAACATTCTGAGGGGGGAGGTTGAACACCAGAGGTTGTGGTCCATATCGGTACCAACGACGTAGGTAGAAAGAGGGATGAGGTCCTGCAGGCAGATTTCAGGGAGCTATGAAAGAGATTAAAAAGCAGGACCTCAAAGGTAGTAATCTCTGGATTACTCCCGGTGCCACGCGCGTGTGAGTATAGAAATAGGAGGATAGAGCAGATGAATGCATGGAGAGATGGTGCAGGAGGGAAGGCTTCAGATTCCTGGGGCATTGGGGCCGGTTCTGGGGGAAGTGGGACCTGTGCAGGCCGGACGGGTTGCACCTCAACAGAGTCTGTACCAATATCCTCGCGGTGGGAATTGGGTGGTGGTGGGGTGGTGCGGGTTGCTAGTGCTGTTGGGGAAGGTTTAAACTAAGTTGGCAGGGGGATGAGCACCAGGAAGTAGCATCAGAAAGGAGAAACAAAAGGACACAAAGGATTGGGAGAGGCAGATAGCACTAAAGTAAGAAATAGTACAATGTTAGGTGGGGTCAGACTAAGAGAGAACACAGGATGGTCTAAGATAGGTTTACAGTGTATGTATGTGAATGCACGAAGCATAGTAAACAAGGTTGGTGAGCTGCAGGTGCAAATAGTCACATGGGAATATGATGTTGTGGCGATAACGAAGACCTGGCTCTAAAAAGGGCAGGATTGGGTATTAAATATTCCTGGATATAAGGTGTTCAGGAAAAATAGAGAAGGAAAGATAGAAGGTGGTGCGCCAGTATTGGTTAAGGAGAATGTTACAGTGCTGGAGAGAAAGGATATCCTGGAGGGGTCAAGGACAGAATCTATATGGCTAGAGTTAATAGAGGTGCCATTACACTACTAGGCGTATTCTATAAACCACCAAATAGTGGAAAGATATGGAGGAGCAAATTTGCAGAGTAATTACAGAGAGGTGCAAGAACTATAGAGTAGTGATAATGGGGGACTTCAACAATCCTAATATAGACTAAGATCATAATTCTGTAAAGGGCAGAGAGGGGGAAGAATTTCTGAAGTGTGTTCAGGAGAACTTTCTGGATCAGTATGTTTCCGGCCCAACGAGGAAGGAGGCATTGCTAGATCTGGTTTTGGGGAATGAGGTGGGTCAAGTGGAGCAAGTGTCAGTAGGAGAACATTTAGGGAACAGTGATCATAGTATCATAAGGTTTAGATTAGCTATGGAAAAGAACAGGGAGCAATCTAGAGTAAAAATACTTAATTGGAGGAAGGCCAATTTCAGTGGGATGAGAGCGGATCTGGCCCGGATAAATTGGAATCAAAGATTGGCAGGCAAAACTGTAATGGAACAATGGCTGCCTTTAAAGAGGAAATAGTTCGGGTACAGTCGAGATACATTCCCATTAGGGGGAAAGGTAGGGCAACTAAAGTCAGAGCTCCCTGCATGACAAAAGAGATAGAGAGTAAGATGAAGCAGAAAAAGAGCGCATATGGCAGATGTCAGGCCGAGAATACATCTGAGAACCAGGCTAAATATAGAAAATTCAGAGGAGAAGTGAAAAGGAAAATAAGAGGGTCAAAGAGAGGGTATGAGAATAGAATGGTAGTTAACATAAAAGTTAATCCAGAAGTCTTCTATAGGCATATAAATAGTAAACGGGTAGTAAGAGGAGGGGTGGGGCCGATTAGGGACCAAAAAGGAGACCTACGTATGGAGGCAGAGGGTATGGCTGAGGTACTAAATGAGTACTTTGCATCTGTCTTCACCAAGGAAGAAGATGCTGCCATAGACATAGTGCAGGATGAGGTAGAGGAGATACTGGATGGGATAAAAATTGATAAAGAGGAGGTACTAGAAAGGCTGGCTGTACTTCAAGTAGGTCAGTCACCAGGACCAGATGGGATGCATCCTAGGACACTGAGGGAAGTGAAGGAAGAAATTGTGGAGATACTGGCCATAATCTTCCAACCCTCCTTAGATACAGGGTGGTGCCAGAGGATTAGAGAATTGCAAATGTTGCACCCTTGTTCAAAAAAGGGCATAAAGATAAACCCAGCAATTATAGGCTGGTCAGTTTAACCTTGGTAGTGGGGAAGCTTTTAGAAACAATAATCAGGGTCAAAATTAACAGTCAATTGGACAAGTGTGGATTAATTAAGGAAAGCTTGCATGGATTTGTTAAAGGCAAATCGTGTTTAACCAACTTGATCGAGTTTTCTGATGAGGTAACAGAGATGGTTGATGAGGGCAATGTGGTTGATGTGGTGTACATGGATTTCCAAAAGGTGTTCGACAAAGTGCCACATAATAGGCTTGCCAGCAAAGTTGAAGCCCATGGAATAAAAGGGGCCTCGCATAACAAGATTGCTAATTAATCCTCTCTCATTACATAATACCCAATCTAAGATGGCCTGATCTCTAGTTGGTTCCTCGACATATTGGTCCAGGAAACCATCCAGTATACACTCTAGGAATTCCTCCTCCACAGTTTTGTTACAAATTTGGTTAGCCCAATCTATATGTAGATTAAAGTCACCCATGATAACTGCTGTGCCCTTATTGCACGCGTCTCTAATTTCCCATTTAATGCCATCCCCAACCTCAGCATTACTGTATGGGGGTCTGTATACAACTCCCAGTAATGTTTTCTGCCCCTTGGTATTTCTCAGCTCTGCCCATACAGGTTCCACATCATCAGAGCTAATATCCTTCCTTACTATTGTGTTAATCTCCTCTTTAACCAGCAATGCTACCCCACCTCCTTTACCTTTTTTCCTGTCCTTCCTGAATATTGAATACCCCTGGATGTTGAATTCCCAGTCTTGGTCACCCTGGAGCCATGTCTCCGTGATCCCAATTATATCAAATCCGTTTACATCTATTTGCACAGTTAATTCATCCACCTTATTATGAATGCTCCTCGCATTAAGACACAAAGCCTTCAGGCTTGATTTTTTAACACTCTTAGTCCTTTTAGAATTATTATTTACTGTGGCCCTGTTTGATTTACACCCTTGATTTCTCTGCCTTCCACTTTTGCTTTTCTCCTTCCTGTCTTTTGTTTCTATCCTTGCTCCCCTTTCCTCTGTCTCCCTGCACAGGTTCCCAACCCCCTGCCATTTTAGTTTAAACCCTCCCCAACAGCACTAGCAAACACTCCCCCTAGGACATCGGTCCCGGTCCTGCCCAGGTGCAAACCATCCAGTTTGTACTGGTCCCACCTCCCCCAGAACCGGTTCCAATGTCCCAGGAATTTGAATCACTCCCCCTTGCAAAAAAAAGAGGTATTCGGAAGGGTGGGTTTTAAGGACAGTCTTAAAGGAGGAGAGGGAAGTGGAGAGGCAGAGAGGTTTAAGGAGGGAATTCCAAATGTGGGTCCTAGGTGGCTGAAAGCACAGCCACCAATGGTGGAGCTAAGAGATGGGGGATGCATAAGTGATCAGAATTAAAGGAATGGGGAGATTGGCTGTAGGGCTCTAGGAAGTTTCAGAGATAAGGAGAAATGGTTAACATAAAAGGGAACTCAAAAATCTTCTACCGGTATGTAAACAGTAAGCGGGTAGTAAGAGGCAGGGTGGGGCCTATTAGAGACAAATAAGGTGATATATGCTTAGAGGCGCATGGCCAGGCTAGAATACTCAATGAGTACTTTGTTTACTAAGGAGGTGGATGCTGACAAAATATCAGTAGAAGTGGAAAAGGTAAAAGCAATGGAAGGGGTGAAAATTGATAGACAGGATGTACTAGAAAGGCTGGGTATGCTTAGAGTGGACAAGTCGCCTGGTCCAGATGGCTTGCATCCCAGGTTGCTAAGGGAATTGGGGGAGGAGATAGCAGAAGGGCTTGCCATAATTTTCCAATCTTCCCTAGATGTGGGGGAGGTGCCTGAGGATTGGAAAGTGGCAAATGTGACACCATTGTTCAAGAAAGGGTGTAAGGACAATCCTAGTAACTAGACCGGTCAGTTTAACATCAGTGGTGGGTAATGTTTTAGAAACAATAATCAAGGAAAAATTTAACGGGCACTTGGAAAGGTTTAAGCTAATTAAGGAGAGCCAACACGGACTTGTAAAAGGCAGATCGTGTTTGACTAATCTAATTGAATTTTTTGATGAAGTAACAGAGAGGATGGATGAATGGAATGCAATGGATGTTGTCTACATGGATTTTCGGAAGGCGTTTGACAAAGTACCACATAGAAGGTTGGTTAACAAAATTGATGCTCATGGAATAGGTGGGTCAGTGGCAGCTTGGATAAGGAATTGGCTTAAGGACAGAAAACAGCGAGTTGTGGTAAATGGCTGTTTTTCAGACTGGAGGATGGTAGACAATGGTGTGCCCCAAGGGTCAGTGCTGGGGCCACTGCTTTTTTTGATATATATAAATGACCTGGATATTGGAATACAGAGTAGAATTTCTAAATTTGCTGACACCAAACTTGGGGGTGTGGCAAACAGTGCTGATGATACCAATCAATATGTAACAGGACATAGAAAGGCTAGCAGAATGGGCAGACAAGTGGCAGATGGAATTTAATACAGAGAAGTGTGAGGTGGTGCATTTTGGCAGAAGGAACAGGGAGAGGCAGTATACACTTAATGGCACATTTTTAAAGAATGTGCAGGGACAGAGGGACCTGGGAGTTAATGTGCATAGGTCCCTGAAGGTGGCAGGATATATTGAGAGAGTGGTTTGAATAGGCTAGGTGGGGAAAGGCTGTTCCCACTAGTTGATGGTATAAGAACTAGGGGACACAAATTTAAGGGGCTTGACTTTGCCACTGGTGGCGGGTTGGGTGCGGGTCAGGTAGTCGGCGGGTCCCAATCCTGCCTCCGCTGTCAGGCGGGAAAAAATTGCGATTTTGCCCTAATTGGGCAATTGATTCCCAGCGTGTGCGAACCCCTGGCCCAATTAGTTTTTTGGGCCTGAAACTCGCTTCTGATGACGTCATTTCTCCAGCTGCATTTAAGAGCTCCAAGCAGCCTTGGTTCATTTAGTACCTAAACGCTTGTGTTTGCTTTTGCCGAGAAAAGTTTTTGGAGCTATTGCAATGTCTACTTCAAGGTCCAAAGCCTCACCACGGTTCGATGATGACTCCCTCCATGCTCTGGTAGAGGGAGCCAGAGCACAAAAGGGGGTGCTCTTTCCATCCTCTCGGAGGAAAAAACCTCCTCAGCAGACCAAAGCTGTGTGGCTGCAAGTTGCCCAGGAGGTGAGTGCCAGATCAATGTGCAGCAGAACCTGGCTGCAGTGCCGAAAGAGGTTCAATTACCTTGTTCGAACAGGCAAAGTGAGTATACCAGCACCTTTACCCTCATTCTGCTCCCCATCTTCTCTCAGCACCATCACTCTGCATTGTCAACATATTCCTACACATCCCACTTTACCCTTGCATCCCTTGCACCCTTAACCATTCCCTCTCTCTCTATGTACACAATCACTTCACTATTCAACTATGCTGCCCTCACACTCGCTATCACTGTTATGCTATGACAACAACTAACAACACACAGGGAGGGCCCTTAGTATTGGGACCTCACTCCATCTTTGTGTCCTTCTAAGCATCTATGCTATGGATTATCTACACTCACTCATCATTCTCACTCAAACTGCACTTGTGTCCCTCATTGCAGGAAAAAGAGCCCACAATAAGAGGGAAAGGGCGAAGACTGGAGGAGGGCCAGCCTCAATAGCCCATCTTACCAGAGCAGAGGAGGCAGCCCTAGAGATCGTTGTCACCAAGGAGGATGTGGACGTGGGGGATGGACAGATGGGCACATCAGAGCAAGTTGGTGACAGAATAGTTTTGCATCTCTCTCATTGACATTGCATGAGTGACTGATGTGGCTTCTGATGCTCAAACAGATTGACTTATGATCATCTGCACTATTCAATGTGCATGCTACATTTATATCACATATCTAACTCATGCCTTTACTCCCCCACAGGACCATCGACAGCCCCGCTCACCACTGTCCAGGAGGGAGAGGCTGAGCCGGAAGACTCCTCAGAGCAACCTGCAACCTCTGAGGGCGCAGTGTCAGCAGAATTAAGTGCACCCAGCACCAGTGCAGATATGCACACCTCGGTGGGACCTTCGGGGCATAGAGTAGTGTTGTCACCTGGTGTATCACAGCTCACAAGTGAGTATTAGCAGATGGTGGAGACAGGGACAACAGTGGAGAGTCCTCATCGGAGGCCACAGGGTGCTCCCAGCTCTGCTCAGCTGCATGTGGACCCTGTGCCTCCGGGTCCATCCAGAAGGAGAGCGGTGCTGGAACTCCAGGAACAGGTGCAGAAGTCTCTGGCAGGTTTTATCTCCAGGGTCACTGCGAGTGTGTAGCGGATGGAGGAGTCCAACGCTAACATGAGCAGAGCCTTTGTGGAGGCATTGGCATTGCTGCCCTCTGTGATTTGTCTATGTTTCTATATTTCTTGAGGCTAAAGGAATCAAGGGACATGGGGAGAAAGCAGGGACAGGATACTGAATTTGGATGATCAGCCACGATCTCATTAAATGGCGGAGCAGGCTTGAGGGGCCGAATGGCCTACTCCTGCTCCTATTTTCTATGTTTCTATGTTTCTATAATGCACAAGTAGTCACAAGGGTAGTCACTTGGGTGTTAGTCATAGAGTCATAGAGTTTTACAGCACAGAAAGAGGCCCTTCGGCCCATCGTGTCTGCGCCGCCAGGAGTTCTGTTGTGTTTAATTGTTAAATGCCTTTGCAAAGGGGGCATCGGTTACCTGCGTGATGCAGGTGTGTGCGCCGACTGGGAGATGCCGCTGATGTCTATTGATGATCCCTGGAAGGAGCCTGAAGCAAAAAAGTTGAGTGCGGTGGTGACTTTGACAGCCACTGGTAAGGGGTGTCCACTCGCTCCTCTGGGCTCCAGGTGTTGGTGCAGCATTGCGCAGATGTCACCGACCACCTCTTGCGAAAGTCTCAGCCTCCTTTGGCACTGCTGCTCAGTCATGTTGAGGAATTCATCCTTATCCTGTAAACCCTGTTTTTGGGGTATCCCCTGTGGTGACGTGCTTCCCTGCGTTGGCGCCTTCGTCCCTGTGCATCATCAGGTGGGTGAGCAGCAGGTTGGCGTTCCTGTTGTTGCTGCTGTTGGTGCTGCTGTTGTGCCTGGTTCTGCTGCTCCCGTGGCTGCTCGTCCTCCGAATCTGAGGACCAGGCTGAAAGGAAATAAATGGTTCCCATGCTGCTGGTTGATATCTCCGTTGAGGAAGCGTTCAATCAATGTGGGGAGAGGGATTTCCCAGGAGGTCATGCCCACATCCCATAAAAACGAATTAAAAAAAAGATGGATCTCAGCTTCACCACTTCAAAGATCAGTAGACCTGCAAAAAGTTCTCCAAGACCTGAAAAAACAAAGTTCGGCCACCTGCAACTGATCCTTGTTGAGAGCTCCGTTTTTATGGTGGAGCTGCAGATGTTAGGAAGCCAGCCACTTGTCAACCCGACAGGATTAGCTGGCGTGTTTCAGGAGAGACGTGCAGCACGCTGGAAATGTGGCAAAATTTGAAAGGCCTCTCAAAATGGGATTATAGAGGTACTTAAGTGGTAGTTAAGTGCCTTAAGGGCCTATGCTGCCACCTGGAGGCGTGACCAAAACTGACTCTGCAAGCCTGCCTCTGGCAAAGTTGCGGGGAGGCGGGTTGACGGTGGGATCGGAATCAGCCGTCATTTTTTTCAAATTTTACCACCAGTCCTACCTCCAAACCCACCTCCTCATGGCTGGTAAAATCTAGCCCAAGGTTTTGGGCAAGAGATACAGGGGTTGTGAGGAAAAACTTTGTTACGCAGCGAGTGGTGGTGACCTGGAATTCGCTGCCAACGGAAGTGGTGGAAGCAGAGACACTCAGGGCTGGATTTTGCCAATGGGGAGCTTTTGGAGGCGGGACTCCCACTTGTCGGGTTTTAGTCTCGCCTCCATCGACTTCTGGCCAACCCACACTATTTTCCCTTGATTGACCTTGTTAAGCCCGCCCAGCGGGCTTAGCAGGCCAATTAAGGGGAAGCTGGTTACAGAGAACGTCAGAGTATGACGGATGCACTAAGGATGATTTTTCAGAATTCATTAGACTCGGGAACAGTGCCGATGGATTGGAGGGTAGCTAACGTTACCCCACTATTCAAAAAGGGGGGTAGGGAAAAAGCAGGTAATTACAGACCTGTAAGCCTTACATCAGTTGTGGGCAAAATGCTGGAGTCCATCATTAAGGATGAAATAGCGGAGCACTTAGCAAATGGGGACAGGATAGGACAGAGTCAACATGGATTTACAAAGGGTAAATCGTGCTTGACTAATCTATTGGAATTTTTTGAGGGAGTAACTGGTAGAATAGATGGGGGAGAGCCAGTAGATGTGGTGTACCTGGACTTCCAAAAGGCCTTCGATAAGGTCCCACATAAAAGATTAGCATGGAAAATTGAGGCTCATGGGATAAAGGGGAAAGTTTTGGCGTGGATAGGGAACTGGCTGTCAGATAGAAAACAGAGAGTTGGAATAAACGGCTCATTTTCTGAATGGCAGGCAGTAACAAGTGGGGTACCACAGGGATCTGTCCTGGGCCCCCAGCTGTTCACAATTTACATTAATGACCTGGATCAGGGAGTCGGATGCAGCATTTCCAAATTTGCAGACGACACTAAACTAGGAGGTGGGGTGGGCTCAGAGGAAGAGACCAGGAAGCTCCAGAGCGATTTGGACAGACTGGGCGATTGGGCGGATAAATGGCAGATGCACTATAATGTGGACAAGTGCGAAGTTATCCACCTTGGGTGCAGGAACGGGAGGGCAAATGATTATTTAAATGGCAATAGATTGGGAGAGGGGGAAGTACAGAGAGACCTGGGTGTTCTTGTACACCAGTCACTGAAGGCGAGCATGCAGGTGCAACAGGCGGTCAAGAAGGCAAACGGTATGCTGGCCTTCATAGCAAAAGGGTTAGAATACAGGAACAGGGATACCTTGCTGCAGCTGTACAGGGCACTGGTGAGACCACACCTCGAGTACTGTGTACAGTTTTGGTCGCCTCATCTGAGGAAGGATGTTCTTGCCATGGAGGGGGTGCAGCGGCGATTCACCAGGCTGATACCAGGAATGGCGGGAATGACCTATGAGGAGAGACTATGTAGTTTAGGGATGTACACACTGGAGTTTAGAAGATTGAGAGGGGACCTCATAGAAGTGTATAAAATTCTGACAGGTCTAGACAGACTGGATGCAGAAGGAATGTTTCCCTTGGCGGGTGAGAACAGAACTAGAGGACATAATTTAAGGATAAGGGCTAAACCATTTAGGACAGAGATGAGGGGGAATTTCTTCACTCAGAGAGTGGTGAACCTGTGGAACTCATTGCCACAGAGGGCAGTGTACGCCAGCTCATTAAATATATTTAAGAGGGAATTAGATATATTTCTACGGGCAAAAGGGGTTAAGGGTTACGGAGAGAAGGCGGGGACGGGATACTGAATTAAAGGATCAGCCATGATCTCATTAAATGGCGGAGCAGGCACGAAGGGCCGAATGGCCTACTCCTGCTCCTATCTTCTATGTATCTATGTATCTATGTATCTATGACGTTTCATCTGTCAAAAATTTTTGGCAGATGAATTGTCATTGTTTGAGAGCTCTGTGATGCTGTCAAACACTGAGGCTGGATTTTCTGAAACGGATGCTTTTGGAGGCGGGAATGCTGCTTGCCAGGTCTCAGTCCCGACTCCATCAGCTATTGGCCAACCAGCGGGAATATCCCCTGATTGACCTTGTTAAGCCCACCCGGCGGGCTCAGCAGGCCAATTATGGGGAAGTCAGTGACAGAGCACATGAACGTATGACGTGTCATCTGTCAAGAACTTTTGAAAGAAGAAATGTCATCGTTTGACAGCTCTGTGAAGCTGTCAAACACTGAAATTCTGTGTAGTTTGATGAGACCTTGGGCAGGATTTTCATTGGGCCATGGAGGTGGGATTGGTGGTGTGTGGGGGGTTAAAATCCTGAAATCGGGGGGACACAAACCCATCCCGCCCCAAACCCGCCTCCATGTCAGTTTCAAAGGAGGCGGGTACCCAACCCGCACTGGGAGCCGCCTCCCCGAGGCGGGAAGGGGATTAGTGCCAATTAACTGCCTGTTAACAGGTAGTTAACAGGCAGTTTTTAGCCTAATCCCTATTTTCATTCTTGAAGTGTGGGATTCCCGACAGCTCCAAACCACGCCAAGTTAGCGAGGTGGGACGTCGGGCTGAAGGGCTTGGAGGGTCGAGATGTCCGGTGTTCAGGTGAGTGATGGGTGCATGAGTGCAGAGGTAAGTGTGTTTGGTGTGTTTAAAGTGTTTAAAGAAGTTTTACTTACCTTTACAGCCTCCCTTCCTTCAGGTCTCGGGAGTCCCTCATCTCACCGGCACAGAAAGCAGAATGGCCGCGATCTGTCAAAAATTGCAGCATTCAGCTTTCTGTTCCGGGGAGATCTCTAAATCATCCTGAGAGGAAGGAATAACTTGGAGTACAGATTCTCAGTGTTTCACAGCTTCAATCAGCTGTGAAATGCTGATATTTTATCTGTCAAAAGGTCTTGACAGATGAAATGTCAATCTGTGACGTCACCTGTTGCCGGGTGGCCTTTAATTGTCCTGCTGAGCCCGCTGGGCGGGCTCAACAAGGTCAATCAAGTCAAAATTGCATGGGTTGGCTACAACTCGATGGAGGCGGGACTACAACCCCGAAAGTTGTAGTCCCGCCTCCTACCTGCCTCCTCAATGAAAATCCAGCCCCTTGTGTTCAGGACTCATCAAACCTTTCTACTTAGCAGAAATCAGTTGGCTGTTGGTTCAGAGGATGCAACAGCCAGTCTGTGATCTCTACAATGGAGATGTCGGGGACTCCGGCTCCACAGCGGCTGAAGGCTGTAGGTAGAAACAAAGGTAAGTTATCATTTTCTAACACTTTACACTCACCTCACATATTTACCACTCCACACTTGCACCCATCACTCACCTCTACATCCCACTTTCAGACCCCTCCAACCCCCGCAGACCTCCTACTCACCTCCTACACCCCGGCGGGGTTCCACTAGGTCGGGAAGCTTGCACTTCAGCAAGAAAAATGGGGATAATCCTATTTTCTGCCTGTTAACTACCTGTTAATAGGCAGTTAATAGGCTTGAATCCCTTCCTGCCTCCAAGGAGACGGGACCCGGGCAGGACGCCTTCCTGCCTCCTGGTGAGAGGGCACGGAGGCGGGTTGAGGGCGGGTTTGCCACCCGCCCCCAAATTCTGCAACTTTCCCGGCAGTCCCGCCTCCATACCCGCCTCCTCGAGGCTGAGAAAATCCAGCCCTGACATTCTATGTTGTTTGATGAGTCCTCATATTCAAGACTCATCAAACCTCTTTCTTTAGCAGAAATTAGATGGTTGTTGCATTGGAGAATGCAGCAGCCATCTGTCATCTCTGCCGGTGAGATGCGCGACTCTCCGCATACCCAACTCTTGAAGCCTGCAGGAAGAAACAAAGGTAAGTAAACATTTTCTATCACTTTTCACTCACCTCACATACTTACCTCTCCAAACTTGCACCCATCACTTACCTTCACAGCGCACTTTTGTACCTCTCCGACCCCCGCAGACCCACTGCTTGCCTTGGTGACCCTGGCAGGGTTCGCAGCCTTCGGGAAGCCTGCACTTGTGTGGGTAAAATGGGGATAATCCTCTTATCTGCCTGTTAACAGGCAGTTAAGTGGCTGTAAGCCCCCTCCCGCCTCCAGGAGATGGGACTCGGCGTGGGACGGCTACCTGCCTCCTGACAAGATGGCATGGTGCCCATCCCGCCCCCAGATTCTGCCAATTTCCTGGCTGTCCTGCCTCCAAACCCACCTCCCCAGTGCTGGCAAGATCACGCCCTCAAAGTCTTCAAGGGGAGACTGGATAGGCACTTGAGGGAAATAAACTTGGTGGGCTATGGGGATAGAGCAGGGGAATGGGACTGACTGGATTGCTCTACAGAGAGCCGGCATGGACTCAATGGGCCGAATGGCTTCCTTCTGTGCGGCTATGACTCTATGACTATATGAGGCCATGAGGGATTTAAACATATTATTGTTTTCTTATCTAGGCTGTTATATAATCCCTTTGTTTTGCCTTGTGTTGTTTCAGGTTTTACTCTGTTTTTACAGGCAATTCACAGACTGCTAACACCCAGGACCATTAACAAATGAGTAACATATCAATCAGAGTTCATTTTGCGTAAGGAGTTTCAGTATTAACCAGTCAGCACCAATCCTTGACATTAATTAAATGATTTAGCAGCTAGGTTTAACAATGTCAAAGGCCCATAAAGGAGCAAGAGGCACATTAAGAAACAAACATGTTCCCCCCAATGAGCCATTTATTTTGATACATGTACTAAATTTTCCAAGCAGAATGCAACGAAGAAGAAGGCCACAACCGTTGCTGTATCTTTAATGAATTCATCACATTACTCAGTAAAAGACGACTCAGACACAGGTGCAGTCTCCCTCTTTGGGTGATGGGCAGTCTAGTTTTAATGTGTTAATTGGAATTTGTGTGTGTTAGAATTGAAGCTACCTTTGCCCTAGTGTACTGGAAAAGTCACTATGTACCATTGATTAATGGCATTAGCAGAAACTTTGGTGGCTAAATTCAAATTTCCAACCAAACTTCTTACTCAAGTTCCAGTGCCAATTGGACAAGGTTGACACAGAGTTTTATAATGGGGCACTAGCAGAATGATATGAGAAGTGATTATGGGGAGTAACACACTTTCTTGTCAGAACAAATTCCCTCAAGATGACTAAGATAGAGAAATGGGCAAAAAAGGAAGTGTGTTGTGGCAAAATTGAAAGACTCACATTTGAGAAACTCCCAAGCCTTCTAAACCCAATTAGGAACTGAACATTTTAAGAGCTACCTGCAGAATGGAGGGCAAATGAAAGGTAGGACATGGTTGAAAAGGTTGGCCAGCAAGCCTTATCCAGACAACAAGACATACTCTAGGTAGAAGACAATGAAACCATTCCTAATAAATGACAAGAACAAGATATTCAGGGAAGAAAGCAGCCTAAGAGAAAGAAGGTCACAGTCCTTCAGAGAATAACAAACTGTGAACAAAGTCGTAGAAATTGATCAACTAACATTAACCTATTGGCATCAAGGCTGCACGACATTTGTAGAAATGGGAACAAGGGAACATAAGAAATAGGAACAGGAGTAGGACATTTGGCCCTTCGGACCTGCTGCACCATTCAATAAGATCATGGCTGATCTTCTACCTCATCTGCACTATCCCCATATTCCCTTAATATTCAAAAATCTATCGATCTCTGTCTTGAATATACTCAACGACTGAGCCTCCACAGCCCTCTGGGGTAGAGAATTCCAAAGATTCACCACCCTCTGAGTGAAGAAATTTCTCCTCAACTCAGTCCTAAATGGTCAATCCCTTATTCTGAGGCTGTGACCCCTGGTTCTAGACTCCTCAGCTGGGGGAAACATCCTCTCTGCATCTACCCTGTCAAGTCATGTAAGAATTTTGTATGTTTCAATGAGACCACCTATCATTCTTCTAAACTCTAGAGAATATAGGCCTAGTCTACTCAATCTCTCCTCATAGGACAACCCCCCCCATCCCAGGAACCAGTCTGGTGAACCTTTGTTGCACTCCCTCTATGCAAGTATATCCTTCCTTAGGTAAGGTGACCAAAACTGTACACAATACTCCAGGTGTGGTCTCACCAGGGCCCTATATAATTGCAGTAAGACGTCTTTACTCTTATACTCAAATCCTCTTGTAATAAAGGCCAACATACCATTTGCTTTCCTAATTGCTTGCTGTACCTGCATGTTAACTTTCAGCAATTCATGTACAAGGACACTGTTAGATCCGTGATTCTTAAAGTATGATGTTTTTCAATAACCACACGGATGCTGTAACTTAACAATCAACAGGTATTTACTGGAGTAGGGTAGTCTCAAGACTGTGGTACAAAGGCACGCTCAAGGCTTATATACAGGTGTGGTCACTGCCGGTACTACAGTATACAGGAGCTGTAAAAGTAGTTCTCTCTTAAAGGTACATATACTACAATTCCTCCCCTTTTAGATTAGTAGTACCCATAATATTCAAATAACATTTAACACTTTAACATGTACATTAAACAACAATAGTCCATTTATAGATTCAGTCTTTGGGGCGGCTTCCTGATCCTTTCGGGATAGCGCCTTTCCTGAGGTTCTTGTTCTTGGTGCGGAGGCGATTCTGGCCCCTTTTCGTCGGTTATTTCATCCGTTTCCACTGCTACTGTTTCTGAGGTAGATGCTACCGGTATGTCGGGTTCATCCCCAGGGAGGCGAGACATGGGGTTGACTCGTTCCTGTGACGCTAAGATCTGATCGACGTGGCGTCTCACAATGTTCTCCCCGACATCCACTGTGTACATTAATGGCACCTGCCTTGTGCATATCGTTCCGGGTTGCCATTTCACTGTTCGGTAGTCACGGGCCAAGACTGGTTGTCCTACGTTGAAGCTCCTTGTCGGCTTCTCATTGATGTGCTGGAATTGTTTATCTTCAACATTTCTTCGCACATTTGGTCTGAGCAAGTCCAGACGAGATCTCAACCTTCGGTTAAAGAACATCATGGCCGGGGTCTGGTTGGTAACTGCATGTGTCGCGTTTCGGTAGGCTAATAAGAAATTGTCCACCTTATGCTGTAGTGGAATTTCATCATCGCACATGGCCTTTATCACCTTCTTAAAGGTTTGTACGAACCTCTCAGCCAATCCATTTGTGGCTGGATGATACGGGGCGGATGTGTAATGCCTTACCCCATTCCTTCTCATAAATTTTCGAAACTCTTCGGACACAAACTGTGGTCCATTATCACAGCAAATCTGCTCTGGCAAGCCGTTCCTGGCAAATATGGTCCGTAGGACTGCAATAGTTTTCTCTGTAGTGGTTGAGGACATTTTTATCACCTCAGGCCATTTCGAATGAGCATCCACTGCTATTAAGAACATTGAGTCCATGAATGGACCAGCGAAATCAATATGCACCCGTTGCCATGGAGAGGAGGGCCACTCCCATGGGTGTAGAGGGGCATGTGGTGGTGCATTTTGGACCTTCTAGCATCCTGAGCAGCTCTTGGTTAGGTCTTCGATTTGTTGATTGATTCCCGGCCACCACACATAAGCCCTAGCAAGGCTTTTCATTTTCACTCCCCCCAGATGACCTTCATGAAGCTCATTTAGCACTCTCTCCCTTAACTTGGGTGGAATCACCACTCTGGATCCACACATCACTGTCCCCTGGCATACTGACAGCTGTTCTCTTCTGGATGAGAATGCTGGCAACAGTGAGTCGGCATGTGTTGGCCATCCCCTCACCGTCAAATCATATACCCGAGACAGCGTCGGATCATTGCGAGTCTCCTTCTCTATATCCGCGTTTGTTACTGGCAATCGTTCAATTATTGATGAATAAAATATCTCGATAGGGTCCACTGCTGGTACTTCCTCCACAGTAGGCAGCGGCAGGCGCGATAGCCCATCAGCGTTTCCATGCTGTTTCGTGCCTTTATATTCTATTTCATATTGATTCGCCCCTAGAAACAGGGACCATCTTTGTAACCGTTGTGCAGTCATCAGTGGAACGCCCTTCTTAGGATTAAAGATGGAGACAAGTGGTTGGTGGTCAGTCAGCAAGGTGAACTTCTGCCCATGCAGATAGTGGTTGAATTTTTTTACTCCCCATACTAGGCTGAGGGCCTCCCTGTCAATCTGGGCGTAGTTGCGCTCGGCTGAGGTTAGTGACCGAGACGCAAAGGCTACTGGCCTCTCCAACCCGTCTGGGAATTTGTGCGACAGCACCGCTCCAATACCATAGGATGATGCATCACATGCCAAACGAATTGGTAATGCTGGGTTGAAATGGGCCAACACCTCTTTTGATGTGATCAATTCTTTACACTTCTGGAAAGCTCGTCTACGTTCGTCATTCCACTTCCATGGTGCCCCTGTTTGCAGTAGGGTGTTCAGTGGGTGTAATACCGTGGACAAATTTGGTAAGAACTTATGGTAGTAGTTTACCAGCCCGAGGAATGACCTCAGTTGTGACACATTTTCCGGTGCTGGAGCCTTGACGACTGTCTCAATCTTTTCAGGGGACTTATGCAACCCCTCTTCATCGATGACGTGGGCACAATACGAGATCTGCTTCTGGAAAAACTCGCACCTGTGGCGATTAGCTCGTCGCCCATATTCCTTTAATCTGGTGAGCACCTTCTCCAAGTTGGCGAGGTGATCACTGTCATTTTCGCCCGTGACCAGGATGTCGTCCAAATAACACTGGGTCCCTGGAATCCCTTGCAGGACTTGATCCATCACCCTTTGCCAAATAGTCGGAGTCGATGCTACCCCGAACACCAGCCGGTTGTATTGATAGAGACCTTTATGAGTGTTAATCGTAAGGTATTGTTTCGAGGCTTCTTCTACCTCCATTTGCAAGTACACCTGGGCTAGATCAATTTTGGTGAAGCGTTTACCTCCAGATAGCGAGGCGAAAATATCCTCAATTCGTGGAAGTGGACATTGTACTGTGTGAAGGACTGGGTTCACTGTCACCTTAAAATCCCCACAGATGCGGACCTTCTTTGGTTCCCCAGGCGTATTACTCAACGAGCTCTTCATTACAGGAACGATGGGTGTAGCCCACTCGCTCCAGTCTACTTTGGACAGTACTCCTGAACGTTCCAACCCTTCCAGCTCTGCTTCGACAGCTGGTCTGATCGCATAAGGCACTGGTCTGGCCTTAAGAAACTTTGGGCTTGCATTTTCCTCTATTTTAATCATTGCCATTATGCCTTTTAGTGTTCCGAGTCCCTCCTGGAACACTTCTTTTGGATCAGTTAGCATTTTTGACAGTCGTCCAGGTGTGACGTCGTCATCCTTTTTGGCCTCAACCTTCAGTGCCTGTATGGAATGCCAATCTAATTGTATCTTCCGGATCAATTCACGTCCTAGCAGTGGTGGTCCTCCATCTGGCAATACATATATGTCCATTTTAGGTATTTCCTGGCCTTTATATATCACTTTCACCCTTATTTTTCCTTTGGGGTAGACTTTTTGCCCCGTGTACGTCTTCAAGACAATCTCTGTAGCTTTCAAGGGTATATGTGAAAATAGTCGCTTGTAGTCCCTTTGGTTTATGACTGTTAGGGCTGATCCTGTGTCCAATTCCATTTTCACTTGGACTCCGCCTATCTTGAGTGTAACCCAGATAGTCTGGTGATCCTCCATTTTGGTTACCTTATGTAGTTTCAGACAACCCAGCTCCTTGCTTCCGGAGTCTGTGTCACTTTTCTGTTCGTCTGAACTACCTTGTGTACCTTTTTGTACTTCTCCTGTGGAGATTTCTTACTGTTGGTTTTCTTCCCAGACCTGCAGACTCTTGCTATGTGTCCAGCTTTTCTACACTGTCTGCACACTTGGTCCTTGAACCAACAATCCTTCTGGTCGCGTGTTGTTCTGCCGCAGTGATAGCACTTCCCTGTTCCATAGGACATTTCATTGGTGCCATATTCTTGCGGTCTCCTTTGTATCTCTGCAGCGCCCCTTGCGGCTGCTTCATGTGATTCTGCCATACTGAAAGCCTTGTCCAGCGTAAGATCCTTTTCTGATAGAAGCCGTTTCTGGGTTCCTTCACTTTGTAGCCCACACACAAACTTGTCCCTTAACGTATCTGCTAGTCCCACTCCAAACTGGCAGTGTTTCGATAGCTTGTGCAGTTCCGTTAAGTACTCAGCATTGCTTTCGTCTTTGTGTTGGTTCCTTTTATGGAACTTAAATCGTTCTGCTATCAGCAGTAGTGTGGGGTTTAAGTGGTCCTGTAGGATTTCTACTATGCTTTTGAAATTCTTGTCCACAGGCTTCTCTGGGGTTATTAGGTTTCGCAGTAACCCATAAGTTTTTGCACCCATGGAATTTAACAAAACCAGTGCTTTCCTAGCATCTGGCACTTCATTCGCCCTGCAGTACACCTCAATACGTTCCACATATGTCGCCCAATCTTCGACTTCATTGTCGAACGTACATATACTGCCACTCTTCGGCATCCCTGGGTGTGATTTAACTGTCAAAAATGGCATCTCCCGCGCTTCCCCTTCTTCTCCGCTGGCACAAAATGGCGTCTCCCGCGCTTTCCTTCCTTCCCGCGCTCGCCCTTCTTCTCCGCTGCGGCTTCTAAAAATGGCGTCTCCCGCGTTCTTCCTTCTTCTCCGCGGCTCAATGGCGTCTCCCACGCTCTCCCTTCTTCTCCCCGCAGACACTGTTCAGCCCTTGAGCCCTGGCTGTGCTCTGCGCGTTTTTTTTTTTTCTGTGCGCCTTTCCCGTTTCCGCCACTCGGTCCTGAACCCGGCTGCTGCTTTACCCTCTCTCTCTCCGTTTTGTTTTTACTCGACACCGCTCGGTTTTCAACCCCCAGCTGCGTCCTGTGCGATTCACCCTTTATCTTACCCCGTCGACGCTGCTCGGCTTTTTCTCCGCCGTCGGTCGGCTCCAGCCGCCGCTGTCCAGGAAGGGTCTGCGCTGTACCTGTCGTCAGTCTGTTGCTGATCGTCGTGGCTGGGGAACTAAGCCCGGCTCTCCACAGCCTCCCCTGCGATGTTCACTCTCTGCCGGACGACTGGGCGGTTGCTCGTGGTCGACGCCCGTGCTTCTGGCCTCGACTTTCTTCCACCGCCCTCCGGAGCGAATCCTCGACGGGAAATGCAGAGTTGCAGGTAGATTCGAATCGACTCTCATCGCCACTGTTAGATCTGTGATTCTGAGAGTATGATGTTTTTCAATAACCACACGAATGATGTAACTTAATCAACAGGTATTTACTGGAGTAGGGTAGTCTCAAGACTGGGGTGCAGAGGCATGCTCAAGGCTTATATACAGGTGTGGTCACTGCCGGTACTACAGTATTCAGGAGCTGTAAAAGTCGTTCTCTCTTAAAGGTACATACACTACAGACACCCAGGTCCCTTTGAAGAAAACCGAAAGGGTTGAAGGAGAAATACCATTCCAAAGTGACTTGGACTGCAGGAATTATATTGTTTGGTAAATTATTGAGCAAGATTGAAAATACAATAGCCAATGAATTATGAGTGAACCAGTCTGGCTTCAAGTATAACATCATGTACAATTAAATCTTCCACTTGGGACAACAGCATGTTGTTGCTGACTACAGTCTGTGATAATGTTCACAGACCATCCCTGTAGAAAATTCTGAGGCTGTGTGGATTACCACTAAACTATATTGCCCACATCAGGTAGATTTTAACTTTAGAGTGGCCAACCGGTGGAGGGCGCCGGACGGCTGCCCATTCCAGGGCAAAAAGGCCAGGGTTATTTTAATATGTGGACCTCATTTAAATGGAACCAGCAAGTTGGGGGGGGGTGCCAAACAAGTGTCCCGATGCAGTCTTGGGCCTGAGCAATTTCAGCTGGCTCCTATGACGATCCTGTTCGCAGGTAGTTCCTCGAAGGGGCGGGGGGAGGGGGTGGGAGGCGGAGTGGAGGGAGGGGTAGCCTGGGCCAGCAATAGCCTACAGTATTTTTGTGGAGCAAGGAGGAGAACTTGGTCCTTCTGGTTTCACAAAAATATAATGTTGAAAAAGTTTCGGGGCCATTTCTGGAGCAGCTAGCAGTGAACTCTTTAAGGACTGCTGCTTAGGCTGCTCAAGCCCAAGATACATAGCTGGAGCATTTGTGACGCCCGCTCTGTCCATGTGTCTCTTAAAATTGCAGTCGGGATCCGAACTATGTCATGGTGCCCTGATTTGCAGATCAAGACGACTACCACCTGAAACAGGCGGACCAAAGGCTGCCTAAAGGAAGGCCCCTTTCAAAATTGCGGCGGTGTTAGCAGTGTGGTATGTCCATTGACCCAATGCAGAGGCCACTACCACCCCGTTAATGCCAATTTTGATTAGTTAAAATCGGCCCACATATGTAGCATCTGAGTGCAGAGTGGATTCAGTAGGATTACATTACTTTGACATAAAGCTTGGTATAACATGAAGATGAATCTAGCCCAGGAGACATGTTGCCACTTTTAGAACTCAACCTTCATATCTTTTGGACTAATATCAGCAACAACATTTGTATAGCATTCTTCACATGGCCAAATGCTTTAGAGCATTTTGCAAAGAGGAGAGATGAGCACTGAGCAGGAAGTGAAGGAATTTAGAATCATAGAAAGTTACAGCACGGAAGGAGGCCATTTCGGCCCATCGTGTCCGCGCCGGCCAACAAAGAGCTATCCAGCCTAATCCTACTTCTCAGCTCTAGGTCTGTGGCCCTGCAGGTTACAGCATCCCAAGTGCACATTCAAGTACTTTTTAAAAGTGGTTAGGGTTTCTGCCTCTACCACCCTTTCAGGCAGTGAGTTCCAGACCCCCACAACCCTCTGGGTAAAGAAATTTCCCCTCAAATCCCCTCTAAACCTTCCACCAATTACTTTAAATCTGTGCCCCCGGGTTTTTGACCCCTCTGCTAAGGGAAATGGGTCTTTTCTATCCACTTTATCTAGGCCCCTCATAATTTTATACACCTCAATAAGGTCTCCCCTCAGCCTCCTCTGTTCTTAGGAAAACAAACCTAGCCTATCCAGTCTTTCCTCATAGCTAAGATTCTCTACTCCCGGCAACATCTTTGTAAATCTCCTCTGTACCCTCTCTAGTGCAATCACATCTTTCCTGTAATGTGGTGACCAGAACTGCACGCAGTACTCTAGCTGAGGCCTAACTAGTGTTTTATACAGTTGAAGCATAACCCCCTGCTCTTGTATTCTACACCACGGCTAATAAAGGCAAACATTCCATATGCCTTCTTAACCACCTTATCTACCTGGCCTGCTACCTTCAGGGATCTGTGGACATGCACTCCAAGGTCCCTTTGTTCCTCTACACTACTCAGTGTCCTACCATTTAATGTGTATTCCCTTTCCTTGTTAGCCCTCCCCAAATGCATTACCTCACACTTCTCCGGATTGAATTCCATTTGCCACTGTTCTGCCCACCTGACCAATTTATTGATATCTTCCTACAGCCTACAGCTTCCTTCTTCAGTATCAACCACAAAGCCGATTTTAGTATCATCTGCAAACTTCTTAATTATACCCCCTATATTCAAGTCTAGATCATTGATATATACCACAAAAAGCAAGGGACTTAGTACTGAGCCCTGCGGAACCCCACTGGAAACCGCCTTCCAGTCACAAAAACACCCAACAACCATTACCCTCTGCTTCCTGTCTCCGAGCCAGTTTTGAATCCAACTTGACACTTTGCCCTGGATCCAATGGGCTTTTAACTTCGTGACCAGTCTGCCGTGTGGAACCTTATCAAAAGCCTTGCTAAAGTCCATATACACTACATCAAACGCACTACCCTCATCGACCCTCGTTAGCTCCTCAAAAAATTCAATCAAGTTTGTCAGACACGACCTTCCCTTAACAAATCCGTGCTAACTATCCTTTGGTGGTGGTGGGGTGGGGTGGTGGTGGGCGGCACGAGCAGGAGGCAGAAGGCATGTGAAAGAAAGAGATAGGAGGCATTTGAAGTCGGAGAGAATGGAACCTTGGTGAAATGATTTTGCCTGATAATTCCAGGAATAGCAATGTGGTTTGTTGCTGGAAATTGTGCAATCTCTTTAAAACTGCATGACTGAATAATCTGATTGAATTTTTTCTAAAGCAGCTGGAATTTTCTTACTTCTTTCCATCTTTGAACAGAGTAAGGTGATTCTAAGTTTAAAAAGTGCTTCTTTGCCCCTTCTCCCAAACATTTTAGAATCATAGGCCTAGAAATTCACTATAGCCCCGTTTGGGGTGCCAGCCTCGCCAGGGTGCTAAAAGTAGCGCCCCGGAAGCAGTCGCGGCCGCCCGCCAGAAATTCAGTTTGCGCGCCCCAGAGGGAAGCGCGGCACTACTGGAGGCGCCCCGCATCCCTCTTGGGGCGCTGCAACTGAATATCGCTGTGCAACGTGCCGCAGCGCCACACGCTGCGGCACGGCGCACTGCGGTGCTGCAGGCTTTCCTCCCCTTCTTAAAGGGGAGGGGCCTTGTGCAGCGCGATTGAGGATCGTGAGTGCCGGCAAAAGAGCCCGGCACCGAGGAGAAGTGCCGGGCTCTTGGAACGCAGTCGGCACTCCGCGGGTGGGGGGGGGCGGCTCAGGAGGCCGGGGACGGCAGCGCGGAGAGGTGCTGGCAGGCGGCCAGCAAAAAAAATGGCCGCCCCGTTCTGTCTTCACAAAGGAGGACACAAATAACCTCCCAGAGATGCCGGGGAACATAGGGTCTGATGAAAGGGTGGAACTGAAAGAAATCAGTATTTGTAGGGAAATGGTGTTAGGAAAATTGATGGGACTGAAGGCCGATAAATCCCCAGGGCCTGATAATCTACATCCCAGGGTACTTAAGGAAGTGGCCCTAGAAATAGTAGATGCATTGCTGGTCATCTTCCAGAACTCGATAGACTCTGGAACGGTACCCATGGATTGGTGGGTAGCTAATGTTACCCCACTATTCAAAAAAGGTGGTAGAGAAAAGGCGGGGAATTATAGACCGGTAAGCTTGACATCGGTAGTGAGGAAAATGCTAGAGTCCATTATAAAAGATGTAATAGCAGAGCACTTGGAAAGCAGTGACAGGATCGGACAAAGTCAACATGGATTTACAAAAGGTAAATCATGCTTGACTAATCTACTGGAATTTTTTGAGGATGTAACTGGTAAAATAGATAAGGGAGAACCAGTGGATGTGGTGTATTTGGACTTTCAGAAGGCTTTCGATAAGGTCCCGCATAAGAGATTAGCGTGCAAAATTAAGGCACATGGGATTGGGGGCAAGGTATTGACTTGGATAGAGAACTGGTTGGCGGAGAGAAAGCAAAGAGTTGGAATAAACGGGTCATTTTCCGAGTGGCAGGCAGTGACTAGTGAGTGGGGTACCGCAAGGGTCGGTCCTAGGACCCCAGCTGTTCACAATATATATTAATGATCTGGACGAGGGAATTGGATGTAATATCTCCAAATTTGCAGACGACACAAAGCTGGGTGGGAGGGTATGCTGTGAGGAGGATGTCGTGAAACTCCAATACGATTTGGACAGGTTGGGTGATTGGGCAGAAACATGGCAAATGCACTATAATGTGGATAAATGTGAGGTTATCCACTTTGGTGGCAAAAACAGGAAGGCAGATTATTATTTGAATGGCAAGAGATTGGGATAAGGGGAAGTGCAAAGAGACCTGAGTGTTCTTGTGCACCAGTCGCTGAAGGTAAGCATGCAGGTGCAGCAGGCGGTTAAGAAGGCAAATGGTATGTTGGCCTTCGTAGCAAGAGGGTTCGAGTACAAGAACAAGGATGTCTTGCTGCAGTTGTACAGGGCCTTGGTGAGACCACACCTTGAGTATTGTGTGCAGTTTTGGTCGCCTTACCTGAGGAAGGACGTTCTTGCCATGGAAGGAGTGCAGCGAAGATTCACCAGGCTGATACCTGGGATGGCAGGAATGACGTATGAGGAGAGATTGTGTCGATTGGGCTTATACTCACTGGAGTTTAGAAGATTGAGAGGGGATCTCATCGAAACCTATAAAATTCTGTCAGGCCTGGACAGACTAGATGCAGGAAGGATGTTTCTGATGGCCGGGGAGTCCAGAACCAGGGGTCATAGTCTAAGGATAAGGGGTAAGCCATTTAGGACTGAAATGAGGAGGAATTTCTTCACCCAGAGAGTGGTGAACCTGTGGAATTCTCTACCACAGAGGGCGGTGGAGGCCAATTCATTAAATATATTCAAGAAGGAGTTGGATATATTTTTTAAGGCTAAAGGGATCAAGGGATATGGGGAGAAGGCAGGGACAGGGTACTGAATTTGGATGATCAGCCATGATCTCATTGAATGGCGGAGCAGGCTCGAGGGGCCGAATGGCCTACTCCTGCTCCTATCTTCTATGTTTCTATGTTTCTCTCCTTTAATTAGCGCCTCTACCGCCGCAGGTAGGCCCCCCTGAACCGGTCGCAAATAGCGGCCAGCGTTAAAGCAGGGGGCGCATCTAAATATCGCGATCGGGGTGTTAGGGGGGCGCTGCGCACACCGATGACGTCATCGGTAGCGGCGCAACGCTAATGGCTAGCGCTGCCATTAGTGTCCCGCTGAATTTAGCAGGAGGCGTGGCCAGTGGCGTCCGATCCACTTAGCGCTAACGGGTGGTGCAGCCCACTGAATTTCTAGGCCATAGAATCTTACAGCACAGAAAGAGGCCATTTGGCCCATTGTGCCTGTGTCAGCACTTTGGAAGAGCTATCCAATTAGAGCCACTCCCCTGCTCTTTCCCCATAGCCCTGTTTTCGTTTTCAAGTATTTATCCAATTCCCTTTTGAAAGTTACTATTGAATCTGCTTCCATCACCCTTTCAGGCAATACATTCAAGATCATAACAACTCGCTGCATGAAACAAATTCTCCTCAACTCCCGACTTGGTTCTTTTGCCAATTATCTTTAATCTGTGTCCTCTGGTTATCGACCCTCCTGCCAGTGGAAACAGTTTCTCCCTATCTACTCTAACAAAACCCTCCATAATTTTGAACACCTCCATTAAATCTCCCTGTAACCTTCCCTGCTCCGAAGAGAATAATCCCAGCTTCTCTAGTCTCTCAACATACTGAATTCCTCATTCCTGGTATCATTCTAGTAAATCTCCACTGCACCCCCTCCAAGGCCTTCACATCCTTCAGTGAGTTGCCCAAAATTGGGCACAATCCAGCTGAGGCCTAAACAGTGATTTATAAAGGTTTAGCATAACATTCTAGGATATTAAGGACAGCTCCTCCCCTGTGAGTAGCAGGAGCAGAAATCACTTGGGCACAAGAGGGCACTGTAACATAGTAAAAAGGCAAGCTGGAATAGTTTCCTGCATTAGGCATATTAGAGACCTCTTCTGACACTGGCACTGACACAAAATGGGGGAGAGGCAAAGAAACTCCGATATGTGACATTGTCACTGTCTAAGCATGGTGCTGATGGTCTCCATACTGCTCAATGCTGCTATCCCATTCCCTGAGCTGGGTGTCTGTGCTCCATCCTGCCAAATGATACTTGTACACTCTTCAATTAAGCAATACTTGTTCTGCTCAGTGAGCACTTTACACAATTGGAATGTCTCCATTTCAGTAACTTTCACACAGAAAATGGTACAAATTATAAGGCAACAATTTAACATTTAATTTTGTCTTCCTCCTAAAATTTTAGGGAGCTGAAACTGAATCTTGATTTTTCAGGAATTCTGGATGCACTGAGCCTTTGTTAAGGCTGATTTCAATCCTTATACAATAGTGTTGAACAATCTCTTGATATTACAATTATAATAGTTAGTTGTCAAATGTAGCTTTATTGCTGTGAAGTTGCGATACTGCAAAAACATACACTTAAGATTTAAAAAACAAAATTGTCTGCCTCTTTCCCAGCCTCTCTTTATATATTAATTTTAGGTTTAATTTCGTAATACTCTCTTTATAGCTTTTATTTTAACTAATTTCTTTGTACTATGTTGAAGCCTCAAAACCTTTTTAATCTCCTCTCCTCTGCCTCTCGCGACCTGCATTTGGTTTCCACACTGTCAGTGACTAAATGTTAA
Source organism: Somniosus microcephalus (assembly GCF_052327205.1). NCBI lineage: Eukaryota > Metazoa > Chordata > Chondrichthyes > Squaliformes > Somniosidae > Somniosus > Somniosus microcephalus. The sequence continues at coordinate 401,735,981 of NC_140987.1, forward strand.
AATTTGATTGTTCAAATTTGATTGTTCACATTATTATGGTGACAAGGTCAAGGTCAAATGCTGATGTCTTTTATGAGGCTGTTCTGCATAGATGCACAAGGTGATACAACCATTAAGATTGTTTCTGGACTGGCAGCTACTTACTGAACACCTCTCCATTGCAATTCTATCCATGGCCCTTTTTTCTGTAGTCTACTCTCCTCTATTGCTCTCCTGCCCTAATGGTGGGTCCAGTTTAGCTCAATCTACAAGGTAAAGCACATTGACCAACCCCTGACCCGGCTTGTTCTGTTTTTCAATGGCTGGAACTCTGCTCACTTTTGAGGTGTTATGAGGCAGGTTTAAGTTGTAAATGTCCCCAGGCAGCCAGCATTTGACTTGCTGAGCTGGGTGAAAGAATGTGCTAGTTTAGTATCTGGGCATTATGACAGTTAGCAGGAAAATGGGCACAGACCTGCATGATGCACTGCTGACGATCACTTACCAGCTGAACATTAAGGGACAGAAGTTTTCTCTGTTCTTGAAGGCTGCTGGCTCACTGGAGCGGGGGGGTGGTGGGGGGGGGGGGCAGGGGCGGAGTGCAGTGATAGCTGTATGGGTGCAATCAATCATAGTCTGAACTTGGGGAAGCCTGCAATTGTAGCAAAACCTACAGTACATTCCTGCTGGCTGCTGATGGCCATGAGGAACATTATGGCTGGAATTTTCTTTACCCGGGCGGGTTGGGTGCGGGTGGTCGGCGCGGCGGGTCGCGACCTCGTTGTTGCTTCCATCCCCCTGCTGAGATCGACTTTGCGTTAATGGGCCTGTTAAGCCTGCCCTGCGCATTACCCGGTCCTATTAAATGGTGTGGATCTGATAACGTCATCGATGACGCGTTTTCAGCCGGAATATTTAAAGGAGCCATGGCCACATTGCATTTGAAGGTTCATCTAGGACCTTGGAGGTTTTGATTGCTCCAAGCAGTTGGAGAGAGGACTGCACAGAGGCAGAGGGCTGCACCCAGGTGATACGCTTATCAATTACTTCATAAAAGGTGATGAGTCGAAGAAGAGATGATGAGTCGAAAGAAGAGATGAATAAGGCTTTTATTAGCTAAGAAGAGACCATGCTTCTTCGTGAGTGACTGAACAAGTCTGAACGAAACCCACACAGTGGTGGGTGGAGTCAGCTGAGGCATGCCTCCATACACAGCGCCACCCAGAGGTGGCAATATACAATACAGTGGTTTACCACATTCACCCCTTGTTTAATGTGAAGTCCGGCGGGGTGAAGGGTACTACAAGTTAAGTCTATCAGGAGGCCTTGTCTGACGTCCTGATCGTCGTGGTGGCGGCGGTGGTGTTGCAGCATCCGACGTCGGGTCTGGTGTCTGGGTGGTTGGCGAAGATTCCTGGGGCTTTGGCATGCCGTCTGCAGGGGTTGGGTTGGGAGGGGTGGTGGGGGATAACAGTGGTAAGGGGGATAACGGTGGTAAGGGGGATAACGGTGGTAATTCAGGGGTACCCGAGGGTGCGAGATCTCGTATGGAGACCGTGTCCTCCCGCCCGTCTGGGTATGTCACCCAGGCATACTGGGGGTTGGCGTGTAGGAGGTGCACCCGCTCGACCAGGGGGTCCGTTTTATGCGTCCTCACGTGCCTCCGCAGTAGGACGGGCCCAGGAGAAGTCAACCATGCCGGTAGCGAGGTTCCCGATGTAGACTTCCGGGGGAAAACGAACATTTTCTCATGAGGGGTCGCATTAGTGGCAGTACAAAGCAGTGACCGAATGGAGTGAAGCGCTGCAGGGAGGACCTCCTGCCAGCGGGAGGTCGGAAGGCCCTTAGATTTTAGTGCTAAGAGGACTGCCTTCCAAACCGTCGCGTTCTCCCTTTCCACCTGGCCGTTCCCCCGGGGGTTGTAACTGGTGGTCCTGCTCGTGGCGATACCTCTTGTTAGCAGGTACTGCCGAAGTTCGTCGCTCATGAACGATGAGCCCCTGTCGCTATGTATATAGCTGGGGAACCCGAACAGAGCGAAGATGTCATTCAGACACTTGATGACCGTGGTACTGGTCATGTCTGGGCAAGGGATGGCAAAGGGGAAACGGGAGTACTCATCAACTATGTTGAGGAAGTACACATTGCGGTCAGCGGAGGGGAGGGGCCCTTTAAAATCGACGCTCAGGCGTTCGAAGGGGCGGGTGGCCTTGATCAGGCTTGCTCTGTCCGGCCTATAGAAGTGCGGTTTGCACTCGGCGCAGATTTGGCAGCTCTTGGTTATGGTCCTGACCTCCTCGATGGAGTAGGGCAGGTTACGGGATTTGATAAAATGGAAAAACCTGGTGACCCCCGGGTGGCAGAGGTCATTGTGGAGGGACTGCAGCCTATCACTCTGCGCGTTGGCGCATGTACCACGTGATAGGGCATCTGGGGGCTCATTGAGTTTCCCTGGCCGATACAAGATATCATAATTGTAGGTGGAGAGTTCGATTCTCCACCTCAAGATCTTGTCATTCTTGATTTTACCCCTCTGCTTATTATTAAACATAAAAGCTACTGAACGCTGGTCAGTGAGCAGGGTAAATCGTTTCCCGGCCAGGTAATGCCTCCAGTGACGCACCGCTTCTACAATAGCCTGGGCCTCCTTTTCGACGGAGGAGTGTCTCGTCTCGGGGCCCTGGAGGGTCCTTGAGAAAAAGGCCACGGGTCTGCCCGCCTGGTTAAGGGTCGCGGCTAGGGCGAAGTCGGAGGCATCGCTCTCCACTTGGAAGGGGATGGACTCATCCACCGCGTGCATTGCGGCCTTCGCGATATCGTTCTTGATAAGAGTGAAGGCTGCACACGCCTCTGGTGTCAGGGGGAAGGAGGTGGCTTTGATGAGGGGCCTGGCTTTGTCTGCATAGAGGGGCACCCACTGGGCGTAGTAGGAGAAAAACCCCAGGCATCTCTTCAGTGCTTTTTGGCAGTGGGGAAGGGGTAGCTCCATTAGGGGGCGCATTCTGTCGGGGTCGGGCCCGATGACTCCGTTCTCCACCACGCAGCCGAGGATGGCCAGGCGCTTGGTGTGAAACATACATTTTTCCTTATTGTACGTTAGGTTCAGCCGTTGGGCCGTACGGAGGAAATTTGCTAGATTAACGTCGTGGTCCTGCTGGTCGTGGCCGCAGATGGTGACGTTATCCAAATAGGGGAAGGTTGCCCGCAGCGCGTTCTGGTCAACCATTCGGTCCATCTCCCTTTGGAAGACCGAAACCCCGTTGGTGACGCCGAAGGGGACCCTAAGGAAGTGGTAGAGGCGGCCGTTTGCCTCGAAGGCAGTATACTGGCGGTCCTCATGGCGGATGGGCAGCTGGTGGTACGCTGACTTAAGGTCGATGGTGGAGAATACTTTGTATTGCGCAATCTGATTGACCATATCAGATATGCGAGGGAGGGGGTACGCGTCCAGCTGGGTGTACCGGTTTATGGTTTGGCTGTAGTCGATTATCATGCGGCGTTTTGCAGTGGTTTTAACGACTACAACCTGGGCTCGCCAGGGGCTAGTGCTACCTTCGATAATGCCCTCCTTCAAGAGCCGCTCCACCTCAGAGCTGATAAAAGCTCTGTCCCCGGCACTGTACCGCCTGCTTTTGGTAGCGATGGGTTTACAGTCGCGGGTGAGGTTAGCGAACAGGGGAGGGGGGGGGACTTTTAATGTGGAAAGGCTGCAGGTGGTTTGCAGCGGGCGATTTAAAAGTTGTTGGTTGCAGACTGTGAGTGGGGGGAGGGGTCCACCGTATGCTAGTGTGACACTCTTAAGGTGGCACTGAAAATCCAACCCTAGCAGGACGGCAGCGCAAAGACGGGGCAGGACTAGCAGTTTAAATTTTTGATATTCAGTGCCCCCTACTGACAGGGTCACCACACAGTAGCCGCTGATGTCCATTGACTGGGACTTGGACGCCATAGAAATGCGATGGTGCGTTGGCAGAATCGTGAGGGAGTGGCTACGTACCGTGTCGGGGTGGACGAAACTCTCTGTGCTCCCGCTGTCGATCAGGCAACTGGTGGCGCGGCCGTTTACCGCGATATCCATCATGGAGCTGGATAGATGGTGAGGGTGGCCTTGATCCAGCGTCACGGAGGCCAGTATGTGGCTTAGTGAGTCACTATAGTCATCCGCCGAGACGGTGGTCGGTTCCGGTGACGAAATGGCGGTTGAGTGCGTTGGATACGATGGCGGCGGATGCCATGCGGCCGGGGGTACACAAAATGGCGGATAAGATGGCTGCTCCCACGGCCCGCACGCTGCGCTGCTGGCTGGCTTCCCCTTGCAGGCGTTAGCGTAATGGCCTTTCTTCCCGCAGCCCGAGCAGGTAGCTGTCTTAGCTGGGCAGTGCGCTCTGGGATGTTTTAACTGGCCACAGAAATAGCATTTTTGGGCCTGGTTACTGGGCATCGAAGCAGTTCTTACCGGAGGCTGCTGTCTCGGTTGGGTCGCTGCAGCGGTTGGTGCCGGGGGCGGCGGTCCCGTGTCCCACGGTTTCGATTGCCATGTCTCGGCGCCGTTACGGGGGTATGCCTCGAGGTTTCGGTGGGCCTCCTCTAACGAGAGCGCAAGGGCAATGGCCGTCTTCAGGTCGGGTTCCTTGCTTTCTAGCAGTCTCTGCCGGGTGTGGTCTGACTGGAGGCCCCTGACGAAGGCATCACAGGCGAGTCCCTGCGCGTGCTCCACAGCCGTTACCGCTTTACAATCGCAGTCTCTGCAGAGTGCCAGTAGCGCCCGTGCAAATGCCCCTACCGATTCTCCCGGTTGCTGCCTGCGGGATCCCAAGAGGTGTCGGGCGTAAATTGTGTTCACTGGGCGCGTATATTGCCCTTTTAGTAGCTCGAGGGCCGCCACGTACGTATTAGAGTCCCGGATTAGCATATATACTTGATGGCTCACCTGGGCGGTCAAAATTTTCAGTTTGTGATCCTCCTCTGTAACCTGTGAGATTGCGAGGAAGGATTCAAAGCAGCTCAGCCAGTGTTCAAACTTGGCTGATGCACCCACATCTTGAGGGTCGAGGTCCAGGCGTGGTGGTCTGAGGGCTCTCAGCAATGTCTGCTGTATCCGTTGCTGTTGTTGCTCCTCAGGTGTCGCCATTTAACTTTTAGCTAATAAAATTGATACGCTTATCAATTACTTCATAAAAGGTGATGAGTCGAAGAAGAGATGATGAGTCGAAAGAAGAGATGAATAAGGCTTTTATTAGCTAAGAAGAGACCATGCTTCTTCGTGAGTGACTGAACAAGTCTGAACGAAACCCACACAGTGGTGGGTGGAGTCAGCTGAGGCATGCCTCCATACACAGCGCCACCCAGAGGTGGCAATATACAATACAGTGGTTTACCACACCAGGTTATCCCATGACTCCCTCCATATGCTTGTGGAGGGAGTCAGAGAATGCAAGGAGGTCCTCTTCCCTTCCAATGGGCGGAAGAGACCTCCCCAGGAGACAAAAAGAGCCTGGCTCCAAATTGTAGAGGAGGTCAACAGCAGGGATGTGGTCTGGAGGACCTGGGTGCAGTGCCGCAAACATTTCAATGATCTCATTTGGTCATGAAAGGTGAGTACAAAGCCACACTCAACTTCATCCTGCTGCGCCTCTCATCACATCGCCATCACTCTGCCTTGCAACCCTGCTCCTGCTCATTCTTACTCACATCAACATAACTTGCACGCCCATCCATCCCTCTCTCTATATCTACATTATCACATCCCCATCTTACTAGCCACCCCTCACACTCACCCTCATCCTAATGCAACTATAAGAACATAAGAAATAAGAGCAGGAATAGGCCACTTGGCCCCTCGAGCCTGCTCCGCCATTTAATGAGATAATGGCTGATCTTGGGCTCAAAGCCACTTACTTCCCTGCCTGCTCCCCATAACCCTTCATTCCCTTATCTTGCAAAAATCTGTCTATCTTCACCTTAAATGTATTTAATGACCCAGCCTCTACAGCTCTCTGGGGCAGAGAATTCCACAGATTTATGACACACTGAGAGAAGAAATTCCTCCTCATCTCAGTTCTAAAAGGGCGGCCCTTTATTCTGAAACTATGCCCCCGAGTTCTAGATTCCCCCATGAGGCGAAACATCCTCTCTGCATCTACCTTGTCGAGCCCCCTCAGTATCTTATATGTTTCAATAAGATCCCCTCTCATTCTTCTAAATTCCAATGTGTATAGGCCCAGCCTGCTCAACCTTTCCTCATAAGTCAACCCCCTCATCTCTGGGATTAACTGAGTGAATTGCCTCTGAACTGCCTCCAATGCAAGTATATCCTTCCTTAAATAAGGAGACCAAAACTGTACGCAGTACTCAAGGTGTGGTCTCACCAATACCCTGTACAGTTATAGCAGGACTTCCCTGTTTTTATACTCCAATCCCCTTGAAATAAAGACCAACATTCCATTTGCCTTTTTGATTACTTGCTGTACCTGCATGCTAACTTTTTGTGTTTCATGTACAAGGACCCCCAGGTCCCTCTGAACTGTAGCATTTTGTAATTTCTCTCCATTTTAATAATAATTTGCTTTTTTATTTTTCCTGCCAAAGTGTATAACCTCACACTTTCCCACATTATACTCCATCTGCCAAATGTTTGCCCACTCACTTAGCCTGTCTATATCCCTTTGCAGATTATTTGAGTCCTCTGCACAACTTGCTTTCCCACCCATCTTTGTATTATCTGCAAACTTGGCTACATTACACTCGGCACCTTCATCCAAGTCATTAATGTAGATTGTAAATAGTTGAAGCCCCAGCACCGATCCCTGTGGCACCCCACTAGTTACCGTTTGCCAACAGGAAAATTACCCATTTATCCCGGCTCTCTGCTTTCTGTTAGTTAGCCAATTCTCTATCCATGCTAATATATTACCCCCAATTCCGTGAGCTCTTATCTTATGCAGTAACCATTTATGCGGCACCTTATCGAATGCCTTCTGGGAATCCAAATACACCACATCTACTGGTTCACCTTTGTCCACCCTGCTCATTACACCCTCAAAGAACTTCAGCAAATTTGTTAAACATGATTTCCCTTTCATAAAACCATGCTGACTCTGCTTGACTGCATTATGATTTTCCAAATGCCCTGCTACTGCTTCCTTAATGAAGGACTCCAGCATTTTCCCAACGACAGATGTTAGGCTAACTGTTCTATAGTTTCCTGCTTTCTGTCTCCCTACTTTTTTAAATAGGGGTGTTACATTTGCGGTTTTCCAATCCGCTGGGACCTCTCCAGAGTCCAGGGAATTTTGGTATATTGCAACCAATGCATCCACTATCTCTGCAGCCACTTCTTTTAAGACCCTGGGATGCAGGCCATCTGGTCCAGGGGACTTGTCGTCTTTTAGTCCCACTATTTTACCATTACTATTTCCTTAGTGATAGTGATTGTGACATACCAACAACAACATGCAAGGAGGCCACTTGGCATTGCCACCTCAATCCATCATAGTCTCCCTCTAAAAATGTAACTCATCCATTCCTTACACTCATTCCATCACTCTCACTCAAGCTTCTCTTCTTTCTCTCCTTGCAGGAAAAGAGAGTGCACAATAAGAGGGAGAGGGAGAGAACTGGAGGTGGGCCTCCATCATTTGCCACCCTCACAACAGGTTGCTTTAGAAGTATTGGGATTTGCCGAGCAGCTGGAGGTGGGAGACAGAGAGAGGGGGACATCTCAGCAACCTGGTGACAGAATCACTTATCATACAGCTACGTGACATACATCAGTCACTCATGTGGAGAGTGATGTCATCAGCCACTGAATGGTCATCATGTGCACAATGGTATCTGTACCCATTCTTCATATGGCATATCTAACTCTTCTCTTTATTCTCTCACGTGTCCACCAAGAGACCTCCCCCCCCACACTGTCCAGGAGGTAGAGGAAGACAACTCCTCAGAGGAGCCTCCAGCCTCTGAGGGCACAGCGTCACCAGACAGAAGCGGACCCAGCACCAGCGCAGAGACACACACCTCGGTGGGTCCCAAGCAAGATAGATGTTGTGTATTTTGAATGTTATATTTGAATTGTCCCACATAGCCTACCGTAGTTGTGATGTGCAATGCACTATGGGAAATAGAGTGCATTGAGTTGAGAAGATTCTCTGGAATGTGCACAAAGTAAGACCAGAGAGCCAAGGGCCATGCTTCCGCTGTGGCAAAACGGGGCATCCTGCGTCTGCATGCTGGTGTGTGGACATGGATTGCCACAGCTGTGGTAAAAAGGGACATATTCAGCGCGCATGCAGAAATAAAAAGGACACAGAGAAAACGTCAAAGACGGAAGGAAGAAAAAAAACATTCAGACAAAAGATAAAGAAGCATGTCCGCTCTGTAGAACAGGACAAAACAGAGGCAAGTGACACTTCAGAGGAAGAACTATCACTGAACGTGCTGACTGTAGCTGGGGATTCACATGGCTACTGGGTCTCACCCTTGCTAGAGGGGCAGCCTGTGCGAATGCAGATCGATATCAGGGCAGCAGTATCTCTTATGTCAGAGACAGTCTACAAAAAGACATTAAAGCACCTTCCACTTCAGCCAGCTAACATAGCGTTAAAGACATATACCGGTGAAAGAGTAACCGTGAGAGGTATCATTGAGGTCACAGTTCAGTTGAATGGACAAACTAGGAAGTTACCACACTACGTAGTTAAAGGAGACTACCCCTCCCTGCTGGGACGTTCGTGGATGGAGAGAATAAAATTAGACTGGTCATCAGTCTACATGATGTCACACAATGATCCAGGCTTACCTGCCATCTTAAAGAAACATGCAGAAGTCTTTAATGGAGAACTGGGTAGCATGAAAGATATTACTGTGAAGCTTCATATTAAGCAAGATAGCAAACCCAAGTTCATGAAGGCACGACCCGTACCTTATGCCATCAGACCAAAAGTCGAGGCTGACTTAGAAGCCCTAGTTGAAAGCGGAGTACTAGAACCAGTCAGCATGAGTGAATGGGCAACGCCCACCGTACCAGTGCTCAAGAAAGGGGGTGGAGTTAGGATAATGGAGATTTTAAAGTAACTGTTAACCCTGTATTGTCAGTGGAGCAATATCCGCTCCCCCATATTGATGATTTGTTTGCGGGACTTGCTGGGGGCCAGAAGTTTAGCAAAATCAACCTCTGTCAAGGCTACCTGCAAATGCATGTGGATGAACAGTCACGAGAAATGCTGACTATTGTGACGCACAAGGGCCTATTTAGGTATCGTCAACTTCCTTTCGGAATTACATCAGCTCCAGCGCTTTTCCAACGTGCTATGGACCAGATCCTTAGTGGATTGCCTGGAGTCCAGTGCTACTTAGATGATATCTTAGTTACTGGGTGTGATAACCAAGACCATCTGCGTAACTTGGACGCAACACTACAGAGACTGAGGGATTACGGACTCAGAGTTCGCAGGGATAAATGCGATTTTTTTCAGGCATCAGTTGAGTACTCGGTCATGTGATCGATGCCACAGGCCTTCACAAGGCACCGTCCAAGACCAAGGCAATCGTGGATGCCCCAGCACCTGAAAATATCAGCCAGCTGCGTTCTTTTCTAGGGTTACTGAACTACTATGGACGGTTCATACCAAACCTAGCCTCGATGCTGAGGCCGCAGCATTCGTTGCTATGTAAAGACAAGAAGTGGGAATGGACTAACAAGTGCCAGGAGGCGTTCATGGCAGCAAAGGACACGGTCCTGAAGTCAGAGGCTTTGACGCATTTTAACCCTTCATTACCAATACAGTTAGCTTGCGATGCATCGTCATATGGTGTGGGAGCGGTCGTTTCTCATATCATGCCAAACGGAGAAGAGAAGCCGATAGCATTTGCATCTAGGACTTTGAACAGAGCTGAAACTAACTACACCCAAATAGAACGAGAAGCACTGAGCATCGTTTTTGGCGTTCGCAAGTTTCACCAATATTTGTACGGGAGACAGTTCACCCTACTAACAGATCACCGCCCTCTCTCGACCATCTTCGGGCCACATACAGGGATTCCGTCACTTGCTGCGAGCAGAATGCAAAGGTGGGCGCTGCTGTTGTCTCCACACACATTTGACATTAGATATCGCAAGTCTGACCTGCACGGCAACGCCGACAGTCTTTCCAGGTTGCCACTGCCTGTCACCAAGCCTATGACGCATAGCATGGACATCTGCTAATTTAGGCAGGTGGAGAACGCGCCTGTTACTTCGACACAGGTCCGACGAAACACCAGAAATGACCCATTGTTGTCTGCAGTGATGGACATTATCGTCAGGGGCAAGCTTGACAGCGATGGCCCAAACCTGAAACCATGGCCTAGAAATTGAGTTGATGCCGCGCCAGGGCTTTAGCGCCGGAAATTTAGCGCCGGCGCTAATTCCCTTGCGCGCGCCAAAAATTCAGTAGCGCCACGCCCAGATGGCTGCCGGCGCTACTGGTGGGCGTGAGTGCCTCCCAATGGGCGCTAATCCGGCGCTGCGGCACCCGATGCGGTGCGGCAGGCTGGGGAAGTGCAGGCCTCCTCCTCCTGTTAAGGAGGCGCTGCCTTCACCCGATCGCTGGCCGTTTGATTTTTTCAAAAATGAGCCCGGCACCTCGGACAAGTGCCGGGCTTGCAGGCCAGACGCATCTGATCCGCGGGGGGGGGGTGGAGGAGTCCGGGGAGGGAGGTGCGGGCAGGCGACCGGCGGGAAAGCGGCCGGCCACCGCGCGACCTTAATGCGCCGGCGCTAACTTGTGTAAGACTCGGTTGCCAGAGTCTTAGTTGCGGCTGCCACGGGCGAGGCGGCCGCAACTGAATTTCGGCGTTCGGGCGCGTTGCCACGGCAACCGGGACGCTGCGTACACCGATGACGTCATCGGTGCCGGCGCAGCGCAACCGGCTAACGCCGATGGCAGCGCCGAAGTGAATTTCAGAAACGGCTATCATTGCGGCGCTAGGCCCTCTAGCGCTGCAAAATGGGCGCTAACCCTACTGAATTTTCAGCCCCATATCTCTTAAGGAGAAACGAACTGTCGGTGCAGTCTGGATGTTTGCTGTGGGGGAGGAGAGTGGTTATTCCACCATCGCTACGGAAACCAGTGTTACAGCAACTACACTCCGGACACTGCGGAATGGTTCGTATGAAAGAAATAGCGAGGAGCTACTTCTGGTGGCCGGGTATGGATGGACAGATTGAGGACAAAGCTAAAACCTGTTCCTCATGTCAGAGAGTTCAAAATGTGCCACAGCTTGCACCTCTTCACCCCTGGGACTTTCTGGAGGAAGCTTGGCACCGCATTCATGTAGACTTTGCAGGTCCATTCGAGGAGAGAATGTTCCTGGTGGCTGTTGACGCACACAGTAAGTGGCCAGAGGTTGTTATAATGAGGTCCACCACCGCTGAGAAGACCATCGAGAAGTTAGGTGAGGTGTTCAGCCGATTTGGATCTCCGATGCAACTTGTCTCAGACAACAGTCCACAGTGGGTGTCACAAGAAATGGCTACATTCCTGCAGGTGAATGGCGTACAACATATCAGGGCTACACCATACCACCCTGCGACCAATGGTCTAGCTGAGAGGTTTGTTCAGACCATGAAACACTCTCTAAAGGCATCGCAAGGCCAGGGAATGCTTCATCAACACCTGACTGGTTTCCTGTTGAGTTACAGGAACACGCCACATGCGACCACAAAAGCATCACCTGCCACTCTACTGCTCAAAAGAGAGCTACGAACCAACTTCTGTTAGATCCGTGTATCTTGATGTTGTGTCCTTCAATAATTAGACAAGAGACTGCAGGGAACAATCAACAGGTGTTTACTGGATGAGGGTTACTCTAAAACTAACTGTACAGATCCCTACTCAGGGTTTATATACAGGTGTGGTCACTGCCGGTACTACAGTATACAGGAGCTGTAAAAAGTAGTTCTCCCCTTAAAGGTACAGACACTACAATTCCTCCCCTTTTAGATTAACAGTACCATAATATTCATTTAACAATTAAATATCAACTAATTACAATTAACACTTTTAACATGCAACATTAACTGAAAATAGTCTATTTATAAATTCAGTCTTTGGGGCGGCTTCCTGATCCTTTCTGGATAGCGCCTTTCCTGAGTATCTTGCTCTTGGTGCGGAGGCGATTCTGGCCCCCTGTCGTCGGTTGGTTCATCAGCTTCTGATGCTACTGTTTCTGGGGTAGATGCTACCTGTATGTCGGGTTCATCACCAGGTACGCGAGACATGGGGTTGACTCGTTCCTGTGACTCTAGGATCTGGTCAACATGGCGTCTCACAATGTTCTCCCCAACATCCACTGTGTACATTAGTGGCCCCTGCCGTGTGCATATCGTTCCTGGTTGCCATTTCTCTGTTCGGTAGTCGCGGGCCAAGACTGGTTGCCCTACATTGAAGCTCCTTGTCGGCTTCTCATTGATGTGCTGGAATTGCTTATTCTCAACATCTCTTCGTACATTTGGTCTGAGCAAATCCAGACGAGATCTCAACCTTCGGTTAAAGAACATCATGGCCGGGGTCTGGTTGGTGGCTGCATGTGTCGCATTTCTGTAGGCTAACAGGAAATTGTCCACCTTATGCTGCAGTGGAATGTCGTCATCGCACATGGCCCTTACTGCTTTTTTAAAGGTTTGTACGAACCTCTCAGCCAATCCATTTGTGGCTGGATGATACGGGGTGGATGTGTAATGCCTTACCCTATTCCTTCTCATAAATCTTCGAAACTCTTCGGACACAAACTGTGGTCCATTATCAGGGCAAATCTGCTCTGGCAAGCCGTTCCTGGCAAATATGGTCCGTAGGACTGCAATAGTTTTCTCCGTGGTGGTGGAGGACATTTTGATCACCTCATGCCATTTCGAGTGAGCATCCACGGCTATTAAAAACATTGAGTCCATGAATGGACCAGCAAAATCAATATGCACCTGTTGCCATGGAGATGAGGGCCACTCCCATGGGTGTAGAGGGGCATGTGGTGGTGCATTTTGGACCTTCTGGCATCCTGAGCAGCTTTGTCAGGTCCTCGATTTGCTGATCGATCCCCGGTCACCACACATAAGCCCTAGCAAGGCTTTTCATTTTCACCCCTCCCAGATGGCCTTCGTGAAGCTCATTGAGCACTCTCTCCCTTAACTTGGGTGGAATTACCACTCGGGATCCACACATCAAGGTCCCCTGGCATACTGACAGCTGTTCTCTTCTGGATGAGAATGCTGGCAACAGTGAGTCGCCATGTGTTGGCCATCCCTTCACCGTCAAGTCATATACCCGAGACAGTGTCGGGTCATTTCGGGTCTCCTTCTCTATATCAGTGTTAGTTACTGGCAAGCGTTCAATTATAGTCGAATAAAATATTTCGACAGGGTCCACTGCTGGTGCTTCCTCCGCAGTAGGCAGTGGCAGGCATGATAGCCCATCAGCGTTTCCATGCTGTTTCGTGCCCTTATACTCGATTTCATATTGGTTCGCCCCTAGAAAAAGGGACCATCTTTGTAGCCGTTGCGCAGTCATCACCGGAACGCCCTTCTTTGGATTAAAGATGGAGACAAGTGGTTGGTGGTCAGTCAGCAAGGTGAACTTCTGCCCGTGCAGATAGTGGTTGAACTTTTTCACTCCCCACACTAGGCTGAGGGCCTCCCTGTCAATCTGGGTGTAGTTACGCTCGGCTGAGGTTAGTGACCGAGATGCAAAGGCTACTGGCCTCTCCGAGCCGTCCAGGAATTTGTGCGACACCACCGCTCCAATGCCATAGGGTGATGCATCACACGCCAACCGAATTGGTAGTGCTGGGTTGAAATGAGCCAACACCTCTTTTGATGTGATCAATTCTTTGCACTTCTGGAAAGCTCGTTTACATTCATCATTCCACTTCCATGGTACCCCCGTTTGCAGTAGGCTGTTCAGTGGGTGTAGTACTGTAGACAAATTCGGCAAGAACTTATGGTAGTAGTTCACCAGCCCGAGGAACGACCTCAGTTGTGACACATTTTCCGGTGCTGGAGTATGACTACTGCCTCAATCTTTTCAGGGGACTTATGTAACCCCTCTTCATCAATAACGTAGCCACAATACGAGATCTGCTTCTGGAAAAACTCGCATTTGTGGCGATTAGCTCGGAGCCCATATTCCTTCAATCTAGTGAGCACCTGCTCCAGGTTGGCGAGGTGATCACTGTCATTTTCGCCCGTGACCAGGATGTCATCCAAATAACACTGGGTCCCTGGAATCCCTTGCAGGACTTGATCCATTGCCCTTTGACAAATAGCCGGAGCTGATGCCATCCCGAACACCAGCCGGTTGTATTGGTAGTGACCTTTATGAGTGTTGATCGTGAGGTACTGTTTCGAGGCTTCTTCTACCTCCATTTGCAAGTACGTCTGGGCCAGATCAATCTTAGTGAAGCGTTTCCCTCCAGATAGCGAGGCGAAAATATCTTCAATCCGCGGAAGCGGATATTGTACAGTGTGAAGGACTGGGTTCACTGTCACCTTAAAGTCCCCACAGATGCGAACCTTCTTTGGTTCCCCAGGCGTATTGCTCAACGACCTCTTCATTACAGGAACGATGGGTGTATCCTGTTAGATCCGTGATTCTGAGAGTATGATGTTTTCCAATAACTACACGGATGCTGTAACTTAACAATCAACAGGTATTTACTGGAGTAGGGTAGTCTCAAGACTGGGGGTACAGAGGCATGCTCAAGGCTTATATACAGGTGTGGTCACTGCCGGTACTACAGTATACAGGAGCTGTAAAAGTAGTTCTCTCTTAAAGGTACATACACTACAATTCCTCCCCTTTTAGATTAGCAGTACCCATTATATTCAAATAACAATTAACACTTTAACATGCACATTAAACAACAATAGTCCATCTATCGATTCAGTCTTTGGGGCGGCTTCCTGATCCTTTTGGGATAGCGCCTTTCCTGAGGTTCTTGTTCTTGGTGCGGAGGCGATTCTGGCCCCTTTTCATCGGTTAGTTCATCAGTTTCCATTGCTAGTGTTTCTGAGGTAGATGCTACTGGTATGTCGGGTTCATCCCCAGGTACGCGAGACATGGGGTTGACTCGTTCCTGTGACGCTAAGATCTGATCGACGTGGCGTCTCACAATGTTCTCCCCGACATCCACTGTGTACATTAATGGCCCCTGCCTTGTGCATATCGTTCCGGGTTGCCATTTCTCTGTTCGGTAGTCACGGGCCAAGACTGGTTGTCCTACATTGAAGCTCCTTGTCGGCTTCTCATTGATGTGCTGGAATTGTTTATCCTCAACATTTCTTCGCACATTTGGTCTGAGCAACTCCAGACGAGATCTCAACCTTCACTTAAAGAACATCATGGCCGGGGTCTGGTTGGTAACTGCATGTGTCGCATTTCTGTAGGCTAATAGGAAATTGTCCACCTTATGCTGTAGTGGAATTTCATCGTCGCACATGGCCTTTATCGCCTTTTTAAAGGTTTGTACGAACCTCTCAGCCAATCCATTTGTGGTTGGATGATACGGGGCGGATGTGTAATGCCTTACCCCATTCCTTCTCATAAATTTCCGAAACCCTTCGGACACAAACTGTGGTCCATTATCAGAACAAATCTGCTCTGGCAAGCCGTTCCTGGCAAATATGGTCCGTAGGACTGCAATAGTTTTCTCTGTAGTGGTTGAGGACATTTTTATCACCTCAGGCCATTTCGAGTGAGCATCCACTGCTATTAAGAACATTGAGTCCATGAATGGACCAGCAAAATCAATATGCATCCGTTGCCATGGAGAGGAGGCCCACTCCCATGGGTGTAGAGGGGCATGTGGTGGTGCATTTTGGACCTTCTGGCATCCTGAGCAGCTCTTGGTTAGGTCCTCGATTTGTTGATCGATCCCCAGCCACCACACATAAGCCCTAGCAAGGCTTTTCATTTTCACCCCTCCCAGATGACCTTCATGAAGCTCATTTAGCACTCCCTCCCTTAACTTGGGTGGAATCACCACTCTGGATCCACACATCACTGTCCCCTGGCATACTGACAGCTGTTCTCTTCTGGATGAGAATGTTGGCAACAGTGAGTCGCCATGTGTTGGCCATCCCCTCACCGTCAAATCATATACCCGAGACAGCGTCGGATCATTGTGGGTCTCCTTCTCTATATCCGCGTTAGTTACTGGCAATCGTTCAATTATTGACGAATAAAATATCTCGATAGGGTCCACTGCTGGTGCTTCCTCCACAGTAGGCAGTGGCAGGCGTGATAGCCCATCAGCGTTTCCATGCTGTTTCGTGCCTTTATATTCTATTTCATATTGGTTCGCCCCTAGAAAAAGGGACCATCTTTGTAACCGTTGTGCAGTCCTCACCTGAACGCCCTTCTTTGGATTAAAGATGGAGACAAGTGGTTGGTGGTCAGTCAGCAAGGTGAACTTCTGCCCATGCAGATAGTGGTTGAATTTTTTTACTCCCCATACTAGGCTGAGGGCCTCCCTGTCAACCTGGGCGTAGTTGCGCTCGGCTGAGGTTAGTGACCGAGATGCAAAGGCTACTGGCCTCTCCAACCCATCTGGGAATTTGTGCGACAGCACCGCTCCAATACCATAGGGTGATGCATCACA
Source organism: Somniosus microcephalus (assembly GCF_052327205.1). Lineage (NCBI taxonomy): Eukaryota > Metazoa > Chordata > Chondrichthyes > Squaliformes > Somniosidae > Somniosus > Somniosus microcephalus. Next base: position 401,752,592 of record NC_140987.1, read on the forward strand.
TGCCAAACGAATTGGTAGTGCTGGGTTGAAATGGGCCAACACCTCTTTTGATGTGATCAATTCTTTGCACTTCTGGAAAGCTCGTTTACGTTCGTCATTCCACTTCCATGGTACCCCTGTTTGCAGTAGGGTGTTCAGTGGGTGTAGTACTGTAGACAAATTCGGCAAGAACTTATGGTAGTAGTTCACCAGCCCGAGGAACGACCTCAGTTGTGACACATTTTCCGGTGCTGGAGCCTTGACTACTGCCTCAATCTTTTCAGGGGACTTATGTAACCCCTCTTCATTGATAACGTGGCCATAATACGAGATCTGCTTCTGGAAAAACTCGCTCTTGTGGCGATTAGCTCGTAGCCCATATTCCTTTAATCTAGTGAGCACCTTCTCCAGGTTGGCGAGGTGATCACTGTCACTTTCGCCCGTGACCAGGATGTCGTCCAAATAACACTGGGTCCCTGGAATCCCTTGCAGGACTTGATCCATCGCCCTTTGCCAAATAGCTGGAGTGGATGCTACCCCGAACACCAGCCGGTTTTATTGGTAGAGACCTTTATGAGTGTTGATCGTGAGGTATTGTTTCGAGGCTTCTTCTACCTCCATTTGCAAGTACGCCTGGGCTAGATCAATTTTGGTGAAGTGTTTACCTCCAGATAGCGAGGCGAAAATATCCTCAATTCGTGGAAGCGGATATTGTACCGTGTGAAGGACTGGGTTCACTGTCACCTTAAAATCCCCAGAGATGCGTGTGGTGTATGTAACCTGTTCCACCTTAAGAGAACTACCTTAAGAGATGTACTACTTTCTCTTGGCTGCTGTATACTGTAATACCAGTGGTGACCACACCGGTATATAAGTGTTGTGTAGGGATTTGCTGGGCAGTTCAGCCCTGACCTCCGAATAGTAAAGACCTGTTAAAAGTTATTCTTGTTGTCTGTGTCCAGTGATTGATCCTAAAAATAACTGGGACACACAGACTCAACAGAGACTCCAGAGATGGTCCCTTTTCCTAGGGGCACATCAATATCAGATTGAATTCAAAGGTACAAAGCAGCATGGTAATGCTGATGGGCTGTCGCGCCTGCCACTACCTACAGAGGAGGAGGCACCGACGGTTGACCCTGTTGAGTTATTTCACTCGACCATCATCGAATGTTTACCAGTCACCAATGCAAGTATTGAAAGAGAAACCAGGAACGACCCGACACTGTCCCGGGTCTACGAAGTGACAGTGAAGGGATGGCCAGCACATGGTGATCCACTGTTACCGGCATTCTCAGCAACACGAGAACAGCTGTCCGTCTGTCAAGGAACATTGATGTATGGAACAAGGGTGATTATTCCTCCTAAGTTAAGAGAGAGAGTTCTAAAGGAACTGCATGTAGGTCATCTGGGGGGAGTCAAGATGAAAAGCCTTGCTAGGGCTTATGTGTGGTGGCCGGGTATCGACCAACAGATAGAGGATCTGACGAAAAGCTGCTCAGGGTGCCAAAAAGTGCAAAATGCACCTCCGATTGCACCGCTGCATCCATGGGAATGGCCTTCAACTCCATGGCAACGTGTACATATTGACTTTGCTGGTCCATTCATGGACTCCATGTTTTTAATTGCGGTGGACGCACATTCTAAATGGCCAGAAGTGATTAAGATGACTACCACTACCTCGGAAAAGACGATCGCGGTGCTAAGAACGATATTTGCAAGAAATGGATTGCCAGAACAAATATGTTCAGACAACGGACCGCAGTTCGTGTCAGAAGAATTCCAGAAATTCATGAAGAAGAATGGGGTGAAACATTATACCTCTGCCCCATATCATCCGGCTACAAACGGGTTGGCCGAGAGATTTGTACAAACGTTCAAAAAAGCAATAAAGGCCATGAGCGAAGATCAGATTCCACTACAACACAAGGTGGACAAATTTCTACTGGCATATCGAAACGCCACTCATGCAGTGACAAACCAAAGTCCTGCCATGATGTTCTATAACAGGAGGTTGCGGTCCAGGTTGGACTTGTTAAAACCAAATGTGCGGAGGGAAGTTGAAAACAAACAGTTCCAGCATATAAATAACAAGACCACTCGGAGTTTCGAAATAGGACAACCAGTGTTAGCCCGGGACTATAAAAACGAGAAATGGCAATCTGGAACAATTCGGGCCAGACAATGACCCCTGATGTACACGGTAGATATTGGTGAAAATGTAATACGGCGTCATGCTGACCAACTGGTAGAATCGAGAACAAGGGTCGAACCAATGGTTACGGCAGAGACAACCGTGGAAGAAGTTAGTGAAGCTGAAGCATCTACCTCAGAAGTGAATGTACCTGATGATGATGTCCAATCCATAAGAGACCAACTAGATGAGTCACCCCAGCAATGAGAATCAGAGGCCCCTGAAAGTGTGGTGTATGTAACCTGTTCCACCTTAAGAGAACTTAAGCCTGTTCCACCTTAAGAGATGTACTACTTTCTCTGGCTGCTGTATACGTAATACCGGTGGTGACCACCGGTATATAAGTACTGTGTAGTGATATTGTATTTTAGTATAGTCCTGACCTCCAACTAGTAAAGACCTGTTGAACTTTATTCTTGTAGTCTGTGTCAGTAATTAATCTTAATACAACTGGAACACACAGACTTAACAGTGGCGACGAGTCCGATTCTTACCCTGCGGCAGTTTATATCCACGGCGGCTTCGTCCACAGAACGGGCGTCGAAGAGAGGCATCCACCCTCATCACCCTGCTGGAAGACACGTCACGCGGCAGGCATCGAGAACCCGGAGTGCAGAAGACATCCTGAACTCAAAGCCTCCATCAGCGGCAGTTAGCTATCTTCTTTCTACCTCGGTGCTGGGTAAGCCGGTCAGCGACGCGAGCAGAAAGTCGGCCGCGTTGGCTGTACAGACGGGGGGAGGAAGACGGAGGAATAAGGGCGGTGAGATCGATCGCGACCGGAGATAAGGGCCGGGCCGCATTCGGGCCGAAAGGCGCAGCGCGGGGACATCGATCGCGGCTGGTGATAAGGGCCGGGCCACTTTCGGGCCAAAAAGGCGCAGCGTCTGGGGCGACTGAAGGCGCGAGAGCCGCGGTGAAGGCGAACGCAGCCGGTGCTAATAACCGGGCTGCAAGAAGGGCTGCGAGGCGCAACATCGGGGAAGCGCAAATGCCCGAGGGAGCCGCGGTGAAGCGGAGACAGCGTCGGGGGAGTTACTAACCGCTGGGAAAGGGGAGCAGCAGCGGCACGCCAAACGCCACTGCAGCCAGTGGCTGAAGACCGCCAAGCGCGGGAAAACCGCCATTTTGTAGGCGGAGGACGAAGACAAGAGCGGGAAGCCGCCATCTTGGGATAAAATAAATTGCAACGATGCCTAAACATGGGAACATTGATAACTTTGATGGCGACATCGAAGATTGGGCCATGTATGTAGAACGCATACAAAATTATTGTAAAGCAAATAAAATCCCAGATGCAGAGAAAGCACTTACTTTATTGAACTTAATGGGTGCGAAGACATACGGGCAATTGAAACACCTTTTATCACCAGATGAACCGGCGGATAAGACGTTCGAGGAGATTGTTACTGTCCTGAAAAATCATCTAAACCCCACGCCGCTGATGCGAGCGGAACGATTTAAATTTTACAGCAGAAGGCAGCTGAAGGACGAAAGCAATGCTGAATATTTAATGGAATTGCGTAAGCTGGCAAAGTACTGTCAGTTTGGAACGGGACTGACAGACGCGCTAAGGGATAGATTTGTGTGTGGATTATTAAAAGAAGATACACAAAAGCGACTGCTCGAGGAGAATGAGCTGACGCTTGAGAAAGCGGTCACTATGACAGCAGCGCACGAGGCCGCAGCGAGAGGCACGGCAGTAATGCAGCTACAGTCACCGGAACTCAGTACAAATAAATTGGGTTTGAGTACTGTAAAATGTTATCATTGTGGAAAGACAACACATGATCAGAACCAGTGTTGGTTTAAAAACCAAGAATGCAGAACGTGTGGCAGGCTTGGCCACATAGCTAAATTATGCCGGTCAGGAAAGAAGACCAGCAACAAAAAGTCACCGCAAGGAAAATACATAAAGGTGCACAAGGTGACAAAGACCAGTTCGAACGAACAGAAGTCAGATTCAGACGCTAGCAGTAATGAACTGGGTAGCTTAAGAGTACACAACGTTGGTAAGGATGCAGATCTCCAGACAATTTGGGTCACTCTTCAGATAGCAGGAGTCCAAGTAAAGATGGAATTGGACACTGGATCGGCATTGATGGTCATGAATAAGAAAGATTACAAAAGGTTATTCCAACATATTCCCCTACGGGATACGGAGATTATATTGAAAACATACACGGGGCAAAGAGTGTACCCCATCGGAAAGATAGAGGTAAAAGTGGTCCACAAGGGCGAAGAAAGCCAAGTAATGGACTTATATGTGCTACCTGAAGGAGGTCCACCACTACTGGGACGGGAGTGGATTAGGAAAATGAATATGGACTGGCACTCCTTAAAAGCACTAACGGTAGATTCCGGGGAAACAGATGTCAAACCTAAACGATTGTCCAAAATATTGGATGATGCTAAAGAGGTGTTCCAGCAAGGACTGGGAACACTGAAAGGAATTACGGCAAACATCAAGATTGATGAACATGCACGACCAAAATTTTTCAAAGCCAGACCGGTACCCTATGCAATACGACCTACTGTAGAAGCGGAACTGGAAGCGCTAGAACGTTCAGGTGTACTGTCTAAGGTAGATTGGAGTGAGTGGGCTACGCCCATTGTTCCCGTTATGAAGCGTCCTTCGAGCAACAAGCCAGGAGAACCAGGGAAGGTTCGCATCTGTGGAGATTTCAAGATCACCGTTAATCCGGTACTTCACATGGTGCAGTATCCGCTTCCGTGGATTGAGGATATTTTTGCTTCGTTGCCTGGCGGGAAACACTTCACCAAGATAGACCTGGCGCAGGCGTACTTGCAGATGGAGGTTGAAGAAGAGTCATGCCAGTACCTCACGATCAACACGCATAGAGGTTTGTACCGGTATAATAGGCTGGTTTTTGGAGTGGCATCGGCTCCGGCAATTTGGCAGAGGGCCATGGAGCAGGTATTACAGGGAATTCCAGGCACACAATGTTACCTGGACGATATTCTGATTACAGGTGATGGTGATGAAGAACACCTCGCAAACTTGGAACTGGTGCTCAACAGACTGAAAGAGTATGGACTTAGAGTTAATCGGCAGAAATGTGAGTTCTTTCAGAAGCGGATCTCGTACTGTGGTCATGTCATTGACCGGGAGGGGCTTCATAAGTCTCCTGACAAGATAGAGGCAGTTGTAAAGGCTCCCGCTCCGGATAATGTCTCTCAGTTGAGGTCGTTTCTGGGATTGATTAACTATTACCATAAGTTTCTACCGAATCTATCCACGGTACTGCACCCGCTGAACGCTCTTTTACAGAAGGGGGTACCATGGGAATGGAGCGAAAACTGTAAGAAGGCATTTCACAAAAGCAAAGAATTGATCACCTCAGAGGAAGTGTTGGCTCACTTCAACCCGACACTGCCTATTCGGTTGGCTTGTGATGCTTCTCCATATAGTATTGGGGCAGTACTCTCACACAAGTTGCCAAATGGCACGGAAAGGCCAGTCGCGTTTGCATCCAGATCATTGACCTCCGCTGAGCACAACTATGCGCAGATCGATAGGGAGGCTCTCAGCCTTGTATGGGGAGTGAAGAAGTTTAATCATTACCTGCAGGGCCAAAAATTCACACTTCTGACAGACCATCAGCCGTTGGTATCCATTTTTAACCCTAAGAAGGGTGTTTCGGTGATGACAGCACAGCGACTCCAGAGATGGTCCCTTTTCCTAGGGGCACATCAATATCAAATAGAATTCAAAGGTACAAAGCAGCATGGCAATGCTGATGGGCTGTTGCGCCTGCCACTACCTGAAGCAGAAGAGGCGACGAAAGTTGACCCTGTTGAGTTATTTCATTTGACCATCATCGAGTGTTTACCAGTCACCAATGCAAGTATTGAAAGAGAAAACAGGAATGACCCGACACTGTCCCGAGTTTATGAGGTGACAGTGAAGGGATGGCCAACACATGGTGATCCTCTGTTACCGGCATTCTCGGCAAGGCGAGACCAGCTGTCCGTCTGCCATGGTACTTTGATGTACGGGACAAGAGTGATTATTCCTCCCAAGTTACGGGAAAGAGTTCTAAAGGAACTGCATGAAGGTCATCTGGGGGGAGTTAAGATGAAAAGTCTTGCTAGGGCTTATGTATGGTGGCCGGGCATTGACCAACAGATAGAGGAGTTGACAAAAAGCTGCGCTGGGTGCCAAAAAGTGCAAAATGCACCTCCGATCGCACCGCTACACCCATGGGAATGGCCTTCAGCCCCATGGCAACGCGTACATATTGACTTTGCTGGTCCATTCATGGACTCCATGTTCCTAATTGCGGTGGACGCACATTCCAAATGGCCAGAAGTGATCAAGATGAAAACCACTACTTCAGAAAAGACAATTGCGGTGTTAAGAACAATATTCGCAAGGAACGGATTGCCAGAACAGATATGTTCGGACAACGAACCACAGTTCATGTCGGAAGAATTCCAAAAATTCTTAAAGAAGAATGGGGTGAAACATTATACCTCTGCCCCATATCATCCGGCGACAAACGGGTTGGCCGAGAGATTTGTCCAAACATTCAAAAAAGCAATAAAGGCCATGAACGATGATCAGATTCCGTTACAACACAAGGTGGACAATTTCCTAATGGCATATCGAAACGCCGCTCATGCAGTGACTAACCAAAGTCCTGCCATGATGTTTTATAACAGGAGGTTGCGGTCCAGGTTGGACTTGTTAAAACCAAATGTGCGGAGGGAAGTGGAAAACAAACAGTTCCGGCATATTAATAACAAGTCCACTCGAAGTTTCGACGTAGGACAACCAGTGTTGGCAAGGGGCTATGGAAACGAAAAATGGCAGTCCGGAACAATTCGGGCCAGACAAGGACCTCTGATGTACACAGTAGATATTGGTAACAATGTGATAAGGCGTCATGCGGATCAACTGGCAGAATCAAGAGCAAGGGTCGAACCCATGGTTGTGAAGTAAGATATTAAAAATTGGATTTAATAAGGAAAAACAAACCAGGATTCATCTGTAACACCAATATACAAAATGGAGGGAATAGGTTAATTCGTGCTCCGAGTTGAACAATAGAAGTCTGTAAAAGTTGTATAAACCCAGATAAGGTTTAAACAGGACTACGGGGTAACTGCTGAGAGATTAAAACTGTCAAAACAACCCCTTAGAAAGAGGGAGAGATATATGGGTTCGGCCACGCGAGTCGACACCTTTGCACTTAAGGGTTTGTTAAGTGTGAAGCTCAGTAGGGTTCTATTCTTTTAACTAACTAAAGTGTTTTTGCTCTGTAGAAATAATTTAAGAGAGAGAAACAGAAAGTCTGCGGATTGCCCGCTTTGGAAAGATCTACTATCTTAGAGAAATACTTAAAAAGACCAAGCCATCTGACAACAGCAAATGGACGATCGTAAAGTAATAAAGTTGAGGCCCCTGGGTCATGAGAAAGTAACAGGACCAACTGATAACGAAATGTGAGATTTGTAAGCGACTGGAAGAATGGAATGTCACGGTTTTATAATTACAATTTAACTATAATTCTGTATATGCTAATAAGCTTATCCCCGCCTTTAGGGCAGGGCCTTAATTTTTGTATAACTGTGTGAACCTCAAGAGATTCGGTGGAGTTGGAGCCTTGTGTTGGGACGCAAGAGCCATAGCTCCCCAGGCCTGAATAAACCGTTTTTACTTCAATTATTGGGTCTGTCTTTCTTATAACAAGCCAGTGTTGTTGACTTTGTATATCACTTAGTCCACACTTTGGGGGCTTACATCAATTGGCGACGAGGATGGAATGTGCGTTCTGAACCAGACTCTCGGACAGCGTTAACCTAAGACGGGTGAGTATGTTTTAATTACCACCTGTAAAATTAGGGGTTAATCGCTGGCGAGACGTTGAGTCAGAATCGACGTATAAAAGAACTATAAAAAGAAAGACACCTTTAATTGAAGGCGGTTAAAAAGTAAACTGCAGTAGGGGTAGGGGCAGGTAGTTCCCTACCAACCTTTGGGACAGGTAGTTCCCTAAGGACCGTGAGGTGGGAAAACCTCAGTAGGGGCAGGTAGTTCCCTACCAACCTTTGGGGCAGGTAGTTCCCTAAGGACCGTGAGGTGGGAAAACCTCAGTAGGGGCAGGTAGTTCCCTACCAACCTTTGGGACAGGTAGTTCCCTAAGGACCGTGAGGCGGGAAAACCTCAGTAGGGGCAGGTAGTTCCCTACCAACCTTTGGGGCAGGTAGTTCCCTAAGGACCATGAGGCGGTGATACCTCAGTTAGGGGCAGGTAGTTCCCTAAAATCCGTGAGACGGCGAAATCTCAACAATTGAATGAATGGGTGCACCGTGGTGAGTGAATGAGATAAAACCCTATGGTCATAAAGAGGTTAGAACGGACAAGGGTGAGGTCTGTCCCCAGCACCTAGCCTGAGCCTGAATTAAGAGGACAGTAGTCCCACGTGATGGCCAGGATCAAGTAGGACACCGGGAGCTACAGATCCCACAGTACCGAAACCTCGGAACTAAAGGGTTGGTGTGTGTCTAACAAAACGAAGTGACTAACAGAAAGCAAGAAATTAACTAAGGTGACGCTATAGGGGCGAACAACGTAGCGTACAAACCTAATTCACCAATACCGTGAATTAAGCATTAAACGTAGCAGTTAGTTATGACTAAGAGGGTGGAAGAAGAATCCTCAAAGGACCTGGATTCTATAACCCGACTCCTGGAAAATAAAAAGAAACAGTGCAGAGAGCCAAAGGCTTGGTGGGGAGGAGCTAAAGATAAAGAGGCAACAGATAATGTAAGGAATTGAAACAGAAGGGAGAGATAAAGAAGGAAAAAGATCTAATTTGCAGGCGAACCAATTTGAAACCCCAGCAAAAAAAAACAAACAAACAGGGATTTGGAAACTAGGGAAAGCTGTTGAGTCACAGATTTAAAAAGGAAGGAAAAGATAAACTTAAAGCTTTACCAACATGGAAGTTATTAGCATCGGTACCGAGACAAGTAAAACAAGAGGAATGAAAGGAACCTTAGACATATGCTGAAATTACAGTTTGTATAAAAATGTGTGAGTGTGGATGTTTTCCTGATTAGGAATGTTTAAGAGGATTCAATATTCCTTTGTCTGAAAATCTGTCCGTTAAGAAAAAGAACTGTCTGCTGTGTGTTGTAGCTCCACCCACTTCTCTGTGTTAAAGTAAAAGCATTTAACCCCTTTGTCTTGTCAGGGATTTTGGAAGTTTAAGAATGTGCAAATAAGATTGTGCCCTCAGAATGAAAAAAACCTATTACAATTTAAGTTAAGCTGGAGTGTAAAAACTGAGAAGAGCAACAAAAAGTTTGTTTAATGAAAGATTAAGTTTCAGTCTAAGATCTAACCTTGAAGTTATGAGGTAAATTAACCTATTAAAACCAGACTTTCATTGTGGCCACAGTGAAATTCTGGTTGATGTAAATTGGTGTAGTCCGAATTGAATAAGATAACTCCACTCCGCAAGAATATCTGATAGTGGCAGGTCCCTCTACAATATTTAATTGACTATGGTACTGGAAGCCTTATAGAAGGCGGGACTAGAGTTAAACCTTAGAAAGGTATAGGTAGGGAAGGATGAAGTAGTCTACCTAGGATACATAGTGACACAAGGGAAGAGACAAATGCCCAAAAACAGATGGGAGGGGCATTAGGACTGGCTGCGTGCTTTGATTGCTCGCAAGCTTCTAGGGGTGGCAGCAGGAAGGGATCGCGCCAGAGAGGGGAGGGGGATCCGAGGATGTTTGTTGACGTATTGGTAGGGGGCCGACAGTGAAAAAATGTTAATAGACACAGGAGCCACAATCTCATTGACAGACTTACCCTTACCCCGAACGAAACTTTCAGTTAGTATAGCAGGAATCGGTGGACGAAGAATCAGGGCTTATAAGAGCGAAACAGTCTTACTAGAAATTGGATGTATAATAATACCTACACAGTTGTGGGTATGCGAGAACACGGAAGGAACAATCCTAGGGATAGATATACTGCGAGAAGTAGGAGCTTTAGTCGACCCTAAAGCGAATGAAGTGTACTGGCCCCCAGATTATAAGTCAAACAAACAGGCAGGCCCGGGAAACAAAGTAGAAATGGCCCAGCCTATACAGGATTTGATCAAAGGGGGGTAGCCAAAGGAAAATGTGTAAACCTATATAGATAGTCGGAATGCCTTTGGGGTGGTGTCTGATTACATGATAGCGGGAGTAGGCAGGGATATATGACACCAGGAGAAGACCCGTAAGAGACAAGAATATAACCAAGGAATTAGTAGGAACCTCTCTCCTACCCAAAGAGTGCATAATAATAAATTAAAGCACACAAGAGGATGGGCAGCTAAACGAGCAATTGAGAGAGGGAATCTGACCAATGAAGCCCAAATGTTCATGTTGAATCAAAGTGTGAAACCACAACTGTCTTTCAGTCAGGGATGTTTTTTTGGGTTGCGTGAAGTGACGCAATAATGTTTAGCTCCACCTTCAAAAGCCTGCGAAGGAGTTAACCCTTTCCACTGACAGCTGTTTGAGTTCACCAAGTAACAACTTCAGTATTACTGAGCAGAATTTAAAGATATTGGACATTATTAAATGTAAATTTCTTAATGTTGAGTTAATATTTCCTCACAGTGATAGAAGGAAAATTAGGATTTGATAAATGGAAGTTATCTTATAAACTAATTGCAGCACCGTCTCAAACGGCAGGGAGGCTGCTTGGGAAGCTGTCCTGTTACCCAAAGATAAATCTGGACAGATAGTTAGAGATATGAGGCCAAAGACCAACAGATTATACGGGATCGAGAACAGGATACACGGGACGACCAGAAGGAGGTCTTAGCAATAGATAGCAAAGTGATAGCAGAAATAATACCAGCCAAACCAGGGCTAGCACCCAGATGGTCAGGACCTTATGAAGTATTAATGAATAATGACACGTGCTCATGTAGATGGGTCTGGAACGGGTAAAGGAAGGTGGAAACACTGGACTCAGTTAAAAATATATAAGAAAGTCAATGAGTAAACCAGAGATGGTGCCCTTTTTGACAGAGTGAGGAGTATACTAGAAGATATAAAGAATGGGAAGGGGAGTTACTACATATATCAATGATAGGGCTGTGTATGATGATAATAGGCTGTGTATGATGATAATATTATATGCCATAGTTTGCATCTTCAGGTATGTCTGGGGACAGAGCCACAGAACAAGAAATGAACCAGATGTACAGCATTTTGAACTGATAAAATGGATAAGAGCAGAATAATTCTAACTGGCTGGTGACGACCAGCCCCCTTTTTGTAATTACAGGAACATTGGACGTCCGGAATGAGATGGAGCGTCCTCGCCTTGATTCTAGGGATAAATATAAGTATTGCCATTATCGAGGGGGATTAGTAATAAGGAGAACACAGGATGAGGTGTATTTTAGTGTAGCACGTAGAGTTACTAAGCTTGCCATTAATATGAGTACTTTTGAGATACAAAACAAACCTGGAACTCCCTGTGGGTAAAACAATTAGAGGATCCACAGGAAAAATCTATCTTACAAAGATGTAAGAAACGGGAGTATTGGAAACGACCGGAGCAGGGTATGCGGCCGGGTTAGCAACAGTCAATAGCTTGGACATAGAAGGAGTAAACGAAGGAGTAGAAGAATTACAAGCAAAAATAGAGAAGTTACTAAAACAAGCTACTGGAAATAGCCAGCAATTGACACTGGCAGGGAAACCAAACAATAATGCAATTGTCGGGGGTGGAAGAGATAGTAGCCCCCCATGCAGAAACAATCAATACAATTATTGATAGACTTAATAATGCTTCTCGCCAAAACAATAAGGAACTAATATGTGCCACATAGGGCTCATGGCTATTGTCGAATGCTCAGCATAACATGAGGCAAATAAATAATGGACAGATCCCTGATTGGATTACTAATAAGGATCTGGAAACTTGGATTGACACAAATAAAAGCCTATGTAAGGAATGTAAAATGGGACAAGTACACCGGGCAGGTGATTGTCTGACCCCATGGACTAAGATGATTGGCTTTGTACTGGCCATCCCACAATTCCCAGAAGGGGGACAACTCCGATACGACGTGATTAATATAGGAGAAGTACAAAGAGAAAGTGGGTTAAATATCATGATGTCCCTACCAAGACACTTTGGGAAAGGGATGAAGATAATAAACAGAAGAATAAAACCTAAAGGGGGGTGGTAGTGGACGGGTGCCACCACAAGGGAAGGACATGGGTGTGCACACACCCCCCCACCGAGGGAGACACATCCGAGTGCGGATTTGCGAAAATTACCAATTGCACCCTCGAGGTTCACCCAAGGGGATACACCGGACCTGGGTAGCATCAAGGAACAATGGGACCTGTTGTGTCACCACAATTGAACAGAAATATGAATATCAAGATATGGCTTATACCATTCCCCAACCAAACCGTTGTATTGTTCTAAAGATACCTACACAGATAGGAAAACCTGGTCATTTGATAATATGAGACTTACTAAAAAGGGTTGAAACTTATGTCATACCAGAGCCCAAGGCAATTCCTAAGTTAGAGGAAGCTTGGCAGAAGTTACGGCAGGAAACAAAGGAAATTTTAAAGTACTATCATAAAATAGAAGAAGGCTTAAAGAAACAACAAAAAGACATTAGTACAACATTAGAGGAAACTCACCCACTTCCTCATATTTTGATAATTGGGGACCAGGATGGTCGGGGACTGTGGGCGCCTCGGTGGTACAAGGCATAATGATATTCCTCTTGATTGTTATTCTGATATATTGTGTATTTTTATTTCTCCAGTGCCTTTGTGCCAGAATGAGTAAGGCCGAAATTGGTGCGGTGAAGGAAGTAGAGCCTGAGGAGGGGCAGGTAGCGATGTTAAGAATGGACAACTCCCCCACCTCTCCAAGGCAAATGGTGTAAGACGCGATGGGAAGCCCTGAAATTATATGGGATTAATTGGGCATGGTAATTAATGACCGGGCCGGCCAACCGTAAGATGGAGGTGGCAGAAGGAGGGTGGCAGAAGGAGGGTGGTGAATGAGGATTGGTGTGTGATGACAGTCTCGAATTGGCACGTCACACACCCCACGTGGGAATGAGGGACAGGCTTGAGCAGAAAAGCCTCAACCATTAGTGTAGGGGCTAAGGGGCCCCGGGAATGGTTACACCGGACGGAGTGCATAAAGGAAAGCCCACCCTAAAGGAAAGACCACCGTAAAGGAAAGACCACCATACCACAGAGGGGGAAGTCGGCCTCCAAATTGATAAGATATATATACACATGTATAACCTAAACTGGTAGAAGGCCAGGGAGTGCACGCTCTGGCAGACACCAGGAAGTGGAAATACATGTTGACCTGTTTGGAGCAATTGTCCAAAGGTCAAAAGGGGGGATTGAAGTAAGATATTAAAAATTGGATTTAATAAGGAAAAACAAACCAGGATTCATCTGTAACACCAATATACAAAATGGAGGGAATAGGTTAATTCGTGCTCCGAGTTGAACAATAGAAGTCTGTAAAAGTTGTATAAACCCAGATAAGGTTTAAACAGGACTACGGGGTAACTGCTGAGAGATTAAAACTGTCAAAACAACCCCTTAGAAAGAGGGAGAGATATATGGGTTCGGCCACGCGAGTCGACACCTTTGCACTTAAGGGTTTGTTAAGTGTGAAGCTCAATAGGGTTCTATTCTTTTAACTAACTAAAGTGTTTTTGCTCTGTAGAAATAATTTAAGAGAGAGAAACAGAAAGTCTGCGGATTGCCCGCTTTGGAAAGATCTACTATCCTAGAGAAATACTTAAAAAGACCAAGCCATCTGACAACAGCAAATGGACGATCGTAAAGTAATAAAGTTGAGGCCCCTGGGTCATGAGAAAGTAACAGGACCAACTGATAACGAAATGTGAGATTTGTAAGCGACTGGAAGAATGGAATGTCACGGTTTTATAATTACAATTTAACTATAATTCTGTATATGCTAATAAGCTTATCCCCGCCTTTAGGGCAGGGCCTTAATTTTTGTATAACTGTGTGAACCTCAAGAGATTCGGTGGAGTTGGAGCCTTGTGTTGGGACGCAAGAGCCATAGCTCCCCAGGCCTGAATAAACCGTTTTTACTTCAATTATTGGGTCTGTCTTTCTTATAACAAGCCAGTGTTGTTGACTTTGTATATCACTTAGTCCACACTTTGGGGGCTTACATCAGTTGCGGCAGAGACAACTGTGGAAGACGTTAATGAACCTGAAGCATCTACCTCGGCAGGGACTGTACCTGATGATGACGTCCAATACACAGGAAACCAACAAGAAGAGTCACCTCAGCAACAAGAATCAGAGACCACTGAAAGGCGTTATCCAAACCGAATCAGAAGGCCTCCTGAGAGACTGAACCTTTGAACTGTTTATACCTGAAGTTATATATGTATATATGTTATGATGTTATGTTAAATGGGGATATGACTGTTAAGCTAAAAAGGGAGGATTGTGGTGTATGTAACCTGTTCCACCTTAAGAGAACTTAAGCCTGTTCCACTTTAAGAGATGTACTACTTTCTCTGGCTGCTGTATACGTAATACCGGTGGTGACCACCGGTATATAAGTACTGTGTAGTGATATTGTATTTTAGTATAGTCCTGACCTCCAACTAGTAAAGACCTGTTGAACTTTATTCTTGTAGTCTGTGTCAGTAATTAATCTTAATACAACTGGAACACACAGACTTAACAGAAAGGCATTATCCAACTCGAATCAGGAGGCCTCCTCAGAGACTGAATCTTTGAACTGTTTTGCATGAAGTTGTATATATATATATATGTTATTATGTTATGTTAAATGGGGATATAACTGTTAAGCTAAAAAGGGAGGATTGTGGTGTATGTAACCTGTTCCACCTTAAGAGAACTACCTTAAGAGATGTACTACTTTCTCTTGGCTGCTGTATACTGTAATACCGGTGGTGACCACACCGGTATATAAGTGTTGTGTAGGGATTTGCTGGGCAATTCAGCCCTGACCTCCGAATAGTAAAGACCTGTTAAAAGTTATTCTTGTTGTCTGTGTCCAGTGATTGATCCTAAACATAACTGGGACACACAGACTCAACAATGCGGACCTTCTTTGGTTCCCCAGGCATATTACTCAACGACCTCTTCATTACAGGAATGATGGGTGTAGCCCACTCGCTCCAGTCTACTTTGGACAGTACTCCTGAACGTTCCAACCCTTCCAGCTCTGCTTCGACGGCTGGTTGGATCGCATAAGGCACTGGTCTGGCCTTAAGAAACTTTGGGCTTGCATTTTCCTCTATTTTAATCATTGCTGTTATGCCTTTCAGTGTTCCGAGTCCCTCCTGGAACACTTCTTTTGCGTCAGTTAGCATTTTTGACAGTCGTCCAGGTGTGACGTCGTCATCCTTTTTGGCCTCAACCTTCAGTGCCTGTATGGAATGCCAATCTAATTGTATCTTCCGGATCCATTCACGTCCTAGTAGTGGTGGACCTCCATCTGGCAATACATATAGGTCCATTTTAGGTATTTCCTGGCCTTTGTATATCACTTTCACCCTTATTTTTCCTTTGGGGTAGACTTTTTGCCCCGTGTACGTCTTCAAGACAATCTCTGTAGCTTTCAAGGGTATATGTGAAAATAGCCGCTTGTAGTCCCTTTGGTTTATGACTGTTAGGGCTGATCCTGTGTCCAATTCCATTTTCACTTGGACTCCGTCTATCTTGAGTGTAACCCAGATAGTCTGGTGACCCTCCATTTTGGTTACCTTATGTAGTTTCAGACAACCCAGCTCCTTGCTTCCGGAGTCTGTATCACTTTTCTGTTCATCTGAACGACTGTCCATCACCTTATGTACCTTTTTGTACTTCTCCTGTGGAGATTTCTTGCTGTTGGTTTTCTTCCCAGACCTGCAGACTCTTGCTATGTGTCCTGCTTTTCCACACTGTCTGCACACTTGGTCCTTGAACCAACAATCCTTCTGGTCGTGTGTTGTACTGCCGCAGCGATAACACTTCCCTATTCCATATGACATTTCATTGGTGCCATATTCTTGCGGTCTCCGTTGTATCTCTGCAGCGCCCCTTGCGGCTGCTTCGTGTGATACTGCCATGCTGAAAGCCTTGTCCAACGTAAGATCCTTTTCTGATAGAAGCCGTTTCTGGGTTCCTTCACTTTGAAGCCCACACACAAACTTGTCCCTTAACGTATCTGCTAGCCCCACTCCAAACTGGCAGTGTTTCGATAGCTTGCGCAGTTCCGTTAAGTACTGAGCATTACTTTTGTCTTTATGCTGGTTCCTTTTGTGGAACGTAAATCTTTCTGCTATCAGCAGTGGTGTGGGGTTTAAGTGGTCCTATAGGATTTCTACTATGCTTTCGAAATTCTTATTCACGGGCTTCTCTGGGGTTATTAGGTTTCGCAGTAAGCCATAAGTTTTTGCATCCATGGAATTTAACAAAACCAGTGCTTTCCTAGCATCTGGCACTTCATTCGCCTTGCAGTACACTTCTATGCGTTCCACATATGTCGTCCAATCTTCGACTTCATTGTCGAACGCTGTGACACTGCCACTCTTTGGCATCCCTGGGTGTGGTTAGACTGGCTCAAAATGGCGTCTCCCGCGCTCTCCCTTCTTCTCCGCTGTGGCTCAAAATGGCGTCTCCCGCGCTCTCCCTTCTTCTCCGCTGCGGCTCAAAATGGTGTCTCCCGCACTTTCCTTTCTTCCCCGCTGACGCTGCTCGGCCCTTGAACACCGGCTGCACTCTGCGCGTTTTCCTGCGTGCCTCTCTCTCTCGTTGACGCTGCTCGGCCCTTGAACACCGGCTACGCTCTGCTCTCTCTCGTTGACGCCGCTCGGTCCTGAACACCGGCTGCGCCCTGTGCGCTCTACCCTCTCTCTTCTCCCGTCGATGCCGCTCGGTCCTGAACACCAGCTGCGCCCTGTGCGCTCTACCCTCTCTCTTCTCCCGTCGACGCTGCTCGGCCTTTTTCTGTGCCGTCGGTCGGCTCTAGCCGCCGCTATCCGGGAAGGGTCTGCGCCGTACCTGTTGCCAGCCCGTTTCGCTGGACCACTGTGACTGGAGAACCAAGCCCAGCTCTCAACAGCCTCCCCAGCTACTCTGCAGACCCAGGGCAAAACTTGCATATTGAGAGAGGATTGAAACATTATGCCAGAGCCTCTATTAGCTCCTATCTGACTTCCTTCAACAGCCTAAAGTCCATGCCATCAGAACCTGATTACTTATCCACCTCTTTACAACCAATTCCTCTCCTACAGTTAGCTCTATTAATTGTTCCGTACCCTTCTCTAGTTCTCAATTCCACCATAATTTGCATAAATCAATACAATATATTTATTTAATATCTCCACTATACCTTCATCCTCTACAAATTGGCTTCCTCCTTTATCTCAGAACAGCCCTACCCTCTCTTCAACTATTCCTTATTTATTATATGTTTATTAAAGCCATGACTATTTGCATTTAAATTATCTGCCAGCTTTATTTTCATATTCCCTTTTAGCTCTTCTAATCTCCCTTTTCACCACCCTACTATATTTCTATATTCTCCATGGATATCTTTAATATTCTTAGCCCCAACTTTATCATATGTGTCTCTTTTCATTTTCAATTTAGTTTTAATCTCTCAATTTAGCTACTGAACTCTATACTTTGATGCACCCCTTCCCACTTCCTCGATATGTATTTAGTTTGTACTCTGTGCATTGTATATTTGAAGATTTCACTTTCCAGGGTCAGGATGAACTTCATGAGTTAGACTTCCATTGGCAGTCACCCACCATAGCAGCAAGGCCAGAAAGTCCATTGGAGGAGTGCTGGACTGGGGAGAGGGGCTCTCTTCCCGCCCCCACCCCACCACCCACCCACCAAGAAGAAACCTATTAGGTGCCTCCGCAGCTCCATTATAAAGGGGGCTGCTATAAAATTAAAAAAAAAATTGTTTCCCAAGATTTGAAGATCTTGATCCCGGCCTGGACCCTCCGGTCATTCTCACAGGTATTAGTGGGCTGGGAAGCACACCTGGTATGAGCAGGTTTACTTCTGCCGACCATACACTGGTGCCCCGATATTTACTGGGAGGTGGGGAGGGAGTGGGGACATGTGTTTACAGCCAGGAAATCTGAATTTAACGGCAGGACCTCATTAGCATTTTTTACTCGTTCCCGCCTGGCAGTCGGCCAGCTTCTCAATCTGTCTGGTTGCCGGGCGGGAAAGCCAGCGGTAGAAGGCCACAGCCGGGGACTGCTGGAGGCATGTCTCTGGCAATTGGAGAAGATCGGGGCATGATGGGGGGACAGGGTGGTCGGAGCTCAGCAGCGAGGAGAGAGGGAGAGATCGCAGAAGTAGAGAGATTATGGGGGGGAGAGATCACGGTGGGGAGAGATTGCAGGGAGGGAGGGATTGCAGAGAGGGAGAGATCAGAGGGAGGGAGAGATCAGAGGGAGGGAGAGATCGCAGGGAGGGAGAGATCGCAGGGAGGGAGAGATCAGAGGGGGGGAGAGATCAGAGGGAGGGAGAGATCAGAGGGAGGGAGAGATCGCAGGGAGGGAGAGATCGCAGGGAGGGAGAGATCATGGAGAAGGAGAGATCACGGGGAGGGAGAGATCGCAGGGAGGGAGAGATCGCGGGGAAGGAAAGATCGCGGGGAGGGAGAGATCACGGGAGGGAGAGATCACAGAGAGGGAGAGATCACAGGGAGGGAGAGATCACAGGGAGGGAGAGATCACAAGGAGGGAGAGGTCACGGAGAGGGGGAGATCACGGGGAGGGAGAGATCGCAGGGAGGGAGAGATCACGGGAGGGAGAGATCACAAGGAGGGAGAGATCACGGGAAGGGAGAGATCACGGGAAGGAGAGATCACAAGGAGGGAGAGATCATAGGAAGGGAGAGATCACAGGGAGGGAGAGATCACGGGAAGGGAGAGATCACGGGAAGGAGAGATCACAGGGAGGGAGAGATCACAGGAAGGAGAGATCACAGGGAGGGAGAGATCACAGGGAGGGAGAGATCACGGGAAGGAGAGATCACAGGGAGGGTGAGATTACAGGGAGGGAGAGAACGCAGGGAGGGAGAGATCACGGAGAGGGAGAGATCACAGGGAGGGAGAGATCACGGGAAGGAGAGATCACAAGGAGGGAGAGATCACGGGAAGGAGAGATCACAAGGAGGGAGGGATCACTGGAAGGAGAGATCACAGGGAGGGTGAGATTACAGGGAGGGAGAGAACGCAGGGAGGGAGAGATCACGGAGAGGGAGAGATCACAAGGAGGGAGAGATCACGGGAAGGAGAGATCACAAGGAGGGAGAGATCACAGGAAGGAGAGATCACAGGGAGGGAGAGATCACAGGGAGGGAGAGATCACGGGAAGGGAGAGATCACGGGAAGGAGAGATCACAAGGAGGGAGAGATCACGGGAAGGAGAGATCACAAGGAGGGAGAGATCACAGGAAGGAGAGATCACAAGGAGGGAGAGATCACAGGAAGGAGAGATCACAGGGAGGGAGAGATCACAGGGAGGGAGAGATCACGGGAAGGAGAGATCACGGGAAGGAGAGATCACAAGGAGGGAGAGATCACAGGAAGGAGAGATCACAGGGAGGGTGAGATTACAGGGAGGGAGAGAATGCAGGGAGGGAGAGATCACGGAGAGGGAGAGGTCACGGAGAGGGAGAGGTCACGGAGAGGGAGAGATCACGGGAGGGAGAGATCACGGGAGGGAGAGATCACGGAGAGGGAGAGATCACGGAGAAGGAGAGATCACAGAAAGGGAGGGAGAGAACGTGGGGAAGGAGAGATTGCATAAAGGGAGAGATCACGGCAGAAGATTTGCTTGAGGGGCCAGGGAGACACACTCCTGCTTCTCTTGGGCCACAAGCAGTGCTGGTAAAACACTTACCTGCTGGATGTGGCAGCTCCCGCCTCCCTTTAGCTGCAGGATTTCCCCAGTCCAGGGAAACCTGGCCTGCAGCCATTAAATTCAAATGGCTCCCAAAATCTGAGGAACAGAACCTTATTTAAATATTTTAATTACGGAATCACCTCTCCAGAGCGGGCTACTTGGATGCCCCCAAACCCGCCGTGGTTAAACCTGAAGTAGACAGGTTGGGGGTGGCTTTCACATTTTTATTGATTTAACCCACCCCGACCCACTCACGTCCATTGTGGGACGAAGGTTAAAATTCCCTCCAGGTTCTCTCTGAAGGCCCACGATGTAGGACTCCTGATGTAGGCCGTCCCTGTTCCCCCGCTTATGATGATGGTCTTGTTATGGATGGGCCGAAGGTCTGCCCTACAAGGCCATCCATACATGGGAAGTTTGCTGCTAGATCGAGACCTGATGCATTTGGATCCTAACCTAGTTTCCAGCTGTTCCAGTGTATTCATAGAATCATAGAAATTTATGGCACAGAAGGAGGCCATTCGGCCCATTGTGTCTGTGCTGGTTGAAAAAGAGCTATCCAGCCTAATCCCACTTTCAGCTCTTGGTCCGTAGCCTTGTAGGTTACGGCACTTCAAGTGCATATCCAAGTACTTTTTAAATCCGATGAGGGTTTCTGCCTCTGCCACCCTTTTAGGCAGTGAGTTCCAGACCCCCACCGCCCTCTGGGTGAAAAAATTTCTCCTCAACTCCCCCCTAAACTTCTGACCAATTACTTTAAATCTATGCCCCCTGGTTATTGACCTCTCTCCTAAGGGAAATAGGTGCTTCCTATCCACTCTATCTAGGCCCCTCATAATTTTATACACCTCAATTAATTCTCCTCTCAGCCTCCTCTGTTCCAAAGAGAACAACCTCAGCCTATCCAATCTTTCCTCATAGCTAAAATTCTCCAGCCCTGGCAACATCATCGTAAATGTCCTCTGTACCCTCTCGAGTGCAATCACATCATTCCTGTAATGTGGTGACTGGAACTGTACGCAGTACTCTAGCAGTGGTCTAAATAGTGTTTTATACAGTTCTAACATAACCTCCCTGCTCTTATACAAAAGCAAAATACTGCGGATGCTGGAAATCTGAAATAAAAACAGAAAATACTGGAAATACTCAGCAGGTCAGGCCGCATCTGTGGAGAGAGAAACAGAGTTAACATTTCAGGTCAATGACCTTTCGTCAGTTCTGATGAAAGGTCATCGAACTAAAACGTTAACCCTCTCTGTTCTTATATTCTATGGCCCAGAAATTCGGGTCGGGGGCTTCCTGCGGGTGTAAGCCCCCGACCTGCACTTACCTTGCGCGCCGGCAGTTGAGCTGTAGGGCCCCGTGGAATTCCGCTCCGGGGCCTGGCCCAGCTGTCGGCGCGCTGTGCTTGCGTGTCCCAGGGGCGTAGTTAGTGCGATGCGTCCCCTGGGATCACGTGAGCCATGGGCTGCCAATCGGAGGAGGGAAAAGCCCATTCATAAGATTGACAGGAAGGCCTGTCAAAACTTATGAATACTACGGTCCCAAAATAGCATTAAACCTTCAAATAAATTTTAAAAAAATCACACTTTTTAAATAAACTATAAATTACATTAAATAACTATTTTAAACAATAATTTAAATTTTTGATAAAAATAATTTTATATTCTAACGGGGCTAAAAATAAACTTACCTTGCTTTAAAGTATTTAAAAATAATAAACCTGTGCTTTTTACATTTCTAAATACTGCAGGCTTACGATCCCGGGAAAATGTGCAAAAAAAAACGAAGTTTGAAGCGCACGCGCAGCCTCTCCTGCGCGCGCGTTCGACCTCTGAACCTCTTCGTTCAGAGGATCGGAAGTGCCGGTTTCCCACGCATGCGCAGTGCATGCAGAAAACTGGCACTTCCATTCAGCCTACGGGTGAGTACCCCGTGCGTACTCACCCGTGGAGACCCGATTTCTGAGCCTTATATGCCTCGGCTAATAAAGGAAAGTATCCTGTATACCATCGTAACCACCTTATCTACCTGTCCTGCTGCCTTCAGGGGTCTGTGGACATGCACACCAAGGTCCCTCTGTTCCTCTACATTTCTCAGTATCCTGCCATTTATTGTGTATTCCCTTGCCTTGTTAGCCATCCCCAAATTACCTCACACTTCTCCAGATTGAATTCCATTTGACACTTTTCTGCCTACCTGACTAGTCCATTGATATCTTCCTGCAGCCTATAGCTATCTTCACCAACAACAACAACTTGTATTTATATAGGGTCTTTAACATAGTAAAACATCCCAAGGCGCTTCACAGGAGTATTACAAGACAAAAATTTGACAGTGAGCCACATAAGGAGAAATTAGGGCAGATGACCAAAAGCGTGGTCAAAGGGGTAGGTTTTAAGCAGCGTCTTAAAGGAGGAAAGAGAGGTAGCGAGGCAGAGATGTTTAGGGAGGGAAATGCAGAGCTTAGGGCCTAGGCAACAGAAGGCACGGCCACCAATGATTGAGCGATTATAATCAGGGATGCTCAAGAGGGCAGAATTAGAGGAACACAGATATCTCGGGGTGGGGGGGGGGAGGCGGTTGTGGGGCTGGAGGAGATTACAGAGATAGGTAGGGGTGAGGCCATGGATGGATTTGAAAACAAGGATGAGAATTTTGAAATAGGGGCATTGCTTAAACGGAGCCAATGTAGGTCAGTGAGCACCAGGGTGATGGGTGAACAGGACTTGATGTGAGTTA
This sequence comes from Somniosus microcephalus, assembly GCF_052327205.1. Classification (NCBI taxonomy): domain Eukaryota; kingdom Metazoa; phylum Chordata; class Chondrichthyes; order Squaliformes; family Somniosidae; genus Somniosus; species Somniosus microcephalus. Next base: position 401,775,476 of record NC_140987.1, read on the forward strand.
GGATATGGACAGCCGAGTTTTGGATGACCTCAAGTTTATGTAAGGTAGAATGTAGGAGGCTAGCCAGGAGTGCATTGGAATAGTCAAGTCTAGAGGTAACAAAGGCATGGATGAGGGTTTCAGCAGCGGATGAGCTGAGGCAGGGGTGGAGACGGGCGATGTTACGGAGGTGGAAATAGATGGCGTTAGTTATGTCGCAGAGTTGTGGTCAGAAGCTCATTTCAGGGTCAAATATGACACCAAAGGTTGCTTCCTCACTGTCAACCACACGGCCAACTTTTGTATCATCTGCAAACTTCTTAATCATGCCCCCTACATTGAAGTCTAAATCATTGATATATACCACAAAAAGCAGTGGACCTGGCACTGAGCCCTGTGGAACCCCACTGGAAACAGCCTTCTAGTCACAAAAACACCCGTCGACCATTACCCTTTGCTTACCGCCACTGAGCCAATTCTGGGCTTTCATTTTTTTGACCAACCTGCCATGTGGAAACTTGTCAAAAACCTTGCTAAGATCCATGTATATTACATCAAATGCACTACCCTCATCGACCCTCCTCGACCTTCCTCATTACCTCCTCAAAAATTTGAATCAAGTTAGTCAGACATGACCTTCCCTTAACAAATCAATGCTGACTGTCCTTGATTAATCCGTGACTTTCTAAGCAGTGATTATTATTCTTACTGAAATTACAGCGGGAGTATGACAGAAAGGCAGCAATTTTTCAGGGCTAATAAACCATTAAAAATTATACATTTGAGAACAACTTGACTAGAATTGACTTTTATTTCTTTTAATATTTTCATTAATGTTTTTATTTTGAGCCTGTTGCAAAAGCCTGGCCTTCAATCAGATTTTATGCCCCACAAGAGTTGAAGGGATGTACCAACCATGCCTGTGCAGTTTCAGCATGTGCCCTTTGTCGAATTTCCCAGGATGCATCAGTAAGATTCTCTGAGTTGAAGAAGAAAGGCATTTTCCCTCAACCTGTGAGGATTTTTGAGAATGTTTCTGCTTTTTCCCAAAAGAATTCAAAACTGAAACATTGGGGTGAATTTTAAACACCAAAATCGGGTGGGTTCGGGGTCGGATGAGTTGTTAAAATTTTTTAAATCTCAAACCTGACCCCAACCTGCCCACTTCCAGGTTCTACGGAGGCAGGACAAGGGGCAGGCAACCAACCTGCTCCCAGGAGGTGAGTTGGCAATCTAAATATTTTAATGAGGCTGGCAGCCTCTGATTTAACCTGCTTTGCATGTTTAACCCTGGCCAGCCAGCTTTCCTGGGCCTCGGGAAACCCAGCAGGTGAAGGGAGGAGAGGACAGTTTCAGGGAGAAGGTAAGTGCCTTTATAGCACTGCTTGTGGGTCAGGAGGAGCAGGAGTGCTTCCTCCCGGCTCCCAAGCTCCCCTCCATCAGACCCCCCCACACAAAGACCCCTGGGATTAGGGTTCGGTCCCCTAGAATCAGACACCCCCCAAAATCAGACACCCCCGAATCGGGGATCGGACCAGCCCCAGGATCGGGATCGGATTCCCCCTGGGGTCGGGGGTCGGACTGCTCCTATGCTCCCAGTAACAGTTGGAGGCTCCCTACCTGCTCCTGTGGCCTGCTCTGGAGTGCTCCCGGCATGACTGGAAGCCAAGCCTGTCAATCAGGCTGACTTCCGGGTGGGGATCCTGCCAAGGAGAAAAGTTGCACACTGTAGAGTTAAAACTACATAGCATGCGGGGAAACCCGGACTTTCTGTCCGAAGCTCCTCCTCCCCCCCCCCAAACCCCAACCCCGCTCCGCTCCGCCCTGCCTAGGCAATCCATCCCTGTCAATATCGGGGCCTTTAATTCTCAAAGATTTTGTTTCATGTAAGTTTCTTCACATTTAAGATATTATCAATTGCTTTTTTTCGATTATGAACTGCTCAATTTGACCTCATTAGACAGTCAGACAACACTTGCAATTAATGGTATCTATTTATTTTGTGACCTTTAGAAAGGAAAAAAATAACTATTTATCAAGAATGTATTTCTTTTTTGAGTAGTAAAGGTATTTCAAGCGATTCAAACTGAGCTGGAAGCTAAATTTGAATTATTGGTTTCCTCCTGATTGACTGTTGTCCATGCTGATCATGACAAATCACTCCCCCCTTCATGAAGGCATCAAATTCTGTTCAAAGTTTTTGAAACTGGAATTCCTCAGGGGTTCTGCTGGTCTCCTGCCATACCTCTAACGGGAGATCCTCCATTTGTGCTGGGTCTCTGCCATTTCTGGGAGTGTCCTATTTGACTTAAGGGCCAGAACCTCCGTTTGCTCCTTAAAAGCCAAATTCTGGCCACGGGAGCAGAGCCAAGGGAGGGGACTCCTTATGTTGGGAGTTGCTGTTTGTTTGGCTCAGCCAGGACCTGGTGTATCAATGGAGGCTAGTTCGCTGAGTGAGTTAAGGCATAGTGATCTCCAGAAGAGTCCAATGTGGGCCCCACTGCTGGGGTACAGAAAAGAAAAGCAGCCTGGACACCTGAAGAAAAGGATTTCCCCCCCCAAATCTTTTAAAGATCACTCTCCTTACACAGAAGACTGCAAAGACCATGACTGGGATCGGTAGAGGAAGGGATCTGGGCAACCCCCAGCAATGCTGGAGTTGCTGGGCAGACGGGGGCCATAGATGTGGCACTTTTGACCACCTGTCCCATATTAATGAGGTACTGTACATTGCCACTGACTGGTGGGGTCAACCATAGGAGGGCACTGGTGGGCATAACTGGAATTACAACCCATAGAGTTTTGGCACCTTTCTCTTCTGAGCCAAATCAGCATCCACACACTATGCAAATAATCACTGTATGTAAACCTATTTTCCTTGCAGCGCAGTGGAAACATCTGGAAAAGTAACTGTTCGCTTTCTATAAAATCTGAAAAATTTAAACTTTGAATTTTGAAACTTTTATCTGAGCAAAATGAAATATACCTTAGGAATATTCCAGAAATACTTATGATTGACAGCAATATTAGTCATTCAGAGTTGGCAAATACATAATAATGCACTAAGTGCTTTGAACAAACTTAAAGACCGAAAGTCAGAAAATGTCAGGGAGTCACCTGATGGCCAACAACTGGGCTGAGGGCAGATCAAGCTCCATTATTCTAGGTCCGCTGCCCCCTCCATCAACGTCCCTTCCTAGTACAGTACTTCCACACTTTGGGACAGTCCCTTCCACCACCTGCCGATCCTGGGATATGCCTCCCAGCATTCACAAACCACTGGATTTGCTCCCAGTGCTCCAAGATCCTGGAGCCACTTCCCAGTTCTATTGCACCTCAGGATCCTGTCCCACTGCTGTTAGACCCAGGGCTAAAAGTTTGGTATGTTAGCGCCTCCCGTTAGCGCCTGGCGATGCTCGCGAACTTCAGTACCAGTTAACTCTTAGCGCCTGGGCCTCTAGCGCCTCGCACATTGTGATGTCACAAAGTGTGCAGCACCCCGTTATCGCCTCCCGCTGACAACGCCAGCAAGAGGAGGCATTGTGAACGCGGCTGGCGGCTTCAGGAGTGGTAATTAAAGGGAATGCTTTTCAGCTAGCGCAAACTTTATTATATACACCAGTCTGGTGCCTGCGCAAAGTATTTAATTTTTCATTGGTGCAAGATGTCCAAGTCCTCCACTTTGTGAGAGTGTTTGGGGCTGTAATGGCAGTCGCCCAGGTCGCAGTGTAAAACAGAACTGATGACAACTAGCTAGCGCAGCATCATTGGTCCTTCCCTTTAAGCGAGGGAAGCAGCTGTAAGCATCAGCGCAGGCCCCCAGGATTTTGTATCGGACATTTTGTATGATTGTTACTGCTGAGTTTGGAGAAGATGGGAGGGGCCCAGGTGTTCATGATGAACAGGAGATTCCAGCCAGGCCTACAAACTGATTACAGGAGAATGTTTGAGCAGACAGGGTTCTCTGGGAAACAATGGGCCCGGGTAGGTGACTCATATGGTAACGGGCAGAAGATGGAGGGCCATTGTAAATTAGTGGGAAACCGCTTAACCCGGGATCGGGTAAGAAGTGCAGCCTATCATCTGCCATTAACACTAGCACCTAGATGGGATAGCCCCGAAAGGCGGGAAACCAGACAAAGAAGGGTGATTAAAAAGACATCACTGCAATACACAGACCTTAATGAACTTTTAGGGTATAAGAGAAGGCAGCTTTGGCCATTTTGGCTCTCTCTCACTTGTTCTTGCCTTCGCATGCCCTCATCTCTGAACCAAGGACCAAGCACTCCGTCCGGGATGGAGAGAAGAAACCACTACGAGCGACAAGAGCCTCGCCTTGCTCTTCGACTGTAGGAACGAACCTCGAAACTGGAACTTGGATACTGATACGGAACCAGGAGACACTCTCTACACAGGGAAGCAGCGAGCAAGAAAACGGACAATCGGGGTGAGCATTGTTCAAGCCCACGCATCATTAAGACCACCGGTACTGTGTGAGGGGGTGTTGTGTGTCCCAACCAATCCAGAGGGGCTTAGTGGGGAGGTTCTGTGTGTATTATATAGTGTATGTTACGGGGTTTGTGGGACAAGTCCATGTTATACTCTGTATAACAACACAGTGTGATTTTAGGCATCTTAATACGAGACAGGGGCCTGTTCGACGGGCCAAGTTGTATTGTTGTACTGTTTGTTTTACGCCAGCAGGCATTTTATGTACTGGAGGCGGGTGTGTGTGTTAACCTTATTAAACACCGTATGGTTGAGTCCGAAAAGCTTGTCTGTGTTCCAATCCTGTTCACCATAATTCCTGTCATCTAGAACTAAGTAGGAGAGGTGATTCGAACTACTAAGGCAAACCACCTCTGTGATGAAAGAGTGCTGTATACAATGCGCTCAAAATTGTTCAGCGCTCTGCGCTACTGCCCCGCTCTTGGACTTTAGCGCCCTAAGAGAAGCATTTAACACTTGATTTAGCGCTCCACTTCCCTCTTTGAGCGCTAAAACTGAATTTCGCCTGGCGCTAATTTTTCAGCTTTTAAGTTTTAGTGCCCCAAATGGGGCTTTGGCGAATTTCTCCACCTTGGACTCCATACCAGTACTTTTATTCTGGAACTGTCTCCGGTTCTCCCAGACTCTGAGACCCCATCAAAGTACTACCAACCCTCGGAGCTTTCTCCTAGAGTTCCCACACCCAGCCCCACCCCCCAAATCTGAACACCATCCCAATGTTCCCAGACTCCAGAGTGCCTCTCCCAAATGTTTTCATTGCAAAATGTACAGAAAACTCCCCGACAACAGAAAATACTGGAGTAAAGTCATACCTTTATAAAGCAGAATGTTATCCAACTCACTGTGAGCAATACCTAGTATGTGAGTATATATATATTAATTTAATATATGTATCTATAATATATATAAACAGATCGATCTGTCTGTCTGTCTGTCTATCTGTCTGTCTGTCTGCCTGTCTATCTGTCTGTCTGTCCTCCGGTGTTCGTCTGTCCGGCTATGCGCTCGAAAGTTATAGAGCGTACCTACGCGTGCGTTACGTCAAAAGAAAGCTTACCTTTCCAAAACGGTCGTAAGCGTATTTACGTTTCGGCCGGACAAAAATCGCGCCCGCGGTATCCAAAAAACTTTCAAAATTCCGCTCATTAGCATCTCATTATCCGCTCATTAGCCATAGAGTGACGTCGAGGTCGACCAATCGTACGCCGGGTTCCTGGCGCGTGTGGGCAGGCCCTCCTACAGTCAAGTGACGGGACGATTGACCAATCCTACGCTTCGGTGACCTGACGGTCGGACCAATTGGTGCCTGTGTGGACGGGCCTTATCGTTCTGAACCGAGGTGAGTCGCCGCCATCTTGATTCCAAACTTTTCATTTCTTTTTCCTGCTTTCTGCGTGTTTCTTTTCAAATCTACATTTCCAGCAAAAAAAAAAAGTTGCTTTTAAAACACAAATTGTTTTTAAAAAAAGTTAATTAATTTGTAAATCTTTTGTCTAACCTCTATAATTCTCCTACCTTTCACCGTTTTTCCAGGCCCGGGGCATAGGCTTCTCCAACTGCCAGCAGTGCAACTCTAGACCCAGGCTCCCGGCCTAGACAGAGACAAACACCGGCAGAGGGCAGAGGGCGGGGCCTTATCTTTCCAACTGAAAAGCAAGTGGCGGCCATTGTTGTGATAAAACACACTGAGGTGAGCACCCCTTTTTTAATAAAAAGATTGGTGAGGTTGTAAAGTGTATGTTATAGAAAGATTTACCAAAAATGTTTTATAAGTACTTTAAGTTTCATGTTTCCCTACCCCTTGCTCCCCCCCGCCTCCCTTTCACCCCACCTCCTTTCCCCCGCCCCCTTCCCCCTCCTTCCCGCCTCCCTTCCCCCCTCCATTACCCCCCTCCCTTCACCCCTCCCTTCCCCCCAACCACCCCTCCCTCCCTTTACCCCCACCCCCCCTTTACCCCCCTCCCTCCCTTTACCCCCCTCCCCCCCACTTTACCCCCCTCATCTCCCTCTCCCCCTCCCTTTCCACCCTTCCCCCAACCCCCTTCCACCCCCCACCCTCCCTTCACCCCCCACCCCCCAACCCCCCTTCCCCCCCACCCCCCCAACCCCCCTTCCCCCCCATCCCCCCCCAGAGATCGGGAGGCGGAGAGGGGAGGAGGGTTACCAAGGCAACCGGGACTCGGGGAGGGGAGGGGGAGCGGAGAGGGTTACCCCGGCAACCGGGCTCGCCAGCCGCAATCGGCCGCTCAGGCCCAGGCCCGGGGATCGGGAGGCGGAGAGGGGAGGAGGGTTACCAAGGCAACCGGGGCTCAGGAGGGGAGGGGGAGCGGAGAGGGTTACCCCGGCAACGGGGCTCGCCAGCCGCAATCGGCCGCTCAGGCCCAGAGATCGGGAGACGGAGAGGGGAGGAGGGTTACCAAGGCAACCGGGCCCCGGCCAGCCGCAATCGGCCATCTCAGGCCCCCCTCCCTCCCCTCCCACCCCCCTGCCACCTCCCCCTCCCTCCTCCCCCTCCCCCTCTCCCCCTCCCCCCTCCACCCCTCCCCCTCCCCCCTCCCTCACCCCATCCCTCAACCCCCTCCCTCACCCACCCCTCCCTCCCCCTCCCTCTCCCCCCCTCCCCCTCCGTCCCCCTCCCTCTCCCCCCTCCCTCCCCCTCCTTTCCCCCTCCCCCTCCCTTTCCCCCCCTCCCCTCCCCCTCCCGTTCCCCCCCTCCCTTTTCCCCCCTCCCTCCCCCTCCCTTTCCCCCCCTCCACCCCCTCCCTTCCCCCTCTCCCTCCCCCCTCTCCCTCCCCCTCCCCCCTCCACCTCCCTCCCCCCTCCCTCTCCCCCTCCCTCCCCCTCTCCCCCTCCCCTTCTCCCCTCTCCCCCCCCCTCCCCCTCCCACTCTCACCCCTCCCCCTCTCCCCCCCCTCCCCCTCTCTCAACCCCTCTCCCCCCTCACCCCCTCACTCCCCCTCACCCCCTCACCCCCCCTTTCCCTCTCCCCCCGCTCCCCTCTTTCTCGCTCTCTCTCTTCCCCCCCCAGTCGCTCTCTCTCTTTCCCCCCAGTCGCTCTCTCTTCCCCCCAGTCGCTCTCTCTCTTCCCCCCCCAGTCGCTCTCTCTCTTCCCCCCCAGTCGCTCTCTCTCTTCCTCCCCAGTCGCTCTCTCTCTTCCCCCCCAGTCGCTCTCTCTCTTCCCCCCCCCAGTCGCTCTCTCTCGTCCCCCCCAGTCGCTCTCTCTCTTCCCCCCCAGTCGCTCTCTCTCTTCCCCCCAGTCGCTGTCTCTCTTCACCCCAGTCGTTCTCTCTCTTCACCCCCAGTCGCTCTCTCTCTTCCCCCCCAGTCGCGCTCTCTTCCCCGCCAGTCGCGCTCTCTCTTCCCCCCCAGTCGCTCTCTCTCTTCCCCCCAGTCACTCTCTCTCTTCCTCCCAGTCGCTCTCTCTCTTCCCCCCAGTCGCTCTCTCTCTTCCCCCCCAAGTCGCTCTCTCTCTTCCCCCCCAGTCGCTCTCTCTCTTCCCCCCCCAGTCGCTCTCTCTCTTCCCCTCTCAGTCGCTCTCTCTCTTCCCCCCAGTCGCTTTCTATCTTCCCCCCAGTCGCTCTCTCTCTTCCCCCCAGTCGCTCTCTCTCTTCCCCCCCAGTCGCTCTCTCTCTTCCCCCCAGTCGCTCTCTCTCTTCCCCCCAGTTGCTCTCTCTCTCTCTCCTTCCCCACAGTCGATCTCTCTCTTCCCCCTCCCTCTCCCTCCCCCCCTCCCTCCCCCCCCATCTCCCCCTCCCCATCTCCCTCCCACCCCCCTCCCCCTCCCCCTCTCCCTCCCCCCTTTCCCTCCCCCCTCCCCCCTCCCTCCCCCCTCCCCCTCCTCCCCTCCCTCCCCCTCCTCTCCCCCTCCCTCCCCCCTCCTTCTCCCCTCCCCCTCCCCCCCTCCTTCTCCCCTCCCCCTCCCCCTCTTTCTCGCTCTCTCTCTTCCCCCCCAGTCACTCTCTCTCTTCCCCCCCAGTCGCTCTCACTCTTCCCCCCCAGTCGCTCTCTCTCTTCCCCCCCCAGTTGCTATCTCTCTTCCCCCCCCAGTCGGTCTCTCTCTTGCCCCCCAGTCGCTCTCTCTCTTCCCCCCCCAGTCGCTCTCCCTCTTCCCCCCAGTCGCTCTCTCTCTTCCCCCACTCGCTCTCTCTTCCCCCCCAGTCGCTCTCTCTTTTCCCCCCAGTCGCTCTCTCTCTTCCCCCCCAGTCGCGCTCTCTCTTCCCCCCTCCCCTCCCCTTTCCCCCCTGCTCCCCTCCCCTTTCCCCCCCGCTCCCCTCCCCTTTCCCCCCTCCCCTCCCCTTTACCCCCCTCCCCTCCCCTTCCCCCCTCCCCTCTTCCCCCCCTTCCCCCCCTTCCCCCCAGTCGCGCTCACTCTTCCCCCCAGTCGCTCTCTCTCTTCCCCCCAGTCGCGCTCTCTCTTCCCCCCAGTCGCGCTCTCTCTTCCCCCCAGTCGCTATTTCTCTTCCCCCCAGTCGCTCTCTCTCTTCCCCCCAGTCGCTCTCTCTCTTCCCCCCCAGTCGCTCTCAATCAATTCAATTCAAATGCTTTATTGGCATGAACGTTTACAGGGAACCATATTGCCAAAGCTTACATAACAAAAAGTACAGTTTCCAACAACAACATGCCCTCAAAAGAACCTCGGCACCGCTGGGCACTTCAGCTAGTCTATATATATAAACGGATCGATCTGTCTGTCTGTCTATCTGTCTGTCTGTCTGTCCTCACGTGTGCGTCTGTCCCGGCTATTCGCTCGAAAGTTATAGAGTGTACCTACGCGTGCGTTACGTTGAAAGAAAGCTTACCGTTCCGAAACGGTCGTAAGCGTATTTACGTTTCGGCCGGACAAAAATGGCGCCCGCGGTATCCAAAAAACGTTCAACATTCCGCTCATTAGCATCTCATTATCCGCTCATTAGCGACAGAGTGACTCGAGGTCGACCAATCGTACGCCG